>NC_137907.1:11912809-12496286 GCF_963455335.1 Martes martes
TGTTGGAATCGGTGCTTCAGGCAACCCCCACAGGCTGGTATTTGAGACAGGGCTGGGAGGAGAGACGCCTGGACAAGAGACCGAGGATTCAGATTAGGTCCTCGGGTCCTGTCTGATTCAACTTCTGTTTCTGGGCACGTCCATCTGCTTTTCTGAGGAGGTGAGGTAGTTATTCACCTTTTGAGAGATCATCCCTGTTTGTCCAGGGCAGCCTCCACTACGGGGTTGGCCTCGGGTACATTGGAGGATGATCCTAATCTGTGGGGTTGGGGGCAATGGAACGGCAGATTGTCCTTTGAGAGAGAGCCGGCCCTATAGGGCGGTGTGGCTCCGGGGGCCCCAGTCTGGAGGGTGTGTGGGCCAGGGCTGTGGGCTGAGAAGCCTGAAAACACATCCTCCGCTTGGGTTGGGGACGAGGGTATGGCAGGTCGGATCTCCATTCCGTGAGGGAGGTCCTCAGGAGAGGAAGAAGAGAGTGTGTGGCGGTTCCTCAGGCTTGTGTCTCTGGATTTTGTGTCGCGGGAGCCCGTGGCATGGAGGCTCGGCCTCTTGGGCCATGGACGAATCTCCCGCCATGGGGATTTGGCCCGACTACCAGGAGTTTGGTGCCATTCTGTGGGATTGGAGAAGTCCTGATCTCTGCCTCAGTTGTCCCTCCAAAAGAGGGATCGCAGAGCAGAGCCCTGGCTACGGGTGACCTCTGGTTAGGACTGGGTGCCTAGGGGCATGGGCAGCCCCATATGCGGGCTCATGGTACGGCCCCTAAAAAGCCTCACTAGAGCTCAGGTCTCACTCTGAGCATCACAAGGCGTGTTTGTGCTCAAGGCGGCCCTCAAGCATGGGCATCGCCTCATGGAACATGCTGGTTTCTCCTACCCTGAAGACTGGACACCATGCCAACAGCAAGGTTTCCTGCCAGGGGGAGGGAGGAGCTCTAATTTCTGCCTCTGTTCCACCCCTGTGCAGTGATTAGAGAGAAATCTTGGTTCTGAAGCCTGGAAACCCAGGTTTGGGAGAGATGATGGCCTAATGCCAGGGCAGGTCCAATGTGCTTGCTGTGTGGCCAGCTGTCTGGGTGTCGGCCTGGAAGTCTGGGCTCAGGTTGTGTCAGGGAGAGCATTCGTGCCCGGAGCCTATATAATTGGGGTGCTCTCGAGTGGCGTGTAGACTGATCCTCATTTTGGGTCTCTGGTCAGCCGCAGAGGGCAACATGTTTCTCCTGGTGTGCCGGCAGAGGGCTGCGTTGTGGCCCCGGAATTCCCAATCTAGGAGGGCTTGGGGGCCGGGAGTGGGAGCACAAAAGTCTGACAACACAAACTAGGGTAAGGCTATGGCGGGAGGGCCCGGCAGGCCCACTCTGCAGAGGTCGAATCGATATTTCCTGCATCTGAAGTCAGGGCGAGGATCCGAGGTTAGGCTAGGTTGCAGTTTGTGTCCATGTTGGGCCCTTCATGAAGAGGGGTGCCTCGTGTCCATGGTGGTTTGCCGTCGATGGGAATTGTGAGATGCTCCCAACCGCAAGGATTCCTTCTGCTGGGTATTCGATTCCTTTTGTAAGTCTGCACGACATCCTCTCCGGAAAGTCTCGAGAACAGGGTTCTAAGGATGGGTGCCTGGGCCAACCAGCTTACGTTCCCATTGTATCCAGCATCAAGGCCATGTGCGATCTGCAGGCTCTGCTGGAGCTAACCAGGGGGCTGAGTTGAATTGGACTCTCCCGAGGATGGATCATAATGTGCGTCTGTGTCTATGGAGACTTTGGAAGGTGGCGGTGACTTGGGCTCTGATGTATTCTCCTAGCCGGAGTGTTTTTGCAGCTCCCAAGAGCACGTTTCCCTTGGGGAGAGGAGTGGAGCTCGAATCGGTTCCTCAGGCAACCCCCCTAGAATTTTATTGGAAACCGGACTATGAATAGAGTGCCTGGAATGCAAAGCGAGGATCCAGATGAGGGCCTCGGGTCCTGTCCTGCTCAATCTTCTGTTTGGGGGGACATCCGTCTGCTTTTCCGAGTGGCGGTATTGGCTCACCTTTAAAGAAATCGCCCCTGTTTTTCCAGGGTGGCCTCCTCTGTGGTGATGGACTCCGGGCCCTGGAGGTTCTCCTAATCTGCATGGTTGTGGGCAATGGAATGGGCAGAGATTCCTTGGAAATGGCAGGCGCTGTAGTGCCGTGGTGCTCCAGGGGCCCCATATTCGAGGGTGTGTGGGCCAGGGCTGAAGGGACAGGAGTCTGAGAAAACCTAATGGGCTTCGGTTGGGGCCTAGTGTCTGGCGGCTGGTTCTACACCCTTTGAGGGGAGCTCCACAGGATGGGAACGAAGTGTGAGTGTGAGGAGGTTGCTCAGGCTTGTGTCTCTGGATTTTGTGTCAAGGATGGCCGTGGCATGTAGTGGAGGCCTCTTGGGCCAGGGGACGAGTATCCCACTATGGGGATTTGACCCGGCTACCAGGAGTTTGTTGTCATTCTGTGGGATGGGAGGAGACCTGCTCTCTGCCTCCAGTGTCCCTCCAAAGAGCGATTCCAGAGCAGAGCAGAGCCCTGGGTTCGGGTGACCTCTGGCTAGGTTTGTTCGCTATGGGCATGGCCAGCCCCAAATGGGGCACATGATCCAGACTTTGGCTCCTAGCAACAAGGCATGTTCGATGTGAAGGCTCTCCCCGAGCTACACAGGGGGCTGAGTTAAAATGGCACTCGTGATGATGGGTCATCACGTGGGTCTGTGTCCATGGAGACCTTTGACTGTGGCGTTGGCTCTCGGGCCCTGAAGTATTCTCCCAAACGGAGGGTTTTCACAGAACCAAAGAGCACGTTTCCCATGTGGAGAGGAGAGGAGTTTGAATTGGTGCTCAGGCAAGCCCCAAAGGCTCTATTGGAAACAGGGCTCTGAGGAGAGATGCCTGGAAACCAAAGCAGGGACTCATATTAGAGCCTAGGGTACTTTCCGATTGACTCTTCTGTTTGTGGGGACATCCGTCTGCATGTCTGAATGGAGGTCGTTGCTCAGCTTGTGTCAGATCGTCCCTGTTTGTCCAGGGTGGCCTCCACTATTGGGATGGCCTCGGGGATCTGGGCGGTTTCTAGTGATCTGTAGGGCGCTGGCCCATGGAATGGGCAGAGTTTCCTTGGAGAGGGCAGGCACTGTAGTGCGTTGTGGCTGCAGGGGCCCCAGTCTGGAGGGTGTGTGGCCCAGTTCTGTGGGAACCGAAGTCTGAAAACCCATCCCCAGCTTAGGTTGGGGCCTAGGGTATGGCAGGCCGTATCTACATTCCGTGGGGGGAGCTCCTCGGGATAGGAGTGAAGAATGAGTGTGAGGCGGTTGCTCAGGCTTGTGTCTCTGGATTTTGTGTCAAGGATGGCCGTGGCATTGAGGGGTGGACGCTCGGGCAATGGACAAGTCTCCAGCTTCGGGGATTTGTCCCGGCTACCAGGAGGTTGGCGTCATTCCGTTGGATTGGAGGAGTCCTGTGCTCTACCTCAGGTGTCCCTCTAAATAGGGAATCCAGAGTAGAGCTCTAGGTATGGATGACCTCTGCTTAGGCCTGGGTGCCTAGTGGCTTGGCCAGCCCCATATGCGGGCGCATGGTCCAGCCACTGAGAAGCCTCCCTTGAGCTCAGGGCACATGCTGAGGGTCACAATGCGTGTGTTTGCCCAAGGCGGCCCTCCAGCATGGTCGTGGCCTCATGGCCCACGCTGGTTTCTCCTAGTCTGGAGGTGGGACACCATGCCAATAGCAAGGTTACTGCCAGGGGGAGGGGTGTGTTCTAATGTCTGCAGCAGGTCCACCCCTGCACAGTGACTGGAGATAATGTCTAGGTTCTGGAGCCTGAAAACCCAGGTTGGAAAGAGATGGTGGCCTAACGCCTCGGCGGGACCAAAGTGCTGGGTGTGTGTCCACCTCTCTGGAGGTTGGTCTGAATGTGTCAGAGAGGGCATTAGTGCCCAGGGCCGCCTATCCAATTGGGTTGCTGTCGAGTGGCGTGCAGGTTGATCCTCCTCTGGGGTCTCTGGGCCGACGCCGAGGACAACGATTTCCTGCCGGTGGGCAGGCCGAGTGCTCCATAGGGGCTCCGGATTTCCCAACCTGGAGGGCTTCTGGGCCAGGAGTGTGAAGACGGAAGTCTGAGAACACAAGCTACGGTAAGGTTACAGGTTGAGGGCATTTGGCCCGCTCTGCAGAGGTTGAATCGAGATCTCCTGCATCCGATGGCAGGGCGAGGATCTGACATTGGCTCAGGTTGGAGTTTGCTTCCAGGTTGGGCCCTTCATGAAGAGGGGTGCCTCATGCGGCCGTGGAGGTTTGCCCAAATGGGGAGGTTGAGATGCTCCCAACAGAAAGGACTCCTTCTGCAGGGCATTCGATTCCTTTGGATGGCTCCACGACTCCCCATACGGAAAGACTCGAGAACAGGGTTCTAAGGATGGGTGCCTGGGCAACCCAGCTCGCATCCCCATTGTCTCCTAGCACAAGGCACGTTCGATCTGCAGGCTCTGGCGGAGCAAACCAGGGGGATGAGTTGACATGGACTCTTGTGAGGATGGGTCATAATGTGGGTCGGTGTCCCTGGAGACCTGGGAATGGGGCATTGTCTCTGGGGCCCTGAAGTATTCTCCTAAACGGAGGTTCTTCCCAGCTCCAAAGGGCACGTTTCCCATGTGGAGACGAGTGGTGTTGGAATCGGTGCTTCAGGCAACCCCCACAGGCTGGTATTTGAGACAGGGCTGGGAGGAGAGACGCCTGGACAAGAGACCGAGGATTCAGATTAGGTCCTCGGGTCCTGTCTGATTCAACTTCTGTTTCTGGGCACGTCCATCTGCTTTTCTGAGGAGGTGAGGTAGTTATTCACCTTTTGAGAGATCATCCCTGTTTGTCCAGGGCAGCCTCCACTACGGGGTTGGCCTCGGGTACATTGGAGGATGATCCTAATCTGTGGGGTTGGGGGCAATGGAACGGCAGATTGTCCTTTGAGAGAGAGCCGGCCCTATAGGGCGGTGTGGCTCCGGGGGCCCCAGTCTGGAGGGTGTGTGGGCCAGGGCTGTGGGCTGAGAAGCCTGAAAACACATCCTCCGCTTGGGTTGGGGACGAGGGTATGGCAGGTCGGATCTCCATTCCGTGAGGGAGGTCCTCAGGAGAGGAAGAAGAGAGTGTGTGGCGGTTCCTCAGGCTTGTGTCTCTGGATTTTGTGTCGCGGGAGCCCGTGGCATGGAGGCTCGGCCTCTTGGGCCATGGACGAATCTCCCGCCATGGGGATTTGGCCCGACTACCAGGAGTTTGGTGCCATTCTGTGGGATTGGAGAAGTCCTGATCTCTGCCTCAGTTGTCCCTCCAAAAGAGGGATCGCAGAGCAGAGCCCTGGCTACGGGTGACCTCTGGTTAGGACTGGGTGCCTAGGGGCATGGGCAGCCCCATATGCGGGCTCATGGTACGGCCCCTAAAAAGCCTCACTAGAGCTCAGGTCTCACTCTGAGCATCACAAGGCGTGTTTGTGCTCAAGGCGGCCCTCAAGCATGGGCATGGCCTCATGGAACATGCTGGTTTCTCCTACCCTGAAGACTGGACACCATGCCAACAGCAAGGTTTCCTGCCAGGGGGAGGGAGGAGCTCTAATTTCTGCCTCTGTTCCACCCCTGTGCAGTGATTAGAGAGAAATCTTGGTTCTGAAGCCTGGAAACCCAGGTTTGGGAGAGATGATGGCCTAATGCCAGGGCAGGTCCAATGTGCTTGCTGTGTGGCCAGCTGTCTGGGTGTCGGCCTGGAAGTCTGGGCTCAGGTTGTGTCAGGGAGAGCATTCGTGCCCAGGGGAGCCTATATAATTGGGGTGCTCTCGAGTGGCGTGTAGACTGATCCTCATTTTGGGTCTCTGGTCAGCCGCAGAGGGCAACATGTTTCTCCTGGTGTGCCGGCAGAGGGCTGCGTTGTGGCCCCGGAATTCCCAATCTAGGAGGGCTTGGGGGCCGGGAGTGGGAGCACAAAAGTCTGACAACACAAACTAGGGTAAGGCTATGGCGGGAGGGCCCGGCAGGCCCACTCTGCAGAGGTCGAATCGATATTTCCTGCATCTGAAGTCAGGGCGAGGATCCGAGGTTAGGCTAGGTTGCAGTTTGTGTCCATGTTGGGCCCTTCATGAAGAGGGGTGCCTCGTGTCCATGGTGGTTTGCCGTCGATGGGAATTGTGAGATGCTCCCAACCGCAAGGATTCCTTCTGCTGGGTATTCGATTCCTTTTGTAAGTCTGCACGACATCCTCTCCGGAAAGTCTCGAGAACAGGGTTCTAAGGATGGGTGCCTGGGCCAACCAGCTTACGTTCCCATTGTATCCAGCATCAAGGCCATGTGCGATCTGCAGGCTCTGCTGGAGCTAACCAGGGGGCTGAGTTGAATTGGACTCTCCCGAGGATGGATCATAATGTGCGTCTGTGTCTATGGAGACGTTGGAATGTGGCGGTGACTTGGGCTCTGATGTATTCTCCTAGCCGGAGTGTTTTTGCAGCTCCCAAGAGCACGTTTCCCTTGGGGAGAGGAGTGGAGCTCGAATCGGTGCCTCAGGCAACCCCCCTAGACTTTTATTGGAAACCGGACTATGAATAGAGTGCCTGGAATGCAAAGCGAGGATCCAGATGAGGGCCTCGGGTCCTGTCCTGCTCAATCTTCTGTTTGGGGGGACATCCGTCTGCTTTTCCGAGTGGCGGTATTGGCTCACCTTTAAAGAAATCGCCCCTGTTTTTCCAGGGTGGCCTCCACTGTGGTGATGGACTCGGGGCCCTGGAGGTTCTCCTAATCTGCATGGTTGTGGGCAATGGAATGGGCAGAGATTCCTTGGAAATGGCAGGCGCTGTAGTGCCGTGGTGCTCCAGGGGCCCCATATTCGAGGGTGTGTGGGCCAGGGCTGAAGGGACAGGAGTCTGAGAAAACCTAATGGGCTTCGGTTGGGGCCTAGTGTCTGGCGGCTGGTTCTACACCCTTTGAGGGGAGCTCCACAGGATGGGAACGAAGTGTGAGTGTGAGGAGGTTGCTCAGGCTTGTGTCTCTGGATTTTGTGTCAAGGATGGCCGTGGCATGTAGTGGAGGCCTCTTGGGCCAGGGGACGAGTATCCCACTATGGGGATTTGACCCGGCTACCAGGAGTTTGTTGTCATTCTGTGGGATGGGAGGAGTCCTGCTCTCTGCCTCCAGTGTCCCTCCAAAGAGCGATTCCAGAGCAGAGCAGAGCCCTGGGTTCGGGTGACCTCTGGCTAGGTTTGTTCGCTATGGGCATGGCCAGCCCCAAATGGGGCACATGATCCAGACTTTGGCTCCTAGCAACAAGGCATGTTCGATGTGAAGGCTCTCCCCGAGCTACACAGGGGGCTGAGTTGAAATGGCACTCGTGATGATGGGTCATCACGTGGGTCTGTGTCCATGGAGAACTTTGACTGTGGCGTTGGCTCTCGGGCCCTGAAGTATTCTCCCAAACGGAGGGTTTTCACAGAACCAAAGAGCACGTTTCCCATGTGGAGAGGAGAGGAGTTTGAATTGGTGCTCAGGCAAGCCCCAAAGGCTCTATTGGAAACAGGGCTCTGAGGAGAGATGCCTGGAAACCAAAGCAGGGACTCATATTAGAGCCTAGGATACTTTCCGGTTGACTCTTCTGTTTGTGGGGACATCCGTCTGCATGTCTGAGTGGAGGTCGTTGCTCAGCTTGTGTCAGATCGTCCCTGTTTGTCCAGGGTGGCCTCCACTATTGGGATGGCCTCGGGGATCTGGGCGGTTTCTAGTGATCTGTAGGGCGCTGGCCCATGGAATGGGCAGAGTTTCCTTGGAGAGGGCAGGCACTGTAGTGCGGTGTGGCTGCAGGGGCCCCAGTCTGGAGGGAGTGTGGCCCAGTTCTGTGGGAACCGAAGTCTGAAAACCCATCCCCAGCTTAGGTTGGGGCCTAGGGTATGGCAGGCCGTATCTACATTCCGTGGGGGGAGCTCCTCGGGATAGGAGTGAAGAGTGAGTGTGAGGCGGTTGCTCAGGCTTGTGTCTCTGGATTTTGTGTCAAGGATGGCCGTGGCATGGAGGGGTGGACGCTCGGGCAATGGACAAGTCTCCAGCTTCGGGGATTTGTCCCGGCTACCAGGAGGTTGGCGTCATTCCGTTGGATTGGAGGAGTCCTGTGCTCTACCTCAGGTGTCCCTCTAAATAGGGAATCCAGAGTAGAGCTCTAGGTATGGATGACCTCTGCTTAGGCCTGGGTGCCTAGTGGCTTGGCCAGCCCCATATGCGGGCGCATGGTCCAGCCACTGAGAAGCCTCCCTTGAGCTCAGGGCACATGCTGAGGGTCACAATGCGTGTGTTTGCCCAAGGCGGCCCTCCAGCATGGTCGTGGCCTCATGGCCCACGCTGGTTTCTCCTAGTCTGGAGGTGGGACACCATGCCAATAGCAAGGTTACTGCCAGGGGGAGGGGTGTGTTCTAATGTCTGCAGCAGGTCCACCCCTGCACAGTGACTGGAGATAATGTCTAGGTTCTGGAGCCTGAAAACCCAGGTTGGAAAGAGATGGTGGCCTAACGCCTCGGCGGGACCAAAGTGCTGGGTGTGTGTCCACCTCTCTGGAGGTTGGTCTGAATGTGTCAGAGAGGGCATTAGTGCCCAGGGCCGCCTATCCAATTGGGTTGCTGTCGAGTGGCGTGCAGGTTGATCCTCCTCTGGGGTCTCTGGGCCGACGCCGAGGACAACGATTTCCTGCCGGTGGGCAGGCCGAGTGCTCCATAGGGGCTCCGGATTTCCCAACCTGGAGGGCTTCTGGGCCAGGAGTGTGAAGACGGAAGTCTGAGAACACAAGCTACGGTACGGTTACAGGTTGATGGCATTTGGCCCGCTCTGCAGAGGTTGAATCGAGATCTCCTGCATCCGATGGCAGGGCGAGGATCTGACATTGGCTCAGGTTGGAGTTTGCTTCCAGGTTGGGCCCTTCATGAAGAGGGGTGCCTCATTCGGCCGTGGAGGTTTGCCCAAATGGGGAGGTTGAGATGCTCCCAACAGAAAGGACTCCTTCTGCAGGGCATTCGATTCCTTTGGATGGCTCCACGACTCCCCATACGGAAAGACTCGAGAACAGGGTTCTAAGGATGGGTGCCTGGGCAACCCAGCTCGCATCCCCATTGTCTCCTAGCACAAGGCACGTTCGATCTGCAGGCTCTGGCGGAGCAAACCAGGGGGATGAGTTGACATGGACTCTTGTGAGGATGGGTCATAATGTGGGTCGGTGTCCCTGGAGACCTGGGAATGGGGCATTGTCTCTGGGGCCCTGAAGTATTCTCCTAAACGGAGGTTCTTCCCAGCTCCAAAGGGCACGTTTCCCATGTGGAGACGAGTGGTGTTGGAATCGGTGCTTCAGGCAACCCCCACAGGCTGGTATTTGAGACAGGGCTGGGAGGAGAGACGCCTGGACAAGAGACCGAGGATTCAGATTAGGTCCTCGGGTCCTGTCTGATTCAACTTCTGTTTCTGGGCACGTCCATCTGCTTTTCTGAGGAGGTGAGGTAGTTATTCACCTTTTGAGAGATCATCCCTGTTTGTCCAGGGCAGCCTCCACTACGGGGTTGGCCTCGGGTACATTGGAGGATGATCCTAATCTGTGGGGTTGGGGGCAATGGAACGGCAGATTGTCCTTTGAGAGAGAGCCGGCCCTATGGGGCGGTGTGGCTCTGGGGGCCCCAGTCTGGAGGGTGTGTGGGCCAGGGCTGTGGGCTGAGAAGCCTGAAAACACATCCTCCGCTTGGGTGGGGACGAGGGTATGGCAGGTCGGATCTCCATTCCGTGAGGGAGGTCCTCAGGAGAGGAAGAAGAGAGTGTGAGGCGGTTCCTCAGGCTTGTGCCTCTGGATTTTGTGTCGCGGGAGCCCGTGGCATGGAGGCTTGGCCTCTTGGGCCATGGACGAATCTCCCGCCATGGGGATTTGGCCCGACTACCAGGAGTTTGGTGCCATTCTGTGGGATTGGAGAAGTCCTGATCTCTGCCTCAGTTGTCCCTCCAAAAGAGGGATCGCAGAGCAGAGCCCTGGCTACGGGTGACCTCTGGTTAGGACTGGGTGCCTAGGGGCATGGGCAGCCCCATATGCGGGCTCATGGTACGGCCCCTGAAAAGCCTCACTAGAGCTCAGGTCTCACTCTGAGCATCACAAGGCGTGTTTGTGCTCAAGGCGGCCCTCAAGCATGGGCATGGCCTCATGGAACATGCTGGTTTCTCCTACCCTGAAGACTGGACACCATGCCAACAGCAAGGTTTCCTGCCAGGGGGAGGGAGGAGCTCTAATTTCTGCCTCTGTTCCACCCCTGTGCAGTGATTAGAGAGAAATCTTGGTTCTGAAGCCTGGAAACCCAGGTTTGGGAGAGATGATGGCCTAATGCCAGGGCAGGTCCAATGTGCTTGCTGTGTGGCCAGCTGTCTGGGTGTCGGCCTGGAAGTCTGGGCTCAGGTTGTGTCAGGGAGAGCATTCGTGCCCAGGGGAGCCTATATAATTGGGGTGCTCTCGAGTGGCGTGTAGACTGATCCTCATTTTGGGTCTCTGGTCAGCCGCAGAGGGCAACATGTTTCTCCTGGTGTGCCGGCAGAGGGCTGCGTTGTGGCCCCGGAATTCCCAATCTAGGAGGGCTTGGGGGCCGGGAGTGGGAGCACAAAAGTCTGACAACACAAACTAGGGTAAGGCTATGGCGGGAGGGCCCGGCAGGCCCACTCTGCAGAGGTCGAATCGATATTTCCTGCATCTGAAGTCAGGGCGAGGATCCGAGGTTAGGCTAGGTTGCAGTTTGTGTCCATGTTGGGCCCTTCATGAAGAGGGGTGCCTCGTGTCCATGGTGGTTTGCCGTCGATGGGAATTGTGAGATGCTCCCAACCGCAAGGATTCCTTCTGCTGGGTATTCGATTCCTTTTGTAAGTCTGCACGACATCCTCTCCGGAAAGTCTCGAGAACAGGGTTCTAAGGATGGGTGCCTGGGCCAACCAGCTTACGTTCCCATTGTATCCAGCATCAAGGCCATGTGCGATCTGCAGGCTCTGCTGGAGCTAACCAGGGGGCTGAGTTGAATTGGACTCTCCCGAGGTTGGATCATAATGTGCGTCTGTGTCTATGGAGACGTTGGAATGTGGCGGTGACTTGGGCTCTGATGTATTCTCCTAGCCGGAGTTTTTTTGCAGCTCCCAAGAGCACGTTTCCCTTGGGGAGAGCAGTGGAGCTCGAATCGGTGCCTCAGGCAACCCCCCTAGAATTTTATTGGAAACCGGACTATGAAGAGAGTGCCTGGAATGCAAAGCGAGGATCCAGATGAGGGCCTCGGGTCCTGTCCCACTCATTCTTCTGTTTTGGGGGACATACGTCTGCTTTTCCGAGTGGCGGTATTGGCTCACCTTTAAAGAAATCGCCCCTGTTTTTCCAGGGTGGCCTCCACTGTGGTGATGGACTCGGGGCCCTGGAGGTTCTCCTAATCTGCATGGTTGTGGGCAATGGAATGGGCAGAGATTCCTTGGAAATGGCAGGCGCTGTAGTGCCGTGGTGCTCCAGGGGCCCCATATTCGAGGGTGTGTGGGCCAGGGCTGAAGGGACAGGAGTCTGAGAAAACCTAATGGGCTTCGGTTGGGGCCTAGTGTCTGGCGGCTGGTTCTACACCCTTTGAGGGGAGCTCCACAGGATGGGAACGAAGTGTGAGTGTGAGGAGGTTGCTCAGGCTTGTGTCTCTGGATTTTGTGTCAAGGATGGCCGTGGCATGTAGTGGAGGCCTCTTGGGCCAGGGGACGAGTATCCCACTATGGGGATTTGACCCGGCTACCAGGAGTTTGTTGTCATTCTGTGGGATGGGAGGAGACCTGCTCTCTGCCTCCAGTGTCCCTCCAAAGAGCGATTCCAGAGCAGAGCAGAGCCCTGGGTTCGGGTGACCTCTGGCTAGGTTTGTTCGCTATGGGCATGGCCAGCCCCAAATGGGGCACATGATCCAGACTTTGGCTCCTAGCAACAAGGCATGTTCGATGTGAAGGCTCTCCCCGAGCTACACAGGGGGCTGAGTTGAAATGGGCACTCGTGATGATGGGTCATCACGTGGGTCTGTGTCCATGGAGACCTTTGACTGTGGCGGTGGCTCTGGGGCCCTGAAGTATTCTCCCAAACGGAGGGTTTTCACAGAACCAAAGAGCACGTTTCCCATGTGGAGAGGAGAGGAGTTGGAATTGGTGCTCAGGCAAGCCCCAAAGGCTCTATTGGAAACAGGGCTCTGAGGAGAGATGCCTGGAAACCAAAGCAGGGACTCATATTAGAGCCTAGGATACTTTCCGGTTGACTCTTCTGTTTGTGGGGACATCCGTCTGCATGTCTGAGTGGAGGTCGTTGCTCAGCTTGTGTCAGATCGTCCCTGTTTGTCCAGGGTGGCCTCCACTATTGGGATGGCCTCGGGGATCTGGGCGGTTTCTAGTGATCTGTAGGGCGCTGGCCCATGGAATGGGCAGAGTTTCCTTGGAGAGGGCAGGCACTGTAGTGCGGTGTGGCTGCAGGGGCCCCAGTCTGGAGGGAGTGTGGCCCAGTTCTGTGGGAACCGAAGTCTGAAAACCCATCCCCAGCTTAGGTTGGGGCCTAGGGTATGGCAGGCCGTATCTACATTCCGTGGGGGGAGCTCCTCGGGATAGGAGTGAAGAGTGAGTGTGAGGCGGTTGCTCAGGCTTGTGTCTCTGGATTTTGTGTCAAGGATGGCCGTGGCATGGAGGGGTGGACGCTCGGGCAATGGACAAGTCTCCAGCTTCGGGGATTTGTCCCGGCTACCAGGAGGTTGGCGTCATTCCGTTGGATTGGAGGAGTCCTGTGCTCTACCTCAGGTGTCCCTCTAAATAGGGAATCCAGAGTAGAGCTCTAGGTATGGATGACCTCTGCTTAGGCCTGGGTGCCTAGTGGCTTGGCCAGCCCCATATGCGGGCGCATGGTCCAGCCACTGAGAAGCCTCCCTTGAGCTCAGGGCACACGCTGAGGGTCACAATGCGTGTGTTTGCCCAAGGCGGCCCTCCAGCATGGTCGTGGCCTCATGGCCCACGCTGGTTTCTCCTAGTCTGGAGGTGGGACACCATGCCAATAGCAAGGTTACTGCCAGGGGGAGGGGTGTGTTCTAATGTGTGCAGCAGGTCCACCCCTGCACAGTGACTGGAGATAATGTCTAGGTTCTGGAGCCTGAAAACCCAGGTTGGAAAGAGATGGTGGCCTAACGCCTCGGCGGGACCAAAGTGCTGGGTGTGTGTCCACCTCTCTGGAGGTTGGTCTGAATGTGTCGGAGAGGGCATTAGTGCCCAGGGCCGCCTATCCAATTGGGTTGCTGTCGAGTGGCGTGCAGGTTGATCCTCCTCTGGGGTCTCTGGGCCGACGCCGAGGACAACGTTTTCCTGCCGGTGGGCAGGCCGAGTGCTCCATAGGGGCTCCGGATTTCCCAACCTGGAGGGCTTCTGGGCCAGGAGTGTGAAGACGGAAGTCTGAGAACACAAGCTACGGTACGGTTACAGGTTGATGGCATTTGGCCCGCTCTGCAGAGGTTGAATCGAGATCTCCTGCATCCGATGGCAGGGCGAGGATCTGACATTGGCTCAGGTTGGAGTTTGCTTCCAGGTTGGGCCCTTCATGAAGAGGGGTGCCTCATGCGGCCGTGGAGGTTTGCCCAAATGGGGAGGTTGAGATGCTCCCAACAGAAAGGACTCCTTCTGCAGGGCATTCGATTCCTTTGGATGGCTCCACGACTCCCCATACGGAAAGACTCGAGAACAGGGTTCTAAGGATGGGTGCCTGGGCAACCCAGCTCGCATCCCCATTGTCTCCTAGCACAAGGCACGTTCGATCTGCAGGCTCTGGCGGAGCAAACCAGGGGGATGAGTTGACATGGACTCTTGTGAGGATGGGTCATAATGTGGGTCGGTGTCCCTGGAGACCTGGGAATGGGGCATTGTCTCTGGGGCCATGAAGTATTCTCCTAAACGGAGGGTCTTCCGAGCTCCAAAGGGCACGTTTCCCATGTGGAGACGAGTGGTGTTGGAATCGGTGCCTCAGGCAACCCCCACAGGCTGGTATTTGAGACAGGGCTGGGAGGAGAGACGCCTGGACAAGAGACCGAGGATTCAGATTAGGTCCTCGGGTCCTGTCTGATTCAACTTCTGTTTCTGGGCACGTCCATCTGCTTTTCTGAGGAGGTGAGGTAGTTATTCACCTTTTGAGAGATCATCCCTGTTTGTCCAGGGCAGCCTCCACTACGGGGTTGGCCTTGGTACATTGGAGGATGATCCTAATCTGTGGGGTTGGGGGCAATGGAACGGCAGATTGTCCTTTGAGAGAGAGCCGGCCCTATGGGGCGGTGTGGCTCCGGGGGCCCCAGTCTGGAGGGTGTGTCGGCCAGGGCTGTGGGCTGAGAAGCCTGAAAACACATCCTCCGCTTGGGTGGGGACGAGGGTATGGCAGGTCGGATCTCCATTCCGTGAGGGAGGTCCTCAGGAGAGGAAGAAGAGAGTGTGAGGCGGTTCCTCAGGCTTGTGCCTCTGGATTTTGTGTCGCGGGAGCCCGTGGCATGGAGGCTTGGCCTCTTGGGCCTTGGACGAATCTCCCGCCATGGGGATTTGGCCCGACTACCAGGAGTTTGGTGCCATTCTGTGGGATTGGAGAAGTCCTGATCTCTGCCTCAGTTGTCCCTCCAAAAGAGGGATCGCAGAGCAGAGCCCTGGCTACGGGTGACCTCTGGTTAGGACTGGGTGCCTAGGGGCATGGGCAGCCCCATATGCCGGCTCATGGTACGGCCCCTAAAAAGCCTCACTAGAGCTCAGGTCTCACTCTGAGCATCACAAGGCGTGTTTGTGCGCAAGGCGGCCCTCAAGCATGGGCATGGCCTCATGGAACATGCTGGTTTCTCCTACCCTGAAGATTGGACACCATGCCAACAGCAAGGTTTCCTGCCAGGGGGAGGGAGGAGCTCTAATTTCTGCCTCTGTTCCACCCCTGTGCAGTGATTGGAGAGAAAGCCTTGGTTCTGAAGCCTGGAAACCCAGGTTTGGGAGAGATGATGGCCTAATGCCAGGGCAGGTCCAATGTGCTTGCTGTGTGGCCAGCTGTCCGGGTGTCGGTCTGGATGTCTGGGCTCAGGTTGTGTCAGAGAGAGCATTCGTGCCCAGGGGAGCCTATATAATTGGGGTGCTGTCGAGTGGCGTGTAGATTGATCCTCATTTTGGGTCTCTGGTCAGCCGCAGAGGGCAACATTTTTCTCCTGGTGTGCCGGCAGAGGGCTCCGTTGTGGCCCCGGAATTCCCAATCTGGAGGGCTTGGGGGCCGGGAGTGTGAGCACAAAAGTCTGACAACACAAACTAGGGTAAGGCTATGGGGGGAGGGCCCGGCAGACCCACTCTGCAGAGGTCGAATCGATATTTCCTGCATCTGAAGTCAGGGCGAGGATCCGCGGTTAGCCTAGGTTGCAGTTTGTGTCCATGTTGGGCCCTTCATGAGGAGGGGTGCCTCGTGTCCATGGTGGTTTGCCGTCGATGGGAATTGTGAGATGCTCCCAACCGCAAGGATTCCTTCTGCCGGGCATACGATTCCTTTTGTAAGTCTGCACGACATCGTCTATGGAAAGACTCGAGAACAGGGTTGTAAGGATGGGTGCCTGGGCCAACCAGCTTACGTTCCCATTGTATCCAGCATCAAGGCCATGTGCGATCTGCAGGCTCTGCTGGAGCTAACCAGGGGGCTGAGTTGAATTGGACTCTCCCGAGGATGGATCATAATGTGCGTCTGTGTCTATGGAGACTTTGGAATGTGGCGGTGGCTTGGGCTCTGATGTATTCTCCTAGCCGGAGTGTTTTTGCAGCTCCCAAGAGCACGTTTCCCTTGTGGAGAGCAGTGGAGCTCGAATCGGTGCCTCAGGCAACCCCCCTAGAATTTTATTGGAAACCGGACTATGAATAGAGTGCCTGGAATGCAAAGCGAGGATCCAGATGAGGGCCTCGGGTCCTGTCCTGCTCAATCTTCTGTTTGGGGGGACATCCGTCTGCTTTTCCGAGTGGCGGTATTGGCTCACCTTTAAAGAAATCGCCCCTGTTTTTCCAGGGTGGCCTCCACTGTGGTGATGGACTCGGGGCCCTGGAGGTTTCTCCTAATCTGCATGGTTGTGGGCAATGGAATGGGCAGAGATTCCTTGGAAATGGCAGGCGCTGTAGTGCCGTGGTGCTCCAGGGGCCCCATTTTCGAGGGTGTGTGGGCCAGGGCTGAAGGGACAGAAGTCTGAGAAAACCAAATGGGCTTCGGTTGGGGCCTAGTGTCTGGCGGCTGGTTCTGCACCCTTTGAGGGGAGCTCCACAGGATGGGAACGAAGTGTGAGTGTGAGGAGGTTGCTCAGGCTTGTGTCTCTGGATTTTGTGTCAAGGATGGCCGTGGCATGTAGTGGAGGCCTCTTGGGCCAGGGGACGAGTATCCCACTATGGGGATTTGAGCCGGCTACCAGGAGTTTGTTGTCATTCTGTGGGATGGGAGGAGTCCTGCTCTCTGCCTCCAGTGTCCCTCCAAAGAGCGATTCCAGAGCAGAGCAGAGCCCTGGGTTCGGGTGACCTCTGGCTAGGTTTGTTCGCTATGGGCATGGCCAGCCCCAAATGGGGCACATGATCCAGACTTTGGCTCCTAGCAACAAGGCATGTTCGATGTGAAGGCTCTCCCCGAGCTACACAGGGGGCTGAGTTGAAATGGGCACTCGTGATGATGGGTCATCACGTGGGTCTGTGTCCATGGAGACCTTTGACTGTGGCGGTGGCTCTGGGGCCCTGAAGTATTCTCCCAAACGGAGGGTTTTCACAGAACCAAAGAGCACGTTTCCCATGTGGAGAGGAGAGGAGTTTGAATTGGTGCTCAGGCAAGCCCCAAAGGGTCTATTGGAAACAGGGCTCTGAGGAGAGATGCCTGGAAACCAAAGCAGGGACTCATATTAGAGCCTAGGATACTTTCCGGTTGACTCTTCTGTTTGTGGGGGCATCCGTCTGCATGTCTGAGTGGAGGTCGTTGCTCAGCTTGTGTCAGATCGTCCCTGTTTGTCCAGGGTGGCCTCCACTATTGGGATGGCCTCGGGGATCTGGGCGGTTTCTAGTGATCTGTAGGGCGCTGGCCCATGGAATGGGCAGAGTTTCCTTGGAGAGGGCAGGCACTGTAGTGCGGTGTGGCTCCAGGGGCCCCAGTGTGGAGGGAGTGTGGCCCAGTTCTGTGGGAACCGAAGTCTGAAAACCCATCCCCAGCATAGGTTGGGGCCTAGGGTATGGCAGGCCGTATCTGCATTCCGTGGGGGGAGCTCCTCGGAATAGGACTGAAGAGTGAGTGTGAGGAGGTTGCTCAGGCTTGTGTCTCTGGATTTTGTGTCAAGGATGGCCGTGGCATGGAGGGGTGGACGCTCGGGCAATGGACAAGTCTCCAGCTTCGGGGATTTGGCTACCAGGAGGTTGGCGTCATTCCGTTGGATTGGAGGAGTCCTGTGCTATACCTCAGGTGTCCCTCTAAATAGGGATTCCAGAGTAGAGCTCTAGGTATGGATGACCTCTGCTTAGGCCTGGGTGCCTAGTGGCTTGGCCAGCCCCATATGCGGGCGCATGGTCCAGCCACTGAGAAGCCTCCCTTGAGCTCAGGGCACACGCTGAGGGTCACAATGCGTGTGTTTGCCCAAGGCGGCCCTCCAGCATGGTCATGGCCTCATGGCCCACGCTGGTTTCTCCTAGTCTGGAGGTGGGACACCATGCCAATAGCAAGGTTACTGCCAGGGGGAGGGGTGTGTTCTAATGTCTGCAGCAGGTCCACCCCTGCACAGTGACTGGAGATAATGTCTAGGTTCTGGAGCCTGAAAACCCAGGTTGGAAAGAGATGGTGGCCTAACGCCTCGGCGGGACCAAAGTGCTGGGTGTGTGTCCACCTCTCTGGAGGTTGGTCTGAATGTGTCAGAGAGGGCATTAGTGCCCAGGGCCGCCTATCCAATTGGGTTGCTGTCGAGTGGCGTGCAGGTTGATCCTCCTCTGGGGTCTCTGGGCCGACGCCGAGGACAACGATTTCCTGCCGGTGGGCAGGCCGAGTGCTCCATAGGGGCTCCGGATTTCCCAACCCGGAGGGCTTCTGGCCCAGGAGTGTGAAGACGGAAGTCTGAGAACACAAGCTACGGTACGGTTACAGGTTGATGGCATTTGGCCCGCTCTGCAGAGGTTGAATCGAGATCTCCTGCATCCGATGGCAGGGCGAGGATCTGACATTGGCTCAGGTTGGAGTTTGCTTCCAGGTTGGGCCCTTCATGAAGAGGGGTGCCTCATGCAGCCGTGGAGGTTTGCCCAAATGGGGAGGTTGAGATGCTCCCAACAGAAAGGACTCCTTCTGCAGGGCATTCGATTCCTTTGGATGGCTCCACGACTCCCCATACGGAAAGACTCGAGAACAGGGTTCTAAGGATGGGTGCCTGGGCAACCCAGCTCGCATCCCCATTGTCTCCTAGCACAAGGCACGTTCGATCTGCAGGCTCTGGCGGAGCTAACCAGGGGGATGAGTTGACATGGACTCTTGTGAGGATGGGTCATAATGTGGGTCGGTGTCCCTGGAGACCTGGGAATGGGGCATTGTCTCTGGGGCCCTGAAGTATTCTCCCAAACGGGGGGTCTTCCCAGCTCCAAAGGGCACGTTTCCCATGTGGAGACGAGTGGTGTTGGAATCGGTGCCTCAGGCAACCCCCACAGGCTGGTATTTGAGACAGGGCTGGGAGGAGAGACGCCTGGACAAGAGACCGAGGATTCAGATTAGGTCCTCGGGTCCTGTCTGGTCCAACTTCTGTTTCTGGGCACGTCCATCTGCTTTTCTGAGGAGGTGAGGTAGTTATTCACCTTTTGAGAGATCATCCCTGTTTGTCCAGGGCAGCCTCCACTACGGGGTTGGCCTCGGGTACATTGGAGGATGATCCTAATCTGTGGGGTTGGGGGCAATGGAACGGCAGATTGTCCTTTGAGAGAGAGCCGGCCCTATGGGGCGGTGTGGCTCTGGGGGCCCCAGTCTGGAGGGTGTGTGGGCCAGGGCTGTGGGCTGAGAAGCCTGAAAACACATCCTCCGCTTGGGTGGGGACGAGGGTATGGCAGGTCGGATCTCCATTCCGTGAGGGAGGTCCTCAGGAGAGGAAGAAGAGAGTGTGAGGCGGTTCCTCAGGCTTGTGCCTCTGGATGTTGTGTCGCGGGAGCCCGTGGCATGGAGGCTTGGCCTCTTGGGCCATGGACGAATCTCCCGCCATGGGGATTTGGCCCGACTACCAGGAGTTTGGTGCCATTCTGTGGGATTGGAGAAGTCCTGATCTCTGCCTCAGTTGTCCCTCCAAAAGAGGGATCGCAGAGCAGAGCCCTGGCTACGGGTGACCTCTGGTTAGGACTGGGTGCCTAGGGGCATGGGCAGCCCCATATGCCGGCTCATGGTACGGCCCCTAAAAAGCCTCACTAGAGCTCAGGTCTCACTCTGAGCATCACAAGGCGTGTTTGTGCGCAAGGCGGCCCTCAAGCATGGGCATGGCCTCATGGAACATGCTGGTTTCTCCTACCCTGAAGATTGGACACCATGCCAACAGCAAGATTTCCTGCCAGGGGGAGGGAGGAGCTCTAATTTCTGCCTCTGTTCCACCCCTGTGCAGTGATTGGAGAGAAAGCCTTGGTTCTGAAGCCTGGAAACCCAGGTTTGGGAGAGATGATGGCCTAATGCCAGGGCAGGTCCAATGTGCTTGCTGTGTGGCCAGCTGTCCGGGTGTCGGTCTGGATGTCTGGGCTCAGGTTGTGTCAGAGAGAGCATTCGTGCCCAGGGGAGCCTATATAATTGGGGTGCTGTCGAGTGGCGTGTAGATTGATCCTCATTTTGGGTCTCTGGTCAGCCGCAGAGGGCAACATTTTTCTCCTGGTGTGCCGGCAGAGGGCTCCGTTTTGGCCCCGGAATTCCCAATCTGGAGGGCTTGGGGGCCGGGAGTGTGAGCACAAAAGTCTGACAACACAAACTAGGGTAAGGCTATGGGGGGAGGGCCCGGCAGACCCACTCTGCAGAGGTCGAATCGATATTTCCTGCATCTGAAGTCAGGGCGAGGATCCGAGGTTAGCCTAGGTTGCAGTTTGTGTCCATGTTGGGCCCTTCATGAGGAGGGGTGCCTCGTGTCCATGGTGGTTTGCCGTCGATGGGAATTGTGAGATGCTCCCAACCGCAAGGATTCCTTCTGCCGGGCATACGATTCCTTTTGTAAGTCTGCACGACATCGTCTTTGGAAAGACTCGAGAACAGGGTTGTAAGGATGGGTGCCTGGGCCAACCAGCTTACGTTCCCATTGTATCCAGCATCAAGGCCATGTGCGATCTGCAGGCTCTGCTGGAGCTAACCAGGGGGCTGAGTTGAATTGGACTCTCCCGAGGATGGATCATAATGTGCGTCTGTGTCTATGGAGACTTTGGAATGTGGCGGTGGCTTGGGCTCTGATGTATTCTCCTAGCCGGAGTGCTTTTGCAGCTCCCAAGAGCACGTTTCCCTTGTGGAGAGCAGTGGAGCTCGAATCGGTGCCTCAGGCAACCCCCCTAGAATTTTATTGGAAACCGGACTATGAATAGAGTGCCTGGAATGCAAAGCGAGGATCCAGATGAGGGCCTCGGGTCCTGTCCTGCTCAATCTTCTGTTTGGGGGGACATCCGTCTGCTTTTCCGAGTGGCGGTATTGGCTCACCTTTAAAGAAATCGCCCCTGTTTTTCCAGGGTGGCCTCCACTATGGTGATGGACTCGGGGCCCTGGAGGTTTCTCCTAATCTGCATGGTTGTGGGCAATGGAATGGGCAGAGATTCCTTGGAAATGGCAGGCGCTGTGGTGCCGTGGTGCTCCAGGGGCCCCATTGTCGAGGGTGTGTGGGCCAGGGCTGAAGGGACAGAAGTCTGAGAAAACCTAATGGGCTTCGGTTGGGGCCTAGTGTCTGGCGGCTGGTTCTACACCCTTTGAGGGGAGCTCCACAGGATGGGAACGAAGTGTGAGTGTGAGGAGGTTGCTCAGGCTTGTGTCTCTGGATTTTGTGTCAAGGATGGCCGTGGCATGTAGTGGAGGCCTCTTGGGCCAGGGGACGAGTATCCCACTATGGGGATTTGACCCGGCTACCAGGAGTTTGTTGTCATTCTGTGGGATGGGAGGAGACCTGCTCTCTGCCTCCAGTGTCCCTCCAAAGAGCGATTCCAGAGCAGAGCAGAGCCCTGGGTTCGGGTGACCTCTGGCTAGGTTTGTTCGCTATGGGCATGGCCAGCCCCAAATGGGGCACATGATCCAGACTTTGGCTCCTAGCAACAAGGCATGTTCGATGTGAAGGCTCTCCCCGAGCTACACAGGGGGCTGAGTTGAAATGGGCACTCGTGATGATGGGTCATCACGTGGGTCTGTGTCCATGGAGACCTTTGACTGTGGCGGTGGCTCTGGGGCCCTGAAGTATTCTCCCAAACGGAGGGTTTTCACAGAACCAAAGAGCACGTTTCCCATGTGGAGAGGAGAGGAGTTGGAATTGGTGCTCAGGCAAGCCCCAAAGGCTCTATTGGAAACAGGGCTCTGAGGAGAGATGCCTGGAAACCAAAGCAGGGACTCATATTAGAGGCTAGGATACTTTCCGGTTGACTCTTCTGTTTGTGGGGGAATCCGTCTGCATGTCTGAGTGGAGGTCGTTGCTCAGCTTGTGTCAGATCGTCCCTGTTTGTCCAGGGTGGCCTCCACTATTGGGATGGCCTCGGGGATCTGGGCGGTTTCTAGTGATCTGTAGGGCGCTGGCCCATGGAATGGGCAGAGTTTCCTTGGAGAGGGCAGGCACTGTAGTGCGGTGTGGCTCCAGGGGCCCCAGTCTGGAGGGAGTGTGGCCCAGTTCTGTGGGAACCGAAGTCTGAAAACCCATCCCCAGCATAGGTTGGGGCCTAGGGTATGGCAGGCCGTATCTGCATTCCGTGGGGGGAGCTCCTCGGAATAGGACTGAAGAGTGAGTGTGAGGAGGTTGCTCAGGCTTGTGTCTCTGGAATTTGTGTCAAGGATGGCCGTGGCATGGAGGGGTGGACGCTCGGGCAATGGACAAGTCTCCAGCTTCGGGGATTTGGCTACCAGGAGGTTGGCGTCATTCCGTTGGATTGGAGGAGTCCTGTGCTCTACCTCAGGTGTCCCTCTAAATAGGGAATCCAGAGTAGAGCTCTAGGTATGGATGACCTCTGCTTAGGCCTGGGTGCCTAGTGGCTTGGCCAGCCCCATATGCGGGCGCATGGTCCAGCCACTGAGAAGCCTCCCTTGAGCTCAGGGCACACGCTGAGGGTCACAATGCGTGTGTTTGCCCAAGGCGGCCCTCCAGCATGGTCGTGGCCTCATGGCCCACGCTGGTTTCTCCTAGTCTGGAGGTGGGACACCATGCCAATAGCAAGGTTACTGCCAGGGGGAGGGGTGTGTTCTAATGTCTGCAGCAGGTCCACCCCTGCACAGTGACTGGAGATAATGTCTAGGTTCTGGAGCCTGAAAACCCAGGTTGGAAAGAGATGGTGGCCTAACGCCTCGGCGGGACCAAAGTGCTGGGTGTGTGTCCACCTCTCTGGAGGTTGGTCTGAATGTGTCAGAGAGGGCATTAGTGCCCAGGGCCGCCTATCCAATTGGGTTGCTGTCGAGTGGCGTGCAGGTTGATCCTCCTCTGGGGTCTCTGGGCCGACGCCGAGGACAACGATTTCCTGCCGGTGGGCAGGCCGAGTGCTCCATAGGGGCTCCGGATTTCCCAACCTGGAGGGCTTCTGGGCCAGGAGTGTGAAGACGGAAGTCTGAGAACACAAGCTACGGTAAGGTTACAGGTTGAGGGCATTTGGCCCGCTCTGCAGAGGTTGAATCGAGATCTCCTGCATCCGATGGCAGGGCGAGGATCTGACATTGGCTCAGGTTGGAGTTTGCTTCCAGGTTGGGCCCTTCATGAAGAGGGGTGCCTCATGCGGCCGTGGAGGTTTGCCCAAATGGGGAGGTTGAGATGCTCCCAACAGAAAGGACTCCTTCTGCAGGGCATTCGATTCCTTTGGATGGCTCCACGACTCCCCATACGGAAAGACTCGAGAACAGGGTTCTAAGGATGGGTGCCTGGGCAACCCAGCTCACATCCCCATTGTCTCCTAGCACAAGGCACGTTCGATCTGCAGGCTCTGGCGGAGCAAACCAGGGGGATGAGTTGACATGGACTCTTGTGAGGATGGGTCATAATGTGGGTCGGTGTCCCTGGAGACCTGGGAATGGGGCATTGTCTCTGGGGCCCTGAAGTATTCTCCTAAACGGAGGTTCTTCCCAGCTCCAAAGGGCACGTTTCCCATGTGGAGACGAGTGGTGTTGGAATCGGTGCTTCAGGCAACCCCCACAGGCTGGTATTTGAGACAGGGCTCGGAGGAGAGACGCCTGGACAAGAGACCGAGGATTCAGATTAGGTCCTCGGGTCCTGTCTGATTCAACTTCTGTTTCTGGGCACGTCCATCTGCTTTTCTGAGGAGGTGAGGTAGTTATTCACCTTTTGAGAGATCATCCCTGTTTGTCCAGGGCAGCCTCCACTACGGGGTTGGCCTCGGGTACATTGGAGGATGATCCTAATCTGTGGGGTTGGGGGCAATGGAACGGCAGATTGTCCTTTGAGAGAGAGCCGGCCCTATGGGGCGGTGTGGCTCCGGGGGCCCCAGTCTGGAGGGTGTGTGGGCCAGGGCTGTGGGCTGAGAAGCCTGAAAACACATCCTCCGCTTGGGTTGGGGACGAGGGTATGGCAGGTCGGATCTCCATTCCGTGAGGGAGGTCCTCAGGAGAGGAAGAAGAGAGTGTGTGGCGGTTCCTCAGGCTTGTGTCTCTGGATTTTGTGTCGCGGGAGCCCGTGGCATGGAGGCTCGGCCTCTTGGGCCATGGACGAATCTCCCGCCATGGGGATTTGGCCCGACTACCAGGAGTTTGGTGCCATTCTGTGGGATTGGAGAAGTCCTGATCTCTGCCTCAGTTGTCCCTCCAAAAGAGGGATCGCAGAGCAGAGCCCTGGCTACGGGTGACCTCTGGTTAGGACTGGGTGCCTAGGGGCATGGGCAGCCCCATATGCGGGCTCATGGTACGGCCCCTAAAAAGCCTCACTAGAGCTCAGGTCTCACTCTGAGCATCACAAGGCGTGTTTGTGCTCAAGGCGGCCCTCAAGCATGGGCATGGCCTCATGGAACATGCTGGTTTCTCCTACCCTGAAGACTGGACACCATGCCAACAGCAAGGTTTCCTGCCAGGGGGAGGGAGGAGCTCTAATTTCTGCCTCTGTTCCACCCCTGTGCAGTGATTAGAGAGAAATCTTGGTTCTGAAGCCTGGAAACCCAGGTTTGGGAGAGATGATGGCCTAATGCCAGGGCAGGTCCAATGTGCTTGCTGTGTGGCCAGCTGTCTGGGTGTCGGCCTGGAAGTCTGGGCTCAGGTTGTGTCAGGGAGAGCATTCGTGCCCAGGGGAGCCTATATAATTGGGGTGCTCTCGAGTGGCGTGTAGACTGATCCTCATTTTGGGTCTCTGGTCAGCCGCAGAGGGCAACATGTTTCTCCTGGTGTGCCGGCAGAGGGCTGCGTTGTGGCCCCGGAATTCCCAATCTAGGAGGGCTTGGGGGCCGGGAGTGGGAGCACAAAAGTCTGACAACACAAACTAGGGTAAGGCTATGGCGGGAGGGCCCGGCAGGCCCACTCTGCAGAGGTCGAATCGATATTTCCTGCATCTGAAGTCAGGGCGAGGATCCGAGGTTAGCCTAGGTTGCAGTTTGTGTCCATGTTGGGCCCTTCATGAAGAGGGGTGCCTCGTGTCCATGGTGGTTTGCCGTCGATGGGAATTGTGAGATGCTCCCAACCGCAAGGATTCCTTCTGCTGGGTATTCGATTCCTTTTGTAAGTCTGCACGACATCCTCTCCGGAAAGTCTCGAGAACAGGGTTCTAAGGATGGGTGCCTGGGCCAACCAGCTTACGTTCCCATTGTATCCAGCATCAAGGCCATGTGCGATCTGCAGGCTCTGCTGGAGCTAACCAGGGGGCTGAGTTGAATTGGACTCTCCCGAGGATGGATCATAATGTGCGTCTGTGTCTATGGAGACTTTGGAAGGTGGCGGTGACTTGGGCTCTGATGTATTCTCCTAGCCGGAGTGTTTTTGCAGCTCCCAAGAGCACGTTTCCCTTGGGGAGAGGAGTGGAGCTCGAATCGGTTCCTCAGGCAACCCCCCTAGAATTTTATTGGAAACCGGACTATGAATAGAGTGCCTGGAATGCAAAGCGAGGATCCAGATGAGGGCCTCGGGTCCTGTCCTGCTCAATCTTCTGTTTGGGGGGACATCCGTCTGCTTTTCCGAGTGGCGGTATTGGCTCACCTTTAAAGAAATCGCCCCTGTTTTTCCAGGGTGGCCTCCTCTGTGGTGATGGACTCCGGGCCCTGGAGGTTCTCCTAATCTGCATGGTTGTGGGCAATGGAATGGGCAGAGATTCCTTGGAAATGGCAGGCGCTGTAGTGCCGTGGTGCTCCAGGGGCCCCATATTCGAGGGTGTGTGGGCCAGGGCTGAAGGGACAGGAGTCTGAGAAAACCTAATGGGCTTCGGTTGGGGCCTAGTGTCTGGCGGCTGGTTCTACACCCTTTGAGGGGAGCTCCACAGGATGGGAACGAAGTGTGAGTGTGAGGAGGTTGCTCAGGCTTGTGTCTCTGGATTTTGTGTCAAGGATGGCCGTGGCATGTAGTGGAGGCCTCTTGGGCCAGGGGACGAGTATCCCACTATGGGGATTTGACCCGGCTACCAGGAGTTTGTTGTCATTCTGTGGGATGGGAGGAGACCTGCTCTCTGCCTCCAGTGTCCCTCCAAAGAGCGATTCCAGAGCAGAGCAGAGCCCTGGGTTCGGGTGACCTCTGGCTAGGTTTGTTCGCTATGGGCATGGCCAGCCCCAAATGGGGCACATGATCCAGACTTTGGCTCCTAGCAACAAGGCATGTTCGATGTGAAGGCTCTCCCCGAGCTACACAGGGGGCTGAGTTGAAATGGGCACTCGTGATGATGGGTCATCACGTGGGTCTGTGTCCATGGAGACCTTTGACTGTGGCGGTGGCTCTGGGGCCCTGAAGTATTCTCCCAAACGGAGGGTTTTCACAGAACCAAAGAGCACGTTTCCCATGTGGAGAGGAGAGGAGTTGGAATTGGTGCTCAGGCAAGCCCCAAAGGCTCTATTGGAAACAGGGCTCTGAGGAGAGATGCCTGGAAACCAAAGCAGGGACTCATATTAGAGCCTAGGATACTTTCCGGTTGACTCTTCTGTTTGTGGGGGAATCCGTCTGCATGTCTGAGTGGAGGTCGTTGCTCAGCTTGTGTCAGATCGTCCCTGTTTGTCCAGGGTGGCCTCCACTATTGGGATGGCCTCGGGGATCTGGGCGGTTTCTAGTGATCTGTAGGGCGCTGGCCCATGGAATGGGCAGAGTTTCCTTGGAGAGGGCAGGCACTGTAGTGCGGTGTGGCTCCAGGGGCCCCAGTCTGGAGGGAGTGTGGCCCAGTTCTGTGGGAACCGAAGTCTGAAAACCCATCCCCAGCATAGGTTGGGGCCTAGGGTATGGCAGGCCGTATCTGCATTCCGTGGGGGGAGCTCCTCGGAATAGGACTGAAGAGTGAGTGTGAGGAGGTTGCTCAGGCTTGTGTCTCTGGAATTTGTGTCAAGGATGGCCGTGGCATGGAGGGGTGGACGCTCGGGCAATGGACAAGTCTCCAGCTTCGGGGATTTGGCTACCAGGAGGTTGGCGTCATTCCGTTGGATTGGAGGAGTCCTGTGCTCTACCTCAGGTGTCCCTCTAAATAGGGAATCCAGAGTAGAGCTCTAGGTATGGATGACCTCTGCTTAGGCCTGGGTGCCTAGTGGCTTGGCCAGCCCCATATGCGGGCGCATGGTCCAGCCACTGAGAAGCCTCCCTTGAGCTCAGGGCACACGCTGAGGGTCACAATGCGTGTGTTTGCCCAAGGCGGCCCTCCAGCATGGTCGTGGCCTCATGGCCCACGCTGGTTTCTCCTAGTCTGGAGGTGGGACACCATGCCAATAGCAAGGTTACTGCCAGGGGGAGGGGTGTGTTCTAATGTCTGCAGCAGGTCCACCCCTGCACAGTGACTGGAGATAATGTCTAGGTTCTGGAGCCTGAAAACCCAGGTTGGAAAGAGATGGTGGCCTAACGCCTCGGCGGGACCAAAGTGCTGGGTGTGTGTCCACCTCTCTGGAGGTTGGTCTGAATGTGTCAGAGAGGGCATTAGTGCCCAGGGCCGCCTATCCAATTGGGTTGCTGTCGAGTGGCGTGCAGGTTGATCCTCCTCTGGGGTCTCTGGGCCGACGCCGAGGACAACGATTTCCTGCCGGTGGGCAGGCCGAGTGCTCCATAGGGGCTCCGGATTTCCCAACCTGGAGGGCTTCTGGGCCAGGAGTGTGAAGACGGAAGTCTGAGAACACAAGCTACGGTAAGGTTACAGGTTGAGGGCATTTGGCCCGCTCTGCAGAGGTTGAATCGAGATCTCCTGCATCCGATGGCAGGGCGAGGATCTGACATTGGCTCAGGTTGGAGTTTGCTTCCAGGTTGGGCCCTTCATGAAGAGGGGTGCCTCATGCGGCCGTGGAGGTTTGCCCAAATGGGGAGGTTGAGATGCTCCCAACAGAAAGGACTCCTTCTGCAGGGCATTCGATTCCTTTGGATGGCTCCACGACTCCCCATACGGAAAGACTCGAGAACAGGGTTCTAAGGATGGGTGCCTGGGCAACCCAGCTCACATCCCCATTGTCTCCTAGCACAAGGCACGTTCGATCTGCAGGCTCTGGCGGAGCAAACCAGGGGGATGAGTTGACATGGACTCTTGTGAGGATGGGTCATAATGTGGGTCGGTGTCCCTGGAGACCTGGGAATGGGGCATTGTCTCTGGGGCCCTGAAGTATTCTCCTAAACGGAGGTTCTTCCCAGCTCCAAAGGGCACGTTTCCCATGTGGAGACGAGTGGTGTTGGAATCGGTGCTTCAGGCAACCCCCACAGGCTGGTATTTGAGACAGGGCTCGGAGGAGAGACGCCTGGACAAGAGACCGAGGATTCAGATTAGGTCCTCGGGTCCTGTCTGATTCAACTTCTGTTTCTGGGCACGTCCATCTGCTTTTCTGAGGAGGTGAGGTAGTTATTCACCTTTTGAGAGATCATCCCTGTTTGTCCAGGGCAGCCTCCACTACGGGGTTGGCCTCGGGTACATTGGAGGATGATCCTAATCTGTGGGGTTGGGGGCAATGGAACGGCAGATTGTCCTTTGAGAGAGAGCCGGCCCTATGGGGCGGTGTGGCTCCGGGGGCCCCAGTCTGGAGGGTGTGTGGGCCAGGGCTGTGGGCTGAGAAGCCTGAAAACACATCCTCCGCTTGGGTTGGGGACGAGGGTATGGCAGGTCGGATCTCCATTCCGTGAGGGAGGTCCTCAGGAGAGGAAGAAGAGAGTGTGTGGCGGTTCCTCAGGCTTGTGTCTCTGGATTTTGTGTCGCGGGAGCCCGTGGCATGGAGGCTCGGCCTCTTGGGCCATGGACGAATCTCCCGCCATGGGGATTTGGCCCGACTACCAGGAGTTTGGTGCCATTCTGTGGGATTGGAGAAGTCCTGATCTCTGCCTCAGTTGTCCCTCCAAAAGAGGGATCGCAGAGCAGAGCCCTGGCTACGGGTGACCTCTGGTTAGGACTGGGTGCCTAGGGGCATGGGCAGCCCCATATGCCGGCTCATGGTACGGCCCCTAAAAAGCCTCACTAGAGCTCAGGTCTCACTCTGAGCATCACAAGGCGTGTTTGTGCTCAAGGCGGCCCTCAAGCATGGGCATCGCCTCATGGAACATGCTGGTTTCTCCTACCCTGAAGACTGGACACCATGCCAACAGCAAGGTTTCCTGCCAGGGGGAGGGAGGAGCTCTAATTTCTGCCTCTGTTCCACCCCTGTGCAGTGATTAGAGAGAAATCTTGGTTCTGAAGCCTGGAAACCCAGGTTTGGGAGAGATGATGGCCTAATGCCAGGGCAGGTCCAATGTGCTTGCTGTGTGGCCAGCTGTCTGGGTGTCGGCCTGGAAGTCTGGGCTCAGGTTGTGTCAGGGAGAGCATTCGTGCCCAGGGGAGCCTATATAATTGGGGTGCTCTCGAGTGGCGTGTAGACTGATCCTCATTTTGGGTCTCTGGTCAGCCGCAGAGGGCAACATGTTTCTCCTGGTGTGCCGGCAGAGGGCTGCGTTGTGGCCCCGGAATTCCCAATCTAGGAGGGCTTGGGGGCCGGGAGTGGGAGCAAAAAAGTCTGACAACACAAACTAGGGTAAGGCTATGGCGGGAGGGCCCGGCAGGCCCACTCTGCAGAGGTCGAATCGATATTTCCTGCATCTGAAGTCAGGGCGAGGATCCGAGGTTAGGCTAGGTTGCAGTTTGTGTCCATGTTGGGCCCTTCATGAAGAGGGGTGCCTCGTGTCCATGGTGGTTTGCCGTCGATGGGAATTGTGAGATGCTCCCAACCGCAAGGATTCCTTCTGCTGGGTATTCGATTCCTTTTGTAAGTCTGCACGACATCCTCTCCGGAAAGTCTCGAGAACAGGGTTCTAAGGATGGGTGCCTGGGCCAACCAGCTTACGTTCCCATTGTATCCAGCATCAAGGCCATGTGCGATCTGCAGGCTCTGCTGGAGCTAACCAGGGGGCTGAGTTGAATTGGACTCTCCCGAGGATGGATCATAATGTGCGTCTGTGTCTATGGAGACTTTGGAAGGTGGCGGTGACTTGGGCTCTGATGTATTCTCCTAGCCGGAGTGTTTTTGCAGCTCCCAAGAGCACGTTTCCCTTGGGGAGAGGAGTGGAGCTCGAATCGGTTCCTCAGGCAACCCCCCTAGAATTTTATTGGAAACCGGACTATGAATAGAGTGCCTGGAATGCAAAGCGAGGATCCAGATGAGGGCCTCGGGTCCTGTCCTGCTCAATCTTCTGTTTGGGGGGACATCCGTCTGCTTTTCCGAGTGGCGGTATTGGCTCACCTTTAAAGAAATCGCCCCTGTTTTTCCAGGGTGGCCTCCTCTGTGGTGATGGACTCCGGGCCCTGGAGGTTCTCCTAATCTGCATGGTTGTGGGCAATGGAATGGGCAGAGATTCCTTGGAAATGGCAGGCGCTGTAGTGCCGTGGTGCTCCAGGGGCCCCATATTCGAGGGTGTGTGGGCCAGGGCTGAAGGGACAGGAGTCTGAGAAAACCTAATGGGCTTCGGTTGGGGCCTAGTGTCTGGCGGCTGGTTCTACACCCTTTGAGGGGAGCTCCACAGGATGGGAACGAAGTGTGAGTGTGAGGAGGTTGCTCAGGCTTGTGTCTCTGGATTTTGTGTCAAGGATGGCCGTGGCATGTAGTGGAGGCCTCTTGGGCCAGGGGACGAGTATCCCACTATGGGGATTTGACCCGGCTACCAGGAGTTTGTTGTCATTCTGTGGGATGGGAGGAGACCTGCTCTCTGCCTCCAGTGTCCCTCCAAAGAGCGATTCCAGAGCAGAGCAGAGCCCTGGGTTCGGGTGACCTCTGGCTAGGTTTGTTCGCTATGGGCATGGCCAGCCCCAAATGGGGCACATGATCCAGACTTTGGCTCCTAGCAACAAGGCATGTTCGATGTGAAGGCTCTCCCCGAGCTACACAGGGGGCTGAGTTGAAATGGGCACTCGTGATGATGGGTCATCACGTGGGTCTGTGTCCATGGAGACCTTTGACTGTGGCGGTGGCTCTGGGGCCCTGAAGTATTCTCCCAAACGGAGGGTTTTCACAGAACCAAAGAGCACGTTTCCCATGTGGAGAGGAGAGGAGTTGGAATTGGTGCTCAGGCAAGCCCCAAAGGCTCTATTGGAAACAGGGCTCTGAGGAGAGATGCCTGGAAACCAAAGCAGGGACTCATATTAGAGCCTAGGATACTTTCCGGTTGACTCTTCTGTTTGTGGGGGAATCCGTCTGCATGTCTGAGTGGAGGTCGTTGCTCAGCTTGTGTCAGATCGTCCCTGTTTGTCCAGGGTGGCCTCCACTATTGGGATGGCCTCGGGGATCTGGGCGGTTTCTAGTGATCTGTAGGGCGCTGGCCCATGGAATGGGCAGAGTTTCCTTGGAGAGGGCAGGCACTGTAGTGCGGTGTGGCTCCAGGGGCCCCAGTCTGGAGGGAGTGTGGCCCAGTTCTGTGGGAACCGAAGTCTGAAAACCCATCCCCAGCATAGGTTGGGGCCTAGGGTATGGCAGGCCGTATCTGCATTCCGTGGGGGGAGCTCCTCGGAATAGGACTGAAGAGTGAGTGTGAGGAGGTTGCTCAGGCTTGTGTCTCTGGAATTTGTGTCAAGGATGGCCGTGGCATGGAGGGGTGGACGCTCGGGCAATGGACAAGTCTCCAGCTTCGGGGATTTGGCTACCAGGAGGTTGGCGTCATTCCGTTGGATTGGAGGAGTCCTGTGCTCTACCTCAGGTGTCCCTCTAAATAGGGAATCCAGAGTAGAGCTCTAGGTATGGATGACCTCTGCTTAGGCCTGGGTGCCTAGTGGCTTGGCCAGCCCCATATGCGGGCGCATGGTCCAGCCACTGAGAAGCCTCCCTTGAGCTCAGGGCACACGCTGAGGGTCACAATGCGTGTGTTTGCCCAAGGCGGCCCTCCAGCATGGTCGTGGCCTCATGGCCCACGCTGGTTTCTCCTAGTCTGGAGGTGGGACACCATGCCAATAGCAAGGTTACTGCCAGGGGGAGGGGTGTGTTCTAATGTCTGCAGCAGGTCCACCCCTGCACAGTGACTGGAGATAATGTCTAGGTTCTGGAGCCTGAAAACCCAGGTTGGAAAGAGATGGTGGCCTAACGCCTCGGCGGGACCAAAGTGCTGGGTGTGTGTCCACCTCTCTGGAGGTTGGTCTGAATGTGTCAGAGAGGGCATTAGTGCCCAGGGCCGCCTATCCAATTGGGTTGCTGTCGAGTGGCGTGCAGGTTGATCCTCCTCTGGGGTCTCTGGGCCGACGCCGAGGACAACGATTTCCTGCCGGTGGGCAGGCCGAGTGCTCCATAGGGGCTCCGGATTTCCCAACCTGGAGGGCTTCTGGGCCAGGAGTGTGAAGACGGAAGTCTGAGAACACAAGCTACGGTAAGGTTACAGGTTGAGGGCATTTGGCCCGCTCTGCAGAGGTTGAATCGAGATCTCCTGCATCCGATGGCAGGGCGAGGATCTGACATTGGCTCAGGTTGGAGTTTGCTTCCAGGTTGGGCCCTTCATGAAGAGGGGTGCCTCATGCGGCCGTGGAGGTTTGCCCAAATGGGGAGGTTGAGATGCTCCCAACAGAAAGGACTCCTTCTGCAGGGCATTCGATTCCTTTGGATGGCTCCACGACTCCCCATACGGAAAGACTCGAGAACAGGGTTCTAAGGATGGGTGCCTGGGCAACCCAGCTCACATCCCCATTGTCTCCTAGCACAAGGCACGTTCGATCTGCAGGCTCTGGCGGAGCAAACCAGGGGGATGAGTTGACATGGACTCTTGTGAGGATGGGTCATAATGTGGGTCGGTGTCCCTGGAGACCTGGGAATGGGGCATTGTCTCTGGGGCCCTGAAGTATTCTCCTAAACGGAGGTTCTTCCCAGCTCCAAAGGGCACGTTTCCCATGTGGAGACGAGTGGTGTTGGAATCGGTGCTTCAGGCAACCCCCACAGGCTGGTATTTGAGACAGGGCTCGGAGGAGAGACGCCTGGACAAGAGACCGAGGATTCAGATTAGGTCCTCGGGTCCTGTCTGATTCAACTTCTGTTTCTGGGCACGTCCATCTGCTTTTCTGAGGAGGTGAGGTAGTTATTCACCTTTTGAGAGATCATCCCTGTTTGTCCAGGGCAGCCTCCACTACGGGGTTGGCCTCGGGTACATTGGAGGATGATCCTAATCTGTGGGGTTGGGGGCAATGGAACGGCAGATTGTCCTTTGAGAGAGAGCCGGCCCTATGGGGCGGTGTGGCTCCGGGGGCCCCAGTCTGGAGGGTGTGTGGGCCAGGGCTGTGGGCTGAGAAGCCTGAAAACACATCCTCCGCTTGGGTTGGGGACGAGGGTATGGCAGGTCGGATCTCCATTCCGTGAGGGAGGTCCTCAGGAGAGGAAGAAGAGAGTGTGTGGCGGTTCCTCAGGCTTGTGTCTCTGGATTTTGTGTCGCGGGAGCCCGTGGCATGGAGGCTCGGCCTCTTGGGCCATGGACGAATCTCCCGCCATGGGGATTTGGCCCGACTACCAGGAGTTTGGTGCCATTCTGTGGGATTGGAGAAGTCCTGATCTCTGCCTCAGTTGTCCCTCCAAAAGAGGGATCGCAGAGCAGAGCCCTGGCTACGGGTGACCTCTGGTTAGGACTGGGTGCCTAGGGGCATGGGCAGCCCCATATGCCGGCTCATGGTACGGCCCCTAAAAAGCCTCACTAGAGCTCAGGTCTCACTCTGAGCATCACAAGGCGTGTTTGTGCTCAAGGCGGCCCTCAAGCATGGGCATCGCCTCATGGAACATGCTGGTTTCTCCTACCCTGAAGACTGGACACCATGCCAACAGCAAGGTTTCCTGCCAGGGGGAGGGAGGAGCTCTAATTTCTGCCTCTGTTCCACCCCTGTGCAGTGATTAGAGAGAAATCTTGGTTCTGAAGCCTGGAAACCCAGGTTTGGGAGAGATGATGGCCTAATGCCAGGGCAGGTCCAATGTGCTTGCTGTGTGGCCAGCTGTCTGGGTGTCGGCCTGGAAGTCTGGGCTCAGGTTGTGTCAGGGAGAGCATTCGTGCCCAGGGGAGCCTATATAATTGGGGTGCTCTCGAGTGGCGTGTAGACTGATCCTCATTTTGGGTCTCTGGTCAGCCGCAGAGGGCAACATGTTTCTCCTGGTGTGCCGGCAGAGGGCTGCGTTGTGGCCCCGGAATTCCCAATCTAGGAGGGCTTGGGGGCCGGGAGTGGGAGCACAAAAGTCTGACAACACAAACTAGGGTAAGGCTATGGCGGGAGGGCCCGGCAGGCCCACTCTGCAGAGGTCGAATCGATATTTCCTGCATCTGAAGTCAGGGCGAGGATCCGAGGTTAGGCTAGGTTGCAGTTTGTGTCCATGTTGGGCCCTTCATGAAGAGGGGTGCCTCGTGTCCATGGTGGTTTGCCGTCGATGGGAATTGTGAGATGCTCCCAACCGCAAGGATTCCTTCTGCTGGGTATTCGATTCCTTTTGTAAGTCTGCACGACATCCTCTCCGGAAAGTCTCGAGAACAGGGTTCTAAGGATGGGTGCCTGGGCCAACCAGCTTACGTTCCCATTGTATCCAGCATCAAGGCCATGTGCGATCTGCAGGCTCTGCTGGAGCTAACCAGGGGGCTGAGTTGAATTGGACTCTCCCGAGGATGGATCATAATGTGCGTCTGTGTCTATGGAGACTTTGGAAGGTGGCGGTGACTTGGGCTCTGATGTATTCTCCTAGCCGGAGTGTTTTTGCAGCTCCCAAGAGCACGTTTCCCTTGGGGAGAGGAGTGGAGCTCGAATCGGTTCCTCAGGCAACCCCCCTAGAATTTTATTGGAAACCGGACTATGAATAGAGTGCCTGGAATGCAAAGCGAGGATCCAGATGAGGGCCTCGGGTCCTGTCCTGCTCAATCTTCTGTTTGGGGGGACATCCGTCTGCTTTTCCGAGTGGCGGTATTGGCTCACCTTTAAAGAAATCGCCCCTGTTTTTCCAGGGTGGCCTCCTCTGTGGTGATGGACTCCGGGCCCTGGAGGTTCTCCTAATCTGCATGGTTGTGGGCAATGGAATGGGCAGAGATTCCTTGGAAATGGCAGGCGCTGTAGTGCCGTGGTGCTCCAGGGGCCCCATATTCGAGGGTGTGTGGGCCAGGGCTGAAGGGACAGGAGTCTGAGAAAACCTAATGGGCTTCGGTTGGGGCCTAGTGTCTGGCGGCTGGTTCTACACCCTTTGAGGGGAGCTCCACAGGATGGGAACGAAGTGTGAGTGTGAGGAGGTTGCTCAGGCTTGTGTCTCTGGATTTTGTGTCAAGGATGGCCGTGGCATGTAGTGGAGGCCTCTTGGGCCAGGGGACGAGTATCCCACTATGGGGATTTGACCCGGCTACCAGGAGTTTGTTGTCATTCTGTGGGATGGGAGGAGACCTGCTCTCTGCCTCCAGTGTCCCTCCAAAGAGCGATTCCAGAGCAGAGCAGAGCCCTGGGTTCGGGTGACCTCTGGCTAGGTTTGTTCGCTATGGGCATGGCCAGCCCCAAATGGGGCACATGATCCAGACTTTGGCTCCTAGCAACAAGGCATGTTCGATGTGAAGGCTCTCCCCGAGCTACACAGGGGGCTGAGTTAAAATGGCACTCGTGATGATGGGTCATCACGTGGGTCTGTGTCCATGGAGACCTTTGACTGTGGCGTTGGCTCTCGGGCCCTGAAGTATTCTCCCAAACGGAGGGTTTTCACAGAACCAAAGAGCACGTTTCCCATGTGGAGAGGAGAGGAGTTTGAATTGGTGCTCAGGCAAGCCCCAAAGGCTCTATTGGAAACAGGGCTCTGAGGAGAGATGCCTGGAAACCAAAGCAGGGACTCATATTAGAGCCTAGGGTACTTTCCGATTGACTCTTCTGTTTGTGGGGACATCCGTCTGCATGTCTGAATGGAGGTCGTTGCTCAGCTTGTGTCAGATCGTCCCTGTTTGTCCAGGGTGGCCTCCACTATTGGGATGGCCTCGGGGATCTGGGCGGTTTCTAGTGATCTGTAGGGCGCTGGCCCATGGAATGGGCAGAGTTTCCTTGGAGAGGGCAGGCACTGTAGTGCGGTGTGGCTGCAGGGGCCCCAGTCTGGAGGGTGTGTGGCCCAGTTCTGTGGGAACCGAAGTCTGAAAACCCATCCCCAGCTTAGGTTGGGGCCTAGGGTATGGCAGGCCGTATCTACATTCCGTGGGGGGAGCTCCTCGGGATAGGAGTGAAGAATGAGTGTGAGGCGGTTGCTCAGGCTTGTGTCTCTGGATTTTGTGTCAAGGATGGCCGTGGCATTGAGGGGTGGACGCTCGGGCAATGGACAAGTCTCCAGCTTCGGGGATTTGTCCCGGCTACCAGGAGGTTGGCGTCATTCCGTTGGATTGGAGGAGTCCTGTGCTCTACCTCAGGTGTCCCTCTAAATAGGGAATCCAGAGTAGAGCTCTAGGTATGGATGACCTCTGCTTAGGCCTGGGTGCCTAGTGGCTTGGCCAGCCCCATATGCGGGCGCATGGTCCAGCCACTGAGAAGCCTCCCTTGAGCTCAGGGCACATGCTGAGGGTCACAATGCGTGTGTTTGCCCAAGGCGGCCCTCCAGCATGGTCGTGGCCTCATGGCCCACGCTGGTTTCTCCTAGTCTGGAGGTGGGACACCATGCCAATAGCAAGGTTACTGCCAGGGGGAGGGGTGTGTTCTAATGTCTGCAGCAGGTCCACCCCTGCACAGTGACTGGAGATAATGTCTAGGTTCTGGAGCCTGAAAACCCAGGTTGGAAAGAGATGGTGGCCTAACGCCTCGGCGGGACCAAAGTGCTGGGTGTGTGTCCACCTCTCTGGAGGTTGGTCTGAATGTGTCAGAGAGGGCATTAGTGCCCAGGGCCGCCTATCCAATTGGGTTGCTGTCGAGTGGCGTGCAGGTTGATCCTCCTCTGGGGTCTCTGGGCCGACGCCGAGGACAACGATTTCCTGCCGGTGGGCAGGCCGAGTGCTCCATAGGGGCTCCGGATTTCCCAACCTGGAGGGCTTCTGGGCCAGGAGTGTGAAGACGGAAGTCTGAGAACACAAGCTACGGTAAGGTTACAGGTTGAGGGCATTTGGCCCGCTCTGCAGAGGTTGAATCGAGATCTCCTGCATCCGATGGCAGGGCGAGGATCTGACATTGGCTCAGGTTGGAGTTTGCTTCCAGGTTGGGCCCTTCATGAAGAGGGGTGCCTCATGCGGCCGTGGAGGTTTGCCCAAATGGGGAGGTTGAGATGCTCCCAACAGAAAGGACTCCTTCTGCAGGGCATTCGATTCCTTTGGATGGCTCCACGACTCCCCATACGGAAAGACTCGAGAACAGGGTTCTAAGGATGGGTGCCTGGGCAACCCAGCTCGCATCCCCATTGTCTCCTAGCACAAGGCACGTTCGATCTGCAGGCTCTGGCGGAGCAAACCAGGGGGATGAGTTGACATGGACTCTTGTGAGGATGGGTCATAATGTGGGTCGGTGTCCCTGGAGACCTGGGAATGGGGCATTGTCTCTGGGGCCCTGAAGTATTCTCCTAAACGGAGGTTCTTCCCAGCTCCAAAGGGCACGTTTCCCATGTGGAGACGAGTGGTGTTGGAATCGGTGCTTCAGGCAACCCCCACAGGCTGGTATTTGAGACAGGGCTGGGAGGAGAGACGCCTGGACAAGAGACCGAGGATTCAGATTAGGTCCTCGGGTCCTGTCTGATTCAACTTCTGTTTCTGGGCACGTCCATCTGCTTTTCTGAGGAGGTGAGGTAGTTATTCACCTTTTGAGAGATCATCCCTGTTTGTCCAGGGCAGCCTCCACTACGGGGTTGGCCTCGGGTACATTGGAGGATGATCCTAATCTGTGGGGTTGGGGGCAATGGAACGGCAGATTGTCCTTTGAGAGAGAGCCGGCCCTATAGGGCGGTGTGGCTCCGGGGGCCCCAGTCTGGAGGGTGTGTGGGCCAGGGCTGTGGGCTGAGAAGCCTGAAAACACATCCTCCGCTTGGGTTGGGGACGAGGGTATGGCAGGTCGGATCTCCATTCCGTGAGGGAGGTCCTCAGGAGAGGAAGAAGAGAGTGTGTGGCGGTTCCTCAGGCTTGTGTCTCTGGATTTTGTGTCGCGGGAGCCCGTGGCATGGAGGCTCGGCCTCTTGGGCCATGGACGAATCTCCCGCCATGGGGATTTGGCCCGACTACCAGGAGTTTGGTGCCATTCTGTGGGATTGGAGAAGTCCTGATCTCTGCCTCAGTTGTCCCTCCAAAAGAGGGATCGCAGAGCAGAGCCCTGGCTACGGGTGACCTCTGGTTAGGACTGGGTGCCTAGGGGCATGGGCAGCCCCATATGCGGGCTCATGGTACGGCCCCTAAAAAGCCTCACTAGAGCTCAGGTCTCACTCTGAGCATCACAAGGCGTGTTTGTGCTCAAGGCGGCCCTCAAGCATGGGCATCGCCTCATGGAACATGCTGGTTTCTCCTACCCTGAAGACTGGACACCATGCCAACAGCAAGGTTTCCTGCCAGGGGGAGGGAGGAGCTCTAATTTCTGCCTCTGTTCCACCCCTGTGCAGTGATTAGAGAGAAATCTTGGTTCTGAAGCCTGGAAACCCAGGTTTGGGAGAGATGATGGCCTAATGCCAGGGCAGGTCCAATGTGCTTGCTGTGTGGCCAGCTGTCTGGGTGTCGGCCTGGAAGTCTGGGCTCAGGTTGTGTCAGGGAGAGCATTCGTGCCCGGAGCCTATATAATTGGGGTGCTCTCGAGTGGCGTGTAGACTGATCCTCATTTTGGGTCTCTGGTCAGCCGCAGAGGGCAACATGTTTCTCCTGGTGTGCCGGCAGAGGGCTGCGTTGTGGCCCCGGAATTCCCAATCTAGGAGGGCTTGGGGGCCGGGAGTGGGAGCACAAAAGTCTGACAACACAAACTAGGGTAAGGCTATGGCGGGAGGGCCCGGCAGGCCCACTCTGCAGAGGTCGAATCGATATTTCCTGCATCTGAAGTCAGGGCGAGGATCCGAGGTTAGGCTAGGTTGCAGTTTGTGTCCATGTTGGGCCCTTCATGAAGAGGGGTGCCTCGTGTCCATGGTGGTTTGCCGTCGATGGGAATTGTGAGATGCTCCCAACCGCAAGGATTCCTTCTGCTGGGTATTCGATTCCTTTTGTAAGTCTGCACGACATCCTCTCCGGAAAGTCTCGAGAACAGGGTTCTAAGGATGGGTGCCTGGGCCAACCAGCTTACGTTCCCATTGTATCCAGCATCAAGGCCATGTGCGATCTGCAGGCTCTGCTGGAGCTAACCAGGGGGCTGAGTTGAATTGGACTCTCCCGAGGATGGATCATAATGTGCGTCTGTGTCTATGGAGACTTTGGAAGGTGGCGGTGACTTGGGCTCTGATGTATTCTCCTAGCCGGAGTGTTTTTGCAGCTCCCAAGAGCACGTTTCCCTTGGGGAGAGGAGTGGAGCTCGAATCGGTTCCTCAGGCAACCCCCCTAGAATTTTATTGGAAACCGGACTATGAATAGAGTGCCTGGAATGCAAAGCGAGGATCCAGATGAGGGCCTCGGGTCCTGTCCTGCTCAATCTTCTGTTTGGGGGGACATCCGTCTGCTTTTCCGAGTGGCGGTATTGGCTCACCTTTAAAGAAATCGCCCCTGTTTTTCCAGGGTGGCCTCCTCTGTGGTGATGGACTCCGGGCCCTGGAGGTTCTCCTAATCTGCATGGTTGTGGGCAATGGAATGGGCAGAGATTCCTTGGAAATGGCAGGCGCTGTAGTGCCGTGGTGCTCCAGGGGCCCCATATTCGAGGGTGTGTGGGCCAGGGCTGAAGGGACAGGAGTCTGAGAAAACCTAATGGGCTTCGGTTGGGGCCTAGTGTCTGGCGGCTGGTTCTACACCCTTTGAGGGGAGCTCCACAGGATGGGAACGAAGTGTGAGTGTGAGGAGGTTGCTCAGGCTTGTGTCTCTGGATTTTGTGTCAAGGATGGCCGTGGCATGTAGTGGAGGCCTCTTGGGCCAGGGGACGAGTATCCCACTATGGGGATTTGACCCGGCTACCAGGAGTTTGTTGTCATTCTGTGGGATGGGAGGAGACCTGCTCTCTGCCTCCAGTGTCCCTCCAAAGAGCGATTCCAGAGCAGAGCAGAGCCCTGGGTTCGGGTGACCTCTGGCTAGGTTTGTTCGCTATGGGCATGGCCAGCCCCAAATGGGGCACATGATCCAGACTTTGGCTCCTAGCAACAAGGCATGTTCGATGTGAAGGCTCTCCCCGAGCTACACAGGGGGCTGAGTTAAAATGGCACTCGTGATGATGGGTCATCACGTGGGTCTGTGTCCATGGAGACCTTTGACTGTGGCGTTGGCTCTCGGGCCCTGAAGTATTCTCCCAAACGGAGGGTTTTCACAGAACCAAAGAGCACGTTTCCCATGTGGAGAGGAGAGGAGTTTGAATTGGTGCTCAGGCAAGCCCCAAAGGCTCTATTGGAAACAGGGCTCTGAGGAGAGATGCCTGGAAACCAAAGCAGGGACTCATATTAGAGCCTAGGGTACTTTCCGATTGACTCTTCTGTTTGTGGGGACATCCGTCTGCATGTCTGAATGGAGGTCGTTGCTCAGCTTGTGTCAGATCGTCCCTGTTTGTCCAGGGTGGCCTCCACTATTGGGATGGCCTCGGGGATCTGGGCGGTTTCTAGTGATCTGTAGGGCGCTGGCCCATGGAATGGGCAGAGTTTCCTTGGAGAGGGCAGGCACTGTAGTGCGTTGTGGCTGCAGGGGCCCCAGTCTGGAGGGTGTGTGGCCCAGTTCTGTGGGAACCGAAGTCTGAAAACCCATCCCCAGCTTAGGTTGGGGCCTAGGGTATGGCAGGCCGTATCTACATTCCGTGGGGGGAGCTCCTCGGGATAGGAGTGAAGAATGAGTGTGAGGCGGTTGCTCAGGCTTGTGTCTCTGGATTTTGTGTCAAGGATGGCCGTGGCATTGAGGGGTGGACGCTCGGGCAATGGACAAGTCTCCAGCTTCGGGGATTTGTCCCGGCTACCAGGAGGTTGGCGTCATTCCGTTGGATTGGAGGAGTCCTGTGCTCTACCTCAGGTGTCCCTCTAAATAGGGAATCCAGAGTAGAGCTCTAGGTATGGATGACCTCTGCTTAGGCCTGGGTGCCTAGTGGCTTGGCCAGCCCCATATGCGGGCGCATGGTCCAGCCACTGAGAAGCCTCCCTTGAGCTCAGGGCACACGCTGAGGGTCACAATGCGTGTGTTTGCCCAAGGCGGCCCTCCAGCATGGTCGTGGCCTCATGGCCCACGCTGGTTTCTCCTAGTCTGGAGGTGGGACACCATGCCAATAGCAAGGTTACTGCCAGGGGGAGGGGTGTGTTCTAATGTCTGCAGCAGGTCCACCCCTGCACAGTGACTGGAGATAATGTCTAGGTTCTGGAGCCTGAAAACCCAGGTTGGAAAGAGATGGTGGCCTAACGCCTCGGCGGGACCAAAGTGCTGGGTGTGTGTCCACCTCTCTGGAGGTTGGTCTGAATGTGTCAGAGAGGGCATTAGTGCCCAGGGCCGCCTATCCAATTGGGTTGCTGTCGAGTGGCGTGCAGGTTGATCCTCCTCTGGGGTCTCTGGGCCAACGCCGAGGACAACGATTTCCTGCCGGTGGGCAGGCCGAGTGCTCCATAGGGGCTCCGGATTTCCCAACCTGGAGGGCTTCTGGGCCAGGAGTGTGAAGACGGAAGTCTGAGAACACAAGCTACGGTAAGGTTACAGGTTGAGGGCATTTGGCCCGCTCTGCAGAGGTTGAATCGAGATCTCCTGCATCCGATGGCAGGGCGAGGATCTGACATTGGCTCAGGTTGGAGTTTGCTTCCAGGTTGGGCCCTTCATGAAGAGGGGTGCCTCATGCGGCCGTGGAGGTTTGCCCAAATGGGGAGGTTGAGATGCTCCCAACAGAAAGGACTCCTTCTGCAGGGCATTCGATTCCTTTGGATGGCTCCACGACTCCCCATACGGAAAGACTCGAGAACAGGGTTCTAAGGATGGGTGCCTGGGCAACCCAGCTCGCATCCCCATTGTCTCCTAGCACAAGGCACGTTCGATCTGCAGGCTCTGGCGGAGCAAACCAGGGGGATGAGTTGACATGGACTCTTGTGAGGATGGGTCATAATGTGGGTCGGTGTCCCTGGAGACCTGGGAATGGGGCATTGTCTCTGGGGCCCTGAAGTATTCTCCTAAACGGAGGTTCTTCCCAGCTCCAAAGGGCACGTTTCCCATGTGGAGACGAGTGGTGTTGGAATCGGTGCTTCAGGCAACCCCCACAGGCTGGTATTTGAGACAGGGCTGGGAGGAGAGACGCCTGGACAAGAGACCGAGGATTCAGATTAGGTCCTCGGGTCCTGTCTGATTCAACTTCTGTTTCTGGGCACGTCCATCTGCTTTTCTGAGGAGGTGAGGTAGTTATTCACCTTTTGAGAGATCATCCCTGTTTGTCCAGGGCAGCCTCCACTACGGGGTTGGCCTCGGGTACATTGGAGGATGATCCTAATCTGTGGGGTTGGGGGCAATGGAACGGCAGATTGTCCTTTGAGAGAGAGCCGGCCCTATAGGGCGGTGTGGCTCCGGGGGCCCCAGTCTGGAGGGTGTGTGGGCCAGGGCTGTGGGCTGAGAAGCCTGAAAACACATCCTCCGCTTGGGTTGGGGACGAGGGTATGGCAGGTCGGATCTCCATTCCGTGAGGGAGGTCCTCAGGAGAGGAAGAAGAGAGTGTGTGGCGGTTCCTCAGGCTTGTGTCTCTGGATTTTGTGTCGCGGGAGCCCGTGGCATGGAGGCTCGGCCTCTTGGGCCATGGACGAATCTCCCGCCATGGGGATTTGGCCCGACTACCAGGAGTTTGGTGCCATTCTGTGGGATTGGAGAAGTCCTGATCTCTGCCTCAGTTGTCCCTCCAAAAGAGGGATCGCAGAGCAGAGCCCTGGCTACGGGTGACCTCTGGTTAGGACTGGGTGCCTAGGGGCATGGGCAGCCCCATATGCGGGCTCATGGTACGGCCCCTAAAAAGCCTCACTAGAGCTCAGGTCTCACTCTGAGCATCACAAGGCGTGTTTGTGCTCAAGGCGGCCCTCAAGCATGGGCATCGCCTCATGGAACATGCTGGTTTCTCCTACCCTGAAGACTGGACACCATGCCAACAGCAAGGTTTCCTGCCAGGGGGAGGGAGGAGCTCTAATTTCTGCCTCTGTTCCACCCCTGTGCAGTGATTAGAGAGAAATCTTGGTTCTGAAGCCTGGAAACCCAGGTTTGGGAGAGATGATGGCCTAATGCCAGGGCAGGTCCAATGTGCTTGCTGTGTGGCCAGCTGTCTGGGTGTCGGCCTGGAAGTCTGGGCTCAGGTTGTGTCAGGGAGAGCATTCGTGCCCAGGGGAGCCTATATAATTGGGGTGCTCTCGAGTGGCGTGTAGACTGATCCTCATTTTGGGTCTCTGGTCAGCCGCAGAGGGCAACATGTTTCTCCTGGTGTGCCGGCAGAGGGCTGCGTTGTGGCCCCGGAATTCCCAATCTAGGAGGGCTTGGGGGCCGGGAGTGGGAGCACAAAAGTCTGACAACACAAACTAGGGTAAGGCTATGGCGGGAGGGCCCGGCAGGCCCACTCTGCAGAGGTCGAATCGATATTTCCTGCATCTGAAGTCAGGGCGAGGATCCGAGGTTAGGCTAGGTTGCAGTTTGTGTCCATGTTGGGCCCTTCATGAAGAGGGGTGCCTCGTGTCCATGGTGGTTTGCCGTCGATGGGAATTGTGAGATGCTCCCAACCGCAAGGATTCCTTCTGCTGGGTATTCGATTCCTTTTGTAAGTCTGCACGACATCCTCTCCGGAAAGTCTCGAGAACAGGGTTCTAAGGATGGGTGCCTGGGCCAACCAGCTTACGTTCCCATTGTATCCAGCATCAAGGCCATGTGCGATCTGCAGGCTCTGCTGGAGCTAACCAGGGGGCTGAGTTGAATTGGACTCTCCCGAGGATGGATCATAATGTGCGTCTGTGTCTATGGAGACGTTGGAATGTGGCGGTGACTTGGGCTCTGATGTATTCTCCTAGCCGGAGTGTTTTTGCAGCTCCCAAGAGCACGTTTCCCTTGGGGAGAGGAGTGGAGCTCGAATCGGTGCCTCAGGCAACCCCCCTAGACTTTTATTGGAAACCGGACTATGAATAGAGTGCCTGGAATGCAAAGCGAGGATCCAGATGAGGGCCTCGGGTCCTGTCCTGCTCAATCTTCTGTTTGGGGGGACATCCGTCTGCTTTTCCGAGTGGCGGTATTGGCTCACCTTTAAAGAAATCGCCCCTGTTTTTCCAGGGTGGCCTCCACTGTGGTGATGGACTCGGGGCCCTGGAGGTTCTCCTAATCTGCATGGTTGTGGGCAATGGAATGGGCAGAGATTCCTTGGAAATGGCAGGCGCTGTAGTGCCGTGGTGCTCCAGGGGCCCCATATTCGAGGGTGTGTGGGCCAGGGCTGAAGGGACAGGAGTCTGAGAAAACCTAATGGGCTTCGGTTGGGGCCTAGTGTCTGGCGGCTGGTTCTACACCCTTTGAGGGGAGCTCCACAGGATGGGAACGAAGTGTGAGTGTGAGGAGGTTGCTCAGGCTTGTGTCTCTGGATTTTGTGTCAAGGATGGCCGTGGCATGTAGTGGAGGCCTCTTGGGCCAGGGGACGAGTATCCCACTATGGGGATTTGACCCGGCTACCAGGAGTTTGTTGTCATTCTGTGGGATGGGAGGAGTCCTGCTCTCTGCCTCCAGTGTCCCTCCAAAGAGCGATTCCAGAGCAGAGCAGAGCCCTGGGTTCGGGTGACCTCTGGCTAGGTTTGTTCGCTATGGGCATGGCCAGCCCCAAATGGGGCACATGATCCAGACTTTGGCTCCTAGCAACAAGGCATGTTCGATGTGAAGGCTCTCCCCGAGCTACACAGGGGGCTGAGTTGAAATGGCACTCGTGATGATGGGTCATCACGTGGGTCTGTGTCCATGGAGAACTTTGACTGTGGCGTTGGCTCTCGGGCCCTGAAGTATTCTCCCAAACGGAGGGTTTTCACAGAACCAAAGAGCACGTTTCCCATGTGGAGAGGAGAGGAGTTTGAATTGGTGCTCAGGCAAGCCCCAAAGGCTCTATTGGAAACAGGGCTCTGAGGAGAGATGCCTGGAAACCAAAGCAGGGACTCATATTAGAGCCTAGGATACTTTCCGGTTGACTCTTCTGTTTGTGGGGACATCCGTCTGCATGTCTGAGTGGAGGTCGTTGCTCAGCTTGTGTCAGATCGTCCCTGTTTGTCCAGGGTGGCCTCCACTATTGGGATGGCCTCGGGGATCTGGGCGGTTTCTAGTGATCTGTAGGGCGCTGGCCCATGGAATGGGCAGAGTTTCCTTGGAGAGGGCAGGCACTGTAGTGCGGTGTGGCTGCAGGGGCCCCAGTCTGGAGGGAGTGTGGCCCAGTTCTGTGGGAACCGAAGTCTGAAAACCCATCCCCAGCTTAGGTTGGGGCCTAGGGTATGGCAGGCCGTATCTACATTCCGTGGGGGGAGCTCCTCGGGATAGGAGTGAAGAGTGAGTGTGAGGCGGTTGCTCAGGCTTGTGTCTCTGGATTTTGTGTCAAGGATGGCCGTGGCATGGAGGGGTGGACGCTCGGGCAATGGACAAGTCTCCAGCTTCGGGGATTTGTCCCGGCTACCAGGAGGTTGGCGTCATTCCGTTGGATTGGAGGAGTCCTGTGCTCTACCTCAGGTGTCCCTCTAAATAGGGAATCCAGAGTAGAGCTCTAGGTATGGATGACCTCTGCTTAGGCCTGGGTGCCTAGTGGCTTGGCCAGCCCCATATGCGGGCGCATGGTCCAGCCACTGAGAAGCCTCCCTTGAGCTCAGGGCACATGCTGAGGGTCACAATGCGTGTGTTTGCCCAAGGCGGCCCTCCAGCATGGTCGTGGCCTCATGGCCCACGCTGGTTTCTCCTAGTCTGGAGGTGGGACACCATGCCAATAGCAAGGTTACTGCCAGGGGGAGGGGTGTGTTCTAATGTCTGCAGCAGGTCCACCCCTGCACAGTGACTGGAGATAATGTCTAGGTTCTGGAGCCTGAAAACCCAGGTTGGAAAGAGATGGTGGCCTAACGCCTCGGCGGGACCAAAGTGCTGGGTGTGTGTCCACCTCTCTGGAGGTTGGTCTGAATGTGTCAGAGAGGGCATTAGTGCCCAGGGCCGCCTATCCAATTGGGTTGCTGTCGAGTGGCGTGCAGGTTGATCCTCCTCTGGGGTCTCTGGGCCGACGCCGAGGACAACGATTTCCTGCCGGTGGGCAGGCCGAGTGCTCCATAGGGGCTCCGGATTTCCCAACCTGGAGGGCTTCTGGGCCAGGAGTGTGAAGACGGAAGTCTGAGAACACAAGCTACGGTACGGTTACAGGTTGATGGCATTTGGCCCGCTCTGCAGAGGTTGAATCGAGATCTCCTGCATCCGATGGCAGGGCGAGGATCTGACATTGGCTCAGGTTGGAGTTTGCTTCCAGGTTGGGCCCTTCATGAAGAGGGGTGCCTCATGCGGCCGTGGAGGTTTGCCCAAATGGGGAGGTTGAGATGCTCCCAACAGAAAGGACTCCTTCTGCAGGGCATTCGATTCCTTTGGATGGCTCCACGACTCCCCATACGGAAAGACTCGAGAACAGGGTTCTAAGGATGGGTGCCTGGGCAACCCAGCTCGCATCCCCATTGTCTCCTAGCACAAGGCACGTTCGATCTGCAGGCTCTGGCGGAGCAAACCAGGGGGATGAGTTGACATGGACTCTTGTGAGGATGGGTCATAATGTGGGTCGGTGTCCCTGGAGACCTGGGAATAGGGCATTGTCTCTGGGGCCATGAAGTATTCTCCTAAACGGAGGGTCTTCCAAGCTCCAAAGGGCACGTTTCCCATGTGGAGACGAGTGGTGTTGGAATCGGTGCCTCAGGCAACCCCCACAGGCTGGTATTTGAGACAGGGCTGGGAGGAGAGACGCCTGGACAAGAGACCGAGGATTCAGATTAGGTCCTCGGGTCCTGTCTGATTCAACTTCTGTTTCTGGGCACGTCCATCTGCTTTTCTGAGGAGGTGAGGTAGTTATTCACCTTTTGAGAGATCATCCCTGTTTGTCCAGGGCAGCCTCCACTACGGGGTTGGCCTCGGGTACATTGGAGGATGATCCTAATCTGTGGGGTTGGGGGCAATGGAACGGCAGATTGTCCTTTGAGAGAGAGCCGGCCCTATGGGGCGGTGTGGCTCTGGGGGCCCCAGTCTGGAGGGTGTGTGGGCCAGGGCTGTGGGCTGAGAAGCCTGAAAACACATCCTCCGCTTGGGTGGGGACGAGGGTATGGCAGGTCGGATCTCCATTCCGTGAGGGAGGTCCTCAGGAGAGGAAGAAGAGAGTGTGAGGCGGTTCCTCAGGCTTGTGCCTCTGGATTTTGTGTCGCGGGAGCCCGTGGCATGGAGGCTTGGCCTCTTGGGCCATGGACGAATCTCCCGCCATGGGGATTTGGCCCGACTACCAGGAGTTTGGTGCCATTCTGTGGGATTGGAGAAGTCCTGATCTCTGCCTCAGTTGTCCCTCCAAAAGAGGGATCGCAGAGCAGAGCCCTGGCTACGGGTGACCTCTGGTTAGGACTGGGTGCCTAGGGGCATGGGCAGCCCCATATGCGGGCTCATGGTACGGCCCCTGAAAAGCCTCACTAGAGCTCAGGTCTCACTCTGAGCATCACAAGGCGTGTTTGTGCTCAAGGCGGCCCTCAAGCATGGGCATCGCCTCATGGAACATGCTGGTTTCTCCTACCCTGAAGACTGGACACCATGCCAACAGCAAGGTTTCCTGCCAGGGGGAGGGAGGAGCTCTAATTTCTGCCTCTGTTCCACCCCTGTGCAGTGATTAGAGAGAAATCTTGGTTCTGAAGCCTGGAAACCCAGGTTTGGGAGAGATGATGGCCTAATGCCAGGGCAGGTCCAATGTGCTTGCTGTGTGGCCAGCTGTCTGGGTGTCGGCCTGGAAGTCTGGGCTCAGGTTGTGTCAGGGAGAGCATTCGTGCCCAGGGGAGCCTATATAATTGGGGTGCTCTCGAGTGGCGTGTAGACTGATCCTCATTTTGGGTCTCTGGTCAGCCGCAGAGGGCAACATGTTTCTCCTGGTGTGCCGGCAGAGGGCTGCGTTGTGGCCCCGGAATTCCCAATCTAGGAGGGCTTGGGGGCCGGGAGTGGGAGCACAAAAGTCTGACAACACAAACTAGGGTAAGGCTATGGCGGGAGGGCCCGGCAGGCCCACTCTGCAGAGGTCGAATCGATATTTCCTGCATCTGAAGTCAGGGCGAGGATCCGAGGTTAGGCTAGGTTGCAGTTTGTGTCCATGTTGGGCCCTTCATGAAGAGGGGTGCCTCGTGTCCATGGTGGTTTGCCGTCGATGGGAATTGTGAGATGCTCCCAACCGCAAGGATTCCTTCTGCTGGGTATTCGATTCCTTTTGTAAGTCTGCACGACATCCTCTCCGGAAAGTCTCGAGAACAGGGTTCTAAGGATGGGTGCCTGGGCCAACCAGCTTACGTTCCCATTGTATCCAGCATCAAGGCCATGTGCGATCTGCAGGCTCTGCTGGAGCTAACCAGGGGGCTGAGTTGAATTGGACTCTCCCGAGGTTGGATCATAATGTGCGTCTGTGTCTATGGAGACGTTGGAATGTGGCGGTGACTTGGGCTCTGATGTATTCTCCTAGCCGGAGTTTTTTTGCAGCTCCCAAGAGCACGTTTCCCTTGGGGAGAGCAGTGGAGCTCGAATCGGTGCCTCAGGCAACCCCCCTAGAATTTTATTGGAAACCGGACTATGAAGAGAGTGCCTGGAATGCAAAGCGAGGATCCAGATGAGGGCCTCGGGTCCTGTCCCACTCATTCTTCTGTTTTGGGGGACATACGTCTGCTTTTCCGAGTGGCGGTATTGGCTCACCTTTAAAGAAATCGCCCCTGTTTTTCCAGGGTGGCCTCCACTGTGGTGATGGACTCGGGGCCCTGGAGGTTCTCCTAATCTGCATGGTTGTGGGCAATGGAATGGGCAGAGATTCCTTGGAAATGGCAGGCGCTGTAGTGCCGTGGTGCTCCAGGGGCCCCATATTCGAGGGTGTGTGGGCCAGGGCTGAAGGGACAGGAGTCTGAGAAAACCTAATGGGCTTCGGTTGGGGCCTAGTGTCTGGCGGCTGGTTCTACACCCTTTGAGGGGAGCTCCACAGGATGGGAACGAAGTGTGAGTGTGAGGAGGTTGCTCAGGCTTGTGTCTCTGGATTTTGTGTCAAGGATGGCCGTGGCATGTAGTGGAGGCCTCTTGGGCCAGGGGACGAGTATCCCACTATGGGGATTTGACCCGGCTACCAGGAGTTTGTTGTCATTCTGTGGGATGGGAGGAGACCTGCTCTCTGCCTCCAGTGTCCCTCCAAAGAGCGATTCCAGAGCAGAGCAGAGCCCTGGGTTCGGGTGACCTCTGGCTAGGTTTGTTCGCTATGGGCATGGCCAGCCCCAAATGGGGCACATGATCCAGACTTTGGCTCCTAGCAACAAGGCATGTTCGATGTGAAGGCTCTCCCCGAGCTACACAGGGGGCTGAGTTGAAATGGGCACTCGTGATGATGGGTCATCACGTGGGTCTGTGTCCATGGAGACCTTTGACTGTGGCGGTGGCTCTGGGGCCCTGAAGTATTCTCCCAAACGGAGGGTTTTCACAGAACCAAAGAGCACGTTTCCCATGTGGAGAGGAGAGGAGTTGGAATTGGTGCTCAGGCAAGCCCCAAAGGCTCTATTGGAAACAGGGCTCTGAGGAGAGATGCCTGGAAACCAAAGCAGGGACTCATATTAGAGCCTAGGATACTTTCCGGTTGACTCTTCTGTTTGTGGGGACATCCGTCTGCATGTCTGAGTGGAGGTCGTTGCTCAGCTTGTGTCAGATCGTCCCTGTTTGTCCAGGGTGGCCTCCACTATTGGGATGGCCTCGGGGATCTGGGCGGTTTCTAGTGATCTGTAGGGCGCTGGCCCATGGAATGGGCAGAGTTTCCTTGGAGAGGGCAGGCACTGTAGTGCGGTGTGGCTGCAGGGGCCCCAGTCTGGAGGGAGTGTGGCCCAGTTCTGTGGGAACCGAAGTCTGAAAACCCATCCCCAGCTTAGGTTGGGGCCTAGGGTATGGCAGGCCGTATCTACATTCCGTGGGGGGAGCTCCTCGGGATAGGAGTGAAGAGTGAGTGTGAGGCGGTTGCTCAGGCTTGTGTCTCTGGATTTTGTGTCAAGGATGGCCGTGGCATGGAGGGGTGGACGCTCGGGCAATGGACAAGTCTCCAGCTTCGGGGATTTGTCCCGGCTACCAGGAGGTTGGCGTCATTCCGTTGGATTGGAGGAGTCCTGTGCTCTACCTCAGGTGTCCCTCTAAATAGGGAATCCAGAGTAGAGCTCTAGGTATGGATGACCTCTGCTTAGGCCTGGGTGCCTAGTGGCTTGGCCAGCCCCATATGCGGGCGCATGGTCCAGCCACTGAGAAGCCTCCCTTGAGCTCAGGGCACACGCTGAGGGTCACAATGCGTGTGTTTGCCCAAGGCGGCCCTCCAGCATGGTCGTGGCCTCATGGCCCACGCTGGTTTCTCCTAGTCTGGAGGTGGGACACCATGCCAATAGCAAGGTTACTGCCAGGGGGAGGGGTGTGTTCTAATGTGTGCAGCAGGTCCACCCCTGCACAGTGACTGGAGATAATGTCTAGGTTCTGGAGCCTGAAAACCCAGGTTGGAAAGAGATGGTGGCCTAACGCCTCGGCGGGACCAAAGTGCTGGGTGTGTGTCCACCTCTCTGGAGGTTGGTCTGAATGTGTCGGAGAGGGCATTAGTGCCCAGGGCCGCCTATCCAATTGGGTTGCTGTCGAGTGGCGTGCAGGTTGATCCTCCTCTGGGGTCTCTGGGCCGACGCCGAGGACAACGTTTTCCTGCCGGTGGGCAGGCCGAGTGCTCCATAGGGGCTCCGGATTTCCCAACCTGGAGGGCTTCTGGGCCAGGAGTGTGAAGACGGAAGTCTGAGAACACAAGCTACGGTACGGTTACAGGTTGATGGCATTTGGCCCGCTCTGCAGAGGTTGAATCGAGATCTCCTGCATCCGATGGCAGGGCGAGGATCTGACATTGGCTCAGGTTGGAGTTTGCTTCCAGGTTGGGCCCTTCATGAAGAGGGGTGCCTCATGCGGCCGTGGAGGTTTGCCCAAATGGGGAGGTTGAGATGCTCCCAACAGAAAGGACTCCTTCTGCAGGGCATTCGATTCCTTTGGATGGCTCCACGACTCCCCATACGGAAAGACTCGAGAACAGGGTTCTAAGGATGGGTGCCTGGGCAACCCAGCTCGCATCCCCATTGTCTCCTAGCACAAGGCACGTTCGATCTGCAGGCTCTGGCGGAGCAAACCAGGGGGATGAGTTGACATGGACTCTTGTGAGGATGGGTCATAATGTGGGTCGGTGTCCCTGGAGACCTGGGAATGGGGCATTGTCTCTGGGGCCATGAAGTATTCTCCTAAACGGAGGGTCTTCCGAGCTCCAAAGGGCACGTTTCCCATGTGGAGACGAGTGGTGTTGGAATCGGTGCCTCAGGCAACCCCCACAGGCTGGTATTTGAGACAGGGCTGGGAGGAGAGACGCCTGGACAAGAGACCGAGGATTCAGATTAGGTCCTCGGGTCCTGTCTGATTCAACTTCTGTTTCTGGGCACGTCCATCTGCTTTTCTGAGGAGGTGAGGTAGTTATTCACCTTTTGAGAGATCATCCCTGTTTGTCCAGGGCAGCCTCCACTACGGGGTTGGCCTTGGTACATTGGAGGATGATCCTAATCTGTGGGGTTGGGGGCAATGGAACGGCAGATTGTCCTTTGAGAGAGAGCCGGCCCTATGGGGCGGTGTGGCTCCGGGGGCCCCAGTCTGGAGGGTGTGTCGGCCAGGGCTGTGGGCTGAGAAGCCTGAAAACACATCCTCCGCTTGGGTGGGGACGAGGGTATGGCAGGTCGGATCTCCATTCCGTGAGGGAGGTCCTCAGGAGAGGAAGAAGAGAGTGTGAGGCGGTTCCTCAGGCTTGTGCCTCTGGATTTTGTGTCGCGGGAGCCCGTGGCATGGAGGCTTGGCCTCTTGGGCCATGGACGAATCTCCCGCCATGGGGATTTGGCCCGACTACCAGGAGTTTGGTGCCATTCTGTGGGATTGGAGAAGTCCTGATCTCTGCCTCAGTTGTCCCTCCAAAAGAGGGATCGCAGAGCAGAGCCCTGGCTACGGGTGACCTCTGGTTAGGACTGGGTGCCTAGGGGCATGGGCAGCCCCATATGCGGGCTCATGGTACGGCCCCTGAAAAGCCTCACTAGAGCTCAGGTCTCACTCTGAGCATCACAAGGCGTGTTTGTGCGCAAGGCGGCCCTCAAGCATGGGCATGGCCTCATGGAACATGCTGGTTTCTCCTACCCTGAAGATTGGACACCATGCCAACAGCAAGATTTCCTGCCATGGGGAGGGAGGAGCTCTAATTTCTGCCTCTGTTCCACCCCTGTGCAGTGATTGGAGAGAAAGCCTTGGTTCTGAAGCCTGGAAACCCAGGTTTGGGAGAGATGATGGCCTAATGCCAGGGCAGGTCCAATGTGCTTGCTGTGTGGCCAGCTGTCCGGGTGTCGGTCTGGATGTCTGGGCTCAGGTTGTGTCAGAGAGAGCATTCGTGCCCAGGGGAGCCTATATACTTGGGGTGCTGTCGAGTGGCGTGTAGATTGATCCTCATTTTGGGTCTCTGGTCAGCCGCAGAGGGCAACATTTTTCTCCTGGTGTGCCGGCAGAGGGCTGCGTTGTGGCCCCGGAATTCCCAATCTGGAGGGCTTGGGGGCCGGGAGTGTGAGCACAAAAGTCTGACAACACAAACTAGGGTAAGGCTACGGGGGGAGGGCCCGGCAGACCCACTCTGCAGAGGTCGAATCGATATTTCCTGCATCTGAAGTCAGGGCGAGGATCCGAGGTTAGCCTAGGTTGCAGTTTGTGTCCATGTTGGGCCCTTCATGAGGAGGGGTGCCTCGTGTCCATGGTGGTTTGCCGTCGATGGGAATTGTGAGATGCTCCCAACCGCAAGGATTCCTTCTGCCGGGCATACGATTCCTTTTGTAAGTCTGCACGACATCGTCTATGGAAAGACTCGAGAACAGGGTTGTAAGGATGGGTGCCTGGGCCAACCAGCTTACGTTCCCATTGTATCCAGCATCAAGGCCATGTGCGATCTGCAGGCTCTGCTGGAGCTAACCAGGGGGCTGAGTTGAATTGGACTCTCCCGAGGATGGATCATAATGTGCGTCTGTGTCTATGGAGACTTTGGAATGTGACTGTGGTTTGGGCTCTGATGTATTCTCCTAGCCGGAGTGTTTTTGCAGCTCCCAAGAGCACGTTTCCCTTGTGGAGAGCAGTGGAGCTCGAATCGGTGCCTCAGGCAACCCCCCTAGAATTTTATTGGAAACCGGACTATGAAGAGAGTGCCTGGAATGCAAAGCGAGGATCCAGATGAGGGCCTCGGGTCCTGTCCTGCTCAATCTTCTGTTTGGGGGGACATCCGTCTGCTTTTCCGAGTGGCGGTATAGGCTCACCTTTAAAGAAATCGCCCCTGTTTTTCCAGGGTGGCCTCCACTGTGGTGATGGACTCGGGGCCCTGGAGGTTTCTCCTAATCTGCATGGTTGTGGGCAATGGAATGGGCAGAGATTCCTTGGAAATGGCAGGCGCTGTAGTGCCGTGGTGCTCCAGGGGCCCCATTTTCGAGGGTGTGTGGGCCAGGGCTGAAGGGACAGGAGTCTGAGAAAACCTAATGGGCTTCGGTTGGGGCCTAGTGTCTGGCGGCTGGTTCTACACCCTTTGAGGGGAGCTCCACAGGATGGGAACGAAGTGTGAGTGTGAGGAGGTTGCTCAGGCTTGTGTCTCTGGATTTTGTGTCAAGGATGGCCGTGGCATGTAGTGGAGGCCTCTTGGGCCAGGGGACGAGTATCCCACTATGGGGATTTGAGCCGGCTACCAGGAGTTTGTTGTCATTCTGTGGGATGGGAGGAGTCCTGCTCTCTGCCTCCAGTGTCCCTCCAAAGAGAGATTCCAGAGCAGAGCAGAGCCCTGGGTTCGGGTGACATCTGGCTAGGTTTGTTCGCTATGGGCATGGCCAGCCCCAAATGGGGCACATGATCCAGACTTTGGCTCCTAGCAACAAGGCATGTTCGATGTGAAGGCTCTCCCCGAGCTACACAGGGGGCTGAGTTGAAATGGGCACTCGTGATGATGGGTCATCACGTGGGTCTGTGTCCATGGAGACCTTTGACTGTGGCGGTGGCTCTGGGGCCCTGAAGTATTCTCCCAAACGGAGGGTTTTCACAGAACCAAAGAGCACGTTTCCCATGTGGAGAGGAGAGGAGTTTGAATTGGTGCTCAGGCAAGCCCCAAAGGGTCTATTGGAAACAGGGCTCTGAGGAGAGATGCCTGGAAACCAAAGCAGGGACTCATATTAGAGCCTAGGATACTTTCCGGTTGACTCTTCTGTTTGTGGGGACATCCGCCTGCATGTCTGAGTGGAGGTCGTTGCTCAGCTTGTGTCAGATCGTCCCTGTTTGTCCAGGGTGGCCTCCACTATTGGGATGGCCTCGGGGATCTGGGCGGTTTCTAGTGATCTGTAGGGCGCTGGCCCATGGAATGGGCAGAGTTTCCTTGGAGAGGGCAGGCACTGTAGTGCGGTGTGGCTGCAGGGGCCCCAGTCTGGAGGGAGTGTGGCCCAGTTCTGTGGGAACCGAAGTCTGAAAACCCATCCCCAGCTTAGGTTGGGGCCTAGGGTATGGCAGGCCGTATCTGCATTCCGTGGGGGGAGCTCCTCGGAATAGGACTGAAGAGTGAGTGTGAGGCGGTTGCTCAGGCTTGTGTCTCTGGATTTTGTGTCAAGGATGGCCGTGGCATGGAGGGGTGGACGCTCGGGCAATGGACAAGTCTCCAGCTTCGGGGATTTGTCCCGGCTACCAGGAGGTTGGCGTTATTCCGTTGGATTGGAGGAGTCCTGTGCTCTACCTCAGGTGTCCCTCTAAATAGGGATTCCAGAGTAGAGCTCTAGGTATGGATGACCTCTGCTTAGGCCTGGGTGCCTAGTGGCTTGGCCAGCCCCATATGCGGGCGCATGGTCCAGCCACTGAGAAGCCTCCCTTGAGCTCAGGGCACACGCTGAGGGTCACAATGCGTGTGTTTGCCCAAGGCGGCCCTCCAGCATGGTCGTGGCCTCATGGCCCACGCTGGTTTCTCCTAGTCTGGAGGTGGGACACCATGCCAATAGCAAGGTTACTGCCAGGGGGAGGGGTGTGTTCTAATGTGTGCAGCAGGTCCACCCCTGCACAGTGACTGGAGATAATGTCTAGGTTCTGGAGCCTGAAAACCCAGGTTGGAAAGAGATGGTGGCCTAACGCCTCGGCGGGACCAAAGTGCTGGGTGTGTGTCCACCTCTCTGGAGGTTGGTCTGAATGTGTCGGAGAGGGCATTAGTGCCCAGGGCCGCCTATCCAATTGGGTTGCTGTCGAGTGGCGTGCAGGTTGATCCTCCTCTGGGGTCTCTGGGCCGACGCCGAGGACAACGTTTTCCTGCCGGTGGGCAGGCCGAGTGCTCCATAGGGGCTCCGGATTTCCCAACCTGGAGGGCTTCTGGCCCAGGAGTGTGAAGACGGAAGTCTGAGAACACAAGCTACGGTACGGTTACAGGTTGAGGGCATTTGGCCCGCTCTGCAGAGGTTGAATCGAGATCTCCTGCATCCGATGGCAGGGCGAGGATCTGACATTGGCTCAGGTTGGAGTTTGCTTCCAGGTTGGGCCCTTCATGAAGAGGGGTGCCTCATGCGGCCGTGGAGGTTTGCCCAAATGGGGAGGTTGAGATGCTCCCAACAGAAAGGACTCCTTCTGCAGGGCATTCGATTCCTTTGGATGGCTCCACGACTCCCCATACGGAAAGACTCGAGAACAGGGTTCTAAGGATGGGTGCCTGGGCAACCCAGCTCGCATCCCCATTGTCTCCTAGCACAAGGCACGTTCGATCTGCAGGCTCTGGCGGAGCAAACCAGGGGGATGAGTTGACATGGACTCTTGTGAGGATGGGTCATAATGTGGGTCGGTGTCCCTGGAGACCTGGGAATGGGGCATTGTCTCTGGGGCCATGAAGTATTCTCCTAAACGGAGGGTCTTCCGAGCTCCAAAGGGCACGTTTCCCATGTGGAGACGAGTGGTGTTGGAATCGGTGCCTCAGGCAACCCCCACAGGCTGGTATTTGAGACAGGGCTGGGAGGAGAGACGCCTGGACAAGAGACCGAGGATTCAGATTAGGTCCTCGGGTCCTGTCTGATTCAACTTCTGTTTCTGGGCACGTCCATCTGCTTTTCTGAGGAGGTGAGGTAGTTATTCACCTTTTGAGAGATCATCCCTGTTTGTCCAGGGCAGCCTCCACTACGGGGTTGGCCTTGGTACATTGGAGGATGATCCTAATCTGTGGGGTTGGGGGCAATGGAACGGCAGATTGTCCTTTGAGAGAGAGCCGGCCCTATGGGGCGGTGTGGCTCCGGGGGCCCCAGTCTGGAGGGTGTGTCGGCCAGGGCTGTGGGCTGAGAAGCCTGAAAACACATCCTCCGCTTGGGTGGGGACGAGGGTATGGCAGGTCGGATCTCCATTCCGTGAGGGAGGTCCTCAGGAGAGGAAGAAGAGAGTGTGAGGCGGTTCCTCAGGCTTGTGCCTCTGGATTTTGTGTCGCGGGAGCCCGTGGCATGGAGGCTTGGCCTCTTGGGCCATGGACGAATCTCCCGCCATGGGGATTTGGCCCGACTACCAGGAGTTTGGTGCCATTCTGTGGGATTGGAGAAGTCCTGATCTCTGCCTCAGTTGTCCCTCCAAAAGAGGGATCGCAGAGCAGAGCCCTGGCTACGGGTGACCTCTGGTTAGGACTGGGTGCCTAGGGGCATGGGCAGCCCCATATGCGGGCTCATGGTACGGCCCCTGAAAAGCCTCACTAGAGCTCAGGTCTCACTCTGAGCATCACAAGGCGTGTTTGTGCGCAAGGCGGCCCTCAAGCATGGGCATGGCCTCATGGAACATGCTGGTTTCTCCTACCCTGAAGATTGGACACCATGCCAACAGCAAGATTTCCTGCCATGGGGAGGGAGGAGCTCTAATTTCTGCCTCTGTTCCACCCCTGTGCAGTGATTGGAGAGAAAGCCTTGGTTCTGAAGCCTGGAAACCCAGGTTTGGGAGAGATGATGGCCTAATGCCAGGGCAGGTCCAATGTGCTTGCTGTGTGGCCAGCTGTCCGGGTGTCGGTCTGGATGTCTGGGCTCAGGTTGTGTCAGAGAGAGCATTCGTGCCCAGGGGAGCCTATATACTTGGGGTGCTGTCGAGTGGCGTGTAGATTGATCCTCATTTTGGGTCTCTGGTCAGCCGCAGAGGGCAACATTTTTCTCCTGGTGTGCCGGCAGAGGGCTGCGTTGTGGCCCCGGAATTCCCAATCTGGAGGGCTTGGGGGCCGGGAGTGTGAGCACAAAAGTCTGACAACACAAACTAGGGTAAGGCTACGGGGGGAGGGCCCGGCAGACCCACTCTGCAGAGGTCGAATCGATATTTCCTGCATCTGAAGTCAGGGCGAGGATCCGAGGTTAGCCTAGGTTGCAGTTTGTGTCCATGTTGGGCCCTTCATGAGGAGGGGTGCCTCGTGTCCATGGTGGTTTGCCGTCGATGGGAATTGTGAGATGCTCCCAACCGCAAGGATTCCTTCTGCCGGGCATACGATTCCTTTTGTAAGTCTGCACGACATCGTCTATGGAAAGACTCGAGAACAGGGTTGTAAGGATGGGTGCCTGGGCCAACCAGCTTACGTTCCCATTGTATCCAGCATCAAGGCCATGTGCGATCTGCAGGCTCTGCTGGAGCTAACCAGGGGGCTGAGTTGAATTGGACTCTCCCGAGGATGGATCATAATGTGCGTCTGTGTCTATGGAGACTTTGGAATGTGACTGTGGTTTGGGCTCTGATGTATTCTCCTAGCCGGAGTGTTTTTGCAGCTCCCAAGAGCACGTTTCCCTTGTGGAGAGCAGTGGAGCTCGAATCGGTGCCTCAGGCAACCCCCCTAGAATTTTATTGGAAACCGGACTATGAAGAGAGTGCCTGGAATGCAAAGCGAGGATCCAGATGAGGGCCTCGGGTCCTGTCCTGCTCAATCTTCTGTTTGGGGGGACATCCGTCTGCTTTTCCGAGTGGCGGTATAGGCTCACCTTTAAAGAAATCGCCCCTGTTTTTCCAGGGTGGCCTCCACTGTGGTGATGGACTCGGGGCCCTGGAGGTTTCTCCTAATCTGCATGGTTGTGGGCAATGGAATGGGCAGAGATTCCTTGGAAATGGCAGGCGCTGTAGTGCCGTGGTGCTCCAGGGGCCCCATTTTCGAGGGTGTGTGGGCCAGGGCTGAAGGGACAGGAGTCTGAGAAAACCTAATGGGCTTCGGTTGGGGCCTAGTGTCTGGCGGCTGGTTCTACACCCTTTGAGGGGAGCTCCACAGGATGGGAACGAAGTGTGAGTGTGAGGAGGTTGCTCAGGCTTGTGTCTCTGGATTTTGTGTCAAGGATGGCCGTGGCATGTAGTGGAGGCCTCTTGGGCCAGGGGACGAGTATCCCACTATGGGGATTTGAGCCGGCTACCAGGAGTTTGTTGTCATTCTGTGGGATGGGAGGAGTCCTGCTCTCTGCCTCCAGTGTCCCTCCAAAGAGAGATTCCAGAGCAGAGCAGAGCCCTGGGTTCGGGTGACATCTGGCTAGGTTTGTTCGCTATGGGCATGGCCAGCCCCAAATGGGGCACATGATCCAGACTTTGGCTCCTAGCAACAAGGCATGTTCGATGTGAAGGCTCTCCCCGAGCTACACAGGGGGCTGAGTTGAAATGGGCACTCGTGATGATGGGTCATCACGTGGGTCTGTGTCCATGGAGACCTTTGACTGTGGCGGTGGCTCTGGGGCCCTGAAGTATTCTCCCAAACGGAGGGTTTTCACAGAACCAAAGAGCACGTTTCCCATGTGGAGAGGAGAGGAGTTGGAATTGGTGCTCAGGCAAGCCCCAAAGGCTCTATTGGAAACAGGGCTCTGAGGAGAGATGCCTGGAAACCAAAGCAGGGACTCATATTAGAGCCTAGGATACTTTCCGGTTGACTCTTCTGTTTGTGGGGACATCCGCCTGCATGTCTGAGTGGAGGTCGTTGCTCAGCTTGTGTCAGATCGTCCCTGTTTGTCCAGGGTGGCCTCCACTATTGGGATGGCCTCGGGGATCTGGGCGGTTTCTAGTGATCTGTAGGGCGCTGGCCCATGGAATGGGCAGAGTTTCCTTGGAGAGGGCAGGCACTGTAGTGCGGTGTGGCTGCAGGGGCCCCAGTCTGGAGGGAGTGTGGCCCAGTTCTGTGGGAACCGAAGTCTGAAAACCCATCCCCAGCTTAGGTTGGGGCCTAGGGTATGGCAGGCCGTATCTGCATTCCGTGGGGGGAGCTCCTCGGAATAGGACTGAAGAGTGAGTGTGAGGCGGTTGCTCAGGCTTGTGTCTCTGGATTTTGTGTCAAGGATGGCCGTGGCATGGAGGGGTGGACGCTCGGGCAATGGACAAGTCTCCAGCTTCGGGGATTTGTCCCGGCTACCAGGAGGTTGGCGTTATTCCGTTGGATTGGAGGAGTCCTGTGCTCTACCTCAGGTGTCCCTCTAAATAGGGATTCCAGAGTAGAGCTCTAGGTATGGATGACCTCTGCTTAGGCTTGGGTGCCTAGTGGCTTGGCCAGCCCCATATGCGGGCGCATGGTCCAGCCACTGAGAAGCCTCCCTTGAGCTCAGGGCACACGCTGAGGGTCACAATGCGTGTGTTTGCCCAAGGCGGCCCTCCAGCATGGTCGTGGCCTCATGGCCCACGCTGGTTTCTCCTTGTCTGGAGGTGGGACACCATGCCAATAGCAAGGGTACTGCCAGGGGGAGGGGTGTGTTCTAATGTCTGCAGCAGGTCCACCCCTGCACAGTGACTGGAGATAATGTCTAGGTTCTGGAGCCTGAAAACCCAGGTTGGAAAGAGATGGTGGCCTAACGCCTCGGCTGGACCAAAGTGCTGGGTGTGTGTCCACCTCTCAGGAGGTTGGTCTGAATGTGTCAGAGAGGGCATTAGTGCCCAGGGCCGCCTATCCAATTGGGTTGCTGTCGAGTGGCGTGCAGGTTGATCCTCCTCTGGGGTCTCTGGGCCGACGCCGAGGACAACGATTTCCTGCCGGTGGGCAGGCCGAGTGCTCCATAGGGGCTCCGGATTTCCCAACCTGGAGGGCTTCTGGGCCAGGAGTGTGAAGACGGAAGTCTGAGAACACAAGCTACGGTACGGTTACAGGTTGATGGCATTTGGCCCGCTCTGCAGAGGTTGAATCGAGATCTCCTGCATCCGATGGCAGGGCGAGGATCTGACATTGGCTCAGGTTGGAGTTTGCTTCCAGGTTGGGCCCTTCATGAAGAGGGTTGCCTCATGCGGCCGTGGAGGTTTGCCCAAATGGGGAGGTTGAGATGCTCCCAACAGAAAGGACTCCTTCTGCAGGGCATTCGATTCCTTTGGATGGCTCCACGACTCCCCATACGGAAAGACTCGAGAACAGGGTTCTAAGGATGGGTGCCTGGGCAACCCAGCTCGCATCCCCATTGTCTCCTAGCACAAGGCACGTTCGATCTGCAGGCTCTGGCGGAGCAAACCAGGGGGATGAGTTGACATGGACTCTTGTGAGGATGGGTCATAATGTGGGTCGGTGTCCCTGGAGACCTGGGAATGGGGCATTGTCTCTGGGGCCATGAAGTATTCTCCTAAACGGAGGGTCTTCCGAGCTCCAAAGGGCACGTTTCCCATGTGGAGACGAGTGGTGTTGGAATCGGTGCCTCAGGCAACCCCCACAGGCTGGTATTTGAGACAGGGCTGGGAGGAGAGATGCCTGGACAAGAGACCGAGGATTCAGATTAGGTCCTTGGGTCCTGTCTGATTCAACTTCTGTTTCTGGGCACGTCCATCTGCTTTTCTGAGGAGGTGAGGTAGTTATTCACCTTTTGAGAGATCATCCCTGTTTGTCCAGGGCAGCCTCCACTATGGGGTTGGCCTCGGGTACATTGGAGGATGATCCTAATCTGTGGGGTTGGGGGCAATGGAACGGCAGATTGTCCTTTGAGAGAGAGCCGGCCCTATGGGGCGGTGTGGCTCTGGGGGCCGCAGTCTGGAGGGTGTGTGGGCCAGGGCTGTGGGCTGAGAAGCCTGAAAACACATCCTCCGCTTGGGTGGGGACGAGGGTATGGCAGGTCGGATCTCCATTCCGTGAGGGAGGTCCTCAGGAGAGGAAGAAGAGAGTGTGAGGCGGTTCCTCAGGCTTGTGCCTCTGGATGTTGTGTCGCGGGAGCCCGTGGCATGGAGGCTTGGCCTCTTGGGCCATGGACGAATCTCCCGCCATGGGGATTTGGCCCGACTACCAGGAGTTTGGTGCCATTCTGTGGGATTGGAGAAGTCCTGATCTCTGCCTCAGTTGTCCCTCCAAAAGAGGGATCGCAGAGCAGAGCCCTGGCTACGGGTGACCTCTGGTTAGGACTGGGTGCCTAGGGGCATGGGCAGCCCCATATGCCGGCTCATGGTACGGCCCCTAAAAAGCCTCACTAGAGCTCAGGTCTCACTCTGAGCATCACAAGGCGTGTTTGTGCGCAAGGCGGCCCTCAAGCATGGGCATGGCCTCATGGAACATGCTGGTTTCTCCTACCCTGAAGATTGGACACCATGCCAACAGCAAGATTTCCTGCCAGGGGGAGGGAGGAGCTCTAATTTCTGCCTCTGTTCCACCCCTGTGCAGTGATTGGAGAGAAAGCCTTGGTTCTGAAGCCTGGAAACCCAGGTTTGGGAGAGATGATGGCCTAATGCCAGGGCAGGTCCAATGTGCTTGCTGTGTGGCCAGCTGTCCGGGTGTCGGTCTGGATGTCTGGGCTCAGGTTGTGTCAGAGAGAGCATTCGTGCCCAGGGGAGCCTATATAATTGGGGTGCTGTCGAGTGGCGTGTAGATTGATCCTCATTTTGGGTCTCTGGTCAGCCGCAGAGGGCAACATTTTTCTCCTGGTGTGCCGGCAGAGGGCTGCGTTGTGGCCCCGGAATTCCCAATCTGGAGGGCTTGGGGGCCGGGAGTGTGAGCACAAAAGTCTGACAACACAAACTAGGGTAAGGCTATGGGGGGAGGGCCCGGCAGACCCACTCTGCAGAGGTCGAATCGATATTTCCTGCATCTGAAGTCAGGGCGAGGATCCGAGGTTAGCCTAGGTTGCAGTTTGTGTCCATGTTGGGCCCTTCATGAGGAGGGGTGCCTCGTGTCCATGGTGGTTTGCCGTCGATGGGAATTGTGAGATGCTCCCAACCGCAAGGATTCCTTCTGCCGGGCATACGATTCCTTTTGTAAGTCTGCACGACATCGTCTATGGAAAGACTCGAGAACAGGGTTGTAAGGATGGGTGCCTGGGCCAACCAGCTTACGTTCCCATTGTATCCAGCATCAAGGCCATGTGCGATCTGCAGGCTCTGCTGGAGCTAACCAGGGGGCTGAGTTGAATTGGACTCTCCCGAGGATGGATCATAATGTGCGTCTGTGTCTATGGAGACTTTGGAATGTGGCGGTGGCTTGGGCTCTGATGTATTCTCCTAGCCGGAGTGTTTTTGCAGCTCCCAAGAGCACGTTTCCCTTGTGGAGAGCAGTGGAGCTCGAATCGGTGCCTCAGGCAACCCCCCTAGAATTTTATTGGAAACCGGACTATGAATAGAGTGCCTGGAATGCAAAGCGAGGATCCAGATGAGGGCCTCGGGTCCTGTCCTGCTCAATCTTCTGTTTGGGGGGACATCCGTCTGCTTTTCCGAGTGGCGGTATTGGCTCACCTTTAAAGAAATCGCCCCTGTTTTTCCAGGGTGGCCTCCACTGTGGTGATGGACTCGGGGCCCTGGAGGTTTCTCCTAATCTGCATGGTTGTGGGCAATGGAATGGGCAGAGATTCCTTGGAAATGGCAGGCGCTGTAGTGCCGTGGTGCTCCAGGGGCCCCATTTTCGAGGGTGTGTGGGCCAGGGCTGAAGGGACAGAAGTCTGAGAAAACCAAATGGGCTTCGGTTGGGGCCTAGTGTCTGGCGGCTGGTTCTGCACCCTTTGAGGGGAGCTCCACAGGATGGGAACGAAGTGTGAGTGTGAGGAGGTTGCTCAGGCTTGTGTCTCTGGATTTTGTGTCAAGGATGGCCGTGGCATGTAGTGGAGGCCTCTTGGGCCAGGGGACGAGTATCCCACTATGGGGATTTGAGCCGGCTACCAGGAGTTTGTTGTCATTCTGTGGGATGGGAGGAGTCCTGATCTCTGCCTCAGTTGTCCCTCCAAAAGAGGGATCGCAGAGCAGAGCCCTGGCTACGGGTGACCTCTGGTTAGGACTGGGTGCCTAGGGGCATGGGCAGCCCCATATGCGGGCTCATGGTACGGCCCCTAAAAAGCCTCACTAGAGCTCAGGTCTCACTCTGAGCATCACAAGGCGTGTTTGTGCTCAAGGCGGCCCTCAAGCATGGGCATGGCCTCATGGAACATGCTGGTTTCTCCTACCCTGAAGACTGGACACCATGCCAACAGCAAGGTTTCCTGCCAGGGGGAGGGAGGAGCTCTAATTTCTGCCTCTGTTCCACCCCTGTGCAGTGATTAGAGAGAAATCTTGGTTCTGAAGCCTGGAAACCCAGGTTTGGGAGAGATGATGGCCTAATGCCAGGGCAGGTCCAATGTGCTTGCTGTGTGGCCAGCTGTCTGGGTGTCGGCCTGGAAGTCTGGGCTCAGGTTGTGTCAGGGAGAGCATTCGTGCCCAGGGGAGCCTATATAATTGGGGTGCTCTCGAGTGGCGTGTAGACTGATCCTCATTTTGGGTCTCTGGTCAGCCGCAGAGGGCAACATGTTTCTCCTGGTGTGCCGGCAGAGGGCTGCGTTGTGGCCCCGGAATTCCCAATCTAGGAGGGCTTGGGGGCCGGGAGTGGGAGCACAAAAGTCTGACAACACAAACTAGGGTAAGGCTATGGCGGGAGGGCCCGGCAGGCCCACTCTGCAGAGGTCGAATCGATATTTCCTGCATCTGAAGTCAGGGCGAGGATCCGAGGTTAGGCTAGGTTGCAGTTTGTGTCCATGTTGGGCCCTTCATGAAGAGGGGTGCCTCGTGTCCATGGTGGTTTGCCGTCGATGGGAATTGTGAGATGCTCCCAACCGCAAGGATTCCTTCTGCTGGGTATTCGATTCCTTTTGTAAGTCTGCACGACATCCTCTCCGGAAAGTCTCGAGAACAGGGTTCTAAGGATGGGTGCCTGGGCCAACCAGCTTACGTTCCCATTGTATCCAGCATCAAGGCCATGTGCGATCTGCAGGCTCTGCTGGAGCTAACCAGGGGGCTGAGTTGAATTGGACTCTCCCGAGGATGGATCATAATGTGCGTCTGTGTCTATGGAGACGTTGGAATGTGGCGGTGACTTGGGCTCTGATGTATTCTCCTAGCCGGAGTGTTTTTGGAGCTCCCAAGAGCACGTTTCCCTTGGGGAGAGGAGTGGAGCTCGAATCGGTGCCTCAGGCAACCCCCCTAGACTTTTATTGGAAACCGGACTATGAATAGAGTGCCTGGAATGCAAAGCGAGGATCCAGATGAGGGCCTCGGGTCCTGTCCTGCTCAATCTTCTGTTTGGGGGGACATCCGTCTGCTTTTCCGAGTGGCGGTATTGGCTCACCTTTAAAGAAATCGCCCCTGTTTTTCCAGGGTGGCCTCCACTGTGGTGATGGACTCGGGGCCCTGGAGGTTCTCCTAATCTGCATGGTTGTGGGCAATGGAATGGGCAGAGATTCCTTGGAAATGGCAGGCGCTGTAGTGCCGTGGTGCTCCAGGGGCCCCATATTCGAGGGTGTGTGGGCCAGGGCTGAAGGGACAGGAGTCTGAGAAAACCTAATGGGCTTCGGTTGGGGCCTAGTGTCTGGCGGCTGGTTCTACACCCTTTGAGGGGAGCTCCACAGGATGGGAACGAAGTGTGAGTGTGAGGAGGTTGCTCAGGCTTGTGTCTCTGGATTTTGTGTTAAGGATGGCCGTGGCATGTAGTGGAGGCCTCTTGGGCCAGGGGACGAGTATCCCACTATGGGGATTTGACCCGGCTACCAGGAGTTTGTTGTCATTCTGTGGGATGGGAGGAGTCCTGCTCTCTGCTCCAGTGTCCCTCCAAAGAGCGATTCCAGAGCAGAGCAGAGCCCTGGGTTCGGGTGACCTCTGGCTAGGTTTGTTCGCTATGGGCATGGCCAGCCCCAAATGGGGCACATGATCCAGACTTTGGCTCCTAGCAACAAGGCATGTTCGATGTGAAGGCTCTCCCCGAGCTACACAGGGGGCTGAGTTGAAATGGCACTCGTGATGATGGGTCATCACGTGGGTCTGTGTCCATGGAGACCTTTGACTGTGGCGTTGGCTCTCGGGCCCTGAAGTATTCTCCCAAACGGAGGGTTTTCACAGAACCAAAGAGCACGTTTCCCATGTGGAGAGGAGAGGAGTTTGAATTGGTGCTCAGGCAAGCCCCAAAGGCTCTATTGGAAACAGGGCTCTGAGGAGAGATGCCTGGAAACCAAAGCAGGGACTCATATTAGAGCCTAGGATACTTTCCGGTTGACTCTTCTGTTTGTGGGGACATCCGTCTGCATGTCTGAGTGGAGGTCGTTGCTCAGCTTGTGTCAGATCGTCCCTGTTTGTCCAGGGTGGCCTCCACTATTGGGATGGCCTCGGGGATCTGGGCGGTTTCTAGTGATCTGTAGGGCGCTGGCCCATGGAATGGGCAGAGTTTCCTTGGAGAGGGCAGGCACTGTAGTGCGGTGTGGCTGCAGGGGCCCCAGTCTGGAGGGAGTGTGGCCCAGTTCTGTGGGAACCGAAGTCTGAAAACCCATCCCCAGCTTAGGTTGGGGCCTAGGGTATGGCAGGCCGTATCTACATTCCGTGGGGGGAGCTCCTCGGGATAGGAGTGAAGAGTGAGTGTGAGGCGGTTGCTCAGGCTTGTGTCTCTGGATTTTGTGTCAAGGATGGCCGTGGCATGGAGGGGTGGACGCTCGGGCAATGGACAAGTCTCCAGCTTCGGGGATTTGTCCCGGCTACCAGGAGGTTGGCGTCATTCCGTTGGATTGGAGGAGTCCTGTGCTCTACCTCAGGTGTCCCTCTAAATAGGGAATCCAGAGTAGAGCTCTAGGTATGGATGACCTCTGCTTAGGCCTGGGTGCCTAGTGGCTTGGCCAGCCCCATATGCGGGCGCATGGTCCAGCCACTGAGAAGCCTCCCTTGAGCTCAGGGCACATGCTGAGGGTCACAATGCGTGTGTTTGCCCAAGGCGGCCCTCCAGCATGGTCGTGGCCTCATGGCCCACGCTGGTTTCTCCTAGTCTGGAGGTGGGACACCATGCCAATAGCAAGGTTACTGCCAGGGGGAGGGGTGTGTTCTAATGTCTGCAGCAGGTCCACCCCTGCACAGTGACTGGAGATAATGTCTAGGTTCTGGAGCCTGAAAACCCAGGTTGGAAAGAGATGGTGGCCTAACGCCTCGGCGGGACCAAAGTGCTGGGTGTGTGTCCACCTCTCTGGAGGTTGGTCTGAATGTGTCAGAGAGGGCATTAGTGCCCAGGGCCGCCTATCCAATTGGGTTGCTGTCGAGTGGCGTGCAGGTTGATCCTCCTCTGGGGTCTCTGGGCCGACGCCGAGGACAACGATTTCCTGCCGGTGGGCAGGCCGAGTGCTCCATAGGGGCTCCGGATTTCCCAACCTGGAGGGCTTCTGGGCCAGGAGTGTGAAGACGGAAGTCTGAGAACACAAGCTACGGTACGGTTACAGGTTGATGGCATTTGGCCCGCTCTGCAGAGGTTGAATCGAGATCTCCTGCATCCGATGGCAGGGCGAGGATCTGACATTGGCTCAGGTTGGAGTTTGCTTCCAGGTTGGGCCCTTCATGAAGAGGGGTGCCTCATGCGGCCGTGGAGGTTTGCCCAAATGGGGAGGTTGAGATGCTCCCAACAGAAAGGACTCCTTCTGCAGGGCATTCGATTCCTTTGGATGGCTCCACGACTCCCCATACGGAAAGACTCGAGAACAGGGTTCTAAGGATGGGTGCCTGGGCAACCCAGCTCGCATCCCCATTGTCTCCTAGCACAAGGCACGTTCGATCTGCAGGCTCTGGCGGAGCAAACCAGGGGGATGAGTTGACATGGACTCTTGTGAGGATGGGTCATAATGTGGGTCGGTGTCCCTGGAGACCTGGGAATAGGGCATTGTCTCTGGGGCCATGAAGTATTCTCCTAAACGGAGGGTCTTCCAAGCTCCAAAGGGCACGTTTCCCATGTGGAGACGAGTGGTGTTGGAATCGGTGCCTCAGGCAACCCCCACAGGCTGGTATTTGAGACAGGGCTGGGAGGAGAGACGCCTGGACAAGAGACCGAGGATTCAGATTAGGTCCTCGGGTCCTGTCTGATTCAACTTCTGTTTCTGGGCACGTCCATCTGCTTTTCTGAGGAGGTGAGGTAGTTATTCACCTTTTGAGAGATCATCCCTGTTTGTCCAGGGCAGCCTCCACTACGGGGTTGGCCTCGGGTACATTGGAGGATGATCCTAATCTGTGGGGTTGGGGGCAATGGAACGGCAGATTGTCCTTTGAGAGAGAGCCGGCCCTATGGGGCGGTGTGGCTCTGGGGGCCCCAGTCTGGAGGGTGTGTGGGCCAGGGCTGTGGGCTGAGAAGCCTGAAAACACATCCTCCGCTTGGGTGGGGACGAGGGTATGGCAGGTCGGATCTCCATTCCGTGAGGGAGGTCCTCAGGAGAGGAAGAAGAGAGTGTGAGGCGGTTCCTCAGGCTTGTGCCTCTGGATTTTGTGTCGCGGGAGCCCGTGGCATGGAGGCTTGGCCTCTTGGGCCATGGACGAATCTCCCGCCATGGGGATTTGGCCCGACTACCAGGAGTTTGATGCCAATCTGTGGGATTGGAGAAGTCCTGATCTCTGCCTCAGTTGTCCCTCCAAAAGAGGGATCGCAGAGCAGAGCCCTGGCTACGGGTGACCTCTGCTTAGGACTGGGTGCCTAGGGGCATGGGCAGCCCCATATGCGGGCTCATGGTACGGCCCCTGAAAAGCCTCACTAGAGCTCAGGTCTCACTCTGAGCATCACAAGGCGTGTTTGTGCGCAAGGCGGCCCTCAAGCATGGGCATGGCCTCATGGAACATGCTGGTTTCTCCTACCCTGAAGACTGGACACCATGCCAACAGCAAGATTTCCTGCCAGGGGGAGGGAGGAGCTCTAATTTCTGCCTCTGTTCCACCCCTGTGCAGTGATTAGAGAGAAAGCCTTGGTTCTGAAGCCTGGAAACCCAGGTTTGGGAGAGATGATGGCCTAATGCCAGGGCAGGTCCAATGTGCTTGCTGTGTGGCCAGCTGTCTGGGTGTCGGCCTGGAAGTCTGGCCTCAGGTTGTGTCAGGGAGAGCATTCGTGCCCAGGGGAGCCTATATAATTGGGGTGCTCTCGAGTGGCGTGTAGACTGATCCTCATTTTGGGTCTCTGGTCAGCCGCAGAGGGCAACATGTTTCTCCTGGTGTGCCGGCAGAGGGCTGCGTTGTGGCCCCGGAATTCCCAATCTAGGAGGGCTTGGGGGCCGGGAGTGGGAGCACAAAAGTCTGACAACACAAACTAGGTAAGGCTATGGCGGGAGGGCCCGGCAGGCCCACTCTGCAGAGGTCGAATCGATATTTCCTGCATCTGAAGTCAGGGCGAGGATCCGAGGTTAGCCTAGGTTGCAGTTTGTGTCCATGTTGGGCCCTTCATGAAGAGGGGTGCCTCGTGCCCATGGTGGTTTGCCGTCGATGGGAATTGTGAGATGCTCCCAACCGCAAGGATTCCTTCTGCTGGGTATTCGATTCCTTTTGTAAGTCTGCACGACATCCTCTCCGGAAAGTCTCGAGAACAGGGTTCTAAGGATGGGTGCCTGGGCCAACCAGCTTACGTTCCCATTGTATCCAGCATCAAGGCCATGTGCGATCTGCAGGCTCTGCTGGAGCTAACCAGGGGGCTGAGTTGAATTGGACTCTCCCGAGGTTGGATCATAATGTGCGTCTGTGTCTATGGAGGCGTTGGAATGTGGCGGTGACTTGGGCTCTGATGTATTCTCCTAGCCGGAGTTTTTTTGCAGCTCCCAAGAGCACGTTTCCCTTGGGGAGAGCAGTGGAGCTCGAATCGGTGCCTCAGGCAACCCCCCTAGAATTTTATTGGAAACCGGACTATGAAGAGAGTGCCTGGAATGCAAAGCGAGGATCCAGATGAGGGCCTCGGGTCCTGTCCCACTCATTCTTCTGTTTTGGGGGACATCCGTCTGCTTTTCCGAGTGGCGGTATTGGCTCACCTTTAAAGAAATCGCCCCTGTTTTTCCAGGGTGGCCTCCACTGTGGTGATGGACTCGGGGCCCTGGAGGTTCTCCTAATCTGCATGGTTGTGGGCAATGGAATGGGCAGAGATTCCTTGGAAATGGCAGGCGCTGTAGTGCCGTGGTGCTCCAGGGGCCCCATATTCGAGGGTGTGTGGGCCAGGGCTGAAGGGACAGGAGTCTGAGAAAACCTAATGGGCTTCGGTTGGGGCCTAGTGTCTGGCGGCTGGTTCTACACCCTTTGAGGGGAGCTCCACAGGATGGGAACGAAGTGTGAGTGTGAGGAGGTTGCTCAGGCTTGTGTCTCTGGATTTTGTGTCAAGGATGGCCGTGGCATGTAGTGGAGGCCTCTTGGGCCAGGGGACGAGTATCCCACTATGGGGATTTGACCCGGCTACCAGGAGTTTGTTGTCATTCTGTGGGATGGGAGGAGACCTGCTCTCTGCCTCCAGTGTCCCTCCAAAGAGCGATTCCAGAGCAGAGCAGAGCCCTGGGTTCGGGTGACCTCTGGCTAGGTTTGTTCGCTATGGGCATGGCCAGCCCCAAATGGGGCACATGATCCAGACTTTGGCTCCTAGCAACAAGGCATGTTCGATGTGAAGGCTCTCCCCGAGCTACACAGGGGGCTGAGTTGAAATGGGCACTCGTGATGATGGGTCATCACGTGGGTCTGTGTCCATGGAGACCTTTGATTGTGGCGGTGGCTCTGGGGCCCTGAAGTATTCTCCCAAACGCAGGGTTTTCACAGAACCAAAGAGCACGTTTCCCATGTGGAGAGGAGAGGAGTTGGAATTGGTGCTCAGGCAAGCCCCAAAGGCTCTATTGGAAACAGGGCTCTGAGGAGAGATGCCTGGAAACCAAAGCAGGGACTCATATTAGAGCCTAGGATACTTTCCGGTTGACTCTTCTGTTTGTGGGGACATCCGTCTGCATGTCTGAGTGGAGGTCGTTGCTCAGCTTGTGTCAGATCGTCCCTGTTTGTCCAGGGTGGCCTCCACTATTGGGATGGCCTCGGGGATCTGGGCGGTTTCTAGTGATCTGTAGGGCGCTGGCCCATGGAATGGGCAGAGTTTCCTTGGAGAGGGCAGGCACTGTAGTGCGGTGTGGCTGCAGGGGCCCCAGTCTGGAGGGAGTGTGGCCCAGTTCTGTGGGAACCGAAGTCTGAAAACCCATCCCCAGCTTAGGTTGGGGCCTAGGGTATGGCAGGCCGTATCTACATTCCGTGGGGGGAGCTCCTCGGGATAGGAGTGAAGAGTGAGTGTGAGGCGGTTGCTCAGGCTTGTGTCTCTGGATTTTGTGTCAAGGATGGCCGTGGCATGGAGGGGTGGACGCTCGGGCAATGGACAAGTCTCCAGCTTCGGGGATTTGTCCCGGCTACCAGGAGGTTGGCGTCATTCCGTTGGATTGGAGGAGTCCTGTGCTCTACCTCAGGTGTCCCTCTAAATAGGGAATCCAGAGTAGAGCTCTAGGTATGGATGACCTCTGCTTAGGCCTGGGTGCCTAGTGGCTTGGCCAGCCCCATATGCGGGCGCATGGTCCAGCCACTGAGAAGCCTCCCTTGAGCTCAGGGCACATGCTGAGGGTCACAATGCGTGTGTTTGCCCAAGGCGGCCCTCCAGCATGGTCGTGGCCTCATGGCCCACGCTGGTTTCTCCTAGTCTGGAGGTGGGACACCATGCCAATAGCAAGGTTACTGCCAGGGGGAGGGGTGTGTTCTAATGTCTGCAGCAGGTCCACCCCTGCACAGTGACTGGAGATAATGTCTAGGTTCTGGAGCCTGAAAACCCAGGTTGGAAAGAGATGGTGGCCTAACGCCTCGGCGGGACCAAAGTGCTGGGTGTGTGTCCACCTCTCTGGAGGTTGGTCTGAATGTGTCAGAGAGGGCATTAGTGCCCAGGGCCGCCTATCCAATTGGGTTGCTGTCGAGTGGCGTGCAGGTTGATCCTCCTCTGGGGTCTCTGGGCCGACGCCGAGGACAACGATTTCCTGCCGGTGGGCAGGCCGAGTGCTCCATAGGGGCTCCGGATTTCCCAACCTGGAGGGCTTCTGGGCCAGGAGTGTGAAGACGGAAGTCTGAGAACACAAGCTACGGTACGGTTACAGGTTGATGGCATTTGGCCCGCTCTGCAGAGGTTGAATCGAGATCTCCTGCATCCGATGGCAGGGCGAGGATCTGACATTGGCTCAGGTTGGAGTTTGCTTCCAGGTTGGGCCCTTCATGAAGAGGGGTGCCTCATGCGGCCGTGGAGGTTTGCCCAAATGGGGAGGTTGAGATGCTCCCAACAGAAAGGACTCCTTCTGCAGGGCATTCGATTCCTTTGGATGGCTCCACGACTCCCCATACGGAAAGACTCGAGAACAGGGTTCTAAGGATGGGTGCCTGGGCAACCCAGCTCGCATCCCCATTGTCTCCTAGCACAAGGCACGTTCGATCTGCAGGCTCTGGCGGAGCAAACCAGGGGGATGAGTTGACATGGACTCTTGTGAGGATGGGTCATAATGTGGGTCGGTGTCCCTGGAGACCTGGGAATAGGGCATTGTCTCTGGGGCCATGAAGTATTCTCCTAAACGGAGGGTCTTCCAAGCTCCAAAGGGCACGTTTCCCATGTGGAGACGAGTGGTGTTGGAATCGGTGCCTCAGGCAACCCCCACAGGCTGGTATTTGAGACAGGGCTGGGAGGAGAGACGCCTGGACAAGAGACCGAGGATTCAGATTAGGTCCTCGGGTCCTGTCTGATTCAACTTCTGTTTCTGGGCACGTCCATCTGCTTTTCTGAGGAGGTGAGGTAGTTATTCACCTTTTGAGAGATCATCCCTGTTTGTCCAGGGCAGCCTCCACTACGGGGTTGGCCTCGGGTACATTGGAGGATGATCCTAATCTGTGGGGTTGGGGGCAATGGAACGGCAGATTGTCCTTTGAGAGAGAGCCGGCCCTATGGGGCGGTGTGGCTCTGGGGGCCCCAGTCTGGAGGGTGTGTGGGCCAGGGCTGTGGGCTGAGAAGCCTGAAAACACATCCTCCGCTTGGGTGGGGACGAGGGTATGGCAGGTCGGATCTCCATTCCGTGAGGGAGGTCCTCAGGAGAGGAAGAAGAGAGTGTGAGGCGGTTCCTCAGGCTTGTGCCTCTGGATGTTGTGTCGCGGGAGCCCGTGGCATGGAGGCTTGGCCTCTTGGGCCATGGACGAATCTCCCGCCATGGGGATTTGGCCCGACTACCAGGAGTTTGGTGCCATTCTGTGGGATTGGAGAAGTCCTGATCTCTGCCTCAGTTGTCCCTCCAAAAGAGGGATCGCAGAGCAGAGCCCTGGCTACGGGTGACCTCTGGTTAAGACTGGGTGCCTAGGGGCATGGGCAGCCCCATATGCCGGCTCATGGTACGGCCCCTAAAAAGCCTCACTAGAGCTCAGGTCTCACTCTGAGCATCACAAGGCGTGTTTGTGCGCAAGGCGGCCCTCAAGCATGGGCATGTCCTCATGGAACATGCTGGTTTCTCCTACCCTGAAGATTGGACACCATGCCAACAGCAAGATTTCCTGCCAGGGGGAGGGAGGAGCTCTAATTTCTGCCTCTGTTCCACCCCTGTGCAGTGATTGGAGAGAAAGCCTTGGTTCTGAAGCCTGGAAACCCAGGTTTGGGAGAGATGATGGCCTAATGCCAGGGCAGGTCCAATGTGCTTGCTGTGTGGCCAGCTGTCCGGGTGTCGGTCTGGATGTCTGGGCTCAGGTTGTGTCAGAGAGAGCATTCGTGCCCAGGGGAGCCTATATAATTGGGGTGCTGTCGAGTTGCGTGTAGATTGATCCTCATTTTGGGTCTCTGGTCAGCCGCAGAGGGCAACATTTTTCTCCTGGTGTGCCGGCAGAGGGCTGCGTTGTGGCCCCGGAATTCCCAATCTGGAGGGCTTGGGGGCCGGGAGTGTGAGCACAAAAGTCTGACAACACAAACTAGGGTAAGGCTATGGGGGGAGGGCCCGGCAGACCCACTCTGCAGAGGTCGAATCGATATTTCCTGCATCTGAAGTCAGGGCGAGGATCCGAGGTTAGCCTAGGTTGCAGTTTGTGTCCATGTTGGGCCCTTCATGAGGAGGGGTGCCTCGTGTCCATGGTGGTTTGCCGTCGATGGGAATTGTGAGATGCTCCCAACCGCAAGGATTCCTTCTGCCGGGCATACGATTCCTTTTGTAAGTCTGCACGACATCGTCTATGGAAAGACTCGAGAACAGGGTTGTAAGGATGGGTGCCTGGGCCAACCAGCTTACGTTCCCATTGTATCCAGCATCAAGGCCATGTGCGATCTGCAGGCTCTGCTGGAGCTAACCAGGGGGCTGAGTTGAATTGGACTCTCCCGAGGATGGATCATAATGTGCGTCTGTGTCTATGGAGACTTTGGAATGTGGCGGTGGCTTGGGCTCTGATGTATTCTCCTAGCCGGAGTGTTTTTGCAGCTCCCAAGAGCACGTTTCCCTTGTGGAGAGCAGTGGAGCTCGAATCGGTGCCTCAGGCAACCCCCCTAGAATTTTATTGGAAACCGGACTATGAATAGAGTGCCTGGAATGCAAAGCGAGGATCCAGATGAGGGCCTCGGGTCCTGTCCTGCTCAATCTTCTGTTTGGGGGGACATCCGTCTGCTTTTCCGAGTGGCGGTATTGGCTCACCTTTAAAGAAATCGCCCCTGTTTTTCCAGGGTGGCCTCCACTGTGGTGATGGACTCGGGGCCCTGGAGGTTTCTCCTAATCTGCATGGTTGTGGGCAATGGAATGGGCAGAGATTCCTTGGAAATGGCAGGCGCTGTAGTGCCGTGGTGCTCCAGGGGCCCCATTTTCGAGGGTGTGTGGGCCAGGGCTGAAGGGACAGAAGTCTGAGAAAACCAAATGGGCTTCGGTTGGGGCCTAGTGTCTGGCGGCTGGTTCTGCACCCTTTGAGGGGAGCTCCACAGGATGGGAACGAAGTGTGAGTGTGAGGAGGTTGCTCAGGCTTGTGTCTCTGGATTTTGTGTCAAGGATGGCCGTGGCATGTAGTGGAGGCCTCTTGGGCCAGGGGACGAGTATCCCACTATGGGGATTTGAGCCGGCTACCAGGAGTTTGTTGTCATTCTGTGGGATGGGAGGAGTCCTGCTCTCTGCCTCCAGTGTCCCTCCAAAGAGCGATTCCAGAGCAGAGCAGAGCCCTGGGTTCGGGTGACCTCTGGCTAGGTTTGTTCGCTATGGGCATGGCCAGCCCCAAATGGGGCACATGATCCAGACTTTGGCTCCTAGCAACAAGGCATGTTCGATGTGAAGGCTCTCCCCGAGCTACACAGGGGGCTGAGTTGAAATGGGCACTCGTGATGATGGGTCATCACGTGGGTCTGTGTCCATGGAGACCTTTGACTGTGGCGGTGGCTCTGGGGCCCTGAAGTATTCTCCCAAACGGAGGGTTTTCACAGAACCAAAGAGCACGTTTCCCATGTGGAGAGGAGAGGAGTTTGAATTGGTGCTCAGGCAAGCCCCAAAGGGTCTATTGGAAACAGGGCTCTGAGGAGAGATGCCTGGAAACCAAAGCAGGGACTCATATTAGAGCCTAGGATACTTTCCGGTTGACTCTTCTGTTTGTGGGGGCATCCGTCTGCATGTCTGAGTGGAGGTCGTTGCTCAGCTTGTGTCAGATCGTCCCTGTTTGTCCAGGGTGGCCTCCACTATTGGGATGGCCTCGGGGATCTGGGCGGTTTCTAGTGATCTGTAGGGCGCTGGCCCATGGAATGGGCAGAGTTTCCTTGGAGAGGGCAGGCACTGTAGTGCGGTGTGGCTCCAGGGGCCCCAGTCTGGAGGGAGTGTGGCCCAGTTCTGTGGGAACCGAAGTCTGAAAACCCATCCCCAGCATAGGTTGGGGCCTAGGGTATGGCAGGCCGTATCTGCATTCCGTGGGGGGAGCTCCTCGGAATAGGACTGAAGAGTGAGTGTGAGGAGGTTGCTCAGGCTTGTGTCTCTGGATTTTGTGTCAAGGATGGCCGTGGCATGGAGGGGTGGACGCTCGGGCAATGGACAAGTCTCCAGCTTCGGGGATTTGGCTACCAGGAGGTTGGCGTCATTCCGTTGGATTGGAGGAGTCCTGTGCTATACCTCAGGTGTCCCTCTAAATAGGGATTCCAGAGTAGAGCTCTAGGTATGGATGACCTCTGCTTAGGCCTGGGTGCCTAGTGGCTTGGCCAGCCCCATATGCGGGCGCATGGTCCAGCCACTGAGAAGCCTCCCTTGAGCTCAGGGCACACGCTGAGGGTCACAATGCGTGTGTTTGCCCAAGGCGGCCCTCCAGCATGGTCATGGCCTCATGGCCCACGCTGGTTTCTCCTAGTCTGGAGGTGGGACACCATGCCAATAGCAAGGTTACTGCCAGGGGGAGGGGTGTGTTCTAATGTGTGCAGCAGGTCCACCCCTGCACAGTGACTGGAGATAATGTCTAGGTTCTGGAGCCTGAAAACCCAGGTTGGAAAGAGATGGTGGCCTAACGCCTCGGCGGGACCAAAGTGCTGGGTGTGTGTCCACCTCTCTGGAGGTTGGTCTGAATGTGTCAGAGAGGGCATTAGTGCCCAGGGCCGCCTATCCAATTGGGTTGCTGTCGAGTGGCGTGCAGGTTGATCCTCCTCTGGGGTCTCTGGGCCGACGCCGAGGACAACGATTTCCTGCCGGTGGGCAGGCCGAGTGCTCCATAGGGGCTCCGGATTTCCCAACCCGGAGGGCTTCTGGCCCAGGAGTGTGAAGACGGAAGTCTGAGAACACAAGCTACGGTACGGTTACAGGTTGATGGCATTTGGCCCGCTCTGCAGAGGTTGAATCGAGATCTCCTGCATCCGATGGCAGGGCGAGGATCTGACATTGGCTCAGGTTGGAGTTTGCTTCCAGGTTGGGCCCTTCATGAAGAGGGGTGCCTCATGCAGCCGTGGAGGTTTGCCCAAATGGGGAGGTTGAGATGCTCCCAACAGAAAGGACTCCTTCTGCAGGGCATTCGATTCCTTTGGATGGCTCCACGACTCCCCATACGGAAAGACTCGAGAACAGGGTTCTAAGGATGGGTGCCTGGGCAACCCAGCTCGCATCCCCATTGTCTCCTAGCACAAGGCACGTTCGATCTGCAGGCTCTGGCGGAGCTAACCAGGGGCATGAGTTGACATGGACTCTTGTGAGGATGGGTCATAATGTGGGTCGGTGTCCCTGGAGACCTGGGAATGGGGCATTGTCTCTGGGGCCCTGAAGTATTCTCCCAAACGGGGGGTCTTCCCAGCTCCAAAGGGCACGTTTCCCATGTGGAGACGAGTGGTGTTGGAATCGGTGCCTCAGGCAACCCCCACAGGCTGGTATTTGAGACAGGGCTGGGAGGAGAGACGCCTGGACAAGAGACCGAGGATTCAGATTAGGTCCTCGGGTCCTGTCTGGTCCAACTTCTGTTTCTGGGCACGTCCATCTGCTTTTCTGAGGAGGTGAGGTAGTTATTCACCTTTTGAGAGATCATCCCTGTTTGTCCAGGGCAGCCTCCACTACGGGGTTGGCCTCGGGTACATTGGAGGATGATCCTAATCTGTGGGGTTGGGGGCAATGGAACGGCAGATTGTCCTTTGAGAGAGAGCCGGCCCTATGGGGCGGTGTGGCTCCGGGGGCCTCAGTCTGGAGGGTGTGTGGGCCAGGGCTGTGGGCTGAGAAGCCTGAAAACACATCCTCCGCTTGGGTGGGGACGAGGGTATGGCAGGTCAGATCTCCATTCCGTGAGGGAGGTCCTCAGGAGAGGAAGAAGAGAGTGTGAGGCGGTTCCTCAGGCTTGTGCCTCTGGATTTTGTGGCGCAGGAGCCCGTGGCATGGAGGCTTGGCCTCTGGGGCCATGGACGAATCTCCCGCCATGGGGATTTGGCCCGACTACCAGGAGTTTGGTGCCATTCTGTGGGATTGGAGAAGTCCTGATCTCTGCCTCAGTTGTCCCTCCAAAAGAGGGATCGCAGAGCAGAGCCCTGGCTACGGGTGACCTCTGCTTAGGACTGGGTGCCTAGGGGCATGGGCAGCCCCATATGCAGGCTCATGGTACGGCCCCTGAAAAGCCTCACTAGAGCTCAGGTCTCACTCTGAGCATCACAGGGCGTGTTTGTGCCCAAGGCGACCCTAAAGCATGGGCATCGCCACATGGAACATGCTGGTTTCTCCTACCCTGAAGATTGGACACCATGCCAACAGCAAGATTTCCTGCCAGGGGGAGGGAGGAGCTCTAATTTCTGCCTCTGTTCCACCCCTGTGCAGTGATTGGAGAGAAAGCCTTGGTTCTGAAGCCTGGAAACCCAGGTTTGGGAGAGATGATGGCCTAATGCCGGGGCAGGTCCAATGTGCTTGCTGTGTGGCCAGCTGTCCGGGTGTCGGTCTGGATGTCTGGGCTCAGGTTGTGTCAGAGAGAGCATTCGTGCCCAGGGGAGCCTATATAATTGGGGTGCTGTCGAGTGGCGTGTAGATTGATCCTCATTTTGGGTCTCTGGTCAGCCGCAGAGGGCAACATTTTTCTCCTGGTGTGCCGGCAGAGTGCTGCGTTTTGGCCCCGGAATTCCCAATCTGGAGGGCTTGGGGGCCGGGAGTGTGAGCACAAAATTCTGACAACACAAACTAGGGTAAGGCTATGGGGGGAGGGCCCGGCAGGCCCACTCTGCAGAGGTCGAATCGATATTTCCTGCATCTGAAGTCAGGGCGAGGATCAGAGGTTAGGCTACGTTGCAGTTTGTGTCCATGTTGGGCCCTTCATTAGGAGGGGTGCCTCGTGTCCATGGTGGTTTGCCGTCGATGGGAATTGTGAGATGCTCCCAATCGCAAGGATTCCTTCTGCCGGGCATAGGATTCCTTTTGTAAGTCTGCACGACATCCTCTACGGAAAGACTCGAGAACTGGGTTGTAAGGATGGGTGCCTGGGCCAACCAGCTTACGTCCCCATTGTATCCAGCAGCAAGGCCATGTGCGATCTGCAGGCTCTGCTGGAACTAACCAGGGGGCTGAGTTGAATTGGACTCTCCCGAGGATGGATCATAATATGCGTCTGTGTCTATGGAGACGTTGGAATGTGGCGGTGGCTTGGGCTCTGATGTATTCTCCTAGCCGGAGTGTTTTTGTAGCTCCCAAGAGCACGTTTCCCTTGTGGAGAGCAGTGGAGCTCGAATCGGTGCCTCAGGCAACCCCCCTAGACTTTTATTGGAAACCGGACTATGAATAGAGTGCCTGGAATGCAAAGCGAGGATCCAGATGAGGGCCTCGGGTCCTGTCCTGCTCAATCTTCTGTTTGGGGGGACATCCGTCTGCTTTTCCGAGTGGCGGTATTGGCTCACCTTTAAAGAAATCGCCCCTGTTTTTCCAGGGTGGCCTCCACTGTGGTGATGGACTCGGGGCCCTGGAGGTTTCTCCTAATCTGCATGGTTCTGGGCAATGGAATGGGCAGAGATTCCTTGGAAATGGCAGGCGCTGTAGTGCCGAGGTGCTCCAGGGGCCCCATTTTCGAGGGTGTGTGGGCCAGGGCTGAAGGGACAGGAGTCTGAGAAAACCTAATGGGCTTAGTTGGGGCCTAGTGTCTGGCGGCTGGTTCTACACCCTTTGAGGGGAGCTCCACAGGATGGGAACGAAGTGTGAGTGTGAGGAGGTTGCTCAGGCTTGTGTCTCTGGATTTTGTGTCAAGGATGGCCGTGGCATGTAGTGGAGGCCTCCTGGGCCAGGGGACGAGTATCCCACTATGGGGATTTGACCCGGCGACCAGGAGTTTGTTGTCATTCTGTGGGATGGGAGGAGACCTGCTCTCTGCCTCCAGTGTCCCTCCAAAGAGCGATTCCAGAGCAGAGCAGAGCCCTGGGTTCGGGTGACCTCTGGCTAGGTTTGTTCGCTATGGGCATGGCCAGCCCCAAATGGGGCACATGATCCAGACTTTGGCTCCTAGCAACAAGGCATGTTCGATGTGAAGGCTCTCCCCAAGCTACACAGGGGGCTGAGTTGAAATGGGCACTCGTGATGATGGGTCATCACGTGGGTCTGTGTCCATGGAGACCTTTGACTGTGGTGGTGGCTCTGGGGCCCTGAAGTATTCTCCCAAACGGAGGGTTTTCACTGAACCAAAGAGCATGTTTCCCATGTGGCGAGGAGAGGAGTTTCAATTGGTGCTCAGGCAAGCCCCAAAGGTTCTATTGGAAAAAGGGCTCTGAGGAGAGATTCCTAGAAACCAAAGCAGGGACTCATATTAGAGCCTAGGATACCTTCCGGTTGACTCTTCTGTTTGTGGGGACATCCGTCTGCATGTCTGAGTGGAGGTCGTTACTCAGCTTGTGTCAGATCGCGCCCGTTTTTCCAGGGTGGCCTCCACTATTGGGATGGCCTCGGGGATCTGGGCGGTTTCTAGTGATCTGTAGGGCGCTGGCCCATGGAATGGACAGAGTTTCTTGGAGAGGGCAGGCACTGTAGTGCGGTGTGGCTCCAGGGGCCCCAGTCTGGAGGGAGTGTGGCCCAGTTCTGTGGGAACCGAAGTCTGAAAACCCATCCCCAGCTTAGGTTGGGGCCTAGGGTATGGCAGGCCGTATCTACATTCCGTGGGGGGAGCTCCTCGGGATAGGACTGAAGAGTGAGTGTGAGGCAGTTGCTCTGGCTTGTGTCTCTGGATTTTGTGTCAAGGATGGCCGTGGCATGGAGGGGTGTACGCTCGGGCAATGGACAAGTCTCCAGCTTCGGGGATTTGTCCCGGCTACCAGGAGGTTGGCGTCATTCCGTTGGATTGGAGGAGTCCTGTGCTCTGCCTCAGGTGTCCCTCTAAATAGGGAATCAAGAGTAGCGCTCTAGGTATGGATGACCTCTGCTTAGGCCTGGGTGCCTAGTGGCTTGGCCAGCCCCATATGCGGGCGCATGGTCCAGCCACTGAGAAGCCCCCCTTGAGCTCAGGGCACACGCTGAGGGTCACATTGCGTGTGTTTGCCCAAGGCGGCCCTCCAGCATGGTCGTGGCCTCATGGCCCACGCTGGTTTCTCCTAGTCTGAAGGTGGGACACCATGCCAATACCAAGGTTACTGCCAGGGGGAGGGGTGTGTTCTAATGTCTGCAGCAGGTCCACGCCTGCACAGTGACTGGAGATAATGTCTAGGTTCTGGAGCCTGAAAACCCAGGTTGGAAAGAGATGGTGGCCTAACGCCTCGGCGGGACCAAAGTGCTGGGTGTGTGTCCACCTCTCTGGAGGTTGGTCTGAATGTGTCGGAGAGGGCATTAGTGCCCAGGGCCGCCTATCCAATTGGGTTGCTGTCGAGTGGCGTGCAGGTTGATCCTCCTCTGGGGTCTCTGGGCCGACGCCGAGGACAACGTTTTCCTGCCGGTGGGCAGGCCGAGTGCTCCATAGGGGCTCCGGATTTCCCAACCTGGAGGGCTTCTGGCCCAGGAGTGTGAAGACGGAAGTCTGAGAACACAAGCTACGGTACGGTTACAGGTTGAGGGCATTTGGCCCGCTCTGCAGAGGTTGAATCGAGATCTCCTGCATCCGATGGCAGGGCGAGGATCTGACATTGGCTCAGGTTGGAGTTTGCTTCCAGGTTGGGCCCTTCATGAAGAGGGGTGCCTCATGGGGCCGTGGAGGTTTGCCCAAGCGGGGAGGTTGAGATGCTCCCAACTGAAAGGACTCCTTCTGCTGGGCATTCGATTCCTTTGGATGGCTCCACGACTCCCCATACGGAAAGACTCGAGAACAGGGTTCTAAGGATGGGTGCCTGGGCAACCCAGCTCACATCCCCATTGTCTCCTAGCACAAGGCACGTTCGATCTGCAGGCTCTGGCGGAGCTAACCAGGGGCATGAGTTGACATGGACTCTTGTGAGGATGGGTCATAATGTGGGTCGGTGTCCCTGGAGACCTGGGAATGGGGCATTGTCTCTGGGGCCCTGAAGTATTCTCCTAAACGGAGGGTCTTCCCAGCTCCAAAGGGCACGTTTCCCATGTGGAGACGAGTGGTGTTGGTATCGGTGCTTCAGGCAACGCCCACAGGCTGGTATTTGAGACAGGGCTGGGAGGAGAGACGCCTGGACAAGAGACCGAGGATTCAGATTAGGTCCTCGGGTCCTGTCTGATTCAACTTCTGTTTCTGGGCACGTCCATCTGCTTTTCTGAGGAGGTGAGGTAGTTATTCACCTTTTGAGAGATCATCCCTGTTTGTCCAGGGCAGCCTCCACTACGGGGTTGGCCTCGGGTACATTGGAGGATGATCCTAATCTGTGGGGTTGGGGGCAATGGAACGGCAGATTGTCCTTTGAGAGAGAGCCGGCCCTATAGGGCGGTGTGGCTCCGGGGGCCCCAGTCTGGAGAGTGTGTGGGCCAGGGCTGTGGGTTGAGAAGCGTGAAAACACATCCTCTGCTTGAGTTGGGGACGAGGGTATGACAGGTCGGATCTCCATTCCGTGAGGGAGGTCCTCAGGAGAGGAAGAAGAGAGTGTGAGGCGGTTCCTCAGGCTTGTGCCTCTGGATTTTGTGTCGCGGGAGCCCGTGGCATGGAGGCTCGGCCTCTTGGGCCATGGACGAATCTCCCGCCATGGGGATTTGGCCCGACTACCAGGAGTTTGGTGCCATTCTGTGGGATTGGAGAAGTCCTGATCTCTGCCTCAGTTGTCCCTCCAAAAGAGGGATCGCAGAGCAGAGCCCTGGCTACGGGTGACCTCTGCTTAGGACTGGGTGCCTAGGGGCATGGGCAGCCCCATATGCGGGCTCATGGTACGGCCCCTAAAAAGCCTCACTAGAGCTCAGGTCTCACTCTGAGCATCACAAGGCGTGTTTGTGCTCAAGGCGGACCTCAAGTATGGGCATCGCCTCATGGAACATGCTGGTTTCTCCTACCCTGAAGACTGGACACCATGCCAACAGCAAGGTTTCCTGCCAGGGGAGGGAGGAGCTCTAATTTCTGCCTCTGTTCCACCCCTGTGCAGTGATTAGAGAGAAAGCCTTGGTTCTGAAGCCTGGAAACCCAGGTTTGGGAGAGATGATGGCCTAATGCCAGAGCAGGTCCAATGTGCTTGCTGTGTGGCCAGCTGTCTGGGTGTCGGCCTGGAAGTCTGGGCTCAGGTTGTGTCAGGGAGAGCATTCGTGCCCAGGGGAGCCTATATAATTGGGGTGCTCTCGAGTGGCGTGTAGACTGATCCTCATTTTGGGTCTCTGGTCAGCCGCAGAGGGCAACATGTTTCTCCTGGTGTGCCGGCAGAGGGCTGCGTTGTGGCCCCGGAATTCCTAATCTAGGAGGGCTTGGGGGCCGGGAGTGGGAGCACAAAAGTCTGACAACACAAACTAGGGTAAGGCTATGGCGGGAGGGCCCGGCAGGCCCACTCTGCAGAGGTCGAATCGATATTTCCTGCATCTGACGTCAGGGCGAGGATCCGAGGTTAGGCTAGGTTGCAGTTTGTGTCCATGTTGGGCTCTTCATGAAGAGGGGTGCCTCGTGTCCATGGTGGTTTGCCGTCGATGGGAATTGTGAGATGCTCCCAACCACAAGGATTCCTTCTGCTGGGTATTCGATTCCTTTTGTAAGTCTGCACGACATCCTCTCCGGAAAGTCTCGAGAACAGGGTTCTAAGGATGGGTGCCTGGGCCAACCAGCTTACGTTCCCATTGTATCCAGCATCAAGGCCATGTGCGATCTGCAGGCTCTGCTGGAGCTAACCAGGGGGCTGAGTTGAATTGGACTCTCCCGAGGATGGATCATAATGTGCGTCTGTGTCTATGGAGACTTTGGAAGGTGGCGGTGACTTGGGCTCTGATGTATTCTCCTAGCCGGAGTGTTTTTGCAGCTCCCAAGAGCACGTTTCCCTTGGGGAGAGGAGTGGAGCTCGAATCGGTGCCTCAGGCAACCCCCATAGACTTTTATTGGAAACCGGACTATGAATAGAGTGCCTGGAATGCAAAGCGAGGATCCAGATGAGGGCCTCGGGTCCTGTCCTGCTCAATCTTCTGTTTGGGGGGACATCCGTCTGCTTTTCCGAGTGGCGGTATTGGCTCACCTTTAAAGAAATCGCCCCTGTTTTTCCAGGGTGGCCTCCACTATGGTGATGGACTCGGGGCCCTGGAGGTTCTCCTAATCTGCATGGTTGTGGGCAATGGAATGGGCAGAGATTCCTTGGAAATGGCAGGCGCTGTAGTGCCGTGGTGCTCCAGGGGCCCCATATTCGAGGGTGTGTGGGCCAGGGCTGAAGGGACAGGAGTCTGAGAAAACCTAATGGGCTTCGGTTGGGGCCTAGTGTCTGGCGGCTGGTTCTACACCCTTTGAGGGGAGCTCCACAGGATGGGAACGAAGTGTGAGTGTGAGGAGGTTGCTCAGGCTTGTGTCTCTGGATTTTGTGTCAAGGATGGCCGTGGCATGTAGTGGAGGCCTCTTGGGCCAGGGGACGAGTATCCCACTATGGGGATTTGACCCGGCTACCAGGAGTTTGTTGTCATTCTGTGGGATGGGAGGAGACCTGCTCTCTGCCTCCAGTGTCCCTCCAAAGAGCGATTCCAGAGCAGAGCAGAGCCCTGGGTTCGGGTGACCTCTGGCTAGGTTTGTTCGCTATGGGCATGGCCAGCCCCAAATGGGGCACATGATCCAGACTTTGGCTCCTAGCAACAAGGCATGTTCGATGTGAAGGCTCTCCCCGAGCTACACAGGGGGCTGAGTTGAAATGGGCACTCGTGATGATGGGTCAACACGTGGGTCTGTGTCCATGGAGACCTTTGACTGTGGCGGTGGCTCTGGGGCCCTGAAGTATTCTCCCAAACGCAGGGTTTTCACAGAACCAAAGAGCACGTTTCCCATGTGGAGAGGAGAGGAGTTGGAATTGGTGCTCAGGCAAGCCCCAAAGGCTCTACTGGAAACAGGGCTCTGAGGAGAGATGCCTGGAAACCAAGCAGGGACTCATATTAGAGCCTAGGATACTTCCGGTTGACTCTTCTGTTTGTGGGGACATCCGTCTGCATGTCTGAGTGGAGGTCGTTGCTCAGCTTGTGTCAGATCGCCCCTGTTTGTCCAGGGTGGCCTCCACTATTGGGATGGCCTCGGGGATCTGGGCGGTTTCTAGTGATCTGTAGGGCGCTGGCCCATGGAATGGGCAGAGTTTCCTTGGAGAGGGCAGGCACTGTAGTGCGGTGTGGCTCCAGGGGCCCCAGTGTGGAGGGAGTGTGGCCCAGTTCTGTGGGAACCGAAGTCTGAAAACCCATCCCCAGCTTAGGTTGGGGCCTAGGGTATGGCAGGCCGTATCTACATTCCGTGGGGGGAGCTCCTCGGGATAGGACTGAAGAGTGAGTGTGCGGCGGTTGCTCAGGCTTGTGTCTCTGGATTTTGTGTCAAGGATGGCCGAGGCATGGATGGGTGGACGCTCGGGCAATGGACAAGTCTCCAGCTTCGGGGATTTGTCCCGGCTACCAGGAGGTTGGCGTCATTCCGTTGGATTGGAGGAGTCCTGTGCTCTACCTCAGGTGTCCCTCTAAATAGGGAATCCAGAGTAGCGCTCTAGGTATGGATGACCTCTGCTTAGGCCTGGGTGACTAGTGGCTTGGCCAGCCCCATATGCGGGCGCATGGTCCAGCCACTGAGAAGCCTCCCTTGAGCTCAGGGCACACGCTGAGGGTCACAATGCGTGTGTTTGCCCAAGGCGGCCCTCCAGCATGGTCGTGGGCTCATGGCCCACGCTGGTTTCTCCTAGTCTGAAGGTGGGACACCATGCCAATTGCAAGGTTACTGCCAGGGGGAGGGGTGTGTTCTAATGTCTGCAGCAGGTCCACCCCTGCACAGTGACTGGAGATAATGTCTAGGTTCTGGAGCCTGAAAACCCAGGTTGGAAAGAGATGGTGGCCTAACGCCTCGGCGGGACCAAAGTGCTGGGTGTGTGTTCACCTCTCTGGAGGTTGGTCTGAATGTGTCGGAGAGGGCATTAGTGCCCGGGGCCGCCTATCCAATTGGGTTGCTGTCGAGTGGCGTGCAGGTTGATCCTCCTCTGGGGTCTCTGGGCCGACGCCGAGGACAACGTTTTCCTGCCGGTGGGCAGGCCGAGTGCTCCATAGGGGCTCCGGATTTCCCAAACTGGAGGGCTTCTGGGCCAGGAGTGTGAAGACGGAAGTCTGAGAACACAAGCTACGGTACGGTTACAGGTTGAGGGCATTTGGCCCGCTCTGCAGAGGTTGAATCGAGATCTCCTGCATCCGATGGCAGGGCGAGGATCTGACATTGGCTCAGGTTGGAGTTTGCGTCCAGGTTGGGCCCATCATGAAGAGGGGTGCCTCATGGGGCCGTGGAGGTTTGCCCAAGCGGGGAGGTTGAGATGCTCCCAGCTGAAAGGACTCCTTCTGCTGGGCATTCGATTCCTTTGGATGGCTCCACGACTCCCCATACGGAAAGACTCGAGAACAGGGTTCTAAGGATGGGTGCCTGTGCAACCCAACTCGCATCCCCATTGTCTCCTAGCACAAGGCACGTTCGATCTGCAGGCTCTGGTGGAGCTAACCAGGGTCATGAGTTGACATGGACTCTTGTGAGGATGGGTCATAATGTGGGTCGGTGTCCCTGGAGACCTGGGAATGGGGCATTGTCTCTGGGGCCCTGAAGTATTCTCCTAAATGGAGGTCTTCCCAGCTCCAAAGGGCACGTTTCCCATGTGGAGACGAGTGGTGTTGGAATCGGTGCTTCAGGCAACCCCCACAGGCTGGTATTTGAGACAGGGCTGGGAGGAGAGACACTTGGACAAGAGACCGAGGATTCAGATTAGGTCCTCGGGTCCTGTCTGATTCAACTTCTGTTTCTGTGCAAGTCCATCTGCTTTTCTGAGGAGGTGAGGTAGTTATTCACCTTTTGAGAGATCATCCCTGTTTGTCCAGGGCAGCCTCCACTACGGGGTTGGCCTCGGGTACATTGGAGGATGATCCTAATTTGTGGGGTTGGGGGCAATGGAACGGCAGATTGTCCTTTGAGAGAGAGCCGGCCCTATAGGGCGGTGTGGCTCCGGGGGCCCCAGTTTGGAGGGTGTGTGGGCCAGGGCTGTGGGTTGAGAAGCGTGAAAACACATCCTCTGCTTGGGTTGGGGACGAGGGTTTGACAGGTCGGATCTCCATTCCGTGAGGGAGGTCCTCAGGAGAGGAAGAAGAGAGTGTGAGGCGGTTCCTCAGGCTTGTGTCTCTGGATTTTGTGTCGCGGGAGCCCGTGGCATGGAGGCTCGGCCTCTTGGGCCATGGACGAATCTCCCGCCATGGGGATTTGGCCCGACTACCAGGAGTTTGGTGCCATTCTGTGGGATTGGAGAAGTCCTGATCTCTGCCTCAGTTGTCCCTCCAAAAGAGGGATCGCAGAGCAGAGCCCTGGCTACGGGTGACCTCTGGTTAGGACTGGGTGCCTAGGGGCATGGGCAGCCCCATATGCGGGCTCATGGTACGGCCCCTAAAAAGCCTCACTAGAGCTCAGGTCTCACTCTGAGCATCACAAGGCGTGTTTGTGCTCAAGGCGGCCCTCTAGCATGGGCATCGCCTCATGGAACATGCTGGTTTCTCCTACCCTGAAGACTGGACACCATGCCAACAGCAAGGTTTCCCGCCAGGGGGAGGGAGGAGCTCTAATTTCTGCCTCTGTTCACCCCTGTGCAGTGATTGGAGAGACAGCCTTGGTTCTGAAGCCTGGAAACCCAGGTTTGGGAGAGATGATGGCCTAATGCCAGGGCAGGTCCAATGTGCTTGCTGTGTGGCCAGCTGTCTGGGTGTCGGCCTGGAAGTCTGGGCTCAGGTTGTGTCAGAGAGAGCATTCGTGCCCAGGGGAGCCTATATAATGGGGTGCTGTCGAGTGGCGTGTAGATTGATCCTCATTTTGGGTCTCTGGTCAGCCGCAGAGGGCAACATTTTTCTCCTGATGTGCCGGCAGAGTGCTGCGTTGTGGCCCCGGAATTCCCAATCTAGGAGGGCTTGGGGGCCGGGAGTGGGAGCACAAAAGTCTGACAACACAAACTAGGGTAAGGCTATGGCGTTAGGGCCCGCAGGCCCACTCTGCAGAGGTCGAATCGATATTTCCTGCATCTGAAGTCAGGGCGAGGATCCGAGGTTAGCCTAGGTTGCAGTTTGTGTCCATGTTGGGCCCTTCATGAACAGGGGTGCCTCGTGTCCATGGTGGTTTGCCGTCGATGGGAATTGTGAGATGCTCCCAACCGCAAAATTTCCTTCTGCTGGGCATTCGATTCCTTTTGTAAGTCTCCACGACATCCTCTACGGAAAGACTCGAGAACAGGGTTCTAAGGATGGGTGCCTGGGCCAACCAGCTTACGATCCCATTGTATCCAGCATCAAGGCCATGTGCGATCTGCAGGCTCTGCTGGAGCTAACCAGGGGGCTGAGTTGAATTGGACCCTCCCGAGGATGGATCATAATGTGCGTCTGTGTCTATGGAGACTTTGGAATGTGGCGGTGGCTTGGGCTCTGATGTATTCTCCTAGCCGGAGTGTTTTTGCAGCTCCCAAGAGCACGTTTCCCTTGTGGAGAGGAGTGGAGCTCTAATCGGTGCCTCAAGCAACCCCCCTAGACTTTTATTGGAAACCGGGCTATGAATAGAGTGCCTGGAATGCAAAGCGAGGATCCAGATGAGGGCCTCGGGTCCTGTCCTGCTCAATCTTCTGTTTGGGGGGACATCCGTCTGCTTTTCCGAGTGGCGGTATTGGCTCACCTTTAAAGAAATCGCCCCTGTTTTTCCAGGGTGGCCTCCACTATGGTGATGGACTCGGGGCCCTGGAGGTTTCTCCTAATCTGCATGGTTGTGGGCAATGGAATGGGCAGAGATTCCTTGGAAATGGCAGGCGCTGTGGTGCCGTGGTGCTCCAGGGGCCCCATTGTCGAGGGTGTGTGGGCCAGGGCTGAAGGGACAGAAGTCTGAGAAAACCTAATGGGCTTCGGTTGGGGCCTAGTGTCTGGCGGCTGGTTCTACACCCTTTGAGGGGAGCTCCACAGGATGGGAACGAAGTGTGAGTGTGAGGAGGTTGCTCAGGCTTGTGTCTCTGGATTTTGTGTCAAGGATGGCCGTGGCATGTAGTGGAGGCCTCTTGGGCCAGGGGACGAGTATCCCACTATAAGGATTTGCCCGGCTACCAGGAGTTTGTTGTCATTCTGTGGGATGGGAGGAGTCCTGCTCTCTGCCTCCAGTGTCCCTCCAAAGAGCGATTCCAAGGCAGAGCAGAGCCTTGCGTTCGGGTGACCTCTGGCTAGGTTTGTTCGCTATGGGCATGGCCAGCCCCAAATGGGGCACATGATCCAGACTTTGGCTCCTAGCAACAAGGCATGTTCGATGTGAAGGCTCTCCCCAAGCTTCACAGGGGGCTGAGTTGAAATGGGAACTCGTGATGATGGGTCATCACGTGGGTCTGTGTCCATGGAGACCTTTGACTGTGGCGGTGGCTCTGGGGCCCTGAAGTATTCTCCCAAACAGAGGGTTTTCACAGAACGAAAGAGCACGTTTCCCATGTGGAGAAGAGAGGAGTTTGAATTGGTGCTCAGGCAAGCCCCAAAGGCTCTATTGGAAACAGGGCTCTGAGGAGAAATGCCTGGAAACGAAAGCAGGGACTCATATTAGAGCCTAGGATACTTTCCGGTTGACTCTTCTGTTTGTGGGGACATCCATCTGCATGTCTGAGTGGAGGTCGTTGCTCAGCTTGTGTCAGATCGCCCCTGTTTGTCCAGGGTGGCCTCCACTATTGGGATGGCCTCGGGGATCTGGGCGGTTTCTAGTGATCTGTAGGGCGCAGGCCCATGGAATGGGCAGAGTTTCCTTGGAGAGGGCAGGCACTGTAGTGCGGTGTGGCTCCAGGGGCCCCAGTCTGGAGGGAGTGTGGCCCAGTTCTGTGGGAACCGAAGTCTGAAAACCCATCCCCAGCTTAGGTTGGGGCCTAGGGCATGGCAGGCCGTATCTACATTCCGTGGGGGGAGCTCCTCGGGATAGGACTGAAGAGTGAGTGTGAGGCCGTTGCTCAGGCTTGTGTCTCTGGATTTTGTGTCAAGGATGGCCGTGGCATGGAGGGGTGGACGCTGGGGCAATGGACAAGTCTCCAGCTTCGGGGATTTGTCCCGGCTACCAGGAGGTTGGCGTCATTCCGTTCGATTGGAGGAGTCCTGTGCTCTGCCTCAGGTGTCCCTCTAAATAGGGAATCCAGAGTAGAGCTCTAGGTATGGATGACCTCTGCTTAGGCCTGTGTGCCTAGTGGCTTGGCCAGCCCCATATGCGGGCGCATGGTCCAGCCACTGAGAAGCCTCCCTTGAGCTCAGGGCACACGCTGAGGGTCACAATGCGTGTGTTTGCCCAAGGCGGCCCTCCAGCATGGTCGTGGCTTCATGGCCCACGCTGGTTTCTCCTAGTCTGAAGGTGGGACACCATGCCAATAGCAAGGTTACTGCCAGGGGGAGGGGTGTGTTCTAATGTCTGTAACAGGTCCACCCCTGCACAGTGACTGGAGATAATGTCTAGGTTCTGGAGACTGAAAACCCAGGTTGGAAAGAGATGGTGGCCTAACGCCTCGGCGGGACCAAAGTGCTGGGTGTGTGTCCACCTCTCTGGAGGTTGGTCTGAATGTGTCGGAGAGGGCATTAGTGCCCAGGGCCCCCTATCCAATTGGGTTGCTGTCGAGTGGCGTGCAGGTTGATCCTCCTCTGGGGTCTCTGGGCCGACGCCGAGGACAACGTTTTCCTGCCGGTGGGCAGGCCGAGTGCTCCATAGGGGCTCCGGTTTTCCCAACCTGGAGGGCTCCTGGGCCAGGAGTGTGGGGACGGAAGTCTGAGAACACAAGCTACGGTAAGGTTACAGGTTGAGGGCATTTGGCCCGCTCTGCAGAGGTTGAATCGAGATCTCCTGCATCCGATGGCAGGGCGAGGATCTGACATTGGCTCAGGTTGGGGTTTGCTTCCAGCTTGGGCCCTTCATGAAGAGGGGTGCCTCATGCGGCCGTGGAGGTTTGCCCAAGCGTGGAGGTTGAGATGCTCCCAGCTGAAAGGACTCCTTCTGCTGGGCATTCGATTCCTTTGGATGGCTCCACGAATCCCCATACGGAAAGACTCGAGAACAGGGTTCTAACGATGGGTGCCTGGGCAACCCAGCTCGCATCCCCATTGTCTCCTAGCACAAGGCACGTTCGATCTGCAGGCTCTGGCGGAGCTAACCAGGGGCATGAGTTGACATGGACTCTTGTGAGGATGGGTCATAATGTGGGTCGGTGTCCCTGGAGACCTGGGAATGGGGCATTGTCTCTGGGGCCCTGAAGTATAATCCTAAACGGAGGGTCTTCCCAGCTCCAAAGGGCACGTTTCCCATGTGGAGACGAGTGGTGTTGGAATCGGTGCCTCAGGCAACCCCCACAGGCTGGTATTTGAGACAGGGCTGGGAGGAGAGACACCTGGACAAGAGACCGAGGATTCAGATTAGGTCCTCGGGTCCTGTCTGATTCAACTTCTGTTTCTGGGCACGTCCATCTGCTTTTCTGAGGAGGTGAGGTAGTTATTCACCTTTTGAGAGATCATCCCTGTTTGTCCAGGGCAGCCTCCACTACGGGGTTGGCCTCGGGTACATTGGAGGATGATCCTAATCTGTGGGGTTGGGGGCAATGGAACGGCAGATTGTCCTTTGAGAGAGAGCCGGCCCTATGGGGCGGTGTGCCTCCGGGGGCCCCAGTCTGGAGGGTGTGTGGGCCAGGGCTGTGGGCTGAGATGCCTGAAAACACATCCTCCGCTTGGGTTGGGGACGAGGGTATGGCAGGTCGGATCTCCATTCCGTGAGGGAGGTCCTCAGGAGAGGAAGAAGAGAGTGTGAGGCGGTTCCTCAGGCTTGTGCCTCTGGATTTTGTGTCGCGGGAGCCCGTGGCATGGAGGCTTGGCCTCTTGGGCCATGGACGAATCTCCCGCCATGGGGATTTGGCCCGACTACCAGGAGTTTGGTGCCATTCTGTGGGATTGGAGAAGTCCTGATCTCTGCCTCTGTTGTCCCTCCAAAAGAGGGATCGCAGAGCAGAGCCCTGGCTACGGGTGACCTCTGGTTAGGACTGGGTGCCTAGGGGCATGGGCAGCCCCATATGCGGGCTCATGGTACGGCCCCTGAAAAGCCTCACTAGAGCTCAGGTCTCACTCTGAGCATCACAAGGCGTGTTTGTGCCCAAGGCGGCCCTCAAGCATGGGCATGGCCTCATGGAACATGCTGGTTTCTCCTACCCTGAAGATTGGACACCGTGCCAACAGCAAGGTTTCCCGCCAGGGGGAGGGAGGAGCTCTAATTTCTGCCTCTGGTCCACCCCTGTGCAGTGATTGGAGAGAAAGCCTTGGTTCTGAAGCCTGGAAACCCAGGTTTGGGAGAGATGATGGCCTAATGCCAGGGCAGGTCCAATGTGCTTGCTGTGTGGCCAGCTGTCTGGGTGTCGGCCTGGATGTCTGGGCTCAGGTTGTGTCAGAGAGATCATTCGTGCCCAGGGCAGCCTATATAGTTGGGGTGCTGTCGAGTGGTGTGTAGATTGATCCTCATTTTGGGTCTCTGGTCAGCCGCAGAGGGCAACATTTTTCTCCTGGTGTGCCGGCAGATTGCTGCGTTGTGGCCCCGGAATTCCCAATCTAGGAGGGCTTTGGGGCCGGGAGTGTGAGCACAAAGTCTGACAACACAAACTAGGGTAAGGCTATGGCGGGAGGGCCCAGCAGGCCCACTCTGCAGAGGTCGAATCGTTATTTCCTGCATCTGAAGTCAGGGCGAGGATCCGAGGTTAGCCTAGGTTGCAGTTTGTGTCCATGTTGGGCCCTTCATGAACAGGGGTGCCTCGTATCCATGGTGGTTTGCCGTCGATGGGAATTGTGAGATGCTCCCAACGGCAAGGATTCCTTCTGCTGGGCATTCAATTCCTTTTGTAAGTCTCCATGACATCCTCTACGGAAAGACTCGAGAACAGGGTTCTAAGGATGGGTGCCGGGGCCAACCAGGTTACGTTCCCATTGTATCCAGCATCAAGGCCATGTGCGATCTGCAGGCTCTGCTGGAGCTAACCAGGGGGCTGAGTTGAATTGGACCCTCCCGAGGATGGATCATAATGTGCGTCTGTGTCTATGGAGACTTTGGAATGTGGCGGTGGTTTGGGCTCTGATGTATTCTCCTAGCCGGAGTGTTTTTGCAGCTCCCAAGAGCACGTTTCCCTTGTGGAGAGGAGTGGAGCTCGAATCGGTGCGTCAGGCAACCCCCCTAGACTTTTATTGGAAACCGGGCTATGAATAGAGTGCCTGGAATGCAAAGCGAGGATCCAGATGAGGGCCTCGGGTCCTGTCCTGCTCAATCTTCTGTTTGGGGGGACATCCGTCTGCTTTTCCGAGTGGCGGTATTGGCTCACCTTTAAAGAAATCGCCCCTGTTTTTCCAGGGTGGCCTCCACTGTGGTGATGGACTCGGGGCCCTGGAGGTTTCTCCTAATCTGCATGGTTGTGGGCAATGGAATGGGCAGAGATTCCTTGGAAATGGCAGGCGCTGTGGTGCCATGGTGCTCCAGGGGCCCCATATTCGAGGGTGTGTGGGCCAGGGCTGAAGGGACAGGAGTCTGAGAAAACCTAATGGGCTTCGGTTGGGGCCTAGTGTCTGGCGGCTGGTTCTACACCCTTTGAGGGGAGCTCCACAGGATGGGAACGAAGTGTGAGTGTGAGGAGTTGGCTCAGGCTTGTGTCTCTGGATTTTGTGTCAAGGATGGCCGTGGCATGTAGTGGAGGCCTCTTGGGCCAGGGGACAGGTATCCCTCTATGGGGGTTTGATCCGGCTACCAGGAGTTTGTTGTCATTCTGTGGGATGGGAGGATTCCTGCTCTCTGCCTCCAGTGTCCCTCCAAAGAGCGATTCCAAGGCAGAGCAGAGCCTTGGGTTCGGGTGACCTCTGGCTAGGTTTGTTCGCTATGGGCATGGCCAGCCCCAAATGGGGCACATGATCCAGACTTTGGCTCCTAGCAACAAGGCATGTTCGATGTGAAGGCTCTCCCCAAGCTACACAGGGGGCTGAGTTGAAATGGGCACTCGTGATGATGGGTCATCACGTGGGTCTGTGTCCATGGAGACCTTTGACTGTGGCGGTGGCTCTGGGGCCCTGAAGTATTCTCCCAAACGGAAGGTTTTCATAGAACCAAAGAGCACGTTTCCCATGTGGAGAGGAGAGGAGTTTGAATTGGTGCTCAGGCAAGCCCCAAAGGCTCTATTGGAAACAGGGCTCTGAGGAGAGATGCCTGGAAACCAAAGCAGGGACTCATATTAGACGTAGGATACTTTCCGGTTGACTCTTCTGTTTGTGGGGACATCCGTCTGCATGTCTGAGTGGAGGTCGTTGCTCAGCTTGTGTCAGATCGCCCCTGTTTGTCCAGGGTGGCCTCCACTTCTGGGATGGCCTCGGGGATCTGGGCGGTTTCTAGTGACCTGTCGGGCTGTGGCCCATGGAATGGGCAGATTTTTCTTGGAGAGGGCAGGCACTGTAGTGCGGTGTGGCTCCAGGGGCCCCAGTCTGGAGGGAGTGTGGCCCAGTTCTGTGGGAACCGAAGTCTGAAAACCCATCCCCAGCTTAGGTTGGGGCCTAGGGTATGGCAGGCCGTATCTACATTCCGTGGAGGGAGCTCCTCGGGATAGGACTGAAGAGTGAGTGTGAGGCGGTTGCTCAGACTTATGTCCCTGGATTTTGTGTCAAGGATGGCCGTGGCATGGAGGGGTGGACGCTGGGGCAATGGACAAGTCTCCAGCTTCGAGGATTTGTCCCGGCTACCAGGAGGTTGGCGTCATTCCGTTGGATTGGAGGAGTCCTGTGCTCTGCCTCAGGTGTCCCTCTAAATAGGGAATCCAGAGTAGCGCTCTAGGTATGGATGACCTCTGCTTAGGCCTGGGTGCCTAGTGGCTTGGCCAGACCCATATGCGGGCGCATGGTCCAGCCACTGAGAAGCCTCCCTTGAGCTCAGGGCACACGCTGAGGGTCACAATGCGTGTGTTTGCCCAAGGTGGCCCTCCAGCATGGTCGTGGCCTCATGGCCCACGCTGGTTTCTCGTAGTCTGAAGGTGGGACACCATGCCAATAGCAAGGGTACTGCCAGGGGGAGGGGTGTGTTCTAATGTCTGCAGCAGGTCCACCCTTGCACAGTGACTGGAGATAATGTCTAGGTTCTGGAGCCTGAAAACCCAGGTTGGAAAGAGATGGTGGCCTAACGCCTCGGCGGGACCAAAATGCTGGGTGTGTGTCCACCTCTCTGGAGGTTGGTCTGAATGTGTCGGAGAGGGCATTAGTGCCCAGGGCCGCCTATCCAATTGGGTTGCTGTCGAGTGGCGTGCAGGTTGATCCTCCTCTGGGGTCTCTGGGCCGACGCCGAGGACAACGTTTTCCTGCCGGTGGGCAGGCCGAGTGCTCCATAGGGGCTCCGGTTTTCCCAACCTGGAGGGCTCCTGGGCCAGGAGTGTGGGGATGGACATCTGAGAACACAAGCTACGGTAAGGTTACAGGTTGAGGGCATTTGGCCCGCTCTGCAGAGGTTGAATCGAGATCTCCTGCATCCGATGGCAGGGCGAGGATCTGACATTGGCTCAGGTTGGGGTTTGCTTCCAGCTTGGGCCCTTCATGAAGAGGGGTGCCTCATGCGGCCATGGAGGTTAGCCCAAGCGGGGAGGTTGAGATGCTCCCAGCTGAAAGGACTCCTTCTGCTGGGCATTCGATTCCTTTGGATGGCTCCACGACTCCCCATACGGAAAGACTCGAGAACAGGGTTCTAACGATGGGTGCCTGGGCAACCCAGCTCGCATCCCCATTGTCTCCTAGCACAAGGCACGTTCGATCTGCAGGCTCTGGCGGAGCAAACCAGGGGGATGAGTTGACATGGACTCTTGTGAGGATGGGTCATAATGTGGGTCGGTGTCCCTGGAGACCTGGGAATGGGGCATTGTCTCTGGGGCCCTGAAGTATAATCCTAAACGGAGGGTCTTCCCAGCTCCAAAGGGCACGTTTCCCATGTGGAGACGAGTGGTGTTGGAATCGGTGCCTCAGGCAACCCCCACAGGCTGGTATTTGAGACAGGGCTGGGAGGAGAGACACCTGGACAAGAGACCGAGGATTCAGATTAGGTCCTCGGGTCCTGTCTGATTCAACTTCTGTTTCTGGGCACGTCCATCTGCTTTTCTGAGGAGGTGAGGTAGTTATTCACCTTTTGAGAGATCATCCCTGTTTGTCCAGGGCAGCCTCCACTACGGGGTTGGCCTCGGGTACATTGGAGGATGATCCTAATCTGTGGGGTTGGGGGCAATGGAACGGCAGATTGTCCTCTGAGAGAGAGCCGGCCCTATGGGGCGGTGTGGCTCCGGGGGCCCCAGTCGGGAGGGTGTGTGGGCCAGGGCTGTGGGTTGAGAAGCGTGAAAACACATCCTCTGCTTGGGTTGGGGACGAGGGTATGGCAGGTCGGATCTCCATTCCGTGAGGGAGGTCCTCAGGAGAGGAAGAAGAGAGTGTGAGGCGGTTCCTCAGGCTTGTGCCTCTGGATTTTGTGTCGCGGGAGCCCGTGGCATGGAGGCTTGGCCTCTTGGGCCATGGACGAATCTCCCGCCATGGGGATTTGGCCCGACTACCAGGAGTTTGGTGCCATTCTGTGGGATTGGAGAAGTCCTGATCTCTGCCTCTGTTGTCTCTCCAAAAGAGGGATCGCAGAGCAGAGCCCTGGCTACGGGTGACCTCTGGTTAGGACTGGGTGCCTAGGGGCATGGGCAGCCCCATATGCGGGCTCATGGTACGGCCCCTGAAAAGCCTCACTAGAGCTCAGGTCTCACTCTGAGCATCACAAGGAGTGTTTGTGCCCAAGGCGGCCCTCAAGCATGGGCATGGCCTCATGGAACATGCTGGTTTCTCCTACCCTGAAGATTGGACACCGTGCCAACAGCAAGGTTTCCCGCCAGGGGGAGGGAGGAGCTCTAATTTCTGCCTCTGGTCCACCCCTGTGCAGTGATTGGAGAGAAAGCCTTGGTTCTGAAGCCTGGAAACCCAGGTTTGGGAGAGATGATGGCCTAATGCCAGGGCAGGTCCAATGTGCTTGCTGTGTGGCCAGCTGTCTGGGTGTCGGCCTGGATGTCTGGGCTCAGGTTGTGTCAGAGTGTGCATTCGTGCCCAGGGGAGCCTATATAATTGGGTTGCTGTCGAGTGGTGTGTAGATTGATCCTCATTTTGGGTCTCTGGTCAGCCGCAGAGGGCAACATTTTTCTCCTGGAGTTGTGGCCACGGAATTCCCAATCTAGGAGGGCTTGGGGGCCCGGAGTGGGAGCACAAAAGTCTGACAACACAAACTAGGGTAAGGCAATGGAGGCAGGGCCCGACAGGCCCACTCTGCAGAGGTCGAATCGATATTTCCTGCATCTGAAGTCAGGGCGAGGATCCGAGGTTAGCCTAGGTTGCAGTTTGTGTCCATGTTGGGCCCTTCATGAAGAGGTGTGCCTCGTGTCCATGGTGGTTTGCCGTCGATGGGAATTGTGAGATGCTCCCAACCACAAGGATTCCTTCTGCTGGGCATTCAATTCCTTTTGTAAGTCTCCATGACATCCTCTACGGAAAGACTCGAGAACAGGGTTCTAACGATGGGTGCCTGGGCCAACCAGCTTACGTTCCCATTGTATCCAGCATCAAGGCCATGTGCGATCTGCAGGCTCTGCTGGAGCTAACCAGGGGGCTGAGTTGAATTGGACCCTCCCGAGGATGGATCATAATGTGCGTCTGTGTCTATGGAGACTTTGGAATGTGGCGGTGGCTTGGGCTCTGATGTGTTCTCCTAGCCGGAGTGTTTTTGCAGCTCCCAAGAGCATGTTTCCCTTGTGGAGAGGAGTGGAGCTCGAATCGGTGCCTCAGGCAACCCCCCTAGACTTTTATTGGAAACCGGGCTATGAATAGAGTGCCTGGAATGCAAAGCGAGGATCCAGATGAGGGCCTCGGGTCCTGTCCTGCTCAATCTTCTGTTTGGGGGGACATCCGTCTGCTTTTCCGAGTGGCGGTATTGGCTCACCTTTAAAGAAATCGCCCCTGTTTTTCCAGGGTGGCCTCCACTATGGTGATGGACTCGGGGCCCTGGAGGTTTCTCCTAATCTGCATGGTTGTGGGCAATGGAATGGGCAGAGATTCCTTGGAAATGGCAGGCGCTGTGGTGCCGTGGTGCTCCAGGGGCCCCATATTCGAGGGTGTGTGGGCCAGGGCTGAAGGGACAGAAATCTGAGAAAACCTAATGGGCTTCGGTTGGGGCCTAGTGTCTGGCGGCTGGTTCTACACCCTTTGAGGGGAGCTCCACAGGATGGGAACGAAGTGTGAGTGTGAGGAGGTTGCTCAGGCTTGTGTCTCTGGATTTTGTGTCAAGGATGGCCGTGGCATGTAGTGGAGGCCTCTTGGGCCAGGGGACGAGTATCCCACTATAAGGATTTGACCCGGCTACCAGGAGTTTGTTGTCATTCTGTGGGATGGGAGGAGTCCTGCTCTCTGCCTCCAGTGTCCCTCCAAAGAGCGATACCAAGGCAGAGCAGAGCCTTGGGTTCGGGTGACCTCTGGCTAGGTTTGTTCGCTATGGGCATGGCCAGCCCCAAATGGGGCACATGATCCAGACTTTGGCTCCTAGCAACAAGGCATGTTCGATGTGAAGGCTCTCCCCAAGCTACACAGGGGGCTGAGTTGAAACGGGCACTCGTGATGATGGGTCATCACGTGGGTCTGTGTCCATGGAGACCTTTGACTGTGGCGGTGGCTCTGGGGTCCTGAAGTATTCTCCCAAACGGAGGGTTTTCACAGAACCAAAGAGCACGTTTCCCATGTGGAGAGGAGAGGAGTTTGAATTGGTGCTCAGGCAAGCCCCAAAGGCTCTATCGGAAACAGGGCTCTGAGGAGAGATGACTGGAAACCAAAGCAGGGACTCATATTAGAGCCTAGGATACTTTCCGGTTGACTCTTCTGTTTGTGGGGACATCCGTCTGCATGTCTGAGTGGAGGTCGTTGCTCAGCTTGAGTCAGATCGCCCCTGTTTGTCCAGGGTGGCCTCCACTATTGGGATGGCCTCGGGGATCTGGGCGGTTTCTAGTGATCTGTCGGGCTGTGGCCCATGGAATGGGCAGATTTTTCTTGGAGAGGGCTGGCACTGTAGTGCGGTGTGGCTCCAGGGGCCCCAGTCTCGAGGGAGTGTGGCCCAGTTCTGTGGGAACCGAAGTCTGAAAACCCATCCCCAGCTTAGGTTGGGGCCTAGGGTATGGCAGGCCGTATCTACATTCCTTGGGGGGAGCTCCTTGGGATAGGACTGAAGAGTGAGTGTGAGGCGGTTGCTCAGGCTTGTGTCTCTGGATTTTGTGTCAAGGATGGCCGTGGCATGGAGGGGTGGACGCTCGGGCAATGGACAAGTCTCCAGCTTCGGGGATTTGTCCCGGCTACCAGGAGGTTGGCGTCATTCTGTTGGACTGGTGGAGTCCTGTTCTCTACCTCAGTTGTCCCTCTAAATAGGGATTCCAGAGTAGAGCTCTAGGTATGGATGACCTCTGCTTAGGCCTGGGTGCCTAGTGGCTTGGCCAGCCCCATACGCGGGCTCATGGTCCAGCCACTGAGAAGGCTCCCTTGAGCTCAGGGCACACGCTGAGGGTCACAATGCGTGTGTTTGCCCAAGGTGGCCCTCCAGCATGGTCGTGGCCTCATGGCCCACGCTGGTTTCTCCTAGCTGAAGGTGGGACACCATGCCAATAGCAAGGTTACTGCCAGGGGGAGGGGTGTGTTCTAATGTCTGCAGCAGGTCCACCCCTGCACAGTGACTGGAGATAATGTCTAGGTTCTGGAGCCTGAAAACCCAGGTTGGAAAGAGATGGTGGCCTAACGCCTCGGCGGGACCAAAGTGCTGGGTGTGTGTCCACCTCTCTGGAGGTTGGTCTGAATGTGTCGGAGAGGGCATTAGTGCCCAGGGCCGCCTATCCAATTGGGTTGCTGTCGAGTGGCGTGCAGGTTGATCCTCCTCTGGGGTCTCTGGGCCGACGCCGAGGACAACGTTTTCCTGCCGGTGGGCAGGCCGAGTGCTCCATAGGGGCTCCGGTTTTCCCAACCTGGAGGGCTCCTGGGCCAGGAGTGTGGGGATGGACATCTGAGAACACAAGCTACGGTAAGGTTACAGGTTGAGGGCATTTGGCCCGCTCTGCAGAGGTTGAATCGAGATCTCCTGCATCCGATGGCAGGGCGAGGATCTGACATTGGCTCAGGTTGGGGTTTGCTTCCAGCTTGGGCCCTTCATGAAGAGGGGTGCCTCATGCGGCCATGGAGGTTAGCCCAAGCGGGGAGGTTGAGATGCTCCCAGCTGAAAGGACTCCTTCTGCTGGGCATTCGATTCCTTTGGATGGCTCCACGACTCCCCATACGGAAAGACTCGAGAACAGGGTTCTAACGATGGGTGCCTGGGCAACCCAGCTCGCATCCCCATTGTCTCCTAGCACAAGGCACGTTCGATCTGCAGGCTCTGGCGGAGCAAACCAGGGGGATGAGTTGACATGGACTCTTGTGAGGATGGGTCATAATGTGGGTCGGTGTCCCTGGAGACCTGGGAATGGGGCATTGTCTCTGGGGCCCTGAAGTATAATCCTAAACGGAGGGTCTTCCCAGCTCCAAAGGGCACGTTTCCCATGTGGAGACGAGTGGTGTTGGAATCGGTGCCTCAGGCAACCCCCACAGGCTGGTATTTGAGACAGGGCTGGGAGGAGAGACACCTGGACAAGAGACCGAGGATTCAGATTAGGTCCTCGGGTCCTGTCTGATTCAACTTCTGTTTCTGGGCACGTCCATCTGCTTTTCTGAGGAGGTGAGGTAGTTATTCACCTTTTGAGAGATCATCCCTGTTTGTCCAGGGCAGCCTCCACTACGGGGTTGGCCTCGGGTACATTGGAGGATGATCCTAATCTGTGGGGTTGGGGGCAATGGAACGGCAGATTGTCCTCTGAGAGAGAGCCGGCCCTATGGGGCGGTGTGGCTCCGGGGGCCCCAGTCGGGAGGGTGTGTGGGCCAGGGCTGTGGGTTGAGAAGCGTGAAAACACATCCTCTGCTTGGGTTGGGGACGAGGGTATGGCAGGTCGGATCTCCATTCCGTGAGGGAGGTCCTCAGGAGAGGAAGAAGAGAGTGTGAGGCGGTTCCTCAGGCTTGTGCCTCTGGATTTTGTGTCGCGGGAGCCCGTGGCATGGAGGCTTGGCCTCTTGGGCCATGGACGAATCTCCCGCCATGGGGATTTGGCCCGACTACCAGGAGTTTGGTGCCATTCTCTGGGATTGGAGAAGTCCTGATCTCTGCCTCTGTTGTCTCTCCAAAAGAGGGATCGCAGAGCAGAGCCCTGGCTACGGGTGACCTCTGGTTAGGACTGGGTGCCTAGGGGCATGGGCAGCCCCATATGCGGGCTCATGGTACGGCCCCTGAAAAGCCTCACTAGAGCTCAGGTCTCACTCTGAGCATCACAAGGAGTGTTTGTGCCCAAGGCGGCCCTCAAGCATGGGCATGGCCTCATGGAACATGCTGGTTTCTCCTACCCTGAAGATTGGACACCGTGCCAACAGCAAGGTTTCCCGCCAGGGGGAGGGAGGAGCTCTAATTTCTGCCTCTGGTCCACCCCTGTGCAGTGATTGGAGAGAAAGCCTTGGTTCTGAAGCCTGGAAACCCAGGTTTGGGAGAGATGATGGCCTAATGCCAGGGCAGGTCCAATGTGCTTGCTGTGTGGCCAGCTGTCTGGGTGTCGGCCTGGATGTCTGGGCTCAGGTTGTGTCAGAGTGTGCATTCGTGCCCAGGGGAGCCTATATAATTGGGTTGCTGTCGAGTGGTGTGTAGATTGATCCTCATTTTGGGTCTCTGGTCAGCCGCAGAGGGCAACATTTTTCTCCTGGAGTTGTGGCCACGGAATTCCCAATCTAGGAGGGCTTGGGGGCCCGGAGTGGGAGCACAAAAGTCTGACAACACAAACTAGGGTAAGGCAATGGAGGCAGGGCCCGACAGGCCCACTCTGCAGAGGTCGAATCGATATTTCCTGCATCTGAAGTCAGGGCGAGGATCCGAGGTTAGCCTAGGTTGCAGTTTGTGTCCATGTTGGGCCCTTCATGAAGAGGTGTGCCTCGTGTCCATGGTGGTTTGCCGTCGATGGGAATTGTGAGATGCTCCCAACCACAAGGATTCCTTCTGCTGGGCATTCAATTCCTTTTGTAAGTCTCCATGACATCCTCTACGGAAAGACTCGAGAACAGGGTTCTAACGATGGGTGCCTGGGCCAACCAGCTTACGTTCCCATTGTATCCAGCATCAAGGCCATGTGCGATCTGCAGGCTCTGCTGGAGCTAACCAGGGGGCTGAGTTGAATTGGACCCTCCCGAGGATGGATCATAATGTGCGTCTGTGTCTATGGAGACTTTGGAATGTGGCGGTGGCTTGGGCTCTGATGTGTTCTCCTAGCCGGAGTGTTTTTGCAGCTCCCAAGAGCATGTTTCCCTTGTGGAGAGGAGTGGAGCTCGAATCGGTGCCTCAGGCAACCCCCCTAGACTTTTATTGGAAACCGGGCTATGAATAGAGTGCCTGGAATGCAAAGCGAGGATCCAGATGAGGGCCTCGGGTCCTGTCCTGCTCAATCTTCTGTTTGGGGGGACATCCGTCTGCTTTTCCGAGTGGCGGTATTGGCTCACCTTTAAAGAAATCGCCCCTGTTTTTCCAGGGTGGCCTCCACTATGGTGATGGACTCGGGGCCCTGGAGGTTTCTCCTAATCTGCATGGTTGTGGGCAATGGAATGGGCAGAGATTCCTTGGAAATGGCAGGCGCTGTGGTGCCGTGGTGCTCCAGGGGCCCCATATTCGAGGGTGTGTGGGCCAGGGCTGAAGGGACAGAAATCTGAGAAAACCTAATGGGCTTCGGTTGGGGCCTAGTGTCTGGCGGCTGGTTCTACACCCTTTGAGGGGAGCTCCACAGGATGGGAACGAAGTGTGAGTGTGAGGAGGTTGCTCAGGCTTGTGTCTCTGGATTTTGTGTCAAGGATGGCCGTGGCATGTAGTGGAGGCCTCTTGGGCCAGGGGACGAGTATCCCACTATAAGGATTTGACCCGGCTACCAGGAGTTTGTTGTCATTCTGTGGGATGGGAGGAGTCCTGCTCTCTGCCTCCAGTGTCCCTCCAAAGAGCGATACCAAGGCAGAGCAGAGCCTTGGGTTCGGGTGACCTCTGGCTAGGTTTGTTCGCTATGGGCATGGCCAGCCCCAAATGGGGCACATGATCCAGACTTTGGCTCCTAGCAACAAGGCATGTTCGATGTGAAGGCTCTCCCCAAGCTACACAGGGGGCTGAGTTGAAACGGGCACTCGTGATGATGGGTCATCACGTGGGTCTGTGTCCATGGAGACCTTTGACTGTGGCGGTGGCTCTGGGGTCCTGAAGTATTCTCCCAAACGGAGGGTTTTCACAGAACCAAAGAGCACGTTTCCCATGTGGAGAGGAGAGGAGTTTGAATTGGTGCTCAGGCAAGCCCCAAAGGCTCTATCGGAAACAGGGCTCTGAGGAGAGATGACTGGAAACCAAAGCAGGGACTCATATTAGAGCCTAGGATACTTTCCGGTTGACTCTTCTGTTTGTGGGGACATCCGTCTGCATGTCTGAGTGGAGGTCGTTGCTCAGCTTGAGTCAGATCGCCCCTGTTTGTCCAGGGTGGCCTCCACTATTGGGATGGCCTCGGGGATCTGGGCGGTTTCTAGTGATCTGTCGGGCTGTGGCCCATGGAATGGGCAGATTTTTCTTGGAGAGGGCTGGCACTGTAGTGCGGTGTGGCTCCAGGGGCCCCAGTCTCGAGGGAGTGTGGCCCAGTTCTGTGGGAACCGAAGTCTGAAAACCCATCCCCAGCTTAGGTTGGGGCCTAGGGTATGGCAGGCCGTATCTACATTCCTTGGGGGGAGCTCCTTGGGATAGGACTGAAGAGTGAGTGTGAGGCGGTTGCTCAGGCTTGTGTCTCTGGATTTTGTGTCAAGGATGGCCGTGGCATGGAGGGGTGGACGCTCGGGCAATGGACAAGTCTCCAGCTTCGGGGATTTGTCCCGGCTACCAGGAGGTTGGCGTCATTCTGTTGGACTGGTGGAGTCCTGTTCTCTACCTCAGTTGTCCCTCTAAATAGGGATTCCAGAGTAGAGCTCTAGGTATGGATGACCTCTGCTTAGGCCTGGGTGCCTAGTGGCTTGGCCAGCCCCATACGCGGGCTCATGGTCCAGCCACTGAGAAGGCTCCCTTGAGCTCAGGGCACACGCTGAGGGTCACAATGCGTGTGTTTGCCCAAGGTGGCCCTCCAGCATGGTCGTGGCCTCATGGCCCACGCTGGTTTCTCCTAGCTGAAGGTGGGACACCATGCCAATAGCAAGGTTACTGCCAGGGGGAGGGGTGTGTTCTAATGTCTGCAGCAGGTCCACCCCTGCACAGTGACTGGAGATAATGTCTAGGTTCTGGAGCCTGAAAACCCAGGTTGGAAAGAGATGGTGGCCTAACGCCTCGGCGGGACCAAAGTGCTGGGTGTGTGTCCACCTCTCTGGAGGTTGGTCTGAATGTGTCGGAGAGGGCATTAGTGCCCAGGGCCGCCTATCCAATTGGGTTGCTGTCGAGTGGCGTGCAGGTTGATCCTCCTCTGGGGTCTCTGGGCCGACGCCGAGGACAACGTTTTCCTGCCGGTGGGCAGGCCGAGTGCTCCATAGGGGCTCCGGATTTCCCAACCTGGAGGGCTTCTGGGCCAGGAGTGTGAAGACGGAAGTCTGAGAACACAAGCTACGGTACGGTTACAGGTTGCGGGCATTTGGCCCGCTCTGCAGAGGTTGAATCGAGATCTCCTGCATCCGATGGCAGGGCGAGGATCTGACATTGGCTCAGGTTGGGGTTTGCTTCCAGCTTGGGCCCTTCATGAAGAGGGGTGCCTCATGCGGCCATGGAGGTTTGCCCAAGCGGGGAGGTTGAGATGCTCCCAACTGAAAGGACTCCTTCTGCTGGGCATTCGATTCCTTTGGATGGCTCCACGACTCCCCATACGGAAAGACTCGAGAACAGGGTTCTAACGATGGGTGCCTGGGCAACCCAGCTCGCATCCCCATTGTCTCCTAGCACAAGGCACGTTCGATCTGCAGGCTCTGGCGGAGCAAACCAGGGGGATGAGTTGACATGGACTCTTGTGAGGATGGGTCATAATGTGGGTCGGTGTCCCTGGAGACCTGGGAATGGGGCATTGTCTCTGGGGCCCTGAAGTATAATCCTAAACGGAGGGTCTTCCCAGCTCCAAAGGGCACGTTTCCCATGTGGAGACGAGTGGTGTTGGAATCGGTGCCTCAGGCAACCCCCACAGGCTGGTATTTGAGACAGGGCTGGGAGGAGAGACACCTGGACAAGAGACCGAGGATTCAGATTAGGTCCTCGGGTCCTGTCTGATTCAACTTCTGTTTCTGGGCACGTCCATCTGCTTTTCTGAGGAGGTGAGGTAGTTATTCACCTTTTGAGAGATCATCCCTGTTTGTCCAGGGCAGCCTCCACTACGGGGTTGGCCTGGGTACATTGGAGGATGATCCTAATCTGTGGGGTTGGGGGCAATGGAACGGCAGATTGTCCTCTGAGAGAGAGCCGGCCCTATGGGGCGGTGTGGCTCCGGGGGCCCCAGTCGGAAGGGTGTGTGGGCCAGGGCTGTGGGTTGAGAAGCGTGAAAACACATCCTCTGCTTGGGTTGGGGACGAGGGTATGGCAGGTCGGATCTCCATTCCGTGAGGGAGGTCCTCAGGAGAGGAAGAAGAGAGTGTGAGGCGGTTCCTCAGGCTTGTGCCTCTGGATTTTGTGTCGCGGGAGCCCGTGGCATGGAGGCTTGGCCTCTTGGGCCATGGACGAATCTCCCGCCATGGGGATTTGGCCCGACTACCAGGAGTTTGGTGCCATTCTCTGGGATTGGAGAAGTCCTGATCTCTGCCTCTGTTGTCTCTCCAAAAGAGGGATCGCAGAGCAGAGCCCTGGCTACGGGTGACCTCTGGTTAGGACTGGGTGCCTAGGGGCATGGGCAGCCCCATATGCGGGCTCATGGTACGGCCCCTGAAAAGCCTCACTAGAGCTCAGGTCTCACTCTGAGCATCACAAGGAGTGTTTGTGCCCAAGGCGGCCCTCAAGCATGGGCATGGCCTCATGGAACATGCTGGTTTCTCCTACCCTGAAGATTGGACACCGTGCCAACAGCAAGGTTTCCCGCCAGGGGGAGGGAGGAGCTCTAATTTCTGCCTCTGGTCCACCCCTGTGCAGTGATTGGAGAGAAAGCCTTGGTTCTGAAGCCTGGAAACCCAGGTTTGGGAGAGATGATGGCCTAATGCCAGGGCAGGTCCAATGTGCTTGCTGTGTGGCCAGCTGTCTGGGTGTCGGCCTGGATGTCTGGGCTCAGGTTGTGTCAGAGTGTGCATTCGTGCCCAGGGGAGCCTATATAATTGGGTTGCTGTCGAGTGGTGTGTAGATTGATCCTCATTTTGGGTCTCTGGTCAGCCGCAGAGGGCAACATTTTTCTCCTGGCGTTGTGGCCACGGAATTCCCAATCTAGGAGGGCTTGGGGGCCCGGAGTGGGAGCACAAAAGTCTGACAACACAAACTAGGGTAAGGCAATGGAGGCAGGGCCCGACAGGCCCACTCTGCAGAGGTCGAATCGATATTTCCTGCATCTGAAGTCAGGGCGAGGATCCGAGGTTAGCCTAGGTTGCAGTTTGTGTCCATGTTGGGCCCTTCATGAAGAGGTGTGCCTCGTGTCCATGGTGGTTTGCCGTCGATGGGAATTGTGAGATGCTCCCAACCACAAGGATTCCTTCTGCTGGGCATTCAATTCCTTTTGTAAGTCTCCATGACATCCTCTACGGAAAGACTCGAGAACAGGGTTCTAACGATGGGTGCCTGGGCCAACCAGCTTACGTTCCCATTGTATCCAGCATCAAGGCCATGTGCGATCTGCAGGCTCTGCTGGAGCTAACCAGGGGGCTGAGTTGAATTGGACCCTCCCGAGGATGGATCATAATGTGCGTCTGTGTCTATGGAGACTTTGGAATGTGGCGGTGGCTTGGGCTCTGATGTGTTCTCCTAGCCGGAGTGTTTTTGCAGCTCCCAAGAGCATGTTTCCCTTGTGGAGAGGAGTGGAGCTCGAATCGGTGCCTCAGGCAACCCCCCTAGACTTTTATTGGAAACCGGGCTATGAATAGAGTGCCTGGAATGCAAAGCGAGGATCCAGATGAGGGCCTCGGGTCCTGTCCTGCTCAATCTTCTGTTTGGGGGGACATCCGTCTGCTTTTCCGAGTGGCGGTATTGGCTCACCTTTAAAGAAATCGCCCCTGTTTTTCCAGGGTGGCCTCCACTATGGTGATGGACTCGGGGCCCTGGAGGTTTCTCCTAATCTGCATGGTTGTGGGCAATGGAATGGGCAGAGATTCCTTGGAAATGGCAGGCGCTGTGGTGCCGTGGTGCTCCAGGGGCCCCATATTCGAGGGTGTGTGGGCCAGGGCTGAAGGGACAGAAATCTGAGAAAACCTAATGGGCTTCGGTTGGGGCCTAGTGTCTGGCGGCTGGTTCTACACCCTTTGAGGGGAGCTCCACAGGATGGGAACGAAGTGTGAGTGTGAGGAGGTTGCTCAGGCTTGTGTCTCTGGATTTTGTGTCAAGGATGGCCGTGGCATGTAGTGGAGGCCTCTTGGGCCAGGGGACGAGTATCCCACTATAAGGATTTGACCCGGCTACCAGGAGTTTGTTGTCATTCTGTGGGATGGGAGGAGTCCTGCTCTCTGCCTCCAGTGTCCCTCCAAAGAGCGATACCAAGGCAGAGCAGAGCCTTGGGTTCGGGTGACCTCTGGCTAGGTTTGTTCGCTATGGGCATGGCCAGCCCCAAATGGGGCACATGATCCAGACTTTGGCTCCTAGCAACAAGGCATGTTCGATGTGAAGGCTCTCCCCAAGCTACACAGGGGGCTGAGTTGAAACGGGCACTCGTGATGATGGGTCATCACGTGGGTCTGTGTCCATGGAGACCTTTGACTGTGGCGGTGGCTCTGGGGTCCTGAAGTATTCTCCCAAACGGAGGGTTTTCACAGAACCAAAGAGCACGTTTCCCATGTGGAGAGGAGAGGAGTTTGAATTGGTGCTCAGGCAAGCCCCAAAGGCTCTATCGGAAACAGGGCTCTGAGGAGAGATGACTGGAAACCAAAGCAGGGACTCATATTAGAGCCTAGGATACTTTCCGGTTGACTCTTCTGTTTGTGGGGACATCCGTCTGCATGTCTGAGTGGAGGTCGTTGCTCAGCTTGAGTCAGATCGCCCCTGTTTGTCCAGGGTGGCCTCCACTATTGGGATGGCCTCGGGGATCTGGGCGGTTTCTAGTGATCTGTCGGGCTGTGGCCCATGGAATGGGCAGATTTTTCTTGGAGAGGGCTGGCACTGTAGTGCGGTGTGGCTCCAGGGGCCCCAGTCTCGAGGGAGTGTGGCCCAGTTCTGTGGGAACCGAAGTCTGAAAACCCATCCCCAGCTTAGGTTGGGGCCTAGGGTATGGCAGGCCGTATCTACATTCCTTGGGGGGAGCTCCTTGGGATAGGACTGAAGAGTGAGTGTGAGGCGGTTGCTCAGGCTTGTGTCTCTGGATTTTGTGTCAAGGATGGCCGTGGCATGGAGGGGTGGACGCTCGGGCAATGGACAAGTCTCCAGCTTCGGGGATTTGTCCCGGCTACCAGGAGGTTGGCGTCATTCTGTTGGACTGGTGGAGTCCTGTTCTCTACCTCAGTTGTCCCTCTAAATAGGGATTCCAGAGTAGAGCTCTAGGTATGGATGACCTCTGCTTAGGCCTGGGTGCCTAGTGGCTTGGCCAGCCCCATACGCGGGCTCATGGTCCAGCCACTGAGAAGGCTCCCTTGAGCTCAGGGCACACGCTGAGGGTCACAATGCGTGTGTTTGCCCAAGGTGGCCCTCCAGCATGGTCGTGGCCTCATGGCCCACGCTGGTTTCTCCTAGCTGAAGGTGGGACACCATGCCAATAGCAAGGTTACTGCCAGGGGGAGGGGTGTGTTCTAATGTCTGCAGCAGGTCCACCCCTGCACAGTGACTGGAGATAATGTCTAGGTTCTGGAGCCTGAAAACCCAGGTTGGAAAGAGATGGTGGCCTAACGCCTCGGCGGGACCAAAGTGCTGGGTGTGTGTCCACCTCTCTGGAGGTTGGTCTGAATGTGTCGGAGAGGGCATTAGTGCCCAGGGCCGCCTATCCAATTGGGTTGCTGTCGAGTGGCGTGCAGGTTGATCCTCCTCTGGGGTCTCTGGGCCGACGCCGAGGACAACGTTTTCCTGCCGGTGGGCAGGCCGAGTGCTCCATAGGGGCTCCGGATTTCCCAACCTGGAGGGCTTCTGGGCCAGGAGTGTGAAGACGGAAGTCTGAGAACACAAGCTACGGTACGGTTACAGGTTGCGGGCATTTGGCCCGCTCTGCAGAGGTTGAATCGAGATCTCCTGCATCCGATGGCAGGGCGAGGATCTGACATTGGCTCAGGTTGGGGTTTGCTTCCAGCTTGGGCCCTTCATGAAGAGGGGTGCCTCATGCGGCCATGGAGGTTTGCCCAAGCGGGGAGGTTGAGATGCTCCCAACTGAAAGGACTCCTTCTGCTGGGCATTCGATTCCTTTGGATGGCTCCACGACTCCCCATACGGAAAGACTCGAGAACAGGGTTCTAACGATGGGTGCCTGGGCAACCCAGCTCGCATCCCCATTGTCTCCTAGCACAAGGCACGTTCGATCTGCAGGCTCTGGCGGAGCAAACCAGGGGGATGAGTTGACATGGACTCTTGTGAGGATGGGTCATAATGTGGGTCGGTGTCCCTGGAGACCTGGGAATGGGGCATTGTCTCTGGGGCCCTGAAGTATAATCCTAAACGGAGGGTCTTCCCAGCTCCAAAGGGCACGTTTCCCATGTGGAGACGAGTGGTGTTGGAATCGGTGCCTCAGGCAACCCCCACAGGCTGGTATTTGAGACAGGGCTGGGAGGAGAGACACCTGGACAAGAGACCGAGGATTCAGATTAGGTCCTCGGGTCCTGTCTGATTCAACTTCTGTTTCTGGGCACGTCCATCTGCTTTTCTGAGGAGGTGAGGTAGTTATTCACCTTTTGAGAGATCATCCCTGTTTGTCCAGGGCAGCCTCCACTACGGGGTTGGCCTGGGTACATTGGAGGATGATCCTAATCTGTGGGGTTGGGGGCAATGGAACGGCAGATTGTCCTCTGAGAGAGAGCCGGCCCTATGGGGCGGTGTGGCTCCGGGGGCCCCAGTCGGGAGGGTGTGTGGGCCAGGGCTGTGGGTTGAGAAGCGTGAAAACACATCCTCTGCTTGGGTTGGGGACGAGGGTATGGCAGGTCGGATCTCCATTCCGTGAGGGAGGTCCTCAGGAGAGGAAGAAGAGAGTGTGAGGCGGTTCCTCAGGCTTGTGCCTCTGGATTTTGTGTCGCGGGAGCCCGTGGCATGGAGGCTTGGCCTCTTGGGCCATGGACGAATCTCCCGCCATGGGGATTTGGCCCGACTACCAGGAGTTTGGTGCCATTCTGTGGGATTGGAGAAGTCCTGATCTCTGCCTCTGTTGTCTCTCCAAAAGAGGGATCGCAGAGCAGAGCCCTGGCTACGGGTGACCTCTGGTTAGGACTGGGTGCCTAGGGGCATGGGCAGCCCCATATGCGGGCTCATGGTACGGCCCCTGAAAAGCCTCACTAGAGCTCAGGTCTCACTCTGAGCATCACAAGGAGTGTTTGTGCCCAAGGCGGCCCTCAAGCATGGGCATGGCCTCATGGAACATGCTGGTTTCTCCTACCCTGAAGATTGGACACCGTGCCAACAGCAAGGTTTCCCGCCAGGGGGAGGGAGGAGCTCTAATTTCTGCCTCTGGTCCACCCCTGTGCAGTGATTGGAGAGAAAGCCTTGGTTCTGAAGCCTGGAAACCCAGGTTTGGGAGAGATGATGGCCTAATGCCAGGGCAGGTCCAATGTGCTTGCTGTGTGGCCAGCTGTCTGGGTGTCGGCCTGGATGTCTGGGCTCAGGTTGTGTCAGAGTGTGCATTCGTGCCCAGGGGAGCCTATATAATTGGGTTGCTGTCGAGTGGTGTGTAGATTGATCCTCATTTTGGGTCTCTGGTCAGCCGCAGAGGGCAACATTTTTCTCCTGGCGTTGTGGCCACGGAATTCCCAATCTAGGAGGGCTTGGGGGCCCGGAGTGGGAGCACAAAAGTCTGACAACACAAACTAGGGTAAGGCAATGGAGGCAGGGCCCGACAGGCCCACTCTGCAGAGGTCGAATCGATATTTCCTGCATCTGAAGTCAGGGCGAGGATCCGAGGTTAGCCTAGGTTGCAGTTTGTGTCCATGTTGGGCCCTTCATGAAGAGGTGTGCCTCGTGTCCATGGTGGTTTGCCGTCGATGGGAATTGTGAGATGCTCCCAACCACAAGGATTCCTTCTGCTGGGCATTCAATTCCTTTTGTAAGTCTCCATGACATCCTCTACGGAAAGACTCGAGAACAGGGTTCTAACGATGGGTGCCTGGGCCAACCAGCTTACGTTCCCATTGTATCCAGCATCAAGGCCATGTGCGATCTGCAGGCTCTGCTGGAGCTAACCAGGGGGCTGAGTTGAATTGGACCCTCCCGAGGATGGATCATAATGTGCGTCTGTGTCTATGGAGACTTTGGAATGTGGCGGTGGCTTGGGCTCTGATGTGTTCTCCTAGCCGGAGTGTTTTTGCAGCTCCCAAGAGCATGTTTCCCTTGTGGAGAGGAGTGGAGCTCGAATCGGTGCCTCAGGCAACCCCCCTAGACTTTTATTGGAAACCGGGCTATGAATAGAGTGCCTGGAATGCAAAGCGAGGATCCAGATGAGGGCCTCGGGTCCTGTCCTGCTCAATCTTCTGTTTGGGGGGACATCCGTCTGCTTTTCCGAGTGGCGGTATTGGCTCACCTTTAAAGAAATCGCCCCTGTTTTTCCAGGGTGGCCTCCACTATGGTGATGGACTCGGGGCCCTGGAGGTTTCTCCTAATCTGCATGGTTGTGGGCAATGGAATGGGCAGAGATTCCTTGGAAATGGCAGGCGCTGTGGTGCCGTGGTGCTCCAGGGGCCCCATATTCGAGGGTGTGTGGGCCAGGGCTGAAGGGACAGAAATCTGAGAAAACCTAATGGGCTTCGGTTGGGGCCTAGTGTCTGGCGGCTGGTTCTACACCCTTTGAGGGGAGCTCCACAGGATGGGAACGAAGTGTGAGTGTGAGGAGGTTGCTCAGGCTTGTGTCTCTGGATTTTGTGTCAAGGATGGCCGTGGCATGTAGTGGAGGCCTCTTGGGCCAGGGGACGAGTATCCCACTATAAGGATTTGACCCGGCTACCAGGAGTTTGTTGTCATTCTGTGGGATGGGAGGAGTCCTGCTCTCTGCCTCCAGTGTCCCTCCAAAGAGCGATACCAAGGCAGAGCAGAGCCTTGGGTTCGGGTGACCTCTGGCTAGGTTTGTTCGCTATGGGCATGGCCAGCCCCAAATGGGGCACATGATCCAGACTTTGGCTCCTAGCAACAAGGCATGTTCGATGTGAAGGCTCTCCCCAAGCTACACAGGGGGCTGAGTTGAAATGGGCACTCGTGATGATGGGTCATCACGTGGGTCTGTGTCCATGGAGACCTTTGACTGTGGCGGTGGCTCTGGGGTCCTGAAGTATTCTCCCAAACGGAGGGTTTTCACAGAACCAAAGAGCACGTTTCCCATGTGGAGAGGAGAGGAGTTTGAATTGGTGCTCAGGCAAGCCCCAAAGGCTCTATCGGAAACAGGGCTCTGAGGAGAGATGACTGGAAACCAAAGCAGGGACTCATATTAGAGCCTAGGATACTTTCCGGTTGACTCTTCTGTTTGTGGGGACATCCGTCTGCATGTCTGAGTGGAGGTCGTTGCTCAGCTTGAGTCAGATCGCCCCTGTTTGTCCAGGGTGGCCTCCACTATTGGGATGGCCTCGGGGATCTGGGCGGTTTCTAGTGATCTGTCGGGCTGTGGCCCATGGAATGGGCAGATTTTTCTTGGAGAGGGCTGGCACTGTAGTGCGGTGTGGCTCCAGGGGCCCCAGTCTCGAGGGAGTGTGGCCCAGTTCTGTGGGAACCGAAGTCTGAAAACCCATCCCCAGCTTAGGTTGGGGCCTAGGGTATGGCAGGCCGTATCTACATTCCTTGGGGGGAGCTCCTTGGGATAGGACTGAAGAGTGAGTGTGAGGCGGTTGCTCAGGCTTGTGTCTCTGGATTTTGTGTCAAGGATGGCCGTGGCATGGAGGGGTGGACGCTCGGGCAATGGACAAGTCTCCAGCTTCGGGGATTTGTCCCGGCTACCAGGAGGTTGGCGTCATTCTGTTGGACTGGTGGAGTCCTGTTCTCTACCTCAGTTGTCCCTCTAAATAGGGATTCCAGAGTAGAGCTCTAGGTATGGATGACCTCTGCTTAGGCCTGGGTGCCTAGTGGCTTGGCCAGCCCCATACGCGGGCTCATGGTCCAGCCACTGAGAAGGCTCCCTTGAGCTCAGGGCACACGCTGAGGGTCACAATGCGTGTGTTTGCCCAAGGTGGCCCTCCAGCATGGTCGTGGCCTCATGGCCCACGCTGGTTTCTCCTAGCTGAAGGTGGGACACCATGCCAATAGCAAGGTTACTGCCAGGGGGAGGGGTGTGTTCTAATGTCTGCAGCAGGTCCACCCCTGCACAGTGACTGGAGATAATGTCTAGGTTCTGGAGCCTGAAAACCCAGGTTGGAAAGAGATGGTGGCCTAACGCCTCGGCGGGACCAAAGTGCTGGGTGTGTGTCCACCTCTCTGGAGGTTGGTCTGAATGTGTCGGAGAGGGCATTAGTGCCCAGGGCCGCCTATCCAATTGGGTTGCTGTCGAGTGGCGTGCAGGTTGATCCTCCTCTGGGGTCTCTGGGCCGACGCCGAGGACAACGTTTTCCTGCCAGTGGGCAGGCCGAATTCTCCATAGGGGCTCCGGTTTTCCCAACCTGGAGGGCTCCTGGGCCAGGAGTGTGGGGACGGAAGTCTGAGAACACAAGCTACGGTAAGGTTACAGGTTGAGGGCATTTGGCCCGCTCTGCAGAGGTTGAATCGAGATCTCCTGCATCCGATGGCAGGGCGAGGATCTGACATTGGCTCAGGTTGGAGATTGCTTCCAGCTTGGGCCCTTCATGAAGAGGGGTGACTCATGCGGCCGTGGAGGTTTGCCCAAGCGGGGAGGTTGAGATGCTCCCAACTGAAAGGACTCCTTCTGCTGGGCATTCGATTCCTTTGGATGGCTCCACGACTCCCCATATGGTAAGTCTCGAGAACAGGGTTCTAAGGATGGGTGCCTGGGCAACCCAGCTCGCATCCCCATTGTCTCCTAGCACAAGGCACGTTCGATCTGCAGGCTCTGGTGGAGCTAACCAGGGGCATGAGTTGACATGGACTCTTGTGAGGATGGGTCATAATGTGGGTCGGTGTCCCTGGAGACCTGGGAATGGGGCATTGTCTCTGGGGCCCTGAAGTATTCTCCTAAACAGAGGGTCTTCCCAGCTCCAAAGGGCACGTTTCCCATGTGGAGACGAGTGGTGTTCTGACCGGTGCCTCAGGTAAACCCCTTTTGCTTGTATTGGAGACCAGGCCTCTGTGGATAGACGCCTGGAACCAAATCAAATGTTCCTATTATGTTGGAGGGGCCTGTCTTCTGTGTTTGGGGACATCCATCTGCATTTCTAAGTGGAGGTCATTGCTCAGCTTGTGTCACATCGCCCCTGTCTGTCCTGGGAGACCTCCACTACAGGGATGGTCTCCTGGACTTTGGAGGTTTCCCCTAATCTGTACGGTTGTGTCCAGTGGCATGTGCACAGTGTCCATTTAATAGGCAGGAACCGTCTTGCTGGGTGGCTCCAGAGACGCCCGCCTTTGCCCCAGGGGTGTGTGCACAGAATCTGAACACACAAACTCACCTTGGGTTAGCGGCTGAGGGTATAGCAGACCCAATCTACAACCTTGAAGGGAGGTCTTCCTCAAAGGAAGGAAGGCCGAGTGTGAGACGGTTGCTCAGGCTTGTGTGTCTGGATTTTGTGTGAAGCATGACTGTAGAATGGAGGGGTGGCCTCATGGCCCTTGGAGGAGTCTCCCTCTCTGGCGATTTGGTCAGGCTCCCAGGAGTTGGAGGTCATTAATTTCGATGGGAGGAGTCCTGTTCTCTCCCTCAGGTGTCCCTCCAAAAGAGGGATTCCAGAGCAGAGTCCTGGGTACAGTGGAATGGAAATCCCATTCCCTGGTTCTGTTTGGGAACCTATGGGCATGGCAAGCCCCATATACAGCCTCTTGGTCCAGCCCCCGAGAAACCTCACTAGAGCACGGGGCTCACACTGAGGGTCCCAATACGTCTTTGTGCCCAAGTCGGCCCTCCAGCATGGGTGTGGCTTTATGGCCCATGCTGGTTCCTCCTACCTTGAAGATGGAACACCATGCCAACAGCAAGGTTTCCGGTCAGGGTAAAGGAGGAGTTTTAATTTCTTCCTCATTTTTACCCCTTTGCAGTGCTTGGATATAAGGTCTAGGTTCTGAAGCCTGAAAACCCAGGTTGGGAAGAGATGATGGCCTAATGCCATGGCGGGTCCAATGTGCTGGGTGTGCGGCCAGCTGTCTGGGTGTTGGTCTGGATGTCAGGGCTCAGGCTGTGTCAGAGAGAGCATTACTGCCCTGGGCAGCCCATATAATAGGGGTGCTGTCCGGTGGCATATAGGTTGATCCTTTTTTGGGGTCTCTGGGCAGACCCAGAGGCAACCTTTTTCTCCTAGTGGGCAGGCCGAGTGCTGCGTTGTGGCTCCAGAATCCCAATCTAGGGGGATTGTGGGCGAAGAGTGTGAGGACGGAAGTTGAGAACACAAGCTAGGGTAAGGTTATGGGGCGAAGGTCTAGCAACCCCTCTGCAGAGGCTGAATCCAGATCTCTTGTGTCAGAAGTCAGGGCGAGGATCCGACATTGGCTCAGCTTGGAGTTTGTGTCCATGATAGCCCCTTCAGGAAGGCAGACGTTGCTCATGAGGCATCGGGGTTTTCCCACGCCTGGAGTTGTGAGATGCTCAAACCGCAAGGGTACCTTCTGCATGACAATCGTGTCCTATTGGATGGCTCCACGATGCCCCATAGGGAAAAACTCGAGAACAGGCTTTGAAGGATGGGTGCCTGGGCAACCCAGCACGCATTATCACTGACTCCGAGCATCAAGCTACTTTCCATCTGCAGGCTCTGGCGGAGCTACCCAGGGGGCTGCGTTGAAATGGACTCTCCTGAGGATGGATCATAATGTGGGTCTGTGTCCTTGGACACCTTAGAATGAGGCGGTGGCTCTTGGGACCTGAAATATTCTCCTAAATGGAGGGTTTTCACAGCTCCAAAGAGCACGTTTGCCATGTGAAGACAAGTGGTGTTCGAATTGGTGCCTCAGGCAACCCCCATAGGCTGGTATTGGAAACAGGGCTCTGAGGAGAGATGCCTGGAAACCAAAGCGAGGGTTCAGATTATGGTCTAGAGTCCTGTCTGTGTCAATCTACTCTTTGTGGGGCATCCGTCTGCTTTTCTGAGTGGAGGTAGTTTTTCACCTTTTGAGAGATCACCCCTGCTTGTGCAGGTCAGTCTCCACTATAGGGATGGCCTCTGGGCTATGGGAGGTTCTCCTAATTTTAGGGTTGTGGGCAATGGAATGGACAGAGTTTCCTTGGAGAGGGAGGTACTGTAGTTCTGTGTGGCTCGAGGGGCCCCAATCTGGAGGGGCTGTGTCCCAGGGTTGTGGGGAAAGAAGTCTGAAAACACATATTCGGCTTGGTTGGGGGCCTAAGGTATGGCAGGCCGGATCTACATTCCATGAGGGGAGCTCTTTGGGATAGGAATGAAGGGTGAGTGTGAGTCAGAAGCTGAGGCTTGTGTCTCTGGATTTTGTGTCAAGGATGGCCATGACATGTGGGTGGTGGTCTCTTGGGACATGGAAGAGTCTGCCACTATGGCAATTTGGCCCGCCTACCAGGAGTTTGGTGTCATTCTGTGGGATGGGATGAGTCCTGTTCTCCACCTCAGGTGTCCCTCCAAACATGGATTCCAGTACAGAGCCCTGGGTACACGTGACATCTGGTTAGAATTGGGTGCCTAGGCGCATGGCCATCCCCATATGCGTGCTCATGATCCAGCCACTGAGAAGCCTCCCTTGAGCTATGGGCTCACGCTTAGGGTCACAATGCGTGTTTGTGCCCATGGCGGCCATCAAGCATAGTCGTGCCCTCATGGTCCATCCTGGTTTCTCCTCCCCTGAAGATTGGACACCATGCCAACAGCAAGGTTTCCTGCCAGGTGGGGGGATGCGTTCTGATTTCTGCAGCAGGACCAACAAATCTGTGTAGTGTTTCAAGATAAGGTCAAAGCTGTGATGCCTGAAAAACTCCGTTGGAAAGAGATGATGGCTTAGGGCCATGGTGGGTCCCATATGCTAGATGGGTTACAGCTGTCTGGGTGTGTCGGGTTTCTGGCCACAGCTGAGTCAGAGAGAGCATTATTGCCCAGGGCAGCATTTATTTTTTTTTATTTTTTTTTTAAATATTTTATTTATTTATTTGACAGACAGAGACCACAAGCAGGCAGAGAGGCAGGCAGAGAGAGAGGAGGAAGCAGGCACCCCGCTGAGCGGAGAGCCCGATGCGGGGCTCGATCCCAGGACCCTGAGATCATGACCTGAGCCGAAAGCAGAGGCTTTAACCCACTGAGCCACCCAGGCGCCCCCCAGGGCAGCATTTAAATTGGGGTGTAGATATGTGGCATGCAGTTTGTTCATCATTTGCGGTCTCCGGCGGCCCCAGAGGACAAAGTTTTTCTCCTGGTGGTCAGGCCGAGTGCTGCATTATGACGCCGGTATTGCCTTTCTGGATTCCTTGTGGTCCAGGATTGTGAGGACGGAAGTCTGGTAACCGAAGGTCGTGTTAGTTTTCAGGGCGAGGGCAAAGGATGCCCACACTACAGAGGTCTACTCGAGATTTCCTGCATCTGACATCAAGGCGAGGATCAGACATTGGCCCAAGTTGGAGTTTGTGTCCATGTTTGGCCCTTCATGAAGAGGATGTGGCCATGGAGGTTTGCCCACGCTTGGAGTTGTGAGATGCACCCAGCTGCAGGGATTCCTTCTGCTGGGCATGAGATTCCTTTTGGATGGCTCCACGATGCCAATACGGAAAGCCACTAGAGCCAGGTTCTAAGGATGGATGCTTGGGCACCCCACCTCGCATTCCCATTTTCTGCTAGGACAATGCAGGTACAATCTGGTGGCTCTGGAGGATCTCCCAGGGGGTCTGAGTTGAAATGGACTCTCCTGAAGATGGGTCATAATGTGGGTTTGTGTCCATGGAGATGTTGGAATGTGGCGGTGTCTCAGGAGCCCTAAAGGATTCTCCTAGTCAGAGGGTTAGACACAGCTCCAAAGAGCCCGTTTCCCATGTGGAGATGAGTGGTGTTCTGAGGAGTGCCTCATGAAACCCCCTTCTGCTTGTATTGGACTCAGGCCTCGGAGGATAGATGCCTGGAAACAAAAGCAAAGTTCCTATTATTGCATAGGGGCCTGGCTTCTGTGTCTGGGGACATCCGTCTGCATGTCTGAGTGGAGGTCGTTGCTCAGCTTGTGTCAGATCGCCCCTGTTTGTCCAGGGCAGCCTCCACTCTTGGGATGGCCTCGTGGACCTTGGAGGTTTCTCCAGATTGGTAGTGTTGTGGCCAATTGCAAGGGCACATTTTCCATGGAGTGGGAGTGCCCGGTCCTGCGGTGTGCCTGCAGGGGCCCCATCCTTGGGCCCAGGAATGTGGGGACAGAATCTGAAAAGACAAACTCGGCTATGGCTAACGACCGAGGGTATGGCAGGCCCAATCTACAGACCGTGAAGGGAGCTCCTCGGAATAGGAAGGACGGGCGAGTGTGAGGTGGCTGCTCAGGCTTTTGTCTCTGGATTTTGGGTCAAGCATGACCATGGAATGTGGGGGTCCCTCGTGGGCATCATGGAATTGTCTCCCTCTCTGGGGATTTGTTCCAGCTCCCCAGAGTTGGTGGTCATTCTGTGCGATGGGAGGAGTCCTGTTTTCTGCCTTGAGTGTCCCTCCAAAAGAGGGATTCCATGCAGAGTCCTGGGTTCAGGCGAATGGAAAAGCCGTCTCTTTGTTAGGTTTTTGGACCTAGGGGCATGATGAGCCCCATATGCTGCATCTTTTTTTCAACCAATGAGAAGCCTTACTAGAGTTCGGGGCTCCTGCTGAGGGTCACAATGCGTGTTTGCGTCCATTGCGGCCCTCTAGAATGGGCATGGCTCATGGCCCATGCTGGTTTCTACTTCCCTGAAGGTTGGACACCATGCCAACAGCAACGTTTCCTGCCAGGGGGAGGGAGGTGTTCTGATTTCTGAACCAGGACCACCACCACTGTATAGGGATTGGAGATAAGGTCACGGTTCTGAAGCCTGAAAAACCAGGTTGGGAAGAGATGATGGCCTAGGGCCATTGTGGTTCCCATATGCTGGATGGGGGACCAGCTCTCTGGGTGTGTCGGGAGTTCTGGGCCCAGGCTGTTTCAGAGAGAGCATTAGTGCCCAGTGCAGCCTATATAATTGGGGTGCAGTCGAGTGACGTGCAGGTTATTCCTCATTTGTGGTCTCTGGGCAGCCCCAGAGGGCAATGTTTTTCTGCTGGTGGGCAGGCAGAGTGCTGCATTATGGCTCCAGTATTCCCAATCTGGAAGGCTTGAGGGCCAGGAGTGTGAGGACGGAAGTCTGAGAATCAAAGTTAGGGTTAGGTTTCAGGGCGAGGACAAAGAGGGAAACTCTGCAGAGGCTGAATTGAGATCTCCTGCATCTAAATTCAGGGCGATGTTCAGAAGTTTGATCAGGTTGAAGTTTGTGTCCATTTGGGCCCTTCATGAAGAAGGGTGCCTCATGCGATCATGGAGGTTTGCCCGAGCTGGGAGTTGTGTGATGCTCCCAACAACAAGGATTCCTTCTGCTGGGCATTCGGTTCCATTTGGATGGCTCCATGACGCCCCATACAGAAAGACTCGAGAGCCTGGTTCTAAGGATGGGTGCCTGGGCACCCCACCTGGCATTCCCATTGGCCCCTGGAGAAGGGAGTTTGGATCTGCTGGCTCTGGAGGAGCTCCCAGGGGTCTGAGTTGAAATGGACTCTTCTGAAGATGGGACATATGATGGGTTTGTGTCCATGGAGACCTTGGAATGTGGCGGTGGCTAACGGTCTTTGAAGGATTTTCCTAGCTGGAGGGTTAGACACATCTCCAAAGAGTACGTTTCCCATGTGGAGTGGAGAAGTGTTCTGAGTGTTGCCTCAGAAACCCCCTTATGCTTGTATTAGAGAACAAGCCTCTGAGGATAGACGCCTGGAAACCAAAGCAAAGGTTCCTATTAGGGTGTAGGGGCCTATCTTCTGTGTCTTGGACATCCGTCTGCATGTCTGAGTGGCAGTCTTTCTCAGCTTGTGTCAGATCGCGCCTGTTTGTCCAGGGCAGCCTCCACTATTGGGATGGCCTCATGGACCTTGCAGGTTTCACCTGATCTGAATCTTTAAACACAAACTCAGTTTGGGTTAGGGGCCGAGGGTTTGGCTGGACGAATCTACAGACCGTGAAGGGAGGTCCTCGGGATAGGAAGGAAGGGCAAGTGTGAGACACTTGCTCAGGCTTGTCTCTCTGGATTTTGTGTCAAGCATGAGCGAGGAATGGAGGGGTGGCCTCATGGGTCTTGCAGGAGTCTCCCTCTCTGGGGCTTTGGTCCAGCTCCCAAGTGTTGGGGGTCATTCTATGTCATGGCAGGGGTCCTGTTTCCTGCCTCAGGTGTCCCTCCAAAAGACGGACTCCAGAGCATAGTCCTGGGTAGAGGGGAATGGAAAACCTGTCCCCTGGTTAGGTTTGGTGTTCTAGGGGCATTTCAAGCCCCATATGAAGCCTCTTGGTGCAGCCACTGAGAGGCCTCACTTGAACACGGGGCTCACGCTCTGGGTCACAACAGGTGTTTGTGTCCAAGGAGGCAATCAAGCATGGGCGTGGCCTCATGGCCCTTGCTGGTTTCTCCTACCCTGATGATTGGAAACCATGCCAACAGTAAGATTCCTTCCAGGGATAGGGATGTGTTCTCATCTGCACTAGGTCCACCACCCTGTGTACTGATTGGAGATAAGGTCAAGGTTCTGAGCCTGAAAAACCAGGCGTTAAGAGACAACAGCCTAAGGCTTTGGTGGGTCCCATATGTGTTAGTGTCCGTGATCAAAGGAACGAGACTGATGCAAAACAAGAGTCAGGAAAAGCTTTATTTCGCTCCAAGCATCGAAAATCAAACAGACTGGTAGGGCCGTCTCTTATGAAGACATGGTGACCACGACCTCGTCAAGACCTCTGTGGACAAGGCCGCTCTGGACGAGGCTGCTCCCAATGATGAAGAGGAATGATGACTTCTTCACACCAAGCATCGAAAATCAAACCGACTGGTAGGGGCTGTCTCTTATGAAGAGACAGAGATGACGACCCCAACAAGGCTGCTCGGGACAACGCCGCTCTGGACGTGTCTGCTCCCAAAGATGAAGAGGCAATTATGACTATGAGGACGACAGCCCTGATGACGCAGACTCTGATCCCCATGACGCTGCTCCCGATGAGGACAACCGCTCTGGAAAACCGCTCTCTGACGTTGCCACTCTGGATGAGGCTGCTCTTGAGAAGACTGCTCCATACGAGGCTGCTGCCTACAAGGCTGCTCTCCAGATGAGGCCACTCCCAGGAAGGAGGCTGCTCTGACAAGGCCACTCGCTGGAGGGAGGCTGCTCTGGCAAGGCCACTCCCCGGAAGGAGGCTGCTCTGGCAAGTCCAATTACCTCGACTCTTACAGCTCTTAAGGATAGCTCTTATTGACAGCTCTTACTGCTCTCGATGACTCCTACAGCTGACAGCTCTCGCTGGCAACTCTCACAGCTCTCAACGACTCCTACAGCTGACAACTCTTGCATACAGCTCACACAGCTCTTGATGACTCCTACAGCTGAAAGCTCCTGACATCTCTCCCAGCTCTCAACTATACGTACAGCTGACATCTCTCGCTGACAGCTCTCATAGTGCTCGACGAATCCTACAGCTGACAGCTCTTGCTGACAGCTCTCACAGCTCTCGATGACTCCTACAGCTGACAGCTCTTGCTGACAGCTCTCACTGACAGCTCTCGACGACTCTGACTGCTCTCGCTGACAGCTTTCGATGCTCTTGTTTCTCTGGTGAGACCACTCCCAACGAGGCTGCTGCCGATGAGGCCACCTCCCACACGAGGCCACTCCCCGGAGGGAGGCTGCTTCTGCAAGTCCACTCCCCGGAGGGAGGCTGCCCTGGCAAGGTCACTCACGGAGGGAGGCTGCTCTGGTAAGGCCCCTCCCCAGAGGGAGTCTGCTCTGGCAAGGCTGCTTCCCGGAGGGAGGGTGCTCTGGCAAGGCCTCTCAACAGTTCTTACAGCTCTTACTGCTCCTGATAATTCCTCCCTTTCCTTTGGAGAATAGTCAAGTCCTTGTCCCCAAAACAAAGTTTGTTTCAGCAGCTGCTTGGGAATATTCCTTAAAGTCTCAGTCTCAAATTAGACTAACACCAGCAGGTTCCAGTTATAGCCCTAAACACACGAAATGAGTGAGTGAGAGAGAAGCCCCGCATCTATTAGGAGGAATGGAAGGAAGAAAGTTAGAGTCCCCTTACTCTGCTTGCCCCATTCCTACAAACACAACGGACAACACAACAGACAACAAAAAGACAAGACAAAGACACTGCAAACCCAGTGGCCCTCACCCACTGGTGGGGGTTACCCAGCCCCCCACAGATGGGGGTTACCCGGCTCCCTACAGACCCAGATGACCGCCTAGGAGGGACTCGAACCCCCTGGATTGTCTCTGGGGCCCCCGACCATCTAGGGGGACTCGAACCCCCCAACAGCCCAGAAGAACTCGAACCCCTGTCGATCTACCAGCAGAGGGATAGGGCATCCCTGCATCCACTCCAGTGCTGGGGATCGTGGCTGAGTCCAGCTTCCCCCCAGTGGGCCATACCCTTGAGCTCCAACCAGACAGACAGACAAGATCCAAATACCCAAGATTCTAATACCCAAGATCCCAATACCTCCGGAGGCTTTTTCCAAAAATTCCCATGCTGGCTCAGTTCTCGTCGTTTGATCCCTGATGAGCCCCCAATGTTAGAGTCCATGATCAAAGGAAGAGACTGATGCAAAGCAAAAGTCAAGCAAAGTTTATTTCACGCCAAGCATCGAAAATCAAACCCAATTGTAGCGGCCGTCTCTTACAAAGAGACGGTGACAATGACCCCAAGAAGGCCACTCTGGACAAGGCTGCTCTGGATGAGGCTGCTCCCGATGATGAAGAGGCAATGATGACTACGAGGACAGCCCCGGTGACACAGACTCTGCTCCCCATGATGCTGCTCCCAGTGAGGCTGCTCTGGACAAGGCTGCTCTCAGATGATGCGCCTCTGGAAGAGGCCACTCTGGACAAGACTGCTTCAGACGAGGGTGCTGCCGATGAGGCTGCTCTCCAGATGAGGTCACCCCGGAAGGAGGCTGCTCTGGCAAGGCCACTCCCCAGAAGGAGGCTGCTCTAGCAAGCACTCCCGTTGACTCTTACAGCTCTTACAGACAGCTCTTACTGCTCTCGACGACTCTTACAGCTGTCAGCTGTAACTGACAGCTCTCGATGACTCCTACCGCTGTCAGCTCCCACTGTCAGCTCTCAATGATTCCTACAGCTGTCAGCTCTCGTGGACGGCTCTCGATGAGTCCTACAACTGAGTCTCACAGCTCTTGCTTCTCTGGCGAGACCGCTCCTGAAGAGGCTGCTGCTGATGAGGACAGCTCCCAGCCAGGGCCACTCACCGGTGGGAGGCTGCTCTGCCAAGGCCATTCCCCAGAGTGAGGCTGCTCTGGCAAGGCCACTCCCTGGAAGAAGGCTGCTCTGGCAAGGCCTCCTGAGAGCTCTTACTGTTCTTACTGCTCCAGCAAGACTGCTCCTGACGAGGCTGCTGCCAATGTGGCAACTTCCCAGATGAGGCCACTCCCTGGTGTGAGGCTGCTCTTGCAAGGCCACTCCTCAGAGGGAGTCTGCTCTAGCAAGGCCAGTCCCCAGGACAGGGTGCTCTAGCAAGTCCACTCCCTGGAAGGAGGCTGCTCTGGCAAGGCCACCCATGGTGTGAGGCTGCTCTGGCAGTGTCACCCCCCGGAGGAGACTGCTCTGGGAAGGCCACTACCCGGAGGGAGACTTCTCTGGCAAGGCCACACCCTGGAGGGAGGATGTTCTGGCAAGGCCAGTGCCCAGAGGGAGGCTGCTCTGGTAAGAACTCGTGACAGCTCTTACAGCTCTTACAGCTCCGGAGAGACTACTCCCATCGAGGCTGCTGCATTGAAGCCACGTCCCAGATGAGGCCACTCCATGGAAGGAGGTGGTTCTGGCAAGGCCACTCCCCAGAGAGAGGCTGCTCTGGCAAGGCCACTCCCTGGAAGGAGGCTGCTTTGACAAGGCCACACCCCGAAATAATGCTTATATGACAAGGCCTCCTGAAAGCACTTACTGCTCTTACTGCTCCAGTGAGACTGCTCCCGAAGAGGCTGCTGCCGATGAGGCAAATTCCCAGACGAGGCCACTCCCCAGTGAGAGGCTGCTCCTGGAGGGAGGCTGCTCTGGCAAGGCCTCCCGACAGCTCTTACAGCTCTAAATGCTCTGGCGAGACTGCCCCTACTAGCCTCGCAAACCAACTTTTATAGAGGCACTTTTAGCCGGGCTATACACAGGAAGCCAATGAGATTGCAATATACAGTGAAAACTGCACAGTCATGCTAGATCAGCCACACACACACACACACACACACACACACACACACACACCCTACTAGGTAACACTCAGGCGGCCAATTCAACTTCAATTTACCCTAGTAGATATATGCGAGATCTTCTGATTGGATGTCTTCATCTGGCCTGACCCGGCCCTCCATCTAGGCTTTACAAGGAAGTTCCGCTGGGAGGGGGAGTGTCAAACTAAGTTCACTGCAACAATATGGCTCCCTCTGATTAAGTACGCCATTACACTCCCTCCCCCTGGCAGGAAACATTGCTGTTGGCATGGTGTCCAATCTTCAATGTAGGAGAAATGAGCATGGGCCATGAGGCAACGCCCATGCTTGAGGGCCGCTTTGGGCACAAATATGCATTGTGACCCTCAGCATGAGCCCAAGCTCAAGGGAGGCTTCTCAGTGGCTGGACCATGAGCCTGCATATGGGGCTGGCCATGCCCCTAGGCCCCCAAACCCAAACAGAAGTCACCTGTACCCAGGACTCTGCTCTGGAATCCCTCATTTGGAGGGACATATGAGGCAGAGAACAGGACTCCTCCCATTCCACAGAATGACACCAAACTGCTGGTAGCCGGGTCAAATCCCCATAGTCAGAGATTCACCCATGGCCCAAGAGGCCACCCCTCCATGCGACAGCCATCCTTGACACAAAATCCAGAGACATAGGACTGAGCCACTGCCTCACACTAACCCTTTGTTCCTATCCCGAGGAGCTCCCCTCACAGAATGTAGATCCGGCCTGCCCTATCCTAGGCCCAAATTAAGCAGAGGTTGTGTTTTCGGACTTCTGTCCCCACAGCACTGGCCCACACACGCACCAGACTGGGGCCCATGGAGCCACAATGCACTACAGTACTTACTCTCTCCAAGGAAACTCTGCCCATTCCATTGCCCAAATCCCTACAGATTAGAAGAAACCTCCCAGGTTCCCGAGGCCATCCTAAAAGTGAGCAACTCTCAATAGGTGAGCAACTACCTCCACTCAGAAAAGCAGACGGAATTCCCCACAAACAGAAGATTGAATCGGACAGGACCCTAGACCCTAATCTGAATCCTCACATTGGTTTCCAGGCATCTCTTCTCAGAATCCTCATATTGGTTTCCAGGTGTCTCTCCTCAGAGCTCTGTTTCCAATACCAGCCTATGGGGGTTGCCTGAGGCAACAGTTCGAACTCCACTCGTCTCCCCATGGGAAAAACGTTCTATGGAGCTGAGAAAGTGCTCCTTTTAGGAGAATAATTCAGGGTCTCAAGCCACAGCCACATTCCAAGGTCTCCATGGACACAGACCCACACTATGACCCATCCTCAGGAGAGTCCATTTCAACTCAGCCTCCTCAGGAGAGTCCATTTCACCTAGGCCCCTTGTGTAGCTCCGCCAGAGCCTGCAGGTAGAACATGATTTATTGCAAGGAGAAAATGAGAATGTGAGCTGGGCTGCCTAGGCACCAATCGTTAGAAGACTGTACTCGAGTTTTTCTGTATGGGGCATCGTGCAGTCATCCAAAAGCAATCGAATGCCCAGCAGAAGGAATCCTTGTGGTTGGGAGTATCTCAAAAATCCCAGTGTGAGCAAAAGTCCATGGCAACATGAGGCACCCCTCTTCATGAAGGGCCCAATATGGACACAAACTCCAACCTGAGGCAACGTCAGATCCACGCCTTGTCTTCCGATGCAGGAGATCTCGATTAAGGCTCTGCAGAGAGGGCCTGTCGTGCCCCCGTCCCAATAACTTACCCTAGCTTGTGTTCTTAGTCTTCCGTCCTCACACTCCTGGCCCACAGTCCTGCAGATTGGGAATTCTGGAACAATAACGCAGAACTCGGTCTGCCCACCAGGAGAAATACATTTCCTTCTGGGACTACCAGAGACCCCAAATGAGGATCAACCTACATGCCACTCGACAGCACTCCAATTATATAGGCTCCCCTGGGCACTAATGCGCTCTCTGACACAGACTGAGCCCAGACATCCAGACCAACACTGAGACAGCTGGCTGCACAGCCAGCCCCATTTACCCGCCATGGCATTAGGCCATCATCTCTCCCAACCTGCGTTTTCAGACTTCAGAACCTAGACCTTATCTACAATCACTGCACAGAGGTGGACCTGAAGCAGATATTAGAACTCGTCCTTCACCATGGCAGGAAAACTTGCTGTTAGCATGCAGTCCAACCTTCAGGATAAGAGAAACCAGCATGGGGCATGAGGGCGCGCCCATGCTTGAGGGCCACCTTGGGCACAAACAAGCATTGTGACACTCCACAAGAGCCCCGTGCTTAAGTGAGTTTTCTCAATGGCTGCCCCCAGAGGCCGCATATAGGGCTTCCCATGCCCCTAGATCCCCATACCGACCCTGGGGACGGGTTTTCCATTCCCCTGTAACCCAGGACTCTGCTCTGGAATCCCTCTTTTGGAGGGAAACCTGAGGTAGAAAACAGGACTACTCCCATGGCACAGAATGACTACCAACTCTTGGCAGCCAGGCCAAATCCCCAAGAGAGAGAGAGACTTCTCCAAAGTCAATGAGGCCACCCCTCTATTCCACGGTCAAGCTTGACACAAAATCCAGAGACATAAGCAATCATCTCAATCGCCCTTCCTTCCTATCCCGAGGAGCTCCCGCACGGTCTGTAGATTGGGCCTGCCATACCCTCCACCACTAACCCAGCCGAGTTTGTGTTTTCAGATTTTGTACCTACAGCCCTGGCCCCAAGGCTGGGGCCCATGGAGCCACACCGTAGGATAGTGCCTGTCCACTCAGTGGAATCTGTGCCTGCGCCATTGGCCACAAGCCTACTGATCAGGAAAAACCTTCAACGTCCACAAGTCCATACCCTTAGTGGAGGCCGCCGTGGAAAAACCAGGGGGATCTGACACAAGCTGAGCTACGACTTCCACTCAGACATGCAGATGGGTGTACCCAGACATGGAAGAGGGGCCCCTCCGCTCTAATAGGAATCTTTGCTTGGTATCCAGGCTTCTATCCTCACAGGCCTTTTCTCCAATACAAGCATAAGGTGGTTTCCTGAGGCACCACTCAGAACACCTCTCGTCCCCACTTCAGAAACTTGCTCTTTGGAGCTACAACACCCTCCGGCTAGGAGAATCCTTCAGGGCTGCTGAGGCACCGCCACATTCCAAATCTCCATGGACACAAAGCCTCCTTATGAGCCAACTTCAGGAGAGTCCATATCAACTCACCCCCTGGGAGCTGCTCCAGAGTGAGCAGAACGAACTTGCCTTGTCCTAGGAGCATTCGGGAATGTGAGTTGGGGTGCCCAGGCACGCATTCTTGGAATGAGGATCTCAAATCTTTCCGAATGGGGCGTCGTGGAGCCAACTAAAAGGAATCGTAAGCCCAGCAGAAGTATTCCTTGTGGTTGGTCGCATCTTACAACTCCTAGGAGGGGAAAGCTCCATAGCCACATGAGGAACCCCTCTTCCTGAAGGGCACAACATGGACACAAACTGCAACGTGAGCCAACATCAGATCCTCGCGCTAACTTCAAATGCAGGAGATCTCGGTTCAGCCTCTGCAGAGAGGGCCTGCCGTGCCCTCGCCACATTACCTGAACCTAGCTTGTGTTCAGACTTCTATCCTCACACTCCTGGCCCAAAGAACTGCAGATTGGGAATTCCGAAGGCACAACGAAGAATTTGGCCTGTTCACCAGGAGAAAAACGCTGCCCAGATACCACAAAAGAGTATCAAACTACAAGCCAATCAACAGCACTACAATTATATAGGCTCCCCTGGATATTAATGCTCCCTATGACACAGCCTGGGCTGGAACTCCTGAAACACCCAGACTGCTGGCCCCAATTCCAGCATATGGGACCCACCATGGCCTTAGGCCCTCGACTAGTCCCAACCTGTTTTTTTAGGCTTCCGAACCTCGACCTTATCTCCAAGCACTACAAATGGTGGTAGCCCAGCGCAGAAATCAGAACACCTCCCGCCCCCTGGCAGGAAACCTTGCTGTTGGCATGGTGTCCAATCTTCAGGGCGGGGAAACCAGCATGGCCCATTAGACCACGCCCATGCTTGAGGGCCACGTTAGGCACAAACACGCATTGGGACCCTCAGGGTGAGGCCTGGGCTCAAGGGAGGCTTCTCAGGGGCTGACCATGAGCCCGCCCTTGGGGCTGGCCACGCCCTGAGGCAACCCAACCTCACCAGAGGTCACCTGTACCCAGGGCTCTGCTCTGGGATCCCTCTTCTGGAGGGACACCTGGGGCAGAGAACAGGACTCCTCCCATCTCATAGAATGAACCAAAGCACCTGGTAGCCTGGGCAAATCCCCAGAGTGACAGTCTGGTCCATGGCGCCAGAGACCACCCCTCCATGCAACGGCCATCCAGGACACCAAATGCAGAGACACAAGCCTGAGCACCTGCCTCACATCCCCCCTTCATGCCTATCCTGACGAGCAACCTTCACGGAATGCAGATGCCACCTGCCAGAACCAAGGCACCAACCTAAGACGAGGACATGACTAAAGACTTCTTTCCTCACAGCCCTGGCCCACACACGCTCCAGACGGGGGCCCCTGGAACCACACCGCACTCCAGGGCCTGCCCTCTCCAAGGGAACTCTGCCCGTCCCAGGGCCAAAACCCTACAGATTAGGAGAACCTGCCATGGCCCAGCGAACATCCCTAGAGTGGAGACCGCCAGCACCAGCCGGGGCAATCTCTCCCAAGGTAAGCAAATACCTCCACTCAGAAAAGCAGACGGATGCCCCACAAAGACAAGACCGGCGCACACAGGACGCTAGACCCTCCTCCGAATCCTCGCTTGCGTCTCCAGGCGTCTCTCCTCAGAGCCCTGTTTCCAATACCGGGCTCTGGGCGTGGCCGGAGGCACCAATTGGAACACCACTCGTCTGCCCATGGCAAACGTGCTCTTTGGAGCTGTGAAAACCCTCCATTTCAGACGTCATTTCACGGCCCCAGAGCCACCGCCTCATTCCAAGGTGTCCATGCACACAGAACCCCATTAGGACCCATCCTCAGGAGAGTCCATTTCAACGCAGCCAGCCGCTGGGTTGCTCCGCCAGAGCCTGCAGGTGGAAAGTAGCTGGATGCTAGGAGTCAGTGGTCATGCGTGCCGGCTTGCCCAGGCACCCATCCTTCAAAGCCTGTTCTCGACTTGTTCCCTAGGCGTCGTCCTGGAGCCATCCAACAGGACACGATTGTCACGCAGAAGGTCCCCTGGCGGATTGAGCATCTCCCAACACCCAGCGTGGGAAGTCCTCCATGGTCTCATGAGCCCCGGCCGCCTGCCTGAAGGGGCCTCCGTGAACACAAACCCCAAGCGGAGCCAATGTCGGATCCTCGCCCTGCCTTCTGATACAAGAGATCTGCATTCAGCCTTTGCCCAGTGGGTGGCCGGACCTTCGCCCCATCACCTGACCCTAGCTTGTGTTCTCCACTTCTGTCCTCACACTCCTGGCCCACGAGCCCTCTCGATTGGGATTCCGGAGCCACAACGCAGCACTCGGCCTGCCCACCAGGGGAAAAAGGTTGCCTCTGAGTCTACCCAGAGACCCCCAATAAGGATCAACCATTTCGCCACCGGACAGCACCCCAGTTATTTGGGCTGCCCTTTGCACTCATGGTCTCTCGACCCAGCTGACCTCAGCCAGGCACACCAACACCCAGACAGCTGGCCACACAGCCAGCCGCTTGCACCCGCCCTGGCCTTAGGCCATCATCTCTTCCCAGCCTGGTTGTTCAGGCTTCAAAACCTAGACCTCATCTCCAATTAGTGCACAGGGCTGGACCTGATGCCTAAATTAGAACTCATCTTCGCCCCTGGCAGGATAGGTTGCTGTTGGCATGCTGCCCACCTTCACGGTAGGAGAAACCAGCACGGGCCAGGAGGCCGGGCTCAGGGTGGAGGGCAACCTGAGGCACAAACAGGCATTGGGACACTCAGTGTGAGCCTCGGGCTCCAGTGAGGCTTCTCCCTGGATGGATCAAGAGGCCCCATAGAGCAATTGCCAGGCCCCTCGGTCCCCAAAGCTAACCAGGGGAGGGTTTTCCATTGCCCTGTACCCAGGACTCCCCTCTGGAATCCCTCTTTCGGAGGGACCCCAGAGCCAGAAAAGAGGACTCCTCCCATCGCAGAGAATGAACACCAACTCTGGGGAGCCTGGCCCAATCCCCAGAGAGGGAGACTCCTCCAAGGCCCATGAGGCCAGCCCTTCATTCCACGGTCATGCTTGACCCCAGATCCAGAGAAACCAGCCTGACCCACCGTCTCACACTCGCCCTTCCTTCCTATCCCCAGGAGCTGCCTTCATGGTCTGCAGATTGAGTCTTCCATACCCTCGGCCGCTAACCCAAGAGGAGTTTGTGTTTTCAGGTACTGTCCCCACAGCCCTGGCCCCAAGGCGGAGGCCCCTGCAGCCACACCACAGCACTGGGTCCGCCCCCGCCATGGAAACTGTGCCCGAGCCATTGGCCACAACCCTACCGATCAGGAGACATCTCCAAGGTCTCCGAGGCCATCGCAAGAGTGGAGGCCGCCCTGGACAAACTGGGACGATCTGACACAAGCTGAGCGATGACCTCCACTCAGACATGCAGACGGATGCCCCCAGACACAGAAGCCAGGCCCCTAGGACCTGATAGGAACCTTGCTTTTGTTTCCAGGCATCTATCCTCGGAGGCCTGCTGTCCAATACAAGCAGAAGGGGGTTTCCTGAGGCTCTCCTCCGAACACCGCTCATCTCCCCGTGGGAAACGTGCTCTTTTGGAGCTGTGTCCAACCCTCCGACTAGGAGAATCCTTTCGGGCCCCAGAGCCACCGCTCCATTCCAACGTCTCCATGGACACAAACCCACATTATGACCCATCTTCAGGAGAGTCCATTTCAACTCCGACCCCCTGGGAGCTCCTCCAGAGCCAGCAGATCGACCCTGCCTTGTGCTAGCAGACAATGGGAAGGTCAGGTGGGTGGCCCCGGCATCCATCCTTAGAACCAGGCTCTCCAGTCTTTCCGGATGGGGCGTCGTGGAGCCATTCCAAAGGAAACGAACGCCGGCACAAGGAATCCGCTCCCAACTGCCAGCGTGGCACACCTCCATGGCCATAGGAGGCACTCCTCTTCATCCAAGGCCAAACCTGGACACAAACTCCAACCTGGGCCACGTCGGATCCTCGCCCTGACTTCAGACACAGGACATCTCCTTTCAACCGCTGCAGAATGGGCCTCCATTGCCCTCGCCCTGAAACCTGACCCCTCACTTTGGTTCTCAGATTTCTGTCGTGCCACTCCTGGCCCACAAGCCCTCCAGCCTGGGAACACCGGAGCCATAAGGCAGCACTCTGCCTGCCCACCAGCAGAACAACGTTGCCCTCTGGCGCTGCCAGAGACCCCAATGAGGCACAACCTGCACTTCACTAGACGGCACCCCATTTATCTAGGCAGCCCTGGGCACTAATGCTCTCTCTGACAGAGCCTGGGCTGGAACTCCTGACACACCCAGACTGCTGGCCCCAATTCCAGCCTATGGGACCCACCACGGCCTTAGGCCCTCGACTAGTCCCAACCTGTTTTTTTAGGCTTCCGAACCTCGACCTTATCTCCAAGCACTACACAGTGGTGGTAGCCCAGGGGCAGAAATCAGAACACCTCCCGCCCCCTGGCAGGAAACCTTGCTGTTGGCACGGTGTCCAATCTTCAGGGCGGGGAAACCAGCGTGGGCCATTAGGCCACGCCCATGCTTGAGGGCCCCTTCAGGCACAGACACGCATTGGGACCCTCAGGGTGAGCCCTGAGCTCAAGGGAGGCTTCTCAGGGGCTGGACCGTGAGCCCGCCTATGGGGCTGGCCACGCCCTGAGGCAACCCATCCTCACCAGAGGTCACCTGTACCCAGGGCTCTGCTCTGGGATCCCTCTTCTGGAGGGACACCGGGGGCAGAGAACAGGACTCCTCCCATCTCATAGAATGACCCAAAGCACCTGGTAGCCTGGCCAAATCCCCAGAGTGACAGTCTGGTCCATGGCGCCAGAGACCACCCCTCCATGCAACGGCCATCCAGGACACCAAATGCAGAGACACAAGCCTGAGCACCTGCCTCACATCCCCCCTTCCTGCCTATCCTGACGAGCTCCCCTCACGGAATGCAGATGCCACCTGCCAGAGTCAAGGCACCAACCTAAGCCCGAGGACGTGATTTCAGACTTCTTGCCCCACAGCCATGGCCCACACACGCTCCAGACGGGGGCCCCTGGAACCACACCGCACTCCAGGGCCTGCCCTCTCCAAGGGAACTCTGCCCGTCCCATGGCCCACAACCCTACAGATTAGGGGAACCTGCCATGGCCCAGCGACCATCCCTAGAGTGGAGACCGCCATGCACCAGCCGCGGCGATCTCTCCCAAGGTGAGCAACTACCTCCACTCAGAAAAGCAGACGGATGCCCCACAAAGACAAGACCGGCTCACACAGGACGCTAGACCCTCCTCGGAATCCTCGCTTGCGTCTCCAGGCGTCTCTCCTCAGAGCCCTGTTTCCAATACCGGGCTCTGGGCATGGCCGGAGGCACCAATTGGAACACCACTCGTCTGCCCATGGCAAACGTGCTCTTTGGAGCTGTGAAAACCCTCCATTTCGGACGTCATTTCACGGCCCCAGAGCCACCGCCTCATTCCAAGGTGTCCATGCACACAGAACCCCATTAGGACCCATCCTCAGGAGAGTCCATTTCAACGCAGCCAGCCGCTGGGTTGCTCCGCCAGAGCCTGCAGGTGGAAAGTAGCTGGATGCTAGGAGTCAGTGGTCATGCGTGCCGGCTTGCCCAGGCACCCATCCTTCAAAGCCTGTTCTCGACTTGTTCCCTAGGCGTCGTCCTGGAGCCATCCAACAGGACACGATTGTCACGCAGAAGGTCCCCTGGCGGATTGAGCATCTCCCAACACCCAGCGTGGGAAGTCCTCCATGGTCTCATGAGCCCCGGCCGCCTGCCTGAAGGGGCCTCCGTGAACACAAACCCCAAGCGGAGCCAATGTCGGATCCTCGCCCTGCCTTCTGATGCAAGAGATCTGCATTCAGCCTTTGCCCAGTGGGTGGCCGGACCTTCGCCCCATCACCTGACCCTAGCTTGTGTTCTCCACTTCTGTCCTCACACTCCTGGCCCACGAGCCCTCTCGATTGGGATTCCGGAGCCACAACGCAGCACTCGGCATGCCCACCAGGGGAAAAAGGTTGCCTCTGAGTCTACCCAGAGACCCCCAATAAGGATCAACCATTTCGCCACCGGACAGCACCCCAGTTATTTGGGCTGCCCTTTGAACTCATGGTCTCTCGACCCAGCTGACCTCAGCCAGGCACACCAACACCCAGACAGCTGGCCACACAGCCAGCCGCTTGCACCCGCCCTGGCCTTAGGCCATCATCTCTTCCCAGCCTGGTTGTTCAGGCTTCAAAACCTAGACCTCATCTCCAATTAGTGCACAGGGCTGGACCTGATGCCTAAATTAGAACTCATCTTCGCCCCTGGCAGGATAGGTTGCTGTTGGCATGCTGCCCACCTTCACGGTAGGAGAAACCAGCCCGGGCCAGGAGGCCGGGCTCAGGGTGGAGGGCCGCCTGAGGCCCAAACAGGCATTGGGACACTCAGTGTGAGCCTCGGGCTCCAGTGAGGCTTCTCCCTGGATGGATCAAGAGGCCCCATAGAGCAATTGCCAGGCCCCTCGGTCCCCAAAGCTAACCAGGGGAGGGTTTTCCATTGCCCTGTACCCAGGACTCCCCTCTGGAATCCCTCTTTCGGAGGGACCCCAGAGCCAGAAAACAGGACTCCTCCCATCACAGAGAATGAACACCAACTCTGGGGAGCCTGGCCCAATCCCCAGAGAGGGAGACTCCTCCAAGGCCCATGAGGCCAGCCCTCCATTCCACGGTCATGCTTGACCCCAGATCCAGAGAAACCAGCCTGACCCACCGTCTCACACTCGCCCTTCCTTCCTATCCCCAGGAGCTGCCTTCATGGTCTGCAGATTGAGTCTTCCATACCCTCGGCCGCTAACCCAAGAGGAGTTTGTGTTTTCAGGTACTGTCCCCACAGCCCTGGCCCCAAGGCGGAGGCCCCTGCAGCCACACCACAGCACTGGGTCCGCCCCCGCCATGGAAACTGTGCCCGAGCCATTGGCCACAACCCTACCGATCAGGAGACATCTCCAAGGTCTCCGAGGCCATCGCAAGAGTGGAGGCCGCCCTGGACAAACTGGGACGATCTGACACAAGCTGAGCGATGACCTCCACTCAGACATGCAGACGGATGCCCCCAGACACAGAAGCCAGGCCCCTAGGACCTGATAGGAACCTTGCTTTTGTTTCCAGGCATCTATCCTCGGAGGCCTGCTGTCCAATACAAGCAGAAGGGGGTTTCCTGAGGCTCTCCTCCGAACACCGCTCATCTCCCCGTGGGAAATGTGCTCTTTTGGAGCTGTGTCCAACCCTCCGACTAGGAGAATCCTTTCGGGCCCCAGAGCCACCGCTCCATTCCAACGTCTCCATGGACACAAACCCACATTATGACCCATCTTCAGGAGAGTCCATTTCAACTCCGACCCCCTGGGAGCTCCTCCAGAGCCAGCAGATCGACCCTGCCTTGTGCTAGCAGACAATGGGAAGGTCAGGTGGGTGGCCCCGGCATCCATCCTTAGAACCAGGCTCTCCAGACTTTCCGGATGGGGCGTCGTGGAGCCATTCCAAAGGAAACGAACGCCGGCACAAGGAATCCGCTCCCAACTGCCAGCGTGGCACACCTCCATGGCCATAGGAGGCACTCCTCTTCATCCAAGGCCAAACCTGGACACAAACTCCAACCTGGGCCACGTCGGATCCTCGCCCTGACTTCAGACACAGGACATCTCCTTTCAACCGCTGCAGAATGGGCCTCCATTGCCCTCGCCCTGAAACCTGACCCCTCACTTTGGTTCTCAGATTTCTGTCGTGCCACTCCTGGCCCACAAGCCCTCCAGCCTGGGAACACCGGAGCCATAAGGCAGCACTCTGCCTGCCCACCAGCAGAACAACGTTGCCCTCTGGCGCTGCCAGAGACCCCAATGAGGCACAACCTGCACTTCACTAGACGGCACCCCATTTATCTAGGCAGCCCTGGGCACTAATGCTCTCTCTGACAGAGCCTGGGCTGGAACTCCTGACACACCCAGACTGCTGGCCCCAATTCCAGCCTATGGGACCCACCACGGCCTTAGGCCCTCGACTAGTCCCAACCTGTTTTTTTAGGCTTCCGAACCTCGACCTTATCTCCAAGCACTACACAGTGGTGGTAGCCCAGGGGCAGAAATCAGAACACCTCCCGCCCCCTGGCAGGAAACCTTGCTGTTGGCACGGTGTCCAATCTTCAGGGCGGGGAAACCAGCGTGGGCCATTAGGCCACGCCCATGCTTGAGGGCCCCTTCAGGCACAGACACGCATTGGGACCCTCAGGGTGAGCCCTGAGCTCAAGGGAGGCTTCTCAGGGGCTGGACCGTGAGCCCGCCTATGGGGCTGGCCACGCCCTGAGGCAACCCATCCTCACCAGAGGTCACCTGTACCCAGGGCTCTGCTCTGGGATCCCTCTTCTGGAGGGACACCGGGGGCAGAGAACAGGACTCCTCCCATCTCATAGAATGACCCAAAGCACCTGGTAGCCTGGCCAAATCCCCAGAGTGACAGTCTGGTCCATGGCGCCAGAGACCACCCCTCCATGCAACGGCCATCCAGGACACCAAATGCAGAGACACAAGCCTGAGCACCTGCCTCACATCCCCCCTTCCTGCCTATCCTGACGAGCTCCCCTCACGGAATGCAGATGCCACCTGCCAGAGTCAAGGCACCAACCTAAGCCCGAGGACGTGATTTCAGACTTCTTGCCCCACAGCCATGGCCCACACACGCTCCAGACGGGGGCCCCTGGAACCACACCGCACTCCAGGGCCTGCCCTCTCCAAGGGAACTCTGCCCGTCCCATGGCCCACAACCCTACAGATTAGGGGAACCTGCCATGGCCCAGCGACCATCCCTAGAGTGGAGACCGCCATGCACCAGCCGCGGCGATCTCTCCCAAGGTGAGCAACTACCACCACTCAGAAAAGCAGACGGATGCCCCACAAAGACAAGACCGGCTCACACAGGACGCTAGACCCTCCTCGGAATCCTCGCTTGCGTCTCCAGGCGTCTCTCCTCAGAGCCCTGTTTCCAATACCGGGCTCTGGGCGTGGCCGGAGGCACCAATTGGAACACCACTCGTCTGCCCATGGCAAACGTGCTCTTTGGAGCTGTGAAAACCCTCCATTTCGGACGTCATTTCACGGCCCCAGAGCCACCGCCTCATTCCAAGGTGTCCATGCACACAGAAACCCATTAGGACCCATCCTCAGGAGAGTCCATTTCAACGCAGCCAGCCGCTGGGTTGCTCCGCCAGAGCCTGCAGGTGGAAAGTAGCTGGATGCTAGGAGTCAGTGGTCATGCGTGCCGGCTTGCCCAGGCACCCATCCTTCAAAGCCTGTTCTCGACTTGTTCCCTAGGCGTCGTCCTGGAGCCATCCAACAGGACACGATTGTCACGCAGAAGGTCCCCTGGCGGATTGAGCATCTCCCAACACCCAGCGTGGGAAGTCCTCCATGGTCTCATGAGCCCCGGCCGCCTGCCTGAAGGGGCCTCCGTGAACACAAACCCCAAGCGGAGCCAATGTCGGATCCTCGCCCTGCCTTCTGATGCAAGAGATCTGCATTCAGCCTTTGCCCAGTGGGTGGCCGGACCTTCACCCCATCACCTGACCCTAGCTTGTGTTCTCCACTTCTGTCCTCACACTCCTGGCCCACGAGCCCTCTCGATTGGGATTCCGGAGCCACAACGCAGCACTCGGCATACCCACCAGGGGAAAAAGGTTGCCTCTGAGTCTACCCAGAGACCCCCAATAAGGATCAACCATTTCGCCACCGGACAGCACCCCAGTTATTTGGGCTGCCCTTTGCACTCATGGTCTCTCGACCCAGCTGACCTCAGCCAGGCACACCAACACCCAGACAGCTGGCCACACAGCCAGCCGCTTGCACCCGCCCTGGCCTTAGGCCATCATCTCTTCCCAGCCTGGTTGTTCAGGCTTCAAAACCTAGACCTCATCTCCAATTAGTGCACAGGGCTGGACCTGATGCCTAAATTAGAACTCATCTTCGCCCCTGGCAGGATAGGTTGCTGTTGGCATGCTGCCCACCTTCACGGTAGGAGAAACCAGCCCGGGCCAGGAGGCCGGGCTCAGGGTGGAGGGCCGCCTGAGGCCCAAACAGGCATTGGGACACTCAGTGTGAGCCTCGGGCTCCAGTGAGGCTTCTCCCTGGATGGATCAAGAGGCCCCATAGAGCAATTGCCAGGCCCCTCGGTCCCCAAAGCTAACCAGGGGAGGGTTTTCCATTGCCCTGTACCCAGGACTCCCCTCTGGAATCCCTCTTTCGGAGGGACCCCAGAGCCAGAAAAGAGGACTCCTCCCATCGCAGAGAATGAACACCAACTCTGGGGAGCCTGGCCCAATCCCCAGAGAGGGAGACTCCTCCAAGGCCCATGAGGCCAGCCCTCCATTCCACGGTCATGCTTGACCCCAGATCCAGAGAAACCAGCCTGACCCACCGTCTCACACTCGCCCTTCCTTCCTATCCCGAGGAGCTCCCTTCATGGTCTGCAGATTGAGTCTTCCATACCCTCGGCCGCTAACCCAAGAGGAGTTTGTGTTTTCAGGTACTGTCCCCACAGCCCTGGCCCCAAGGCGGAGGCCCCTGCAGCCACACCACAGCACTGGGTCCGCCCCCGCCATGGAAACTGTGCCCGAGCCATTGGCCACAACCCTACCGATCAGGAGACATCTCCAAGGTCTCCGAGGCCATCGCAAGAGTGGAGGCCGCCCTGGACAAACTGGGACGATCTGACACAAGCTGAGCGATGACCTCCACTCAGACATGCAGACGGATGCCCCCAGACACAGAAGCCAGGCCCCTAGGACCTGATAGGAACCTTGCTTTTGTTTCCAGGCATCTATCCTCGGAGGCCTGCTGTCCAATACAAGCAGAAGGGGGTTTCCTGAGGCTCTCCTCCGAACACCGCTCATCTCCCCGTGGGAAATGTGCTCTTTTGGAGCTGTGTCCAACCCTCCGACTAGGAGAATCCTTTCGGGCCCCAGAGCCACCGCTCCATTCCAACGTCTCCATGGACACAAACCCACATTATGACCCATCTTCAGGAGAGTCCATTTCAACTCCGACCCCCTGGGAGCTCCTCCAGAGCCAGCAGATCGACCCTGCCTTGTGCTAGCAGACAATGGGAATGTCAGGTGGGTGGCCCCGGCATCCATCCTTAGAACCAGGCTCTCCAGTCTTTCCGGATGGGGCGTCGTGGAGCCATTCCAAAGGAAACGAACGCCGGCACAAGGAATCCGCTCCCAACTGCCAGCGTGGCACACCTCCATGGCCATAGGAGGCACTCCTCTTCATCCAAGGCCAAACCTGGACACAAACTCCAACCTGGGCCACGTCGGATCCTCGCCCTGACTTCAGACACAGGACATCTCCTTTCAACCGCTGCAGAATGGGCCTCCATTGCCCTCGCCCTGAAACCTGACCCCTCACTTTGGTTCTCAGATTTCTGTCGTGCCACTCCTGGCCCACAAGCCCTCCAGCCTGGGAACACCGGAGCCATAAGGCAGCACTCTGCCTGCCCACCAGCAGAACAACGTTGCCCTCTGGCGCTGCCAGAGACCCCAATGAGGCACAACCTGCACTTCACTAGACGGCACCCCATTTATCTAGGCAGCCCTGGGCACTAATGCTCTCTCTGACAGAGCCTGGGCTGGAACTCCTGACACACCCAGACTGCTGGCCCCAATTCCAGCCTATGGGACCCACCACGGCCTTAGGCCCTCGACTAGTCCCAACCTGTTTTTTTAGGCTTCCGAACCTCGACCTTATCTCCAAGCACTACACAGTGGTGGTAGCCCAGGGGCAGAAATCAGAACACCTCCCGCCCCCTGGCAGGAAACCTTGCTGTTGGCACGGTGTCCAATCTTCAGGGCGGGGAAACCAGCGTGGGCCATTAGGCCACGCCCATGCTTGAGGGCCCCTTCAGGCACAGACACGCATTGGGACCCTCAGGGTGAGCCCTGAGCTCAAGGGAGGCTTCTCAGGGGCTGGACCGTGAGCCCGCCTATGGGGCTGGCCACGCCCTGAGGCAACCCATCCTCACCAGAGGTCACCTGTACCCAGGGCTCTGCTCTGGGATCCCTCTTCTGGAGGGACACCGGGGGCAGAGAACAGGACTCCTCCCATCTCATAGAATGACCCAAAGCACCTGGTAGCCTGGCCAAATCCCCAGAGTGACAGTCTGGTCCATGGCGCCAGAGACCACCCCTCCATGCAACGGCCATCCAGGACACCAAATGCAGAGACACAAGCCTGAGCACCTGCCTCACATCCCCCCTTCCTGCCTATCCTGACGAGCTCCCCTCACGGAATGCAGATGCCACCTGCCAGAGTCAAGGCACCAACCTAAGCCCGAGGACGTGATTTCAGACTTCTTGCCCCACAGCCATGGCCCACACACGCTCCAGACGGGGGCCCCTGGAACCACACCGCACTCCAGGGCCTGCCCTCTCCAAGGGAACTCTGCCCGTCCCATGGCCCACAACCCTACCGATTAGGGGAACCTGCCATGGCCCAGCGACCATCCCTAGAGTGGAGACCGCCATGCACCAGCCGCGGCGATCTCTCCCAAGGTGAGCAACTACCTCCACTCAGAAAAGCAGACGGATGCCCCACAAAGACAAGACCGGCTCACACAGGACGCTAGACCCTCCTCGGAATCCTCGCTTGCGTCTCCAGGCGTCTCTCCTCAGAGCCCTGTTTCCAATACCGGGCTCTGGGCGTGGCCGGAGGCACCAATTGGAACACCACTCGTCTACCCATGGCAAACGTGCTCTTTGGAGCTGTGAAAACCCTCCATTTCGGACGTCATTTCACGGCCCCAGAGCCACCGCCTCATTCCAAGGTGTCCATGCACACAGAACCCCATTAGGACCCATCCTCAGGAGAGTCCATTTCAACGCAGCCAGCCGCTGGGTTGCTCCGCCAGAGCCTGCAGGTGGAAAGTAGCTGGATGCTAGGAGTCAGTGGTCATGCGTGCCGGCTTGCCCAGGCACCCATCCTTCAAAGCCTGTTCTCGACTTGTTCCCTAGGCGTCGTCCTGGAGCCATCCAACAGGACACGATTGTCACGCAGAAGGTCCCCTGGCGGATTGAGCATCTCCCAACACCCAGCGTGGGAAGTCCTCCATGGTCTCATGAGCCCCGGCCGCCTGCCTGAAGGGGCCTCCGTGAACACAAACCCCAAGCGGAGCCAATGTCGGATCCTCGCCCTGCCTTCTGATGCAAGAGATCTGCATTCAGCCTTTGCCCAGTGGGTGGCCGGACCTTCACCCCATCACCTGACCCTAGCTTGTGTTCTCCACTTCTGTCCTCACACTCCTGGCCCACGAGCCCTCTCGATTGGGATTCCGGAGCCACAACGCAGCACTCGGCCTGCCCACCAGGGGAAAAAGGTTGCCTCTGAGTCTACCCAGAGACCCCCAATAAGGATCAACCATTTCGCCACCGGACAGCACCCCAGTTATTTGGGCTGCCCTTTGCACTCATGGTCTCTCGACCCAGCTGACCTCAGCCAGGCACACCAACACCCAGACAGCTGGCCACACAGCCAGCCGCTTGCACCCGCCCTGGCCTTAGGCCATCATCTCTTCCCAGCCTGGTTGTTCAGGCTTCAAAACCTAGACCTCATCTCCAATTAGTGCACAGGGCTGGACCTGATGCCTAAATTAGAACTCATCTTCGCCCCTGGCAGGATAGGTTGCTGTTGGCATGCTGCCCACCTTCACGGTAGGAGAAACCAGCCCGGGCCAGGAGGCCGGGCTCAGGGTGGAGGGCCGCCTGAGGCCCAAACAGGCATTGGGACACTCAGTGTGAGCCTCGGGCTCCAGTGAGGCTTCTCCCTGGATGGATCAAGAGGCCCCATAGAGCAATTGCCAGGCCCCTCGGTCCCCAAAGCTAACCAGGGGAGGGTTTTCCATTGCCCTGTACCCAGGACTCCCCTCTGGAATCCCTCTTTCGGAGGGACCCCAGAGCCAGAAAAGAGGACTCCTCCCATCGCAGAGAATGAACACCAACTCTGGGGAGCCTGGCCCAATCCCCAGAGAGGGAGACTCCTCCAAGGCCCATGAGGCCAGCCCTCCATTCCACGGTCATGCTTGACCCCAGATCCAGAGAAACCAGCCTGACCCACCGTCTCACACTCGCCCTTCCTTCCTATCCCGAGGAGCTCCCTTCATGGTCTGCAGATTGAGTCTTCCATACCCTCGGCCGCTAACCCAAGAGGAGTTTGTGTTTTCAGGTACTGTCCCCACAGCCCTGGCCCCAAGGCGGAGGCCCCTGCAGCCACACCACAGCACTGGGTCCGCCCCCGCCATGGAAACTGTGCCCGAGCCATTGGCCACAACCCTACCGATCAGGAGACATCTCCAAGGTCTCCGAGGCCATCGCAAGAGTGGAGGCCGCCCTGGACAAACTGGGATGATCTGACACAAGCTGAGCGATGACCTCCACTCAGACATGCAGACGGATGCCCCCAGACACAGAAGCCAGGCCCCTAGGACCTGATAGGAACCTTGCTTTTGTTTCCAGGCATCTATCCTCAGAGGCCTGCTGTCCAATACAAGCAGAAGGGGGTTTCCTGAGGCTCTCCTCCGAACACCGCTCATCTCCCCGTGGGAAATGTGCTCTTTTGGAGCTGTGTCCAACCCTCCGACTAGGAGAATCCTTTCGGGCCCCAGAGCCACCGCTCCATTCCAACGTCTCCATGGACACAAACCCACATTATGACCCATCTTCAGGAGAGTCCGTTTCAACTCCGACCCCCTGGGAGCTCCTCCAGAGCCAGCAGATCGACCCTGCCTTGTGCTAGCAGACAATGGGAAGGTCAGGTGGGTGGCCCCGGCATCCATCCTTAGAACCAGGCTCTCCAGTCTTTCCGGATGGGGCGTCGTGGAGCCATTCCAAAGGAAACGAACGCCGGCACAAGGAATCCGCTCCCAACTGCCAGCGTGGCACACCTCCATGGCCATAGGAGGCACTCCTCTTCATCCAAGGCCAAACCTGGACACAAACTCCAACCTGGGCCACGTCGGATCCTCGCCCTGACTTCAGACACAGGACATCTCCTTTCAACCGCTGCAGAATGGGCCTCCATTGCCCTCGCCCTGAAACCTGACCCCTCACTTTGGTTCTCAGATTTCTGTCGTGCCACTCCTGGCCCACAAGCCCTCCAGCCTGGGAACACCGGAGCCATAAGGCAGCACTCTGCCTGCCCACCAGCAGAACAACGTTGCCCTCTGGCGCTGCCAGAGACCCCAATGAGGCACAACCTGCACTTCACTAGACGGCACCCCATTTATCTAGGCAGCCCTGGGCACTAATGCTCTCTCTGACAGAGCCTGGGCTGGAACTCCTGACACACCCAGACTGCTGGCCCCAATTCCAGCCTAGGGGACCCACCACGGCCTTAGGCCCTCGACTAGTCCCAACCTGTTTTTTTAGGCTTCCGAACCTCGACCTTATCTCCAAGCACTACACAGTGGTGGTAGCCCAGGGGCAGAAATCAGAACACCTCCCGCCCCCTGGCAGGAAACCTTGCTGTTGGCACGGTGTCCAATCTTCAGGGCGGGGAAACCAGCGTGGGCCATTAGGCCACGCCCATGCTTGAGGGCCCCTTCAGGCACAGACACGCATTGGGACCCTCAGGGTGAGCCCTGAGCTCAAGGGAGGCTTCTCAGGGGCTGGACCGTGAGCCCGCCTATGGGGCTGGCCACGCCCTGAGGCAACCCATCCTCACCAGAGGTCACCTGTACCCAGGGCTCTGCTCTGGGATCCCTCTTCTGGAGGGACACCGGGGGCAGAGAACAGGACTCCTCCCATCTCATAGAATGACCCAAAGCACCTGGTAGCCTGGCCAAATCCCCAGAGTGACAGTCTGGTCCATGGCGCCAGAGACCACCCCTCCATGCAACGGCCATCCAGGACACCAAATGCAGAGACACAAGCCTGAGCACCTGCCTCACATCCCCCCTTCCTGCCTATCCTGACGAGCTCCCCTCACGGAATGCAGATGCCACCTGCCAGAACCAAGGCACCAACCTAAGCCCGAGGACGTGATTTCAGACTTCTTGCCCCACAGCCATGGCCCACACACGCTCCAGACGGGGGCCCCTGGAACCACACCGCACTCCAGGGCCTGCCCTCTCCAAGGGAACTCTGCCCGTCCCATGGCCCACAACCCTACCGATTAGGGGAACCTGCCATGGCCCAGCGACCATCCCTAGAGTGGAGACCGCCATGCACCAGCCGCGGCGATCTCTCCCAAGGTGAGCAACTACCTCCACTCAGAAAAGCAGACGGATGCCCCACAAAGACAAGACCGGCGCACACAGGACGCTAGACCCTCCTCGGAATCCTCGCTTGCGTCTCCAGGCGTCTCTCCTCAGAGCCCTGTTTCCAATACCGGGCTCTGGGCGTGGCCCGAGGCACCAATTGGAACACCACTCGTCTGCCCATGGCAAACGTGCTCTTTGGAGCTGTGAAAACCCTCCATTTCGGACGTCATTTCACGGCCCCAGAGCCACCGCCTCATTCCAAGGTGTCCATGCACACGGAACCCCATTAGGATGCATCCTCAGGAGAGTCCATTTCAACGCAGCCAGCCGCTGGGTTGCTCCGCCAGAGCCTACAGGTGGAAAGTAGCTGGATGCTAGGAGTCAGTGGTCATGCGTGCCGGCTTGCCCAGGCACCCATCCTTCAAAGCCTGTTCTCGACTTGTTCCCTAGGGGTCGTCCTGGAGCCATCCAACAGCACACGATTGTCACGCAGAAGGTCCACTGGCTGATTGAGCATCTCCCAACACCCAGCATGGGAAGTCCTCCATGGTCTCATGAGCCCCGTCCGCCTTCCTGAAGGGGCCTCTGTGAACACAAACCCCAAGCGGAGCCAATGTCGGATCCTCGCCCTGCCTTCTGATGCAAGAGATCTGCATTCAGCCTTTGCCCAGTGGGTGGCCGGACCTTCGCCCCATCACCTGACCCTAGCTTGTGTTCTCCACTTCTGTCCTCACACTCCTGGCCCACGAGCCCTCTCGACTGGGATTCCGGAGCCACAACGCAGCACTCGGCCTGCCCACCAGGGGAAAAATGTTGCCTCTGGGTCTGCCCAGAGACCCCCAATAAGGATCAACCATTATGCCACCGGACAGCACCCCAGTTATTTGGGCTGCCCTTTGCACTCATGGTCTCTCGACCCAGCTGACCTCAGCCAGGCACACCAACACCCAGACAGCTGGCCACACAGCCAGCAGCTTGCACCCGCCCTGGCCTTAGGCCATCATCTCTTCCCAGCCTGGTTGTTCAGGCTTCAAAACCTAGACCTCATCTCCAATTACTGCACAGGGCTGGACATGATGGCTAAATTAGAACTCATCTTTGCCCCTGGCAGGTTAGGTTGCTGTTGGCATGCTGCCCATCTTCACGGTAGGAGAAACCAGCACGGGCCAGGTGGCCGGGCTCAGGGTGAGGGCCGCCTGAGGCCCAAACAGGCATTGGGACACTCAGTGTGAGCCTCGGGCTCCAGTGAGGCTTCTCCCTGGATGGATCAAGAGGCCCCATAGAGCAATTGCCAGGCCCCTCGGTCCCCAAAGCTAACCAGGGAAGGATTTTCCATTGCCATGTACCCAGGACTCCCCTCTGGAATCCCTCTTTCGGAGGGACCCCAGAGCCAGAAAAGAGGACTCCTCCCATCGCAGAGAATGAACACCAACTCTGGGGAGCCTGGCCCAATCCCCAGAGAGGGAGACTCCTCCAAGGCCCATGAGGCCAGCCCTCCATTCCACGGTCATGCTTGACCCCAGATCCAGAGAAACCAGCCTGACCCACCGTCTCACACTCGCCCTTCCTTCCTATCCCGAGGAGCTGCCTTCATGGTCTGAAGATTGAGTCTTCCATACCCTCGGCCGCTAACCCAAGAGGAGTTTGTGTTTTCAGGTACTGTCCCCACAGCCCTGGCCCCAAGGCGGAGGCCCCTGCAGCCACACCACAGCACTGGGTCCGCCCCCGCCATGGAAACTGTGCCCGAGCCATTGGCCACAACCCTACCGATCAGGAGACATCTCCAAGGTCTCCGAGGCCATCGCAAGAGTGGAGGCCGCCCTGGACAAACTGGGACGATCAAACACAAGCTGAGCGATGACCTCCACTCAGACATGCAGACGGATGCCCCCAGACACAGAAGCCAGGCCCCTAGGACCTGATAGGAACCTTGCTTTTGTTTCCAGGCATCTATCCTCGGAGGCCTGCTGTCCAATACAAGCAGAAGGGGGTTTCCTGAGGCTCTCCTCCGAACACCGCTCATCTCCCCGTGGGAAACGTGCTCTTTTGGAGCTGTGTCCAAACCTCCGACTAGGAGAATCCTTTCGGGCCCCAGAGCCACCGCTCCATTCCAACGTCTCCATGGACACAAACCCACATTATGACCCATCTTCAGGAGAGTCCGTTTCAACTCCGACCCCCTGGGAGCTCCTCCAGAGCCAGCAGATCGACCCTGCCTTGTGCTAGCAGACAATGGGAAGGTCAGGTGGGTGGCCCCGGCATCCATCCTTAGAACCAGGCTCTCCAGTCTTTCCGGATGGGGCGTCGTGGAGCCATTCCAAAGGAAACGAACGCCGGCACAAGGAATCCGCTCCCAACTGCCAGCGTGGCACACCTCCATGGCCATAGGAGGCACTCCTCTTCATCCAAGGCCAAACCTGGACACAAACTCCAACCTGGGCCACGTCGGATCCTCGCCCTGACTTCAGACACAGGACATCTCCTTTCAACCGCTGCAGAATGGGCCTCCATTGCCCTCGCCCTGAAACCTGACCCCTCACTTTGGTTCTCAGATTTCTGTCGTGCCACTCCTGGCCCACAAGCCCTCCAGCCTGGGAACACCGGAGCCATAAGGCAGCACTCTGCCTGCCCACCAGCAGAACAACGTTGCCCTCTGGCGCTGCCAGAGACCCCAATGAGGCACAACCTGCACTTCACTAGACGGCACCCCATTTATCTAGGCAGCCCTGGGCACTAATGCTCTCTCTGACAGAGCCTGGGCTGGAACTCCTGACACACCCAGACTGCTGGCCCCAATTCCAGCCTAGGGGACCCACCACGGCCTTAGGCCCTCGACTAGTCCCAACCTGTTTTTTTAGGCTTCCGAACCTCGACCTTATCTCCAAGCACTACACAGTGGTGGTAGCCCAGGGGCAGAAATCAGAACACCTCCCGCCCCCTGGCAGGAAACCTTGCTGTTGGCACGGTGTCCAATCTTCAGGGCGGGGAAACCAGCGTGGGCCATTAGGCCACGCCCATGCTTGAGGGCCCCTTCAGGCACAGACACGCATTGGGACCCTCAGGGTGAGCCCTGAGCTCAAGGGAGGCTTCTCAGGGGCTGGACCGTGAGCCCGCCTATGGGGCTGGCCACGCCCTGAGGCAACCCATCCTCACCAGAGGTCACCTGTACCCAGGGCTCTGCTCTGGGATCCCTCTTCTGGAGGGACACCGGGGGCAGAGACAAGACTCCTCCCATCTCATAGAATGACCCAAAGCACCTGGTAGCCTGGCCAAATCCCCAGAGTGACAGTCTGGTCCATGGCGCCAGAGACCACCCCTCCATGCAACGGCCATCCAGGACACCAAATGCAGAGACACAAGCCTGAGCACCTGCCTCACATCCCCCCTTCCTGCCTATCCTGACGAGCTCCCCTCACGGAATGCAGATGCCACCTGCCAGAACCAAGGCACCAACCTAAGCCCGAGGACGTGATTTCAGACTTCTTGCCCCACAGCCATGGCCCACACACGCTCCAGACGGGGGCCCCTGGAACCACACCGCACTCCAGGGCCTGCCCTTTCCAAGGGAACTCTGCCCGTCCCATGGCCCACAACCCTACCGATTAGGGGAACCTGCCATGGCCCAGCGACCATCCCTAGAGTGGAGACCGCCATGCACCAGCCGCGGCGATCTCTCCCAAGGTGAGCAACTACCTCCACTCAGAAAAGCAGACGGATGCCCCACAAAGACAAGACCGGCGCACACAGGACGCTAGACCCTCCTCGGAATCCTCGCTTGCGTCTCCAGGCGTCTCTCCTCAGAGCCCTGTTTCCAATACCGGGCTCTGGGCGTGGCCCGAGGCACCAATTGGAACACCACTCGTCTGCCCATGGCAAACGTGCTCTTTGGAGCTGTGAAAACCCTCCATTTCGGACGTCATTTCACGGCCCCAGAGCCACCGCCTCATTCCAAGGTGTCCATGCACACGGAACCCCATTAGGATGCATCCTCAGGAGAGTCCATTTCAACGCAGCCAGCCGCTGGGTTGCTCCGCCAGAGCCTACAGGTGGAAAGTAGCTGGATGCTAGGAGTCAGTGGTCATGCGTGCCGGCTTGCCCAGGCACCCATCCTTCAAAGCCTGTTCTCGACTTGTTCCCTAGGGGTCGTCCTGGAGCCATCCAACAGCACACGATTGTCACGCAGAAGGTCCACTGGCTGATTGAGCATCTCCCAACACCCAGCATGGGAAGTCCTCCATGGTCTCATGAGCCCCGTCCGCCTTCCTGAAGGGGCCTCTGTGAACACAAACTCCAAGCGGAGCCAATGTCGGATCCTCGCCCTGCCTTCTGATGCAAGAGATCTGCATTCAGCCTTTGCCCAGTGGGTGGCCGGACCTTCGCCCCATCACCTGACCCTAGCTTGTGTTCTCCACTTCTGTCCTCACACTCCTGGCCCACGAGCCCTCTCGACTGGGATTCCGGAGCCACAACGCAGCACTCGGCCTGCCCACCAGGGGAAAAATGTTGCCTCTGGGTCTGCCCAGAGACCCCCAATAAGGATCAACCATTATGCCACCGGACAGCACCCCAGTTATTTGGGCTGCCCTTTGCACTCATGGTCTCTCGACCCAGCTGACCTCAGCCAGGCACACCAACACCCAGACAGCTGGCCACACAGCCAGCAGCTTGCACCCGCCCTGGCCTTAGGCCATCATCTCTTCCCAGCCTGGTTGTTCAGGCTTCAAAACCTAGACCTCATCTCCTATTACTGCACAGGGCTGGACATGATGGCTAAATTAGAACTCATCTTTGCCCCTGGCAGGTTAGGTTGCTGTTGGCATGCTGCCCATCTTCACGGTAGGAGAAACCAGCACGGGCCAGGTGGCCGGGCTCAGGGTGAGGGCCGCCTGAGGCCCAAACAGGCATTGGGACACTCAGTGTGAGCCTTGGGCTCCAGTGAGGCTTCTCCCTGGATGGATCAAGAGGCCCCATAGAGTAATTGCCAGGCCCCTCGGTCCCCAAAGCTAACCAGGGGAGGATTTTCCATTGCCATGTACCCAGGACTCCCCTCTGGAATCCCTCTTTCGGAGGGACCCCAGAGCCAGAAAAGAGGACTCCTACCATCGCAGAGAATGAACACCAACACTGGGGAGCCTGGCCCAATCCCCAGAGAGGGAGACTCCTCCAAGGCCCATGAGGCCAGCCCTCCATTCCACGGTCATGCTTGACCCCAGATCCAGAGAAACCAGCCTGACCCACCGTCTCACACTCGCCCTTCCTTCCTATCCCGAGGAGCTGCCTTCATGGTCTGCAGATTGAGTCTTCCATACCCTCGGCCGCTAACCCAAGAGGAGTTTGTGTTTTCAGGTTCTGTCCCCACAGCCCTGGCCCCAAGGCGGAGGCCCCTGCAGCCACACCACAGCACTGGGTCCGCCCCCGCCATGGAAACTGTGCCCGAGCCATTGGCCACAACCCTACCGATCAGGAGACATCTCCAAGGTCTCCGAGGCCATCGCAAGAGTGGAGGCCGCCCTGGACAAACTGGGACGATCTGACACAAGCTGAGCGATGACCTCCACTCAGACATGCAGACGGATGCCCCCAGACACAGAAGCCAGGCCCCTAGGACCTGATAGGAACCTTGCTTTTGTTTCCAGGCATCTATCCTCGGAGGCCTGCTGTCCAATACAAGCAGAAGGGGGTTTCCTGAGGCTCTCCTCCGAACACCGCTCATCTCCCCGTGGGAAACGTGCTCTTTTGGAGCTGTGTCCAAACCTCCGACTAGGAGAATCCTTACGGGCCCCAGAGCCACCGCTCCATTCCAACGTCTCCATGGACACAAACCCACATTATGACCCATCTTCAGGAGAGTCCGTTTCAACTCCGACCCCCTGGGAGCTCCTCCAGAGCCAGCAGATCGACCCTGCCTTGTGCTAGCAGACAATGGGAAGGTCAGGTGGGTGGCCCCGGCATCCATCCTTAGAACCAGGCTCTCCAGTCTTTCCGGATGGGGCGTCGTGGAGCCATTCCAAAGGAAACGAAGGCCCGGCACAAGGAATCCTGGCAGTTGGGAGCATCTCCCAACTGCCAGCGTGGCATACCTCCATGGTCATAGGAGGCACTCCTCTTCATCCAAGGCCAAACCTGGACACAAACTCCAACCTGGGCCACATCGGATCCTCGCCCTGACTTCAGACACAGGACATCTCCTTTCAACCGCTCCAGATTGGGCCTCCATTGCCCTCGCCCTGAAACCTGACCCCTCACTTTGGTTCTCAGATTTCTGTCGTGCCACTCCTGGCCCACAAGCCCTCCAGCCTGGGAACACCGGAGCCATAAGGCAGCACTCTGCCTGCCCACCAGCAGAACAACGTTGCCCTCTGGCGCTGCCAGAGACCCCAATGAGGCACAACCTGCACTTCACTAGACGGCACCCCAATTATCTAGGCAGCCCTGGGCACTAATGCTCTCTCTGACAGAGCGTGGGCTGGAACTCCTGACACACCCAGACTGCTGGCCCCAATTCCAGCCTATGGGACCCACCACGGCCTTAAGCCCTCGACTAGTCCCAACCTGTTTTTTTAGGCTTCCGAACCTCGACCTTATCTCCAAGCACCACACAGTGGTGGTAGCCCAGGGGCAGAAATCAGAACACCTCCCGCCCCCTGGCAGGAAACCTTGCTGTTGGCACGGTGTCCAATCTTCAGGGCGGGGAAACCAGCGTGGGCCATTAGGCCACGCCCATGCTTGAGGGCCACTCCAGGCACAGACACGCATTGGGACCCTCAGGGTGAGCCCTGAGCTCACGGGAGGCTTCTCAGGGGCTGGACCGTGAGCCCGCCTATGGGGCTGGCCACGCCCTGAGGCAACCCATCCTCACCAGAGGTCACCTGTACCCAGGGCTCTGCTCTGGGATCCCTCTTCTGGAGGGACACCGGGGGCAGAGAACAGGACTCCTCCCATCTCATAGAATGACCCAAAGCACCTGGTAGCCTGGCCAAATCCCCAGAGTGACAGTCTGGTCCATGGCGCCAGAGACCCCCCCTCCATGCAACGGCCATCCAGGACACCAAATGCAGAGACACAAGCCTGAGCCCCTGCCTCACATCCCCCCTTCCTGCCTATCCTGACGAGCTCCACTCACGGAATGCAGATGCCACCTGCCAGAACCAAGGCACCAACCTAAGCCCGAGGACGTGATTTCAGACTTCTTGCCCCACAGCCATGGCCCACACACGCTCCAGACGGGGGCCCCTGGAACCACACCGCACTCCAGGGCCTGCCCTCTCCAAGGGAACTCTGCCCGTCCCATGGCCCACAACCCTACAGATTAGGGGAACCTGCCATGGCCCAGCGACCATCCCTAGAGTGGAGACCGCCATGCACCAGCCGCGGCGATCTCTCCCAAGGTGAGCAACTACCTCCACTCAGAAAAGCAGACGGATGCCCCACAAAGACAAGACCGGCGAACACAGGACGCTAGACCCTCTTCGGAATCCTCGCTTGCGTCTCCAGGCGTCTCTCCTCAGAGCCCTGGTTCCAATACCGGGCTCTGGGCATGGCTGGAGGCACCAATTGGAACACCACTCGTCTGCCCATGGCAAACGTGCTCTTTGGAGCTGTGAAAACCCTCCATTTCGGACGTCATTTCACGGCCCCAGAGCCACCGCCTCATTCCAAGGTGTCCATGGACACAGAACCCCATTAGGACCCATCCTCAGGAGAGTCCATTTCAACGCAGCCAGCCGCTGGGTTGCTCCGCCAGAGCCTGCAGGTGGAAAGTAGCTGGATGCTAGGAGTCAGTGGTCATGCGTGCCGGCTTGCCCAGGCACCCATCCTTCAAAGCCTGTTCTCGACTTGTTCCCTAGGGGTCATCGTGGAGCCATCCAACAGGACACGATTGTCACGCAGAAGGTCCCCTGGCGGATTGAGCATCTCCCAACACCCAGCGTGGGAAGTCCTCCATGGTCTCATGAGCCCCGGCCGCCTTCCTGAAGGGGCCTCCGTGAACACAAACCCCAAGCGGAGCCAATGTCGGATCCTCGCCCTGCCTTCTGATGCAAGAGATCTGCATTCAGCCTTTGCCCAGTGGGTGGCCGGACCTTCGCCCCATCACCTGACCCTAGCTTGTGTTCTCCACTTCTGTCCTCACACTCCTGGCCCACGAGCCCTCTCGATTGGGATTCCGGAGCCACAACGCGGCACTCGGCCTGCCCACCAGGGGAAAAACGGTTGCCTCTGGGTCTGCCCAGAGACCCCCAATAAGGATCAACCATTACGCCACCGGACAGCACCCCAGTTATTTGAGCTGCCCTTTGCACTCATGGTCTCTCACGCAGCTGACCTCAGCCAGGCACACCAACACCCAGACAGCTGGCCACACAGCCAGCAGCTTGCACCCGCCCTGGCCTTAGGGCATCATCTCTTCCCAGCCTGGTTGTTCAGGCTTCAAAACCTAGACCTCATCTCCAATTACTGCACAGGGCTGGACCTGATGCCTAAATTAGAACTCATCTTCGCCCCTGGCAGGTTAGGTTGCTGTTGGCATGCTGCCCACCTTCACGGTAGGAGAAACCAGAACGGGCCAGGAGGCCGGGCTCAGGGTGGAGGGCCGCCTGAGGCCCAAACAGGCATTGGGACACTCAGTGTGAGCCTCGGGCTCCAGTGAGGCTTCTCCCTGGATGGATCAAGAGGCCCCATAGAGCAATTGACAGGCCCCTCGGTCCCCAAAGCTAACCAGGGGAGGGTTTTCCATTGCCCTGTACCCAGGACTCCCCTCTGGAATCCCTCTTTCGGAGGGACCCCAGAGCCAGAAAACAGGACTCCTCCCATCGCAGAGAATGAACACCAACTCTGGGGAGCCTGGCCCAATCCCCAGAGAGGGAGACTCCCCCAAGGCCCATGAGGCCAGCCCTCCATTCCACGGTCATGCTTGACCCCAGATCCAGAGAAACCAGCCTGACCCACCGTCTCACACTCGCCCTTCCTTCCTATCCCGAGGAGCTGCCTTCATGGTCTGCAGATTGAGTCTTCCATACCCTCGGCCGCTAACCCAAGAGGAGTTTGTGTTTTCAGGTTCTGTCCCCACAGCCCTGGCCCCAAGGCGGAGGCCCCTGCAGCCACACCACAGCACTGGGTCCGCCCCCGCCATGGAAACTGTGCCCGAGCCATTGGCCACAACCCTACCGATCAGTAGACATCTCCAAGGTCTCCGAGGCCATCGCAAGAGTGGAGGCCGCCCTGGACAAACTGGGACGATCTGACACAAGCTGAGCGATGACCTCCACTCAGACATGCAGACGGATGCCCCCAGACACAGAAGCCAGGCCCCTAGGACCTGATAGGAACCTTGCTTTTGTTTCCAGGCATCTATCCTCGGAGGCCTGCTGTCCAATACAAGCAGAAGGGGGTTTCCTGAGGCTCTCCTCCGAACACCGCTCATCTCCCCGTGGGAAACGTGCTCTTTTGGAGCTGTGTCCAAACCTCCGACTAGGAGAATCCTTACGGGCCCCAGAGCCACCGCTCCATTCCAACGTCTCCATGGACACAAACCCACATTATGACCCATCTTCAGGAGAGTCCGTTTCAACTCCGACCCCCTGGGAGCTCCTCCAGAGCCAGCAGATCGACCCTGCCTTGTGCTAGCAGACAATGGGAAGGTCAGGTGGGTGGCCCCGGCATCCATCCTTAGAACCAGGCTCTCCAGTCTTTCCGGATGGGGCGTCGTGGAGCCATTCCAAAGGAAACGAAGGCCCGGCACAAGGAATCCTGGCAGTTGGGAGCATCTCCCAACTGCCAGCGTGGCACACCTCCATGGCCATAGGAGGCACACCTCTTCATCCAAGGCCAAACATGGACACAAACTCCAACCTGGGCCACGTCGGATCCTCGCCCTGACTTCAGACACAGGACATCTCCTTTCAACCGCTGCAGATTGGGCCTCCATTGCCCTCGCCCTGAAACCTGACCCCTCACTTTGGTTCTCAGATTTCTGTCGTGCCACTCCTGGCCCACAAGCCCTCCAGCCTGGGAACACCGGAGCCATAAGGCAGCACTCTGCCTGCCCACCAGCAGAACAACGTTGCCCTCTGGCGCTGCCAGAGACCCCAATGAGGCACAACCTGCACTTCACTAGACGGCACCCCATTTATCTAGGCAGCCCTGGGCACTAATGCTCTCTCTGACAGAGCCTGGGCTGGAACTCCTGACACACCCAGACTGCTGGCCCCAATTCCAGCCTATGGGACCCACCATGGCCTTAGGCCCTCGACTAGTCCCAACCTGTTTTTTTAGGCTTCCGGACCTCGACCTTATCTCCAAGCACCACACAGTGGTGGTAGCCCAGGGGCAGAAATCAGAACACCTCCCGCCCCCTGGCAGGAAACCTTGCAGTTGGCATGGAATCCAATCTTCAGGGCGGGGAAACCAGCGTGGGCCATTAGGCCACGCCCATGCTTGAGGGCCACTTCAGGCACAGACACGCATTGGGATCCTCAGGGTGAGCCCTGAGCTCAAGGGAGGCTTCTCAGGGGCTGGAACGTGAGCCCGCCTATGGGGCTGGCCACGCCCTGAGGCAACCCATCCTCACCAGAGGTCACCTGTACCCAGGGCTCTGCTCTGCTCTGGGATCCCTCTTCTGGAGGGACACCGGGGGCAGAGAACAGGACTCCTCTCATCTCATAGAATGACCCATAGAAAGCACCTGGTAGCCTGGCCAAATCCCCAGAGTGACAGTCTGGTCCATGGCGCCAGAGACCACCCCTCCATGCAACGGCCATCCAGGACACCAAATGCAGAGACACAAGCCTGAGCACCTGCCTCACATCCCCCCCTTCCTGCCTATCCTGACGAGCTCCCCTCACGGAATGCAGATGCCACCTGCCAGAACCAAGGCACCAACCTAAGCCCGAGGACGTGATTTCAGACTTCTTGCCCCACAGCCATGGCCCACATACGCTCCAGACGTGGGCCCCTGGAACCACACCGCACTCCAGGGCCTGCCCTCTCCAAGGGAACTCTGCCCGTCCCATGGCCCACAACCCTACAGATTAGGGGAACCTGCCATGGCCCAGCGACCATCCCTAGAGTGGAGACCGCCATGCACCAGCCGCGGCGATCTCTCCCAAGGTGAGCAACTACCTCCACTCAGAAAAGCAGACGGATGCCCCACAAAGACAAGACCGGCGCACACAGGACGCTAGACCCTCCTCGGAATCCTCGCTTGCGTCTCCAGGCGTCTCTCCTCAGAGCCCTGGTTCCAATACCGGGCTCTGGGCGTGGCCCGAGGCACCAATTGGAACACCACTCGTCTGCCCATGGCAAACGTGCTCTTTGGAGCTGTGAAAACCCTCCATTTCGGACGTCATTTCACGGCCCCAGAGCCACCGCCTCATTCCAAGGTGTCCATGGACACAGAACCCCATTAGGACCCATCCTCAGGAGAGTCCATTTCAACGCAGCCAGCCGCTGGGTTGCTCCGCCAGAGCCTGCAGATGGAAAGTACCTGGATGCTAGGAGACAGTGGTCATGCGTGCCGGCTTGCCCAGGCACCCATCCTTCCAAGACTGTTCTCGACTTGTTCCCTAGGCGTCGTCCTGGAGCCATCCAACAGGACACGAGTGTCACGCAGAAGGTCCCCTGGTGGATTGAGCATCTCCCAACACCCACCGTGGGAAGTTCTCCATGGTCTCATGAGCCCCGGCCGCCTGCCTGAAGGGGCCTCCGTGAACACAAACCCCAAGCGGAGCCAATGTCGGATCCTCGCCCTGCCTTCTGATGCAAGAGATCTGCATTCAGCCTTTGCCCAGTGGGTGGCCGGACCTTCGCCCCATCACCTGACCCTAGCTTGTGTTCTCCACTTCTGTCCTCACACTCCTGGCCCACGAGCCCTCTCGATTGGGATTCCGGAGCCACAACGCGGCACTAGGCCTGCCCACCAGGGGAAAAAGGTTGCCTCTGGGTCTGCCCAGAGACCCCCCAATAAGGATCAACCTTACACCACCAGACAGCACCCCAGTTATTTGGGCTGTTCTTTGCAATCATGGTCTCTCGACCCAGCTGACCTCAGCCAGGCACACCAACACCCAGACAGCTGGCCACACAGCCAGCAGCTTGCACCCGCCCTGGCCTTAGGCCATCATCTCTTCCCAGCCTGGTTGTTTAGGCTTCAAAACCTAGACCTCATCTCCAATTACTGCACAGGGCTGGACCTGATGCCTAAATTAGAACTCATCTTCGCCCCTGGCAGGATAGGTTGCTGTTGGCATGCTGCCCACCTTCACGGTAGGAGAAACCAGCACGGGCCAGGAGGCCGGGCTCAGGGTGGAGGGCCGCCTGAGGCCCAAACAGGCATTGGGACACTCAGTGTGAGCCTCGGGCTCCAGTGAGGCTTCTCCCTGGATGGATCAAGAGGCCCCATAGAGCAATTGCCAGGCCCTTCGGTCCCCAAAGCTAACCAGGGGAGGGTTTTCCATTGCCCTGTACCCAGGACTCCCCTCTGGAATCCCTCTTTCGGAGGGACCCCAGAGCCAGAAAACAGGACTCCTTCCGTCGCAGAGAATGAACACCAACTCTGGGGAGCCTGGCCCAATCTACCAGAGAGGGAGACTCCTCCAAGGCCCATGAGGCCAGCCCTCCATTCCACGGTCATGCTTGACCCCAGATCCAGAGAAACCAGCCTGACCCACCGTCTCACACTCGCCCTTCCTTCCTATCCCGAGGAGCTGCCTTTATGGTCTGCAGATTGAGTCTTCCATACCCTCGGCCGCTAACCCAAGAGGAGTTTGTGTTTTCAGGTTCTGTCCCCACAGCCCTGGCCCCAAGGCAGAGGCCCCTGCAGCCACACCACAGCACTGGGTCCGCCCCCGCCATGGAAACTGTGCCCGAGCCATTGGCCACAACCCTACCGATCAGGAGACATCTCCAAGGTCTCCGAGGCCATCGCAAGAGTGGAGGCCGCCCTGGTCAAACTGGGACGATCTGACACAAGCTGAGCGAAGACCTCCACTCAGACATGCAGACGGATGCCCCCAGACACAGAAGCCAGGCCCCTAGGACCTGATAGGAACCTTGCTTTTGTTTCCAGGCATCTATCCTCGGAGGCCTGCTGTCCAATACAAGCAGAAGGGGTTTTCCTGAGGCTCTCCTCCGAACACCGCTCATCTCCCCGTGGGAAACGTGCTCTTTTGGAGCTGTGTCCAACCCTCCGACTAGGAGAATCCTTTCGGGCCCCAGAGCCACCGCTCCATTCCAACGTCTCCATGGACACAAACCCACATTATGACCCATCTTCAGGAGAGTCCGTTTCAACTCCGACCCCCTGGGAGCTCCTCCAGAGCCAGCAGATCGACCCTGCCTTGTGCTAGCAGACAATGGGAAGGTCAGGTGGGTGGCCCCGGCATCCATCCTTAGAACCAGGCTCTCCAGTCTTTCCGGATGGGGCGTCGTGGAGCCATTCCAAAGGAAACGAAGGCCCGGCACAAGGAATCCTGGCAGTTGGGAGCATCTCCCAACTGCCAGCGTCGCACACCTCCATGGCCATAGGAGGCACTCCTCTTCATCCAAGGCCAAACCTGGACACAAACTCCAACCTGGGCCACGTCGGATCCTCGCCCTGACTTCAGACACAGGACATCTCCTTTCAACCGCTGCAGAATGGGCCTCCATTGCCCTCGCCCTGAAACCTGACCCCTCACTTTGGTTCTCAGATTTCTGTCGTGCCACTCCTGGCCCACAAGCCCTCCAGCCTGGGAACACCGGAGCCATAAGGCAGCACTCTGCCTGCCCACCAGCAGAACAACGTTGCCCTCTGGCGCTGCCAGAGACCCCAATGAGGCACAACCTGCACTTCACTAGACGGCACCCCAATTATCTAGGCAGCCCTGGGCACTAATGCTCTCTCTGACAGAGCCTGGGGTGGAACTCCTGACACACCCAGACTGCTGGCCCCAATTCCAGCCTATGGGACCCACCATGGCCTTAGGCCCTCGACTAGTCCCAACCTGTTTTTTTAGGCTTCCAGACCTCGACCTTATCTCCAAGCACCACACAGTGGTGGTAGCCCAGGGACAGAAATCAGAACAACTCCCGCCCCCTGGCAGGAAACCTTGCTGTTGGCATAGAATCCAATCTTCAGGGCGGGGAAACCAGCGTGGGCCATTAGGCCACGCCCATGCTTGGGGGCCACTTCAGGCACAGACACGCATTGGGACACTCAGGGTGAGCCCTGAGCTCAAGGGAGGCTTCTCAGGGGCTGGAACGTGAGCACGCCTATGCGGCTGGCCACGCCCTGAGGCAACCCATCCTCACCAGAGGTCACCTGTACCCAGGGCTCTGCTCTGGGATCCCTCTTCTGGAGGGACACCGGGGGCAGAGAACAGGACTCCTCCCATCTCTTAGAATGACCCAAGCACCTGGTAGCCTGGCCAAATCCCCAGAGTGACAGTCTGGTCCATGGCGCCAGAGACCACCCCTCCATGCAACGGCCATCCAGGACACCAAATGCAGAGACACAAGCCTGAGCACCTGCCTCACATCCCCCCTTCCTGCCTATCCTGACGAGCTCCCCTCACGGAATGCAGCTGCCACCTGCCAGAACCAAGGCACCAACCTAAGCCCGAGGACGTGATTCGAGACTTCTTGCCCCACAGCCATGGCCCACACACGCTCCAGACGGGGGCCCCTGGAACCACACCGCACTCCAGGGCCTGCCCTCTCCAAGGGAACTCTGCCCGTCCCATGGCCCACAACCCTACAGATTAGGGGAACCTGCCATGGCCCAGCGACCATCCCTAGAGTGGAGACCGCCATGCACCAGCCGCGGCGATCTCTCCCAAGGTGAGCAACTACCTCCACTCAGAAAAGCAGACGGATGCCCCACAAAGACAAGACCGGCGCACACAGGACGCTAGACCCTCCTCGGAATCCTCGCTTGCGTCTCCAGGCGTCTCTCCTCAGAGCCCTGTTTCCAATACCGGGCTCTGGGCGTGGCCGGAGGCACCAATTGGAACACCACTCGTCTGCCCATGGCAAACGTGCTCTTTGGAGCTGTGAAAACCCTCCATTTCGGACGTCATTTCTCGGCCCCAGAGCCACCGCCTCATTCCAAGGTGTCCATGGACACAGAACCCCATTAGGACCCATCCTCAGGAGAGTCCATTTCAACGCAGCCAGCCGCTGGGTTGCTCCGCCAGAGCCTGCAGATGGAAAGTACCTGGATGCTAGGAGACAGTGGTCATGCGTGCCGGCTTGCCCAGGCACCCATCCTTCCAAGACTGTTCTCGACTTGTTCCCTAGGCGTCGTCCTGGAGCCATCCAACAGGACACGAGTGTCACGCAGAAGGTCCCCTGGCGGATTGAGCATCTCCCAACACCCACCGTGGGAAGTTCTCCATGGTCTCATGAGCCCCGGCCGCCTGCCTGAAGGGGCCTCCGTGAACACAAACCCCAAGCGGAGCCAATGTCGGATCCTCGCCCTGCCTTCTGATGCAAGAGATCTGCATTCAGCCTTTGCCCAGTGGGTGGCCGGACCTTCGCCCCATCACCTGACCCTAGCTTGTGTTCTCCACTTCTGTCCTCACACTCCTGGCCCACGAGCCCTCTCGATTGGGATTCCGGAGCCACAACGCGGCACTAGGCCTGCCCACCAGGGGAAAAAGGTTGCCTCTGGGTCTGCCCAGAGACCCCCCGTTAAGGATCAACCTTACACCACCAGACAGCACCCCAGTTATTTGGGCTGTTCTTTGCAATCATGGTCTCTCGACCCAGCTGACCTCAGCCAGGCACACCAACACCCAGACAGCTGGCCACACAGCCAGCCGCTTGCACCCGCCCTGGCCTTAGGCCATCATCTCTTCCCAGCCTGGTTGATCAGGCTTCAAAACCTAGACCTCATCTCCAATTACTGCACAGGGCTGGACCTGATGCCTAAATTAGAACTCATCTTCGCCCCTGGCAGGATAGGTTGCTGTTGGCATGCTGCCCACCTTCACGGTAGGAGAAACCAGCACGGGCCAGGAGGCCGGGCTCAGGGTGGAGGGCCGCCTTAGGCCCAAACAGGCATTGGGACACTCAGTGTGAGCCTCTGGCTCCAGTGAGGCTTCTCCCTGGATGGATCAAGAGGCCCCATAGAGCAATTGCCAGGCCCCTCGGTCCCCAAAGCTAACCAGGGGAGGGTTTTCCACTGTCCTGTACCCAGGACTCCCCTCTGGAATCCCTCTTTCGGAGGGACCCCAGAGCCAGAAAACAGGACTCCTTCCGTCGCAGAGAATGAACACCAACTCTGGGGAGCCTGGCCCAATCTACCAGAGAGGGAGACTCCTCCAAGGCCCATGAGGCCAGCCCTCCATTCCACGGTCATGCTTGACCCCAGATCCAGAGAAACCAGCCTGACCCACCGTCTAACACTCGCCCTTCCTTCCTATCCCCAGGAGCTGCCTTCATGGTCTGCAGATTGAGTCTTCCATACCCTCGGCCGCTAACCCAAGAGGAGTTTGTGTTTTCAGGTTCTGTCCCCACAGCCCTGGCCTCAAGGCGGAGGCCCCTGCAGCCACACCACAGCACTGGGTCCGCCCCCGCCATGGAAACTGTGCCCGAGCCATTGGCCACAACCCTACCGATCAGGAGACATCTCCAAGGTCTCCGAGGCCATCGCAAGAGTGGAGGCCGCCCTGGACAAACTGGGACGATCTGACACAAGCTGAGCGATGACCTCCACTCAGACATGCAGACGGATGCCCCCAGACACAGAAGCCAGGCCCCTAGGACCTGATAGGAACCTTGCTTTTGTTTCCAGGCATCTATCCTCGGAGGCCTGCTGTCCAATACAAGCAGAAGGGGTTTTCCTGAGGCTCTCCTCCGAACACCGCTCATCTCCCCGTGGGAAACGTGCTCTTTTGGAGCTGTGTCCAACCCTCCGACTAGGAGAATCCTTTCGGGCCCCAGAGCCACCGCTCCATTCCAACGTCTCCATGGACACAAACCCACATTATGACCCATCTTCAGGAGAGTCCGTTTCAACTCCGACCCCCTGGGAGCTCCTCCAGAGCCAGCAGATCGACCCTGCCTTGTGCTAGCAGACAATGGGAAGGTCAGGTGGGTGGCCCCGGCATCCATCCTTAGAACCAGGCTCTCCAGTCTTTCCGGATGGGGCGTCGTGGAGCCATTCCAAAGGAAACGAAGGCCCGGCACAAGGAATCCTGGCAGTTGGGAGCATCTCCCAACTGCCAGCGTCGCACACCTCCATGGCCATAGGAGGCACTCCTCTTCATCCAAGGCCAAACCTGGACACAAACTCCAACCTGGGCCACGTCGGATCCTCGCCCTGACTTCAGACACAGGACATCTCCTTTCAACCGCTGCAGAATGGGCCTCCATTGCCCTCGCCCTGAAACCTGACCCCTCACTTTGGTTCTCAGATTTCTGTCGTGCCACTCCTGGCCCACAAGCCCTCCAGCCTGGGAACACCGCAGCCATAAGGCAGCACTCTGCCTGCCCACCAGCAGAACAACGTTGCCCTCTGGCGCTGCCAGAGACCCCAATGATGCACAACCTGCACTTCACTAGACGGCACCCCATTTATCTAGGCAGCCCTGGGCACTAATGCTCTCTCTGACAGAGCCTGGGCTGGAACTCCTGACACACCCAGACTGCTGGCCCCAATTCCAGCCTATGGGACCCACCACGGCCTTAGGCCCTCGACTAGTCCCAACCTGTTTTTTTAGGCTTCCGAACCTCGACCTTATCTCCAAGCACTACACAGTGGTGGTAGCCCAGGGGCAGAAATCAGAACACCTCCCGCCTCCTGGCAGGAAACCTTGCTGTTGGCACGGTGTCCAATCTTCAGGGCGGGGAAACCAGCGTGGGCCATTAGGCCACGCCCATGCTTGAGGGCCACTTCAGGCACAGACACGCATTGGGACTCTCAGGGTGAGCCCTGAGCTCAAGGGAGGCTTCTCAGGGGCTGGACCGTGAGCCCGCCTATGGGGCTGGCCACGCCCTGAGGCAACCCATCCTCACCAGAGGTCACCTGTACCCAGGGCTGTGCTCTGGGATCCCTCTTCTGGAGGGACACCGGGGGCAGAGAACAGGACTCCTCCCATCTCATAGAATGACCCAAAGCACCTGGTAGCCTGGCCAAATCCCCAGAGTGACAGTCTGGTCCATGGCGCCAGAGACCACCCCTCCATGCAACGGCCATCCAGGACACCAAATGCAGAGACACAAGCCTGTACACCTGCCTCACATCCCCCCTTCCTGCCTATCCTGACGAGCTCCCCTCACGGAATGCAGCTGCCACCTGCCAGAACCAAGGCACCAACCTAAGCCCGAGGACATGATTTCAGACTTCTTGCCCCTCAGCCATGGCCCACACACGCTCCAGACGGGGGCCCCTGGAACCACACCGCACTCCAGGGCCTGCCCTCTCCAAGGGAACTCTGCCCGTCCCATGGCCCACAACCCTACAGATTAGGGGAACCTGCCATGGCCCAGCGACCATCCCTAGAGTGGAGACCGCCATGCACCAGCCGCGGCGATCTCTCCCAAGGTGAGCAACTACCTCCACTCAGAAAAGCAGACGGATGCCCCACAAAGACAAGACCGGCGCACAAAGGACGCTAGACCCTCCTCGGAATCCTCGCTTGCGTCTCCAGGCGTCTCTCCTCAGAGCCCTGTTTCCAATACCGGGCTCTGGGCGTGGCCCGAGGCACCAATTGGAACACCACTCGTCTGCCCATGGCAAACGTGCTCTTTGGAGCTGTGAAAACCCTCCATTTCGGACGTCATTTCACGGCCCCAGAGCCACCGCCTCATTCCAAGGTGTCCATGGACACAGAACCCCATTAGGACCCATCCTCAGGAGAGTCCATTTCAACGCAGCCAGCCGCTGGGTTGCTCCGCCAGAGCCTGCAGGTGGAAAGTAGCTGAATGCTAGGAGTTAGTGGTCATGTGTGCCGGCTTGCCCAGGCACCCATCCTTCAAAGCCTGTTCTCAACTTGTTCCCTAGGGGTCATCGTGGAGCCATCCAACAGGACACGATTGTCACGCAGAAGGTCCCATGGCGGATTGAGCATCTCCCAACACCCAGCGTGGGAAGTCCTCCATGGTCTCATGAGCCCCGGCCGCCTGCCTGAAGGGGCCTCCGTGAACACAAACCCCAAGCGGAGCCAATGTCGGATCCTCGCCCTGCCTTCTGATGCAAGAGATCTGCATTCAGCCTTTGCCCAGTGGGTGGCCGGACCTTCGCCCCATCACCTGACCCTAGCTTGTGTTCTCCACTTCTGTCCTCACACTCCTGGCCCACGAGCCCTCTCGATTGGGATTCCGGAGCCACAACGCGGCACTAGGCCTGCCCACCAGGGGAAAAAGGTTGCCTCTGGGTCTGCCCAGAGACCCCCAATAAGGATCAACCATTACGCCACCAGACAGCACCCCAGTTATTTGGGCTGCCCTTTGCACTCATGGTCTCTCGACCCAGCTGACCTCAACCAGGCACACCAACACCCAGACAGCTGGCCACACAGCCAGCAGCTTGCACCCGCCCAGGCCTTAGGCCATCATCTCTTCCCAGCCTGGTTGTTTAGGCTTCAAAACCTAGACCTCATCTCCAATTACTGCACAGGGCTGGACCTGATGCCTAAATTAGAACTCATCTTCGCCCCTGGCAGGATAGGTTGCTGTTGGCATGCTGCCCACCTTCACGGTAGGAGAAACCAGCACGGGCCAGGAGGCCGGGCTCAGGGTGGAGTGCCGCCTGAGGTCCAAACAGGCATTGGGACACTCAGTGTGAGCCTCTGGCTCCAGTGAGGCCTCTCCCTGGATGGATCAAGAGGACCCATAGAGCAATTGCCAGGCCCCTCGGTCCCCAAAGCTAACCAGGGGAGGGTTTTCCATTGCCCTGTACCCAGGACTCCCCTCCGGGATCCATCTTTCCCAGGGACCCCAGAGCCAGAAAACAGGACTCCTCCCATCGCAGAGAATGAACACCAACTCTGGGGAGCCTGGCCCAATCCCCAGAGAGGGAGACTCCTCCAAGGCCCATGAGGCCAGCCCTCCATTCCACGGTCATGCTTGACCCCAGATCCAGAGAAACCAGCCTGACCCACCGTCTCACACTCGCCCTTCCTTTTTATCCCCAGGAGCTGCCTTCATGGTCTGCAGATTGAGTCTTCCATACCCTCGGCCGCTAACCCAAGAGGAGTTTGTGTTTTCAGGTTCTGTCCCCACAGCCCTGGCCCCAAGGCGGAGGCCCCTGCAGCCACACCACAGCACTGGGTCCGCCCCCGCCATGGAAACTGTGCCCGAGCCATTGGCCACAACCCTACCGATCAGGAGACATCTCCAAGGTCTCCGAGGCCATCGCAAGAGTGGAGGCCGCCCTGGACAAACTGGGACGTTCTGACACAAGCTGAGCGATGACCTCCACTCAGACATGCAGACGGATGCCCCCAGACACAGAAGCCAGGCCCCTAGGACCTGATAGGAACCTTGCTTTTGTTTCCAGGCATCTATCCTCGGAGGCCTGCTGTCCAATACAAGCAGAAGGGGTTTTCCTGAGGCTCTCCTCCGAACACCGCTCATCTCCCCGTGGGAAACGTGCTCTTTTGGAGCTGTGTCCAACCCTCCGACTAGGAGAATCCTTTCGGGCCCCAGAGCCACCACTCCATTCCAACGTCTCCATGGACACAAACCCACATTATGACCCATCTTCAGGAGAGTCCGTTTCAACTCCGACCCCCTGGGAGCTCCTCCAGAGCCAGCAGGTCGACCCTGCCTTGTGCTAACAGACAATGGAAAGGTCAGATGGGTGGCCCCGGCATCCATCCTTAGAACCAGGCTCTCCAGTCTTTCCGGATGGGGCGTCGTGGAGCCATTCCAAAGGAAACGAAGGCCCGGCACAAGGAATCCTGGCAGTTGGGAGCATCTCCCAACTGCCAGCGTGGCACACCTCCATGGCCATAGGAGGCACTCCTCTTCATCCAAGGCCAAACCTGGACACAAACTCCAACCTGGGCCACGTCGGATCCTCGCCCTGACTTCAGACACAGGACATCTCCTTTCAACCGCTGCAGAATGGGCCTCCATTGCCCTCGCCCTGAAACCTGACCCCTCACTTTGGTTCTCAGATTTCTGTCGTGCCACTCCTGGCCCACAAGCCCTCCAGCCTGGGAACACCGGAGCCATAAGGCAGCACTCTGCCTGCCCACCAGCAGAACAACGTTGCCCTCTGGCGCTGCCAGAGACCCCAATGAGGCACAACCTGCACTTCACTAGACGGCACCCCATTTATCTAGGCAGCCCTGGGCACTAATGCTCTCTCTGACAGAGCCTGGGCTGGAACTCCTGACACACCCAGACTGCTGGCCCCAATTCCAGCCTATGGGACCCACCACGGCCTTAGGCCCTCGACTAGTCCCAACCTGTTTTTTTAGGCTTCCGGACCTCGACCTTATCTCCAAGCACCACACAGTGGTGGTAGCCCAGGGGCAGAAATCAGAACACCTCCCGCCCCTGGCAGGAAACATGGCTGTTGGCATGGAATCCAATCTTCAGGGCGGGGAAACCAGCATGGGCCATTAGGCCACGCCCATGCTTGAGGGCCCCTTCAGGCACAGACACGCATTGGGACCCTCAGGGTGAGCCCTGAGCTCAAGGGAGGCTTCTCAGGGGCCTGACAGTGAGCCCGCATATGGGGCTGGCCACGCCCTGAGGCAACCCATCCTCACCAGAGGTCACCTGTACCCAGGGCTCTGCTCTGGAGTCCCTCTTCTGGAGGGACACCGGGGGCAGAGAACAGGACTCCTCCCATCTCATAGAATGACACAAAGCACCTGGTAGCCTGGCCAAATCCCCAGAGTGACAGTCTGGTCCATGGCGCCAGAGACCACCCCTCCATGCAACGGCCATCCAGGACACCAAATGCAGAGACACAAGCCTGAGCACCTGCCTCACATCCCCCCTTCCTGCCTATCCTGACGAGCTCCCCTCACGGAATGCAGATGCCACCTGCCAGAACCAAGGCACCAACCTAAGCCCGAGGACGTGATTCGAGACTTCTTGCCCCACAGCCATGGCCCACACACGCTCCAGACGGGGGCCCCTAGAACCACACCGCACTCCAGGGCCTGCCCTCTCCAAGGGAACTCTGCCCGTCCCATGCCCCACAACCCTACAGATTAGGGGAACCTGCCATGGCCCAGCGACCATCCCTAGAGTGGAGACCGCCATGCACCAGCCGCGGCGATCTCTCCCAAGGTGAGCAACTACCTCCACTCAGAAAAGCAGACGGATGCCCCACAAAGACAAGACTGGCGCACACAGGACGCTAGACCCTCCTCAGAATCCTCGTTTGCGTCTCCAGGCGTCTCTCCTCAGAGCCCTGTTTCCAATACCGAGCTCTGGGCGTGGCCCGAGGCACCAATTGGGGCACCACTCGTCTGCCCATGGCAAACGTGCTCTTTGGAGCTGTGAAAACCCTCCATTTCGGACGTCATTTCACGGCCCCAGAGCCACCGCCTCATTCCAAGGTGTTCATGGAAACAGAACCCCATTAGGACCCATCCTCAGGAGAGTCCATTTCAACGCAGCCAGCCGCTTCGTTGCTCCGCCAGAGCCTGCAGATGGAAAGTACCTGGATGCTAGGAGACAGTGGTCATGCGTGCCGGCTTGCCCAGGCACCCATCCTTCCAAGACTCTTCTCGACTTGTTCCCTAGGGATCGTCGTGGAGCCATCCAACAGGACACGAGTGTCACGCAGAAGGTCCCCTGGCGGATTGAGCATCTCCCAACACCCAGCATGGGAAGTCCTCCATGGTCTCATGAGCCCCGTCCGCCTTCCTGAAGGGGCCTCCGTGAACACAAACCCCAAGCGGAGCCAATGTCGGATCCTCGCCCTGCCTTCTGATGCAAGAGATCTGCATTCAGCCTTTGCCCAGTGGGTGGCCGGACCTTCGCCCCATCACCTGACCCTAGCTTGTGTTCTCCACTTCTGTCCTCACACTCCTGGCCCACGAGCCCTCTCGATTGGGATTCCGGAGGCACAACGCGGCACTCGGCCTGCCCACCAGGGGAAAAACGGTTGCCTCTGGGTCTTCCCAGAGTCCCCCAATAAGGATCAACAATTACGCCACCGGACAGCACCCCAGTTATTTGGGCTGCCCTTTGCACTCATGGTCTCTCGACCCAGCTGACCTCAGCCAGGCACACCAACACCCAGACAGCTGGCCACACAGCCAGCAGCTTGCACCCGCCCTGGCCGTAGGCCATCATCTCTTCCCAGCCTGGTTGTTTAGGCTTCAAAACCTAGACCTCATCTCCAATTACTGCACAGGGCTGGACCTGATGCCTAAATTAGAACTCATCTTCGCCCCTGGCAGGATAGGTTGCTGTTGGCATGCTGCCCACCTTCACGGTAGGAGAAACCAGCACGGGCCAGGAGGCCGGGCTCAGGGTGGAGGGCCGCCTGAGGCCCAAACAGGCATTGGGACACTCAGTGTGAGCCTCGGGCTCCAGTGAGGCTTCTCCCTGGATGGATCAAGAGGCCCCATAGAGCAATTGCCAGGCCCCTCGGTCCCCAAAGCTAACCAGGGGAGGGTTTTCCATTGCCCTGTACCCAGGACTCCCCTCTGGAATCCCTCTTTCGGAGGGACCCCAGAGCCAGAAAACAGGACTCCTTCCGTCGAAGAGAATGAACACCAACTCTGGGGAGCCTGGCCCAATCTACCAGAGAGGGAGACTCCTCCAAGGCCCATGAGGCCAGCCCTCCATTCCACGGTCATGCTTGACCCCAGATCCAGAGAAACCAGCCTGACCCACCGTCTCACACTCGCCCTTCCTTCCTATCCCCAGGAGCTGCCTTCATGGTCTGCAGATTGAGTCTTCCATACCCTCGGCCGCTAACCCAAGAGGAGTTAGTGTTTTCAGGTTCTGTCCCCACAGCCCTGGCCCCAAGGTGGAGGCCCCTGCAGTCACACCACAGCACTGGGTCCGCCCCGCCATGGAAACTGTGCCCGAGCCATTGGCCACAACCCTACCGATCAGGAGACATCTCCAAGGTCTCCGAGGCCATCGCAAGAGTGGAGGCCGCCCTATACAAACTGGGACGATCTGACACAAGCTGAGCGATGACCTCCACTCAGACATGCAGACGGATGCCCCCAGACACAGAAGCCAGGCCCCTAGGACCTGATAGGAACCTTGCTTTTGTTTCCAGGCATCTATCCTCGGAGGCCTGCTGTCCAATACAAGCAGAAGGGGGTTTCCTGAGGCTCTCCTCCGAACACCGCTCATCTCCCCGTGGGAAACGTGCTCTTTTGGAGCTGTGTCCAACCCTCCGACTAGGAGAATCCTTTCGGGCCCCTGAGCCACCGCTCCATTCCAACGTCTCCATGGACACAAACCAACGTTATGACCCATCTTCAGGAGAGTCCGTTTCAACTCCGACCCCCTGGGAGCTCCTCCAGAGCCAGCAGATCGACCCTGCCTTGTGCTAGCAGACAATGGGAAGGTCAGGTGGGTGGCCCCAGCATCCATCCTTAGAACCAGGCTCTCCAGTCTTTCCGGATGGGGCGTCGTGGAGCCATTCCAAAGGAAACGAAGGCCCGGCACAAGGAATCCTGGCAGTTGGGAGCATCTCCCAACTGCCAGCGTGGCACACCTCCATGGCCATAGGAGGCACTCCTCTTCATCCAAGGCCAAACATGGACACAAACTCCAACCTGGGCCACGTCGGATCCTCGCCCTGACTTCAGACACAGGACATCTCCTTTCAACCGCTGCAGAATGGGCCTCCATTGCCCTCGCCCTGAAACCTGACCCCTCACTTTGGTTCTCAGATTGCTGTCCTGCCACTCCTGGCCCACAAGCCCTCCAGCCTGGGAACACCGCAGCCATAAGGCAGCACTCTGCCTGCCCACCAGCAGAACAACGTTGCCCTCTGGCGCTGCCAGAGACCCCAATGAGGCACAACCTGCACTTCACTAGACGGCACCCCATTTATCTAGGCAGCCCTGGGCACTAATGCTCTCTCTGACAGAGCCTGGGCTGGAACTCCTGACACACCTGACTGCTGGCCCCAATTCCAGCCTATGGGACCCACCATGGCCTTAGGCCCTCGACTAGTCCCAACCTGTTTTTTTAGGCTTCCGGACCTCGACCTTATCTCCAAGCACCACACAGTGGTGGTAGCCCAGGGGCAGAAATCAGAACACCTCCCGCCCCCTGGCAGGAAACCTTGCAGTTGGCATGGAATCCAATCTTCAGGGCGGGGAAACCAGCGTGGGCCATTAGGCCACGCCCATGCTTGAGGGCCACTTCAGGCACAGACACGCATTGGGACACTCAGGGTGAGCCCTGAGCTCAAGGGAGGCTTCTCAGGGGCTGGACCGTGAGCCCGCCTATGGGGCTGGCCACGCCCTGAGGCAACCCATCCTCACCAGAGGTCACCTGTACCCAGGGCTCTGCTCTGCTCTGGGATCCCTCTTCTGGAGGGACACCGGGGGCAGAGAACAGGACTCCTCTCATCTCATAGAATGACCCATAGAAAGCACCTTTTAGCCTGGCCAAATCCCCAGAGTGACAGTCTGGTCCATGGCGCCAGAGACCACCCCTCCATGCAACGGCCATCCAGGACACCAAATGCAGAGACACAAGCCTGAGCACCTGCCTCACATCCCCCCCTTCCTGCCTTTCCTGACGAGCTCCCCTCACGGAATGCAGATGCCACCTGCCAGAACCAAGGCACCAACCTAAGCCCGAGGACGTGATTTCAGACTTCTTGCCCCACAGCCATGGCCCACACACGCTCCAGACGGGGGCCCCTGGAACCACACCGCACTCCAGGGCCTGCCCTCTCCAAGGGAACTCTGCCCGTCCCATGGCCCACAACCCTACAGATTAGGGGAACCTGCCATGGCCCAGCGACCATCCCTAGAGTGGAGATCGCCATGCACCAGCCGAGGCGATCTCTCCCAAGGTGAGCAACTACCTCCACTCAGAAAAGCAGACGGATGCCCCACAAGGCAAGACCGGCGCACACAGGACGCTAGACCTCCTCGGAATCCTCGCTTGCGTCTCCAGGCGTCTCTCCTCAGAGCCCTGTTTCCAATACCGGGCTCTGGGCGTGGCCCGGGGCACCAATTGGAACACCACTCGTCTGCCCATGGCAAACGTGCTCTTTGGAGCTGTGAAAACCCTCCATTTCGGACGTCATTTCACGGCCCCAGAGCCACCGACTCATTCCAAGGTGTCCATGGACACAGAACCCCATTAGGACCCATCCTCAGGAGAGTCCATTTCAACGCAACCAGCCGCTGGGTTGCTCCGCCAGAGCCTGCAGGTGGAAAGTAGCTGAATGCTAGGAGTCAGTGGTCATGCGTGCCGGCTTGCCCAGGCACCCATCCTTCAAAGCCTGTTCTCGACTTGTTCCCTAGGGGTCATCGTGGAGCCATCCAACAGGACACGATTGTCACGCAGAAGGTCCCCTGGCGGATTGAGCATCTCCCAACACCCAGCGTGGGAAGTCCTCCATGGTCTCATGAGCCCCGTCCGCCTTCCTGAAGGGGCCTCCGTGAACACAAACCCCAAGCGGAGCTAATGTCGGATCCTCGCCCTGCCTTCTGATGCAAGAGATCTGCATTCAGCCTTTGCCCAGTGGGTGGCCGGACCTTCGCCCCATCACCTGACCCTAGCTTGTGTTCTCCACTTCTGTCCTCACACTCCTGGCCCACGAGCCCTCTCGATTGGGATTCCGGAGCCACAACGCAGCACTCGGCCTGCCCACCAGGGGAAAAACGGTTGCCTCTGGGTCTGCACAGAGACCCCCAATAAGGATCAACCATTACGCCACCGGACAGCACCCCAGTTATTTGGGCTGCCCTTTGCACTCATGGTCTCTCGACCCAGCTGACCTCAGCCAGGCACACCAACACCCAGACAGCTGGCCACACAGCCAGCAGCTTGCACCCGCCCTGGCCGTAGGCCATCATCTCTTCCCAGCCTGGTTGTTCAGGCTTCAAAACCTAGACCTCATCTCCAATTACTGCACAGGGCTGGACCTGATGCCTAAATTAGAACTCATCTTCGCCCCTGGCAGGATAGGTTGCTGTTGGCATGCTGCCCACCTTCACGGTAGGAGAAACCAGCACGGGCCAGGAGGCCGGGCTCAGGGTGGAGGGCCGCCTGAGGCCCAAACAGGCATTGGGACACTCAGTGTGAGCCTCGGGCTCCAGTGAGGCTTCTCCCTGGATGGATCAAGAGGCCCCATAGAGCAATTGCCAGGCCCCTCGGTCCCCAAAGCTAACCAGGGGAGGGTTTTCCATTGCCCTGAACCCAGGACTCCCCTCTGGAATCCCTCTTTCGGAGGGACCCCAGAGCCAGAAAACAGGACTCCTTCCGTCGCAGAGAATGAACACCAACTCTGGGGAGCCTGGCCCAATCTACCAGAGAGGGAGACTCCTCCAAGGCCCATGAGGCCAGCCCTCCATTCCACGGTCATGCTTGACCCCAGATCCAGAGAAACCAGCCTGACCCACCGTCTCACACTCGCCCTTCCTTCCTATCCCCAGGAGCTGCCTTCATGGTCTGCAGATTGAGTCTTCCATACCCTCGGCCGCTAACCCAAGAGAAGTTAGTGTTTTCAGGTTCTGTCCCCACAGCCCTGGCCCCAAGGTGGAGGCCCCTGCAGTCACACCACAGCACTGGGTCCGCCCCGCCATGGAAACTGTGCCCGAGCCATTGGCCACAACCCTACCGATCAGGAGACATCTCCAAGGTCTCCGAGGCCATCGCAAGAGTGGAGGCCGCCCTATACAAACTGGGACGATCTGACACAAGCTGAGCGATGACCTCCACTCAGACATGCAGACGGATGCCCCCAGACACAGAAGCCAGGCCCCTAGGACCTGATAGGAACCTTGCTTTTGTTTCCAGGCATCTATCCTCGGAGGCCTGCTGTCCAATACAAGCAGAAGGGGGTTTCCTGAGGCTCTCCTCCGAACACCGCTCATCTCCCCGTGGGAAACGTGCTCTTTTGGAGCTGTGTCCAACCCTCCGACTAGGAGAATCCTTTCGGGCCCCTGAGCCACCGCTCCATTCCAACGTCTCCATGGACACAAACCAACGTTATGACCCATCTTCAGGAGAGTCCGTTTCAACTCCGACCCCCTGGGAGCTCCTCCAGAGCCAGCAGATCGACCCTGCCTTGTGCTAGCAGACAATGGGAAGGTCAGGTGGGTGGCCCCAGCATCCATCCTTAGAACCAGGCTCTCCAGTCTTTCCGGATGGGGCGTCGTGGAGCCATTCCAAAGGAAACGAAGGCCCGGCACAAGGAATCCTGGCAGTTGGGAGCATCTCCCAACTGCCAGCGTGGCACACCTCCATGGCCATAGGAGGCACTCCTCTTCATCCAAGGCCAAACATGGACACAAACTCCAACCTGGGCCACGTCGGATCCTCGCCCTGACTTCAGACACAGGACATCTCCTTTCAACCGCTGCAGAATGGGCCTCCATTGCCCTCGCCCTGAAACCTGACCCCTCACTTTGGTTCTCAGATTGCTGTCCTGCCACTCCTGGCCCACAAGCCCTCCAGCCTGGGAACACCGCAGCCATAAGGCAGCACTCTGCCTGCCCACCAGCAGAACAACGTTGCCCTCTGGCGCTGCCAGAGACCCCAATGAGGCACAACCTGCACTTCACTAGACGGCACCCCATTTATCTAGGCAGCCCTGGGCACTAATGCTCTCTCTGACAGAGCCTGGGCTGGAACTCCTGACACTCCTGACTGCTGGCCCCAATTCCAGCCTATGGGACCCACCATGGCCTTAGGCCCTCGACTAGTCCCAACCTGTTTTTTTAGGCTTCCGGACCTCGACCTTATCTCCAAGCACCACACAGTGGTGGTAGCCCAGGGGCAGAAATCAGAACACCTCCCGCCCCCTGGCAGGAAACCTTGCAGTTGGCATGGAATCCAATCTTCAGGGCGGGGAAACCAGCGTGGGCCATTAGGCCACGCCCATGCTTGAGGGCCACTTCAGGCACAGACACGCATTGGGACACTCAGGGTGAGCCCTGAGCTCAAGGGAGGCTTCTCAGGGGCTGGACCGTGAGCCCGCCTATGGGGCTGGCCACGCCCTGAGGCAACCCATCCTCACCAGAGGTCACCTGTACCCAGGGCTCTGCTCTGCTCTGGGATCCCTCTTCTGGAGGGACACCGGGGGCAGAGAACAGGACTCCTCTCATCTCATAGAATGACCCATAGAAAGCACCTTTTAGCCTGGCCAAATCCCCAGAGTGACAGTCTGGTCCATGGCGCCAGAGACCACCCCTCCATGCAACGGCCATCCAGGACACCAAATGCAGAGACACAAGCCTGAGCACCTGCCTCACATCCCCCCCTTCCTGCCTTTCCTGACGAGCTCCCCTCACGGAATGCAGATGCCACCTGCCAGAACCAAGGCACCAACCTAAGCCCGAGGACGTGATTTCAGACTTCTTGCCCCACAGCCATGGCCCACACACGCTCCAGACGGGGGCCCCTGGAACCACACCGCACTCCAGGGCCTGCCCTCTCCAAGGGAACTCTGCCCGTCCCATGGCCCACAACCCTACAGATTAGGGGAACCTGCCATGGCCCAGCGACCATCCCTAGAGTGGAGATCGCCATGCACCAGCCGAGGCGATCTCTCCCAAGGTGAGCAACTACCTCCACTCAGAAAAGCAGACGGATGCCCCACAAGGCAAGACCGGCGCACACAGGACGCTAGACCTCCTCGGAATCCTCGCTTGCGTCTCCAGGCGTCTCTCCTCAGAGCCCTGTTTCCAATACCGGGCTCTGGGCGTGGCCCGGGGCACCAATTGGAACACCACTCGTCTGCCCATGGCAAACGTGCTCTTTGGAGCTGTGAAAACCCTCCATTTCGGACGTCATTTCACGGCCCCAGAGCCACCGACTCATTCCAAGGTGTCCATGGACACAGAACCCCATTAGGACCCATCCTCAGGAGAGTCCATTTCAACGCAACCAGCCGCTGGGTTGCTCCGCCAGAGCCTGCAGGTGGAAAGTAGCTGAATGCTAGGAGTCAGTGGTCATGCGTGCCGGCTTGCCCAGGCACCCATCCTTCAAAGCCTGTTCTCGACTTGTTCCCTAGGGGTCATCGTGGAGCCATCCAACAGGACACGATTGTCACGCAGAAGGTCCCCTGGCGGATTGAGCATCTCCCAACACCCAGCGTGGGAAGTCCTCCATGGTCTCATGAGCCCCGTCCGCCTTCCTGAAGGGGCCTCCGTGAACACAAACCCCAAGCGGAGCTAATGTCGGATCCTCGCCCTGCCTTCTGATGCAAGAGATCTGCATTCAGCCTTTGCCCAGTGGGTGGCCGGACCTTCGCCCCATCACCTGACCCTAGCTTGTGTTCTCCACTTCTGTCCTCACACTCCTGGCCCACGAGCCCTCTCGATTGGGATTCCGGAGCCACAACGCAGCACTCGGCCTGCCCACCAGGGGAAAAACGGTTGCCTCTGGGTCTGCACAGAGACCCCCAATAAGGATCAACCATTACGCCACCGGACAGCACCCCAGTTATTTGGGCTGCCCTTTGCACTCATGGTCTCTCGACCCAGCTGACCTCAGCCAGGCACACCAACACCCAGACAGCTGGCCACACAGCCAGCAGCTTGCACCCGCCCTGGCCGTAGGCCATCATCTCTTCCCAGCCTGGTTGTTCAGGCTTCAAAACCTAGACCTCATCTCCAATTACTGCACAGGGCTGGACCTGATGCCTAAATTAGAACTCATCTTCGCCCCTGGCAGGATAGGTTGCTGTTGGCATGCTGCCCACCTTCACGGTAGGAGAAACCAGCACGGGCCAGGAGGCCGGGCTCAGGGTGGAGGGCCGCCTGAGGCCCAAACAGGCATTGGGACACTCAGTGTGAGCCTCGGGCTCCAGTGAGGCTTCTCCCTGGATGGATCAAGAGGCCCCATAGAGCAATTGCCAGGCCCCTCGGTCCCCAAAGCTAACCAGGGGAGGGTTTTCCATTGCCCTGAACCCAGGACTCCCCTCTGGAATCCCTCTTTCGGAGGGACCCCAGAGCCAGAAAACAGGACTCCTTCCGTCGCAGAGAATGAACACCAACTCTGGGGAGCCTGGCCCAATCTACCAGAGAGGGAGACTCCTCCAAGGCCCATGAGGCCAGCCCTCCATTCCACGGTCATGCTTGACCCCAGATCCAGAGAAACCAGCCTGACCCACCGTCTCACACTCGCCCTTCCTTCCTATCCCGAGGAGCTGCCTTTATGGTCTGCAGATTGAGTCTTCCATACCCTCGGACCTAACCCAAGAGGAGTTTGTGTTTTCAGGTTCTGTCCCCACAGCCCTGGCCCCAAGGCGGAGGCCCCTGCAGCCACACCACAGCACTGGGTCCGCCCCCGCCATGGAAACTGTGCCCGAGCCATTGGCCACAACCCTACCGATCAGGAGACATCTCCAAGGTCTCTGAGGCCATCGCAAGAGTGGAGGCCGCCCTGGACAAACTGGGACGATATGACACAAACTGAGCGATGACCTCCACTCAGACATGCAGACGGATGCCCCCAGACACAGAAGCCAGGCCCCTAGGACCTGATAGGAACCTTGCTTTTGTTTCCAGGCTTCTATCCTCGGAGGCCTGCTGTCCAATACAAGCATAAGGGGGTTTCCTGAGGCTCTCCTCCGAACACCGCTCATCTCCCCGTGGGAAACGTGCTCTTTTGGAGCTGTGTCCAACCCTCCGACTAGGAGAATCCTTTCGGGCCCCTGAGCCACCGCTCCATTCCAACGTCTCCATGGACACAAACCCACATTAGGACCCATCTTCAGGAGAGTCCGTTTCAACTCCGACCCCCTGGGAGCTCCTCCAGAGCCAGCAGATCGACTCTGCCTTGTGCTAGCAGACAATGGGAAGGTCAGGTGGGTGGCCCTGGCATCCATCCTTAGAACCAGGCTCTCCAATCTTTCCGGATGGGGCGTCGTGGAGCCATTCCAAAGGAAACGAAGGCCCGGCACAAGGAATCCTGGCAGTTGGGAGCATCTCCCAACTGCCAGCGTGGCACACCTCCATGGCCATAGGAGGCACTCCTCTTCATCCAAGGCCAAACCTGGACACAAACTCCAACCTGGGCCACGTCGGATCCTCGCCCTGACTTCAGACACAGGACATCTCCTTTCAACCGCTGCAGAATGGGCCTCCATTGCCATCGCCCTGAAATCTGACCCCTCACTTTGGTTCTCAGATTGCTGTCCTGCCACTCCTGGCCCACAAGCCCTCCAGCCTGGGAACACCGGAGCCATAAGACAGCACTCTGCCTGCCCACCAGCAGAACAACGTTGCCCTCTGGCGCTGCCAGAGACCCCAATGAGGCACAACCTGCACTTCACTAGACGGCACCCCATTTATCTAGGCAGCCCTGGGCACTAATGCTCTCTCTGACAGAGCCTGGGCTGGAACTCCTGACACACCTGACTGCTGGCCCCAATTCCAGCCTATGGGACCCACCATGGCCTTAGGCCCTCGACTAGTCCCAACCTGTTTTTTTAGGCTTCCGGACCTCGACCTTATCTCCAAGCACCACACAGTGGTGGTAGCCCAGGGGCAGAAATCAGAACACCTCCCGCCCCCTGGCAGGAAACCTTGCAGTTGGCATGGAATCCAATCTTCAGGGCGGGGAAACCAGCGTGGGCCATTAGGCCACGCCCATGCTTGAGGGCCACTTCAGGCACAGACACGCATTGGGACACTCAGGGTGAGCCCTGAGCTCAAGGGAGGCTTCTCAGGGGCTGGACCGTGAGCCCGCCTATGGGGCTGGCCACGCCCTGAGGCAACCCATCCTCACCAGAGGTCACCTGTACCCAGGGCTCTGCTCTGCTCTGGGATCCCTCTTCTGGAGGGACACCGGGGGCAGAGAGCAGGACTCCTCTCATCTCATAGAATGACCCATAGAAAGCACCTTTTAGCCTGGCCAAATCCCCAGAGTGACAGTCTGGTCCATGGCGCCAGAGACCACCCCTCCATGCAACGGCCATCCAGGACACCAAATGCAGAGACACAAGCCTGAGCACCTGCCTCACATCCCCCCCTTCCTGCCTTTCCTGACGAGCTCCCCTCACGGAATGCAGATGCCACCTGCCAGAACCAAGGCACCAACCTAAGCCCGAGGACGTGATTTCAGACTTCTTGCCCCACAGCCATGGCCCACACACGCTCCAGACGGGGGCCCCTGGAACCACACCGCACTCCAGGGCCTGCCCTCTCCAAGGGAACTCTGCCCGTCCCATGGCCCACAACCCTACAGATTAGGGGAACCTGCCATGGCCCAGCGACCATCCCTAGAGTGGAGATCGCCATGCACCAGCCGAGGCGATCTCTCCCAAGGTGAGCAACTACCTCCACTCAGAAAAGCAGACGGATGCCCCACAAGGCAAGACCGGCGCACACAGGACGCTAGACCTCCTCGGAATCCTCGCTTGCGTCTCCAGGCGTCTCTCCTCAGAGCCCTGTTTCCAATACCGGGCTCTGGGCGTGGCCCGGGGCACCAATTGGAACACCACTCGTCTGCCCATGGCAAACGTGCTCTTTGGAGCTGTGAAAACCCTCCATTTCGGACGTCATTTCACGGCCCCAGAGCCACCGACTCATTCCAAGGTGTCCATGGACACAGAACCCCATTAGGACCCATCCTCAGGAGAGTCCATTTCAACGCAACCAGCCGAGGGGTTGCTCCGCCAGAGCCTGCAGGTGGAAAGTAGCTGAATGCTAGGAGTCAGTGGTCATGCGTGCCGGCTTGCCCAGGCACCCATCCTTCAAAGCCTGTTCTCGACTTGTTCCCTAGGGGTCATCGTGGAGCCATCCAACAGGACACGATTGTCACGCAGAAGGTCCCCTGGCGGATTGAGCATCTCCCAACACCCAGCGTGGGAAGTCCTCCATGGTCTCATGAGCCCCGTCCGCCTTCCTGAAGGGGCCTCCGTGAACACAAACCCCAAGCGGAGCTAATGTCGGATCCTCGCCCTGCCTTCTGATGCAAGAGATCTGCATTCAGCCTTTGCCCAGTGGGTGGCCGGACCTTCGCCCCATCACCTGACCCTAGCTTGTGTTCTCCACTTCTGTCCTCACACTCCTGGCCCACGAGCCCTCTCGATTGGGATTCCGGAGCCACAACGCAGCACTCGGCCTGCCCACCAGGGGAAAAACGGTTGCCTCTGGGTCTGCACAGAGACCCCCAATAAGGATCAACCATTACGCCACCGGACAGCACCCCAGTTATTTGGGCTGCCCTTTGCACTCATGGTCTCTCGACCCAGCTGACCTCAGCCAGGCACACCAACACCCAGACAGCTGGCCACACAGCCAGCAGCTTGCACCCGCCCTGGCCGTAGGCCATCATCTCTTCCCAGCCTGGTTATTCAGGCTTCAAAACCTAGACCTCATCTCCAATTACTGCACAGGGCTGGACCTGATGCCTAAATTAGAACTCATCTTCGCCCCTGGCAGGATAGGTTGCTGTTGGCATGCTGCCCACCTTCACGGTAGGAGAAACCAGCACGGGCCAGGAGGCCGGGCTCAGGGTGGAGGGCCGCCTGAGGCCCAAACAGGCATTGGGACACTCAGTGTGAGCCTCGGGCTCCAGTGAGGCTTCTCCCTGGATGGATCAAGAGGCCCCATAGAGCAATTGCCAGGCCCCTCGGTCCCCAAAGCTAACCAGGGGAGGGTTTTCCATTGCCCTATACCCAGGACTCCCCTCTGGAATCCCTCTTTCGGAGGGACCCCAGAGCCAGAAAACAGGACTCCTTCCGTCGCAGAGAATGAACACCAACTCTGGGGAGCCTGGCCCAATCTACCAGAGAGGGAGACTCCTCCAAGGCCCATGAGGCCAGCCCTCCATTCCACGGTCATGCTTGACCCCAGATCCAGAGAAACCAGCCTGACCCACCGTCTCACACTCGCCCTTCCTTCCTATCCCCAGGAGCTGCCTTCATGGTCTGCAGATTGAGTCTTCCATACCCTCGGCCGCTAACCCAAGAGGAGTTTGTGTTTTCAGGTTCTGTCCCCACAGCCCTGGCCCCAAGGCGGAGGCCCCTGCAGCCACACCACAGCACTGGGTCCGCCCCCGCCATGGAAACTGTGCCCGAGCCATTGGCCACAACCCTACCGATCAGGAGACATCTCCAAGGTCTCTGAGGCCATCGCAAGAGTGGAGGCCGCCCTGGACAAACTGGGACGATCTGACACAAACTGAGCGATGACCTCCACTCAGACATGCAGACGGATGCCCCCAGACACAGAAGCCAGGCCCCTAGGACCTGATAGGAACCTTGCTTTTGTTTCCAGGCATCTATCCTCGGAGGCCTGCTGTCCAATACAAGCAGAAGGGGGTTTCCTGAGGCTCTCCTCCGAACACCGCTCATCTCCCCGTGGGAAACGTGCTCTTTTGGAGCTGTGTCCAACCCTCCGACTAGGAGAATCCTTTCGGGCCCCTGAGCCACCACTCCATTCCAACATCTCCATGGACACAAACCCACATTAGGACCCATCTTCAGGAGAGTCCGTTTCAACTCCGACCCCCTGGGAGCTCCTCCAGAGCCAGCAGATCGACTCTGCCTTGTGCTAGCAGACAATGGGAAGGTCAGGTGGGTGGCCCTGGCATCCATCCTTAGAACCAGGCTCTCCAATCTTTCCGGATGGGGCGTCGTGGAGCCATTCCAAAGGAAACGAAGGCCCGGCACAAGGAATCCTGGCAGTTGGGAGCATCTCCCAACTGCCAGCGTGGCACACCTCCATGGCCATAGGAGGCACTCCTCTTCATCCAAGGCCAAACCTGGACACAAACTCCAACCTGGGCCACGTCGGATCCTCGCCCTGACTTCAGACACAGGACATCTCCTTTCAACCGCTGCAGAATGGGCCTCCATTGCCATCGCCCTGAAATCTGACCCCTCACTTTGGTTCTCAGATTGCTGTCCTGCCACTCCTGGCCCACAAGCCCTCCAGCCTGGGAACACCGGAGCCATAAGACAGCACTCTGCCTGCCCACCAGCAGAACAACGTTGCCCTCTGGCGCTGCCAGAGACCCCAATGAGGCACAACCTGCACTTCACTAGACGGCACCCCATTTATCTAGGCAGCCCTGGGCACTAATGCTCTCTCTGACAGAGCCTGGGCTGGAACTCCTGACACACCCAGACTGCTGGCCCCAATTCCAGCCTATGGGACCCACCATGGCCTTAGGCCCTCGACTAGTCCCAACCTGTTTTTTTAGGCTTCCGGACCTCGACCTTATCTCCAAGCACCACACAGTGGTGGTAGCCCAGGGGCAGAAATCAGAACACCTCCCGCACCCTGGCAGGAAACCTTGCTGTTGGCATGGAATCCAATCTTCAGGGCGGGGAAACCAGCGTGGGCCATTAGGCCACGCCCATGCTTGAGGGCCACTTCAGGCACAGACACGCATTGGGACACTCAGGGTGAGCCCTGAGCTCAAGGGAGGCTTCTCAGGGGCTGGACCGTGAGCCCGCCTATGGGGCTGGCCACGCCCTGAGGCAACCCATCCTCACCAGAGGTCACCTGTACCCAGGGCTCTGCTCTGCTCTGGGATCCCTCTTCTGGACGGACACCGGGGGCAGAGAGCAGGACTCCTCTCATGTCATAGAATGACCCATAGAAAGCACCTGGTAGCCTGGCCAAATCCCCAGAGTGACAGTCTGGTCCATGGCGCCAGAGACCACCCCTCCATGCAACGGCCATCCAGGACACCAAATGCAGAGACACAAGCCTGAGCACCTGCCTCACATCCCCCCTTCCTGCCTATCCTGACGAGCTCCCCTCACGGAATGCAGATGCCACCTGCCAGAACCAAGGCACCAACCTAAGCCCGAGGACGTGATTTCAGACTTCTTGCCCCACAGCCATGGCCCACACACGCTCCAGACGGGGGCCCCTGGAACCACACCGCACTCCAGGGCCTGCCCTCTCCAAGGGAACTCTGCCCGTCCCATGGCCCACAACCCTACAGATTAGGGGAACCTGCCATGGCCCAGCGACCATCCCTAGAGTGGAGACCGCCATGCACCAGTCGCGGCGATCTCTCCCAAGGTGAGCAACTACCTCCACTCAGAAAAGCAGACGGATGCCCCACAAAGACAAGACCGGCGCACACAGGACGCTAGACCTCCTCGGAATCCTCGCTTGCGTCTCCAGGCGTCTCTCCTCAGAGCCCTGTTTCCAATACCGGGCTCTGGGCGTGGCCCGGGGCACCAATTGGAACACCACTCATCTGCCCATGGCAAACGTGCTCTTTGGAGCTGTGAAAACCCTCCATTTCGGACGTCATTTCACGGCCCCAGAGCCACCGACTCATTCCAAGGTGTCCATGGACACAGAACCCCATTAGGACCCATCCTCAGGAGAGTCCATTTCAACGCAACCAGCCGCTGGGTTGCTCCGCCAGAGCCTGCAGGTGGAAAGTAGCTGAATGCTAGGAGTCAGTGGTCATGCGTGCCGGCTTGCCCAGGCACCCATCCTTCAAAGCCTGTTCTCGACTTGTTCCCTAGGGGTCATCGTGGAGCCATCCAACAGGACACGATTGTCACGCAGAAGGTCCCCTGGCGGATTGAGCATCTCCCAACACCCAGCGTGGGAAGTCCTCCATGGTCTCATGAGCCCCGTCCGCCTTCCTGAAGGGGCCTCCGTGAACACAAACCCCAAGCGGAGCCAATGTCGGATCCTCGCCCTGCCTTCTGATGCAAGAGATCTGCACTCAGCCTTTGCCCAGTGGGTGGCCGGACCTTCGCCCCATCACCTGACCCTAGCTTGTGTTCTCCACTTCTGTCCTCACACTCCTGGCCCACGAGCCCTCTCGATTGGGATTCCGGAGCCACAACGCGGCACTCGGCCTGCCCACCAGGGGAAAAACGGTTGCCTCTGGGTCTGCCCAGAGACCCCCAATAAGGATCAACCATTACGCCACCGGACAGCACCCCAGTTATTTGGGCTGCCCTTTGCACTCATGGTCTCTCGACCCAGCTGACCTCAGCCAGGCACACCAACACCCAGACAGCTGGCCACACAGCCAGCAGCTTGCACCCGCCCTGGCCTTAGGCCATCATCTCTTCCCAGCCTGGTTGTTTAGGCTTCAAAACCTAGACCTCATCTCCAATTACTGCACAGGGCTGGACCTGATGCCTAAATTAGAACTCATCTTCGCCCCTGGCAGGATAGGTTGCTGTTGGCATGCTGCCCACCTTCACGGTAGGAGAAACCAGCACGGGCCAGGAGGCCGGGCTCAGGGTGGAGGGCCGCCTGAGGCCCAAACAGGCATTGGGACACTCAGTGTGAGCCTCGGGCTCCAGTGAGGCTTCTCCCTGGATGGATCAAGAGGCCCCATAGAGCAATTGCCAGGCCCCTCGGTCCCCAAAGCTAACCAGGGGAGGGTTTTCCATTGCCCTGTACCCAGGACTCCCCTCTGGAATCCCTCTTTCGGAGGGACCCCAGAGCCAGAAAACAGGACTCCTTCCGTCGCAGAGAATGAACACCAACTCTGGGGAGCCTGGCCCAATCTACCAGAGAGGGAGACTCCTCCAAGGCCCATGAGGCCAGCCCTCCATTCCACGGTCATGCTTGACCCCAGATCCAGAGAAACCAGCCTGACCCACCGTCTCACACTCGCCCTTCCTTCCTATCCCCAGGAGCTGCCTTCATGGTCTGCAGATTGAGTCTTCCATACCCTCGGCCGCTAACCCAAGAGGAGTTTGTGTTTTCAGGTTCTGTCCCCACAGCCCTGGCCCCAAGGCGGAGGCCCCTGCAGCCACACCACAGCACTGGGTCCGCCCCCGCCATGGAAACTGTGCCCGAGCCATTGGCCACAACCCTACCGATCAGGAGACATCTCCAAGGTCTCCGAGGCCATCGCAAGAGTGGAGGCCGCCCTGGACAAACTGGGACGATCTGACACAAACTGAGCGATGACCTCCACTCAGACATGCAGACGGATGCCCCCAGACACAGAAGCCAGGCCCCTAGGACCTGATAGGAACCTTGCTTTTGTTTCCAGGCATCTATCCTCGGAGGCCTGCTGTCCAATACAAGCAGAAGGGGGTTTCCTGAGGCTCTCCTCCGAACACCGCTCATCTCCCCGTGGGAAACGTGCTCTTTTGGAGCTGTGTCCAACCCTCCGACTAGGAGAATCCTTTCGGGCCCCAGAGCCACCGCTCCATTCCAACGTCTCCATGGACACAAACCCACATTATGACCCATCTTCAGGAGAGTCCGTTTCAACTCCGACCCCCTGGGAGCTCCTCCAGAGCCAGCAGGTCGACCCTGCCTTGTGCTAACAGACAATGGAAAGGTCAGATGGGTGGCCCCGGCATCCATCCTTAGAACCAGGCTCTCCAGTCTTTCCGGATGGGGCGTCGTGGAGCCATTCCAAAGGAAACGAAGGCCCGGCACAAGGAATCCTGGCAGTTGGGAGCATCTCCCAACTGCCAGCGTGGCACACCTCCATGGCCATAGGAGGCACTCCTCTTCATCCAAGGCCAAACCTGGACACAAACTCCAACCTGGGCCACGTCGGATCCTCGCCCTGACTTCAGACACAGGACATCTCCTTTCAACCGCTGCAGAATGGGCCTCCATTGCCCTCGCCCTGAAACCTGACCCCTCACTTTGGTTCTCAGATTGCTGTCATGCCACTCCTGGCCCACAAGCCCTCCAGCCTGGGAACACCGCAGCCATAAGGCAGCACTCTGCCTGCCCACCAGCAGAACAACGTTGCCCTCTGGCGCTGCCAGAGACCCCAATGAGGCACAACCTGCACTTCACTAGACGGCACCCCATTTATCTAGGCAGCCCTGGGCACTAATGCTCTCTCTGACAGAGCCTGGGCTGGAACTCCTGACACACCTGACTGCTGGCCCCAATTCCAGCCTATGGGACCCACCATGGCCTTAGGCCCTCGACTAGTCCCAACCTGTTTTTTTAGGCTTCCGGACCTCGACCTTATCTCCAAGCACCACACAGTGGTGGTAGCCCAGGGGCAGAAATCAGAACACCTCCCGCCCCCTGGCAGGAAACCTTGCTGTTGGCATGGAATCCAATCTTCAGGGCGGGGAAACCAGCGTGGGCCATTAGGCCATGCCCATGCTTGAGGGCCACTTCAGGCACAGACACGCATTGGGACCCTCAGGGTGAGCCCTGAGCTCAAGGGAGGCTTCTCAGGGGCTGGACCGTGAGCCCGCCTATGGGGCTGGCCACGCCCTGAGGCAACCCATCCTCACCAGAGGTCACCTGTACCCAGGGCTCTGCTCTGCTCTGGGATCCCTCCTCTGGACGGACACCGGGGGCAGAGAACAGGACTCCTCCCATCTCATAGAATGACCCATAGAAAGCACCTGGTAGCCTGGCCAAATCCCCAGAGTGACAGTCTGGTCCATGGCGCCAGAGACCACCCCTCCATGCAACGGCCATCCAGGACACCAAATGCAGAGACACAAGCCTGAGCACCTGCCTCACATCCCCCCTTCCTGCCTATCCTGACGAGCTCCCCTCACGGAATGCAGATGCCACCTGCCAGAACCAAGGCACCAACCTAAGCCCGAGGACGTGATTTCAGACTTCTTGCCCCACAGCCATGGCCCACACACGCTCCAGACGGGGGCCCCTGGAACCACCCCGCACTCCAGGGCCTGCCCTCTCCAAGGGATCTCTGCCCGTCCCATGGCCCACAACCCTACAGATTAGGGGAACCTGCCATGGCCCAGCGACCATCCCTAGAGTGGAGACCGCCATGCACCAGCCGCGGCGATCTCTCCCAAGGTGAGCAACTACCTCCACTCAGAAAAGCAGACGGATGCCCCACAAAGACAAGACCGGCGCACACAGGACGCTAACCCTCCTCGGAATCCTCGCTTGCGTCTCCAGGCGTCTCTCCTCAGAGCCCTGTTTCCAATACCGGGCTCTGGGCGTGGCCCGGGGCACCAATTGGAACACCACTCGTCTGCCCATGGCAAACGTGCTCTTTGGAGCTGTGAAAACCCTCCATTTCGGACGTCATTTCACGGCCCCAGAGCCACCGACTCATTCCAAGGTGTCCATGGACACAGAACCCCATTAGGACCCATCCTCAGGAGAGTCCATTTCAACGCAACCAGCCGCTGGGTTGCTCCGCCAGAGCCTGCAGGTGGAAAGTAGCTGAATGCTAGGAGTCAGTGGTCATGCGTGCCGGCTTGCCCAGGCACCCATCCTTCAAAGCCTGTTCTCGACTTGTTCCCTAGGGGTCATCGTGGAGCCATCCAACAGGACACGATTGTCACGCAGAAGGTCCCCTGGCGGATTGAGCATCTCCCAACACCCAGCGTGGGAAGTCCTCCATGGTCTCATGAGCCCCGTCCGCCTGCCTGAAGGGGCCTCCGTGAACACAAACCCCAAGCGGAGCTAATGTCGGATCCTCGCCCTGCCTTCTGATGCAAGAGATCTGCATTCAGCCTTTGCCCAGTGGGTGGCCGGACCTTCGCCCCATCACCTGACCCTAGCTTGTGTTCTCCACTTCTGTCCTCACACTCCTGGCCCACGAGCCCTCTCGATTGGGATTCCGGAGCCACAACGCAGCACTCGGCCTGCCCACCAGGGGAAAAACGGTTGCCTCTGGGTCTGCACAGAGACCCCCAATAAGGATCAACCATTACGCCACCGGACAGCACCCCAGTTATTTGGGCTGCCCTTTGCACTCATGGTCTCTCGACCCAGCTGACCTCAGCCAGGCACACCAACACCCAGACAGCTGGCCACACAGCCAGCAGCTTGCACCCGCCCTGGCCGTAGGCCATCATCTCTTCCCAGCCTGGTTATTCAGGCTTCAAAACCTAGACCTCATCTCCAATTACTGCACAGGGCTGGACCTGATGCCTAAATTAGAACTCATCTTCGCCCCTGGCAGGATAGGTTGCTGTTGGCATGCTGCCCACCTTCACGGTAGGAGAAACCAGCACGGGCCAGGAGGCCGGGCTCAGGGTGGAGGGCCGCCTGAGGCCCAAACAGGCATTGGGACACTCAGTGTGAGCCTCGGGCTCCAGTGAGGCTTCTCCCTGGATGGATCAAGAGGCCCCATAGAGCAATTGACAGGCCCCTCGGTCCCCAAAGCTAACCAGGGGAGGGTTTTCCATTGCCCTGTACCCAGGACTCCCCTCTGGAATCCCTCTTTCGGAGGGACCCCAGAGCCAGAAAACAGGACTCCTTCCGTCGCAGAGAATGAACACCAACTCTGGGGAGCCTGGCCCAATCTACCAGAGAGGGAGACTCCTCCAAGGCCCATGAGGCCAGCCCTCCATTCCACGGTCATGCTTGACCCCAGATCCAGAGAAACCAGCCTGACCCACCGTCTCACACTCGCCCTTCCTTCCTATCCCCAGGAGCTGCCTTCATGGTCTGCAGATTGAGTCTTCCATACCCTCGGCCGCTAACCCAAGAGGAGTTTGTGTTTTCAGGTTCTGTCCCCACAGCCCTGGCCCCAAGGCGGAGGCCCCTGCAGCCACACCACAGCACTGGGTCCGCCCCCGCCATGGAAACTGTGCCCGAGCCATTGGCCACAACCCTACCGATCAGGAGACATCTCCAAGGTCTCCGAGGCCATCGCAAGAGTGGAGGCCGCCCTGGACAAACTGGGACGATCTGACACAAACTGAGCGATGACCTCCACTCAGACATGCAGACGGATGCCCCCAGACACAGAAGCCAGGCCCCTAGGACCTGATAGGAACCTTGCTTTTGTTTCCAGGCATCTATCCTCGGAGGCCTGCTGTCCAATACAAGCAGAAGGGGGTTTCCTGAGGCTCTCCTCCGAACACCGCTCATCTCCCCGTGGGAAACGTGCTCTTTTGGAGCTGTGTCCAACCCTCCGACTAGGAGAATCCTTTCGGGCCCCAGAGCCACCGCTCCATTCCAACGTCTCCATGGACACAAACCCACATTATGACCCATCTTCAGGAGAGTCCGTTTCAACTCCGACCCCCTGGGAGCTCCTCCAGAGCCAGCAGGTCGACCCTGCCTTGTGCTAACAGACAATGGAAAGGTCAGATGGGTGGCCCCGGCATCCATCCTTAGAACCAGGCTCTCCAGTCTTTCCGGATGGGGCGTCGTGGAGCCATTCCAAAGGAAACGAAGGCCCGGCACAAGGAATCCTGGCAGTTGGGAGCATCTCCCAACTGCCAGCGTGGCACACCTCCATGGCCATAGGAGGCACTCCTCTTCATCCAAGGCCAAACCTGGACACAAACTCCAACCTGGGCCACGTCGGATCCTCGCCCTGACTTCAGACACAGGACATCTCCTTTCAACCGCTGCAGAATGGGCCTCCATTGCCATCGCCCTGAAATCTGACCCCTCACTTTGGTTCTCAGATTGCTGTCATGCCACTCCTGGCCCACAAGCCCTCCAGCCTGGGAACACCGGAGCCATAAGACAGCACTCTGCCTGCCCACCAGCAGAACAACGTTGCCCTCTGGCGCTGCCAGAGACCCCAATGAGGCACAACCTGCACTTCACTAGACGGCACCCCATTTATCTAGGCAGCCCTGGGCACTAATGCTCTCTCTGACAGAGCCTGGGCTGGAACTCCTGACACACCCAGACTGCTGGCCCCAATTCCAGCCTATGGGACCCACCATGGCCTTAGGCCCTCGACTAGTCCCAACCTGTTTTTTTAGGCTTCCGGACCTCGACCTTATCTCCAAGCACCACACAGTGGTGGTAGCCCAGGGGCAGAAATCAGAACACCTCCCGCCCCCTGGCAGGAAACCTTGCTGTTGGCATGGAATCCAATCTTCAGGGCGGGGAAACCAGCGTGGGCCATTAGGCCACGCCCATGCTTGAGGGCCACTTCAGGCACAGACACGCATTGGGACCCTCAGGGTGAGCCCTGAGCTCAAGGGAGGCTTCTCAGGGGCTGGACCGTGAGCCCGCCTATGGGGCTGGCCACGCCCTGAGGCAACCCATCCTCACCAGAGGTCACCTGTACCCAGGGCTCTGCTCTGCTCTGGGATCCCTCCTCTGGACGGACACCGGGGGCAGAGAACAGGACTCCTCCCATCTCATAGAATGACCCATAGAAAGCACCTGGTAGCCTGGCCAAATCCCCAGAGTGACAGTCTGGTCCATGGCGCCAGAGACCACCCCTCCATGCAACGGCCTTCCTGGACACCAAATGCAGAGACACAAGCCTGAGCACCTGCCTCACATCCCCCCTTCCTGCCTATCCTGACGAGCTCCCCTCACGGAATGCAGATGCCACCTGCCAGAACCAAGGCACCAACCTAAGCCCGAGGACGTGATTTCAGACTTCTTGCCCCACAGCCATGGCCCACACACGCTCCAGACGGGGGCCCCTGGAACCACCCCGCACTCCAGGGCCTGCCCTCTCCAAGGGATCTCTGCCCGTCCCATGGCCCACAACCCTACAGATTAGGGGAACCTGCCATGGCCCAGCGACCATCCCTAGAGTGGAGACCGCCATGCACCAGCCGCGGCGATCTCTCCCAAGGTGAGCAACTACCTCCACTCAGAAAAGCAGACGGATGCCCCACAAAGACAAGACCGGCGCACACAGGACGCTAGACCTCCTCGGAATCCTCGCTTGCGTCTCCAGGCGTCTCTCCTCAGAGCCCTGTTTCCAATACCGGGCTCTGGGCGTGGCCCGGGGCACCAATTGGAACACCACTCGTCTGCCCATGGCAAACGTGCTCTTTGGAGCTGTGAAAACCCTCCATTTCGGACGTCATTTCACGGCCCCAGAGCCACCGACTCATTCCAAGGTGTCCATGGACACAGAACCCCATTAGGACCCATCCTCAGGAGAGTCCATTTCAACGCAACCAGCCGCTGGGTTGCTCCGCCAGAGCCTGCAGGTGGAAAGTAGCTGAATGCTAGGAGTCAGTGGTCATGCGTGCCGGCTTGCCCAGGCACCCATCCTTCAAAGCCTGTTCTCGACTTGTTCCCTAGGGGTCATCGTGGAGCCATCCAACAGGACACGATTGTCACGCAGAAGGTCCCCTGGCGGATTGAGCATCTCCCAACACCCAGCGTGGGAAGTCCTCCATGGTCTCATGAGCCCCGTCCGCCTTCCTGAAGGGGCCTCCGTGAACACAAACCCCAAGCGGAGCCAATGTCGGATCCTCGCCCTGCCTTCTGATGCAAGAGATCTGCACTCAGCCTTTGCCCAGTGGGTGGCCGGACCTTCGCCCCATCACCTGACCCTAGCTTGTGTTCTCCACTTCTGTCCTCACACTCCTGGCCCACGAGCCCTCTCGATTGGGATTCCGGAGCCACAACGCGGCACTCGGCCTGCCCACCAGGGGAAAAACGGTTGCCTCTGGGTCTGCCCAGAGACCCCCAATAAGGATCAACCATTACGCCACCGGACAGCACCCCAGTTATTTGGGCTGCCCTTTGCACTCATGGTCTCTCGACCCAGCTGACCTCAGCCAGGCACACCAACACCCAGACAGCTGGCCACACAGCCAGCAGCTTGCACCCGCCCTGGCCTTAGGCCATCATCTCTTCCCAGCCTGGTTGTTTAGGCTTCAAAACCTAGACCTCATCTCCAATTACTGCACAGGGCTGGACCTGATGCCTAAATTAGAACTCATCTTCGCCCCTGGCAGGATAGGTTGCTGTTGGCATGCTGCCCACCTTCACGGTAGGAGAAACCAGCACGGGCCAGGAGGCCGGGCTCAGGGTGGAGGGCCGCCTGAGGCCCAAACAGGCATTGGGACACTCAGTGTGAGCCTCGGGCTCCAGTGAGGCTTCTCCCTGGATGGATCAAGAGGCCCCATAGAGCAATTGCCAGGCCCCTCGGTCCCCAAAGCTAACCAGGGGAGGGTTTTCCATTGCCCTGTACCCAGGACTCCCCTCTGGAATCCCTCTTTCGGAGGGACCCCAGAGCCAGAAAACAGGACTCCTTCCGTCGCAGAGAATGAACACCAACTCTGGGGAGCCTGGCCCAATCTACCAGAGAGGGAGACTCCTCCAAGGCCCATGAGGCCAGCCCTCCATTCCACGGTCATGCTTGACCCCAGATCCAGAGAAACCAGCCTGACCCACCGTCTCACACTCGCCCTTCCTTCCTATCCCCAGGAGCTGCCTTCATGGTCTGCAGATTGAGTCTTCCATACCCTCGGCCGCTAACCCAAGAGGAGTTTGTGTTTTCAGGTTCTGTCCCCACAGCCCTGGCCCCAAGGCGGAGGCCCCTGCAGCCACACCACAGCACTGGGTCCGCCCCCGCCATGGAAACTGTGCCCGAGCCATTGGCCACAACCCTACCGATCAGGAGACATCTCCAAGGTCTCCGAGGCCATCGCAAGAGTGGAGGCCGCCCTGGACAAACTGGGACGATCTGACACAAACTGAGCGATGACCTCCACTCAGACATGCAGACGGATGCCCCCAGACACAGAAGCCAGGCCCCTAGGACCTGATAGGAACCTTGCTTTTGTTTCCAGGCATCTATCCTCGGAGGCCTGCTGTCCAATACAAGCAGAAGGGGGTTTCCTGAGGCTCTCCTCCGAACACCGCTCATCTCCCCGTGGGAAACGTGCTCTTTTGGAGCTGTGTCCAACCCTCCGACTAGGAGAATCCTTTCGGGCCCCAGAGCCACCGCTCCATTCCAACGTCTCCATGGACACAAACCCACATTATGACCCATCTTCAGGAGAGTCCGTTTCAACTCCGACCCCCTGGGAGCTCCTCCAGAGCCAGCAGGTCGACCCTGCCTTGTGCTAACAGACAATGGAAAGGTCAGATGGGTGGCCCCGGCATCCATCCTTAGAACCAGGCTCTCCAGTCTTTCCGGATGGGGCGTCGTGGAGCCATTCCAAAGGAAACGAAGGCCCGGCACAAGGAATCCTGGCAGTTGGGAGCATCTCCCAACTGCCAGCGTGGCACACCTCCATGGCCATAGGAGGCACTCCTCTTCATCCAAGGCCAAACCTGGACACAAACTCCAACCTGGGCCACGTCGGATCCTCGCCCTGACTTCAGACACAGGACATCTCCTTTCAACCGCTGCAGAATGGGCCTCCATTGCCCTCGCCCTGAAACCTGACCCCTCACTTTGGTTCTCAGATTGCTGTCATGCCACTCCTGGCCCACAAGCCCTCCAGCCTGGGAACACCGCAGCCATAAGGCAGCACTCTGCCTGCCCACCAGCAGAACAACGTTGCCCTCTGGCGCTGCCAGAGACCCCAATGAGGCACAACCTGCACTTCACTAGACGGCACCCCATTTATCTAGGCAGCCCTGGGCACTAATGCTCTCTCTGACAGAGCCTGGGCTGGAACTCCTGACACACCCAGACTGCTGGCCCCAATTCCAGCCTATGGGACCCACCATGGCCTTAGGCCCTCGACTAGTCCCAACCTGTTTTTTTAGGCTTCCGGACCTCGACCTTATCTCCAAGCACCACACAGTGGTGGTAGCCCAGGGGCAGAAATCAGAACACCTCCCGCCCCCTGGCAGGAAACCTTGCAGTTGGCATGGAATCCAATCTTCAGGGCGGGGAAACCAGCGTGGGCCATTAGGCCACGCCCATGCTTGAGGGCCACTTCAGGCACAGACACGCATTGGGACCCTCAGGGTGAGCCCTGAGCTCAAGGGAGGCTTCTCAGGGGCTGGACCGTGAGCCCGCCTATGGGGCTGGCCACGCCCTGAGGCAACCCATCCTCACCAGAGGTCACCTGTACCCAGAGCTCTGCTCTGCTCTGGGTTCCCTCTTCTGGAGGGACACCGGGGGCAGAGGGCAGGACTCCTCTCATCTCATAGAATGACCCATAGAAAGCACCTTTTAGCCTGGCCAAATCCCCAGAGTGACAGTCTGGTCCATGGCGCCAGAGACCACCCCTCCATGCAGCGGCCATCCAGGACACCAAATGCAGAGACACAAGCCTGAGCACCTGCCTCACAACCCCCCCTTCCTGCCTTTCCTGACGAGCTCCCCTCACGGAATGCAGATGCCACCTGCCAGAACCAAGGCACCAACCTAAGCCTGAGGACGTGATTTCAGACTTCTTGCCCCACAGCCATGGCCCACACACGCTCCAGACGGGGGCCCCTGGAACCACACCGCACTCCAGGGCCTGCCCTCTCCAAGGGAACTCTGCCCGTCCCATGGCCCACAACCCTACAGATTAGGGGAACCTGCCATGGCCCAGCGACCATCCCTAGAGTGGAGATCGCCATGCACCAGCCGCGGCGATCTCTCCCAAGGTGAGCAACTACCTCCACCCAGAAAAGCAGACGGATGCACCACAAAGACAAGACCGGCGCACACAGGACGCTAGACCTCCTCGGAATCCTCGCTTGCGTCTCCAGGCGTCTCTCCTCAGAGCCCTGTTTCCAATACCGGGCTCTGGGCGTGGCCCGGGGCACCAATTGGAACACCACTCGTCTGCCCATGGCAAACGTGCTCTTTGGAGCTGTGAAAACCCTCCATTTCGGACGTCATTTCACGGCCCCAGAGCCACCGACTCATTCCAAGGTGTCCATGGACACAGAACCCCATTAGGACCCATCCTCAGGAGAGTCCATTTCAACGCAACCAGCCGCTGGGTTGCTCCGCCAGAGCCTGCAGGTGGAAAGTAGCTGAATGCTAGGAGTCAGTGGTCATGCGTGCCGGCTTGCCCAGGCACCCATCCTTCAAAGCCTGTTCTCGACTTGTTCCCTAGGGGTCATCGTGGAGCCATCCAACAGGACACGATTGTCACGCAGAAGGTCCCCTGGCGGATTGAGCATCTCCCAACACCCAGCGTGGGAAGTCCTCCATGGTCTCATGAGCCCCGTCCGCCTTCCTGAAGGGGCCTCCGTGAACACAAACCCCAAGCGGAGCCAATGTCGGATCCTCGCCCTGCCTTCTGATGCAAGAGATCTGCACTCAGCCTTTGCCCAGTGGGTGGCCGGACCTTCGCCCCATCACCTGACCCTAGCTTGTGTTCTCCACTTCTGTCCTCACACTCCTGGCCCACGAGCCCTCTCGATTGGGATTCCGGAGCCACAACGCGGCACTCGGCCTGCCCACCAGGGGAAAAACGGTTGCCTCTGGGTCTGCCCAGAGACCCCCAATAAGGATCAACCATTACGCCACCGGACAGCACCCCAGTTATTTGGGCTGCCCTTTGCACTCATGGTCTCTCGACCCAGCTGACCTCAGCCAGGCACACCAACACCCAGACAGCTGGCCACACAGCCAGCAGCTTGCACCCGCCCTGGCCTTAGGCCATCATCTCTTCCCAGCCTGGTTGTTTAGGCTTCAAAACCTAGACCTCATCTCCAATTACTGCACAGGGCTGGACCTGATGCCTAAATTAGAACTCATCTTCGCCCCTGGCAGGATAGGTTGCTGTTGGCATGCTGCCCACCTTCACGGTAGGAGAAACCAGCACGGGCCAGGAGGCCGGGCTCAGGGTGGAGGGCCGCCTGAGGCCCAAACAGGCATTGGGACACTCAGTGTGAGCCTCGGGCTCCAGTGAGGCTTCTCCCTGGATGGATCAAGAGGCCCCATAGAGCAATTGCCAGGCCCCTCGGTCCCCAAAGCTAACCAGGGGAGGGTTTTCCATTGCCCTGTACCCAGGACTCCCCTCTGGAATCCCTCTTTCGGAGGGACCCCAGAGCCAGAAAACAGGACTCCTTCCGTCGCAGAGAATGAACACCAACTCTGGGGAGCCTGGCCCAATCTACCAGAGAGGGAGACTCCTCCAAGGCCCATGAGGCCAGCCCTCCATTCCACGGTCATGCTTGACCCCAGATCCAGAGAAACCAGCCTGACCCACCGTCTCACACTCGCCCTTCCTTCCTATCCCCAGGAGCTGCCTTCATGGTCTGCAGATTGAGTCTTCCATACCCTCGGCCGCTAACCCAAGAGGAGTTTGTGTTTTCAGGTTCTGTCCCCACAGCCCTGGCCCCAAGGCGGAGGCCCCTGCAGCCACACCACAGCACTGGGTCCGCCCCCGCCATGGAAACTGTGCCCGAGCCATTGGCCACAACCCTACCGATCAGGAGACATCTCCAAGGTCTCCGAGGCCATCGCAAGAGTGGAGGCCGCCCTGGACAAACTGGGACGATCTGACACAAACTGAGCGATGACCTCCACTCAGACATGCAGACGGATGCCCCCAGACACAGAAGCCAGGCCCCTAGGACCTGATAGGAACCTTGCTTTTGTTTCCAGGCATCTATCCTCGGAGGCCTGCTGTCCAATACAAGCAGAAGGGGGTTTCCTGAGGCTCTCCTCCGAACACCGCTCATCTCCCCGTGGGAAACGTGCTCTTTTGGAGCTGTGTCCAACCCTCCGACTAGGAGAATCCTTTCGGGCCCCAGAGCCACCGCTCCATTCCAACGTCTCCATGGACACAAACCCACATTATGACCCATCTTCAGGAGAGTCCGTTTCAACTCCGACCCCCTGGGAGCTCCTCCAGAGCCAGCAGGTCGACCCTGCCTTGTGCTAACAGACAATGGAAAGGTCAGATGGGTGGCCCCGGCATCCATCCTTAGAACCAGGCTCTCCAGTCTTTCCGGATGGGGCGTCGTGGAGCCATTCCAAAGGAAACGAAGGCCCGGCACAAGGAATCCTGGCAGTTGGGAGCATCTCCCAACTGCCAGCGTGGCACACCTCCATGGCCATAGGAGGCACTCCTCTTCATCCAAGGCCAAACCTGGACACAAACTCCAACCTGGGCCACGTCGGATCCTCGCCCTGACTTCAGACACAGGACATCTCCTTTCAACCGCTGCAGAATGGGCCTCCATTGCCCTCGCCCTGAAACCTGACCCCTCACTTTGGTTCTCAGATTGCTGTCATGCCACTCCTGGCCCACAAGCCCTCCAGCCTGGGAACACCGCAGCCATAAGGCAGCACTCTGCCTGCCCACCAGCAGAACAACGTTGCCCTCTGGCGCTGCCAGAGACCCCAATGAGGCACAACCTGCACTTCACTAGACGGCACCCCATTTATCTAGGCAGCCCTGGGCACTAATGCTCTCTCTGACAGAGCCTGGGCTGGAACTCCTGACACACCCAGACTGCTGGCCCCAATTCCAGCCTATGGGACCCACCATGGCCTTAGGCCCTCGACTAGTCCCAACCTGTTTTTTTAGGCTTCCGGACCTCGACCTTATCTCCAAGCACCACACAGTGGTGGTAGCCCAGGGGCAGAAATCAGAACACCTCCCGCCCCCTGGCAGGAAACCTTGCAGTTGGCATGGAATCCAATCTTCAGGGCGGGGAAACCAGCGTGGGCCATTAGGCCACGCCCATGCTTGAGGGCCACTTCAGGCACAGACACGCATTGGGACCCTCAGGGTGAGCCCTGAGCTCAAGGGAGGCTTCTCAGGGGCTGGACCGTGAGCCCGCCTATGGGGCTGGCCACGCCCTGAGGCAACCCATCCTCACCAGAGGTCACCTGTACCCAGGGCTCTGCTCTGCTCTGGGTTCCCTCTTCTGGAGGGACACCGGGGGCAGAGGGCAGGACTCCTCTCATCTCATAGAATGACCCATAGAAAGCACCTTTTAGCCTGGCCAAATCCCCAGAGTGACAGTCTGGTCCATGGCGCCAGAGACCACCCCTCCATGCAGCGGCCATCCAGGACACCAAATGCAGAGACACAAGCCTGAGCACCTGCCTCACATCCCCCCCTTCCTGCCTTTCCTGACGAGCTCCCCTCACGGAATGCAGATGCCACCTGCCAGAACCAAGGCACCAACCTAAGCCCGAGGACGTGATTTCAGACTTCTTGCCCCACAGCCATGGCCCACACACGCTCCAGACGGGGGCCCCTGGAACCACACCGCACTCCAGGGCCTGCCCTCTCCAAGGGAACTCTGCCCGTCCCATGGCCCACAACCCTACAGATTAGGGGAACCTGCCATGGCCCAGCGACCATCCCTAGAGTGGAGATCGCCATGCACCAGCCGCGGCGATCTCTCCCAAGGTGAGCAACTACCTCCACCCAGAAAAGCAGACGGATGCACCACAAAGACAAGACCGGCGCACACAGGACGCTAGACCTCCAAGGAATCCTCGCTTGCGTCTCCAGGCGTCTCTCCTCAGAGCCCTGTTTCCAATACCGGGCTCTGGGCGTGGCCCGGGGCACCAATTGGAACACCACTCGTCTGCCCATGGCAAACGTGCTCTTTGGAGCTGTGAAAACCCTCCATTTCGGACGTCATTTCACGGCCCCAGAGCCACCGACTCATTCCAAGGTGTCCATGGACACAGAACCCCATTAGGACCCATCCTCAGGAGAGTCCATTTCAACGCAACCAGCCGCTGGGTTGCTCCGCCAGAGCCTGCAGGTGGAAAGTAGCTGAATGCTAGGAGTCAGTGGTCATGCGTGCCGGCTTGCCCAGGCACCCATCCTTCAAAGCCTGTTCTCGACTTGTTCCCTAGGGGTCATCGTGGAGCCATCCAACAGGACACGATTGTCACGCAGAAGGTCCCCTGGCGGATTGAGCATCTCCCAACACCCAGCGTGGGAAGTCCTCCATGGTCTCATGAGCCCCGTCCGCCTTCCTGAAGGGGCCTCCGTGAACACAAACCCCAAGCGGAGCTAATGTCGGATCCTCGCCCTGCCTTCTGATGCAAGAGATCTGCACTCAGCCTTTGCCCAGTGGGTGGCCGGACCTTCGCCCCATCACCTGACCCTAGCTTGTGTTCTCCACTTCTGTCCTCACACTCCTGGCCCACGAGCCCTCTCGATTGGGATTCCGGAGCCACAACGCGGCACTCGGCCTGCCCACCAGGGGAAAAACGGTTGCCTCTGGGTCTGCCCAGAGACCCCCAATAAGGATCAACCATTACGCCACCGGACAGCACCCCAGTTATTTGGGCTGCCCTTTGCACTCATGGTCTCTCGACCCAGCTGACCTCAGCCAGGCACACCAACACCCAGACAGCTGGCCACACAGCCAGCAGCTTGCACCCGCCCTGGCCTTAGGCCATCATCTCTTCCCAGCCCGGTTGTTTAGGCTTCAAAACCTAGACCTCATCTCCAATTACTGCACAGGGCTGGACCTGATGCCTAAATTAGAACTCATCTTCGCCCCTGGCAGGATAGGTTGCTGTTGGCATGCTGCCCACCTTCACGGTAGGAGAAACCAGCACGGGCCAGGAGGCCGGGCTCAGGGTGGAGGGCCGCCTGAGGCCCAAACAGGCATTGGGACACTCAGTGTGAGCCTCGGGCTCCAGTGAGGCTTCTCCCTGGATGGATCAAGAGGCCCCATAGAGCAATTGCCAGGCCCCTCGGTCCCCAAAGCTAACCAGGGGAGGGTTTTCCATTGCCCTGTACCCAGGACTCCCCTCTGGAATCCCTCTTTCGGAGGGACCCCAGAGCCAGAAAACAGGACTCCTTCCGTCGCAGAGAATGAACACCAACTCTGGGGAGCCTGGCCCAATCTACCAGAGAGGGAGACTCCTCCAAGGCCCATGAGGCCAGCCCTCCATTCCACGGTCATGCTTGACCCCAGATCCAGAGAAACCAGCCTGACCCACCGTCTCACACTCGCCCTTCCTTCCTATCCCCAGGAGCTGCCTTCATGGTCTGCAGATTGAGTCTTCCATACCCTCGGCCGCTAACCCAAGAGGAGTTTGTGTTTTCAGGTTCTGTCCCCACAGCCCTGGCCCCAAGGCGGAGGCCCCTGCAGCCACACCACAGCACTGGGTCCGCCCCCGCCATGGAAACTGTGCCCGAGCCATTGGCCACAACCCTACCGATCAGGAGACATCTCCAAGGTCTCCGAGGCCATCGCAAGAGTGGAGGCCGCCCTGGACAAACTGGGACGATCTGACACAAACTGAGCGATGACCTCCACTCAGACATGCAGACGGATGCCCCCAGACACAGAAGCCAGGCCCCTAGGACCTGATAGGAACCTTGCTTTTGTTTCCAGGCATCTATCCTCGGAGGCCTGCTGTCCAATACAAGCAGAAGGGGGTTTCCTGAGGCTCTCCTCCGAACACCGCTCATCTCCCCGTGGGAAACGTGCTCTTTTGGAGCTGTGTCCAACCCTCCGACTAGGAGAATCCTTTCGGGCCCCAGAGCCACCGCTCCATTCCAACGTCTCCATGGACACAAACCCACATTATGACCCATCTTCAGGAGAGTCCGTTTCAACTCCGACCCCCTGGGAGCTCCTCCAGAGCCAGCAGGTCGACCCTGCCTTGTGCTAACAGACAATGGAAAGGTCAGATGGGTGGCCCCGGCATCCATCCTTAGAACCAGGCTCTCCAGTCTTTCCGGATGGGGCGTCGTGGAGCCATTCCAAAGGAAACGAAGGCCCGGCACAAGGAATCCTGGCAGTTGGGAGCATCTCCCAACTGCCAGCGTGGCACACCTCCATGGCCATAGGAGGCACTCCTCTTCATCCAAGGCCAAACCTGGACACAAACTCCAACCTGGGCCACGTCGGATCCTCGCCCTGACTTCAGACACAGGACATCTCCTTTCAACCGCTGCAGAATGGGCCTCCATTGCCCTCGCCCTGAAACCTGACCCCTCACTTTGGTTCTCAGATTGCTGTCATGCCACTCCTGGCCCACAAGCCCTCCAGCCTGGGAACACCGCAGCCATAAGGCAGCACTCTGCCTGCCCACCAGCAGAACAACGTTGCCCTCTGGCGCTGCCAGAGACCCCAATGAGGCACAACCTGCACTTCACTAGACGGCACCCCATTTATCTAGGCAGCCCTGGGCACTAATGCTCTCTCTGACAGAGCCTGGGCTGGAACTCCTGACACACCCAGACTGCTGGCCCCAATTCCAGCCTATGGGACCCACCATGGCCTTAGGCCCTCGACTAGTCCCAACCTGTTTTTTTAGGCTTCCGGACCTCGACCTTATCTCCAAGCACCACACAGTGGTGGTAGCCCAGGGGCAGAAATCAGAACACCTCCCGCCCCCTGGCAGGAAACCTTGCAGTTGGCATGGAATCCAATCTTCAGGGCGGGGAAACCAGCGTGGGCCATTAGGCCACGCCCATGCTTGAGGGCCACTTCAGGCACAGACACGCATTGGGACCCTCAGGGTGAGCCCTGAGCTCAAGGGAGGCTTCTCAGGGGCTGGACCGTGAGCCCGCCTATGGGGCTGGCCACGCCCTGAGGCAACCCATCCTCACCAGAGGTCACCTGTACCCAGGGCTCTGCTCTGCTCTGGGTTCCCTCTTCTGGAGGGACACCGGGGGCAGAGGGCAGGACTCCTCTCATCTCATAGAATGACCCATAGAAAGCACCTTTTAGCCTGGCCAAATCCCCAGAGTGACAGTCTGGTCCATGGCGCCAGAGACCACCCCTCCATGCAGCGGCCATCCAGGACACCAAATGCAGAGACACAAGCCTGAGCACCTGCCTCACAACCCCCCCTTCCTGCCTTTCCTGACGAGCTCCCCTCACGGAATGCAGATGCCACCTGCCAGAACCAAGGCACCAACCTAAGCCCGAGGACGTGATTTCAGACTTCTTGCCCCACAGCCATGGCCCACACACGCTCCAGACGGGGGCCCCTGGAACCACACCGCACTCCAGGGCCTGCCCTCTCCAAGGGAACTCTGCCCGTCCCATGGCCCACAACCCTACAGATTAGGGGAACCTGCCATGGCCCAGCGACCATCCCTAGAGTGGAGATCGCCATGCACCAGCCGCGGCGATCTCTCCCAAGGTGAGCAACTACCTCCACCCAGAAAAGCAGACGGATGCACCACAAAGACAAGACCGGCGCACACAGGACGCTAGACCTCCAAGGAATCCTCGCTTGCGTCTCCAGGCGTCTCTCCTCAGAGCCCTGTTTCCAATACCGGGCTCTGGGCGTGGCCCGGGGCACCAATTGGAACACCACTCGTCTGCCCATGGCAAACGTGCTCTTTGGAGCTGTGAAAACCCTCCATTTCGGACGTCATTTCACGGCCCCAGAGCCACCGACTCATTCCAAGGTGTCCATGGACACAGAACCCCATTAGGACCCATCCTCAGGAGAGTCCATTTCAACGCAACCAGCCGCTGGGTTGCTCCGCCAGAGCCTGCAGGTGGAAAGTAGCTGAATGCTAGGAGTCAGTGGTCATGCGTGCCGGCTTGCCCAGGCACCCATCCTTCAAAGCCTGTTCTCGACTTGTTCCCTAGGGGTCATCGTGGAGCCATCCAACAGGACACGATTGTCACGCAGAAGGTCCCCTGGCGGATTGAGCATCTCCCAACACCCAGCGTGGGAAGTCCTCCATGGTCTCATGAGCCCCGTCCGCCTTCCTGAAGGGGCCTCCGTGAACACAAACCCCAAGCGGAGCCAATGTCGGATCCTCGCCCTGCCTTCTGATGCAAGAGATCTGCACTCAGCCTTTGCCCAGTGGGTGGCCGGACCTTCGCCCCATCACCTGACCCTAGCTTGTGTTCTCCACTTCTGTCCTCACACTCCTGGCCCACGAGCCCTCTCGATTGGGATTCCGGAGCCACAACGCGGCACTCGGCCTGCCCACCAGGGGAAAAACGGTTGCCTCTGGGTCTGCCCAGAGACCCCCAATAAGGATCAACCATTACGCCACCGGACAGCACCCCAGTTATTTGGGCTGCCCTTTGCACTCATGGTCTCTCGACCCAGCTGACCTCAGCCAGGCACACCAACACCCAGACAGCTGGCCACACAGCCAGCAGCTTGCACCCGCCCTGGCCTTAGGCCATCATCTCTTCCCAGCCCGGTTGTTTAGGCTTCAAAACCTAGACCTCATCTCCAATTACTGCACAGGGCTGGACCTGATGCCTAAATTAGAACTCATCTTCGCCCCTGGCAGGATAGGTTGCTGTTGGCATGCTGCCCACCTTCACGGTAGGAGAAACCAGCACGGGCCAGGAGGCCGGGCTCAGGGTGGAGGGCCGCCTGAGGCCCAAACAGGCATTGGGACACTCAGTGTGAGCCTCGGGCTCCAGTGAGGCTTCTCCCTGGATGGATCAAGAGGCCCCATAGAGCAATTGCCAGGCCCCTCGGTCCCCAAAGCTAACCAGGGGAGGGTTTTCCATTGCCCTGTACCCAGGACTCCCCTCTGGAATCCCTCTTTCGGAGGGACCCCAGAGCCAGAAAACAGGACTCCTTCCGTCGCAGAGAATGAACACCAACTCTGGGGAGCCTGGCCCAATCTACCAGAGAGGGAGACTCCTCCAAGGCCCATGAGGCCAGCCCTCCATTCCACGGTCATGCTTGACCCCAGATCCAGAGAAACCAGCCTGACCCACCGTCTCACACTCGCCCTTCCTTCCTATCCCCAGGAGCTGCCTTCATGGTCTGCAGATTGAGTCTTCCATACCCTCGGCCGCTAACCCAAGAGGAGTTTGTGTTTTCAGGTTCTGTCCCCACAGCCCTGGCCCCAAGGCGGAGGCCCCTGCAGCCACACCACAGCACTGGGTCCGCCCCCGCCATGGAAACTGTGCCCGAGCCATTGGCCACAACCCTACCGATCAGGAGACATCTCCAAGGTCTCCGAGGCCATCGCAAGAGTGGAGGCCGCCCTGGACAAACTGGGACGATCTGACACAAACTGAGCGATGACCTCCACTCAGACATGCAGACGGATGCCCCCAGACACAGAAGCCAGGCCCCTAGGACCTGATAGGAACCTTGCTTTTGTTTCCAGGCATCTATCCTCGGAGGCCTGCTGTCCAATACAAGCAGAAGGGGGTTTCCTGAGGCTCTCCTCCGAACACCGCTCATCTCCCCGTGGGAAACGTGCTCTTTTGGAGCTGTGTCCAACCCTCCGACTAGGAGAATCCTTTCGGGCCCCAGAGCCACCGCTCCATTCCAACGTCTCCATGGACACAAACCCACATTATGACCCATCTTCAGGAGAGTCCGTTTCAACTCCGACCCCCTGGGAGCTCCTCCAGAGCCAGCAGGTCGACCCTGCCTTGTGCTAACAGACAATGGAAAGGTCAGATGGGTGGCCCCGGCATCCATCCTTAGAACCAGGCTCTCCAGTCTTTCCGGATGGGGCGTCGTGGAGCCATTCCAAAGGAAACGAAGGCCCGGCACAAGGAATCCTGGCAGTTGGGAGCATCTCCCAACTGCCAGCGTGGCACACCTCCATGGCCATAGGAGGCACTCCTCTTCATCCAAGGCCAAACCTGGACACAAACTCCAACCTGGGCCACGTCGGATCCTCGCCCTGACTTCAGACACAGGACATCTCCTTTCAACCGCTGCAGAATGGGCCTCCATTGCCCTCGCCCTGAAACCTGACCCCTCACTTTGGTTCTCAGATTGCTGTCATGCCACTCCTGGCCCACAAGCCCTCCAGCCTGGGAACACCGCAGCCATAAGGCAGCACTCTGCCTGCCCACCAGCAGAACAACGTTGCCCTCTGGCGCTGCCAGAGACCCCAATGAGGCACAACCTGCACTTCACTAGACGGCACCCCATTTATCTAGGCAGCCCTGGGCACTAATGCTCTCTCTGACAGAGCCTGGGCTGGAACTCCTGACACACCCAGACTGCTGGCCCCAATTCCAGCCTATGGGACCCACCATGGCCTTAGGCCCTCGACTAGTCCCAACCTGTTTTTTTAGGCTTCCGGACCTCGACCTTATCTCCAAGCACCACACAGTGGTGGTAGCCCAGGGGCAGAAATCAGAACACCTCCCGCCCCCTGGCAGGAAACCTTGCAGTTGGCATGGAATCCAATCTTCAGGGCGGGGAAACCAGCGTGGGCCATTAGGCCACGCCCATGCTTGAGGGCCACTTCAGGCACAGACACGCATTGGGACCCTCAGGGTGAGCCCTGAGCTCAAGGGAGGCTTCTCAGGGGCTGGACCGTGAGCCCGCCTATGGGGCTGGCCACGCCCTGAGGCAACCCATCCTCACCAGAGGTCACCTGTACCCAGGGCTCTGCTCTGCTCTGGGTTCCCTCTTCTGGAGGGACACCGGGGGCAGAGGGCAGGACTCCTCTCATCTCATAGAATGACCCATAGAAAGCACCTTTTAGCCTGGCCAAATCCCCAGAGTGACAGTCTGGTCCATGGCGCCAGAGACCACCCCTCCATGCAGCGGCCATCCAGGACACCAAATGCAGAGACACAAGCCTGAGCACCTGCCTCACATCCCCCCCTTCCTGCCTTTCCTGACGAGCTCCCCTCACGGAATGCAGATGCCACCTGCCAGAACCAAGGCACCAACCTAAGCCCGAGGACGTGATTTCAGACTTCTTGCCCCACAGCCATGGCCCACACACGCTCCAGACGGGGGCCCCTGGAACCACACCGCACTCCAGGGCCTGCCCTCTCCAAGGGAACTCTGCCCGTCCCATGGCCCACAACCCTACAGATTAGGGGAACCTGCCATGGCCCAGCGACCATCCCTAGAGTGGAGATCGCCATGCACCAGCCGCGGCGATCTCTCCCAAGGTGAGCAACTACCTCCACCCAGAAAAGCAGACGGATGCACCACAAAGACAAGACCGGCGCACACAGGACGCTAGACCTCCAAGGAATCCTCGCTTGCGTCTCCAGGCGTCTCTCCTCAGAGCCCTGTTTCCAATACCGGGCTCTGGGCGTGGCCCGGGGCACCAATTGGAACACCACTCGTCTGCCCATGGCAAACGTGCTCTTTGGAGCTGTGAAAACCCTCCATTTCGGACGTCATTTCACGGCCCCAGAGCCACCGACTCATTCCAAGGTGTCCATGGACACAGAACCCCATTAGGACCCATCCTCAGGAGAGTCCATTTCAACGCAACCAGCCGCTGGGTTGCTCCGCCAGAGCCTGCAGGTGGAAAGTAGCTGAATGCTAGGAGTCAGTGGTCATGCGTGCCGGCTTGCCCAGGCACCCATCCTTCAAAGCCTGTTCTCGACTTGTTCCCTAGGGGTCATCGTGGAGCCATCCAACAGGACACGATTGTCACGCAGAAGGTCCCCTGGCGGATTGAGCATCTCCCAACACCCAGCGTGGGAAGTCCTCCATGGTCTCATGAGCCCCGTCCGCCTTCCTGAAGGGGCCTCCGTGAACACAAACCCCAAGCGGAGCCAATGTCGGATCCTCGCCCTGCCTTCTGATGCAAGAGATCTGCACTCAGCCTTTGCCCAGTGGGTGGCCGGACCTTCGCCCCATCACCTGACCCTAGCTTGTGTTCTCCACTTCTGTCCTCACACTCCTGGCCCACGAGCCCTCTCGATTGGGATTCCGGAGCCACAACGCGGCACTCGGCCTGCCCACCAGGGGAAAAACGGTTGCCTCTGGGTCTGCCCAGAGACCCCCAATAAGGATCAACCATTACGCCACCGGACAGCACCCCAGTTATTTGGGCTGCCCTTTGCACTCATGGTCTCTCGACCCAGCTGACCTCAGCCAGGCACACCAACACCCAGACAGCTGGCCACACAGCCAGCAGCTTGCACCCGCCCTGGCCTTAGGCCATCATCTCTTCCCAGCCCGGTTGTTTAGGCTTCAAAACCTAGACCTCATCTCCAATTACTGCACAGGGCTGGACCTGATGCCTAAATTAGAACTCATCTTCGCCCCTGGCAGGATAGGTTGCTGTTGGCATGCTGCCCACCTTCACGGTAGGAGAAACCAGCACGGGCCAGGAGGCCGGGCTCAGGGTGGAGGGCCGCCTGAGGCCCAAACAGGCATTGGGACACTCAGTGTGAGCCTCGGGCTCCAGTGAGGCTTCTCCCTGGATGGATCAAGAGGCCCCATAGAGCAATTGCCAGGCCCCTCGGTCCCCAAAGCTAACCAGGGGAGGGTTTTCCATTGCCCTGTACCCAGGACTCCCCTCTGGAATCCCTCTTTCGGAGGGACCCCAGAGCCAGAAAACAGGACTCCTTCCGTCGCAGAGAATGAACACCAACTCTGGGGAGCCTGGCCCAATCTACCAGAGAGGGAGACTCCTCCAAGGCCCATGAGGCCAGCCCTCCATTCCACGGTCATGCTTGACCCCAGATCCAGAGAAACCAGCCTGACCCACCGTCTCACACTCGCCCTTCCTTCCTATCCCCAGGAGCTGCCTTCATGGTCTGCAGATTGAGTCTTCCATACCCTCGGCCGCTAACCCAAGAGGAGTTTGTGTTTTCAGGTTCTGTCCCCACAGCCCTGGCCCCAAGGCGGAGGCCCCTGCAGCCACACCACAGCACTGGGTCCGCCCCCGCCATGGAAACTGTGCCCGAGCCATTGGCCACAACCCTACCGATCAGGAGACATCTCCAAGGTCTCCGAGGCCATCGCAAGAGTGGAGGCCGCCCTGGACAAACTGGGACGATCTGACACAAACTGAGCGATGACCTCCACTCAGACATGCAGACGGATGCCCCCAGACACAGAAGCCAGGCCCCTAGGACCTGATAGGAACCTTGCTTTTGTTTCCAGGCATCTATCCTCGGAGGCCTGCTGTCCAATACAAGCAGAAGGGGGTTTCCTGAGGCTCTCCTCCGAACACCGCTCATCTCCCCGTGGGAAACGTGCTCTTTTGGAGCTGTGTCCAACCCTCCGACTAGGAGAATCCTTTCGGGCCCCAGAGCCACCGCTCCATTCCAACGTCTCCATGGACACAAACCCACATTATGACCCATCTTCAGGAGAGTCCGTTTCAACTCCGACCCCCTGGGAGCTCCTCCAGAGCCAGCAGGTCGACCCTGCCTTGTGCTAACAGACAATGGAAAGGTCAGATGGGTGGCCCCGGCATCCATCCTTAGAACCAGGCTCTCCAGTCTTTCCGGATGGGGCGTCGTGGAGCCATTCCAAAGGAAACGAAGGCCCGGCACAAGGAATCCTGGCAGTTGGGAGCATCTCCCAACTGCCAGCGTGGCACACCTCCATGGCCATAGGAGGCACTCCTCTTCATCCAAGGCCAAACCTGGACACAAACTCCAACCTGGGCCACGTCGGATCCTCGCCCTGACTTCAGACACAGGACATCTCCTTTCAACCGCTGCAGAATGGGCCTCCATTGCCCTCGCCCTGAAACCTGACCCCTCACTTTGGTTCTCAGATTGCTGTCCTGCCACTCCTGGCCCACAAGCCCTCCAGCCTGGGAACACCGCAGCCATAAGGCAGCACTCTGCCTGCCCACCAGCAGAACAACGTTGCCCTCTGGCGCTGCCAGAGACCCCAATGAGGCACAACCTGCACTTCACTAGACGGCACCCCATTTATCTAGGCAGCCCTGGGCACTAATGCTCTCTCTGACAGAGCCTGGGCTGGAACTCCTGACACACCTGACTGCTGGCCCCAATTCCAGCCTATGGGACCCACCATGGCCTTAGGCCCTCGACTAGTCCCAACCTGTTTTTTTAGGCTTCCGGACCTCGACCTTATCTCCAAGCACCACACAGTGGTGGTAGCCCAGGGGCAGAAATCAGAACACCTCCCGCCCCCTGGCAGGAAACCTTGCAGTTGGCATGGAATCCAATCTTCAGGGCGGGGAAACCAGCGTGGGCCATTAGGCCACGCCCATGCTTGAGGGCCACTTCAGGCACAGACACGCATTGGGACCCTCAGGGTGAGCCCTGAGCTCAAGGGAGGCTTCTCAGGGGCTGGACCGTGAGCCCGCCTATGGGGCTGGCCACGCCCTGAGGCAACCCATCCTCACCAGAGGTCACCTGTACCCAGGGCTCTGCTCTGCTCTGGGTTCCCTCTTCTGGAGGGACACCGGGGGCAGAGGGCAGGACTCCTCTCATCTCATAGAATGACCCATAGAAAGCACCTTTTAGCCTGGCCAAATCCCCAGAGTGACAGTCTGGTCCATGGCGCCAGAGACCACCCCTCCATGCAGCGGCCATCCAGGACACCAAATGCAGAGACACAAGCCTGAGCACCTGCCTCACATCCCCCCCTTCCTGCCTTTCCTGACGAGCTCCCCTCACGGAATGCAGATGCCACCTGCCAGAACCAAGGCACCAACCTAAGCCCGAGGACGTGATTTCAGACTTCTTGCCCCACAGCCATGGCCCACACACGCTCCAGACGGGGGCCCCTGGAACCACACCGCACTCCAGGGCCTGCCCTCTCCAAGGGAACTCTGCCCGTCCCATGGCCCACAACCCTACAGATTAGGGGAACCTGCCATGGCCCAGCGACCATCCCTAGAGTGGAGATCGCCATGCACCAGCCGCGGCGATCTCTCCCAAGGTGAGCAACTACCTCCACCCAGAAAAGCAGACGGATGCACCACAAAGACAAGACCGGCGCACACAGGACGCTAGACCTCCTCGGAATCCTCGCTTGCGTCTCCAGGCGTCTCTCCTCAGAGCCCTGTTTCCAATACCGGGCTCTGGGCGTGGCCCGGGGCACCAATTGGAACACCACTCGTCTGCCCATGGCAAACGTGCTCTTTGGAGCTGTGAAAACCCTCCATTTCGGACGTCATTTCACGGCCCCAGAGCCACCGACTCATTCCAAGGTGTCCATGGACACAGAACCCCATTAGGACCCATCCTCAGGAGAGTCCATTTCAACGCAACCAGCCGCTGGGTTGCTCCGCCAGAGCCTGCAGGTGGAAAGTAGCTGAATGCTAGGAGTCAGTGGTCATGCGTGCCGGCTTGCCCAGGCACCCATCCTTCAAAGCCTGTTCTCGACTTGTTCCCTAGGGGTCATCGTGGAGCCATCCAACAGGACACGATTGTCACGCAGAAGGTCCCCTGGCGGATTGAGCATCTCCCAACACCCAGCGTGGGAAGTCCTCCATGGTCTCATGAGCCCCGTCCGCCTTCCTGAAGGGGCCTCCGTGAACACAAACCCCAAGCGGAGCCAATGTCGGATCCTCGCCCTGCCTTCTGATGCAAGAGATCTGCATTCAGCCTTTGCCCAGTGGGTGGCCGGACCTTCGCCCCATCACCTGACCCTAGCTTGTGTTCTCCACTTCTGTCCTCACACTCCTGGCCCACGAGCCCTCTCGATTGGGATTCCGGAGCCACAACGCGGCACTCGGCCTGCCCACCAGGGGAAAAACGGTTGCCTCTGGGTCTGCCCAGAGACCCCCAATAAGGATCAACCATTACGCCACCGGACAGCACCCCAGTTATTTGGGCTGCCCTTTGCACTCATGGTCTCTCGACCCAGCTGACCTCAGCCAGGCACACCAACACCCAGACAGCTGGCCACACAGCCAGCAGCTTGCACCCGCCCTGGCCTTAGGCCATCATCTCTTCCCAGCCTGGTTGTTTAGGCTTCAAAACCTAGACCTCATCTCCAATTACTGCACAGGGCTGGACCTGATGCCTAAATTAGAACTCATCTTCACCCCTGGCAGGATAGGTTGCTGTTGGCATGCTGCCCACCTTCACGGTAGGAGAAACCAGCACGGGCCAGGAGGCCGGGCTCAGGGTGGAGGGCCGCCTGAGGCCCAAACAGGCATTGGGACACTCAGTGTGAGCCTCGGGCTCCAGTGAGGCTTCTCCCTGGATGGATCAAGAGGCCCCATAGAGCAATTGCCAGGCCCCTCGGTCCCCAAAGCTAACCAGGGGAGGGTTTTCCATTGCCCTGTACCCAGGACTCCCCTCTGGAATCCCTCTTTCGGAGGGACCCCAGAGCCAGAAAACAGGACTCCTTCCGTCGCAGAGAATGAACACCAACTCTGGGGAGCCTGGCCCAATCTACCAGAGAGGGAGACTCCTCCAAGGCCCATGAGGCCAGCCCTCCATTCCACGGTCATGCTTGACCCCAGATCCAGAGAAACCAGCCTGACCCACCGTCTCACACTCGCCCTTCCTTCCTATCCCGAGGAGCTGCCTTCATGGTCTGCAGATTGAGTCTTCCATACCCTCGGCCGCTAACCCAAGAGGAGTTTGTGTTTTCAGGTTCTGTCCCCACAGCCCTGGCCCCAAGGCGGAGGCCCCTGCAGCCACACCACAGCACTGGGTCCGCCCCCGCCATGGAAACTGTGCCCGAGCCATTGGCCACAACCCTACCGATCAGGAGACATCTCCAAGGTCTCCGAGGCCATCGCAAGAGTGGAGGCCGCCCTGGACAAACTGGGACGATCTGACACAAACTGAGCGATGACCTCCACTCAGACATGCAGACGGATGCCCCCAGACACAGAAGCCAGGCCCCTAGGACCTGATAGGAACCTTGCTTTTGTTTCCAGGCATCTATCCTCGGAGGCCTGCTGTCCAATACAAGCAGAAGGGGGTTTCCTGAGGCTCTCCTCCGAACACCGCTCATCTCCCCGTGGGAAACGTGCTCTTTTGGAGCTGTGTCCAACCCTCCGACTAGGAGAATCCTTTCGGGCCCCAGAGCCACCGCTCCATTCCAACGTCTCCATGGACACAAACCCACATTATGACCCATCTTCAGGAGAGTCCGTTTCAACTCCGACCCCCTGGGAGCTCCTCCAGAGCCAGCAGGTCGACCCTGCCTTGTGCTAACAGACAATGGAAAGGTCAGATGGGTGGCCCCGGCATCCATCCTTAGAACCAGGCTCTCCAGTCTTTCCGGATGGGGCGTCGTGGAGCCATTCCAAAGGAAACGAAGGCCCGGAAGAAGGAATCCTGGCAGTTGGGAGCATCTCCCAACTGCCAGCGTGGCACACCTCCATGGCCATAGGAGGCACTCCTCTTCATCCAAGGCCAAACCTGGACACAAACTCCAACCTGGGCCACGTCGGATCCTCGCCCTGACTTCAGACACAGGACATCTCCTTTCAACCGCTGCAGAATGGGCCTCCATTGCCCTCGCCCTGAAACCTGACCCCTCACTTTGGTTCTCAGATTGCTGTCGTGCCACTCCTGGCCCACAAGCCCTCCAGCCTGGGAACACCGCAGCCATAAGGCAGCACTCTGCCTGCCCACCAGCAGAACAACGTTGCCCTCTGGCGCTGCCAGAGACCCCAATGAGGCACAACCTGCACTTCACTAGACGGCACCCCATTTATCTAGGCAGCCCTGGGCACTAATGCTCTCTCTGACAGAGCCTGGGCTGGAACTCCTGACACACCTGACTGCTGGCCCCAATTCCAGCCTATGGGACCCACCATGGCCTTAGGCCCTCGACTAGTCCCAACCTGTTTTTTTAGGCTTCCGGACCTCGACCTTATCTCCAAGCACCACACAGTGGTGGTAGCCCAGGGGCAGAAATCAGAACACCTCCCGCCCCCTGGCAGGAAACCTTGCAGTTGGCATGGAATCCAATCTTCAGGGCGGGGAAACCAGCGTGGGCCATTAGGCCACGCCCATGCTTGAGGGCCACTTCAGGCACAGACACGCATTGGGACCCTCAGGGTGAGCCCTGAGCTCAAGGGAGGCTTCTCAGGGGCTGGACCGTGAGCCCGCCTATGGGGCTGGCCACGCCCTGAGGCAACCCATCCTCACCAGAGGTCACCTGTACCCAGGGCTCTGCTCTGCTCTGGGATCCCTCTTCTGGACGGACACCGGGGGCAGAGAACAGGACTCCTCCCATCTCATAGAATGACCCATAGAAAGCACCTGGTAGCCTGGCCAAATCCCCAGAGTGACAGTCTGGTCCATGTCGCCAGAGACCACCCCTCCATGCAACGGCCATCCAGGACACCAAATGCAGAGACACAAGCCTGAGCACCTGCCTCACATCCCCCCTTCCTGCCTATCCTGACGAACTCCCCTCACGGAATGCAGATGCCACCTGCCAGAACCAAGGCACCAACCTAAGCCCGAGGACGTGATTTCAGACTTCTTGCCCCACAGCCATGGCCCACACACGCTCCAGACGGGGGCCCCTGGAACCACCCCGCACTCCAGGGCCTGCCCTCTCCAAGGGATCTCTGCCCGTCCCATGGCCCACAACCCTACAGATTAGGGGAACCTGCCATGGCCCAGCGACCATCCCTAGAGTGGAGACCGCCATGCACCAGCCGCGGCGATCTCTCCCAAGGTGAGCAACTACCTCCACTCAGAAAAGCAGACGGATGCCCCACAAAGACAAGACTGGCGCACACAGGACGCTAACCCTCCTCGGAATCCTCGCTTGCGTCTCCAGGCGTCTCTCCTCAGAGCCCTGTTTCCAATACCGGGCTCTGGGCGTGGCCCGGGGCACCAATTGGGGCACAACTCGTCTGCCCATGGCAAACGTGCTCTTTGGAGCTGTGAAAACCCTCCATTTCGGACGTCATTTCACGGCCCCAGAGCCACCGACTCATTCCAAGGTGTCCATGGACACAGAACCCCATTAGGACCCAACCTCAGGAGAGTCCATTTCAACGCAGCCAGCCGCTGGGTTGCTCCGCCAGAGCCTGCAGGTGGAAAGTAGCTGAATGCTAGGAGTCAGTGGTCATGCATGCCGGCTTGCCCAGGCACCCATCCTTCAAAGCCTGTTCTCGACTTGTTCCCTAGGGGTCATCGTGGAGCCATCCAACAGGACACGATTGTCACGCAGAAGGTCCCCTGGCGGATTGAGCATCTCCCAACACCCAGCGTGGGAAGTCCTCCATGGTCTCATGAGCCCCGTCCGCCTGCCTGAAGGGGCCTCCGTGAACACAAACCCCAAGCGGAGCCAATGTCGTATCCTCGCCCTGCCTTCTGATGCAAGAGATCTGCATTCAGCCTTTGCCCAGTGGGTGGCCGGACCTTCGCCCCATCACCTGACCCTAGCTTGTGTTCTCCACTTCTGTCCTCACACTCCTGGCCCACGAGCCCTCTCGATTGGGATTCCGGAGCCACAACGCGGCACTCGGCCTGCCCACCAGGGGAAAAAGGTTACCTCTGGGTCTGTCCAGAGACCCCCAATAAGGATCAACCATTACGCCACCGGAGAGCACCCCAGTTATTTGGGCTGCCCTTTGCACTCATGGTCTCTCGACCCAGCTGACCTCAGCCAGGCACACCAACACCCAGACAGCTGGCCACACAGCCAGCAGCTTGCACCCGCCCTGGCCTTAGGGCATCATCTCTTCCCAGCCTGGTTGTTCAGGCTTCAAAACCTAGACCTCATCTCCAATTACTGCACAGGGCTGGACCTGATGCCTAAATTAGAACTCATCTTCGCCCCTGGCAGGATAGGTTGCTGTTGGCATGCTGCCCACCTTCACGGTAGGAGAAACCAGCACGGGCCAGGAGGCCGGGCTCAGGGTGGAGGGCCGCCTGAGGCCCAAACAGGCATTGGGACACTCAGTGTGAGCCTCGGGCTCCAGTGAGGCTTCTCCCTGGATGGATCAAGAGGCCCCATAGAGCAATTGCCAGGCCCCTCGGTCCCCAAAGCTAACCAGGGGAGGGTTTTCCATTGCCCTGTACCCAGGACTCCCCTCTGGAATCCCTCTTTCGGAGGGACCCCAGAGCCAGAAAACAGGACTCCTTCCGTCGCAGAGAATGAACACCAACTCTGGGGAGCCTGGCCCAATCTACCAGAGAGGGAGACTCCTCCAAGGCCCATGAGGCCAGCCCTCCATTCCACGGTCATGCTTGACCCCAGATCCAGAGAAACCAGCCTGACCCACCGTCTCACACTCGCCCTTCCTTCCTATCCCCAGGAGCTGCCTTCATGGTCTGCAGATTGAGTCTTCCATACCCTCGGCCGCTAACCCAAGAGGAGTTTGTGTTTTCAGGTTCTGTCCCCACAGCCCTGGCCCCAAGGCGGAGGCCCCTGCAGCCACACCACAGCACTGGGTCCGCCCCCGCCATGGAAACTGTGCCCGAGCCATTGGCCACAACCCTACCGATCAGGAGACATCTCCAAGGTCTCCGAGGCCATCGCAAGAGTGGAGGCCGCCCTGGACAAACTGGGACGATCTGACACAAACTGAGCGATGACCTCCACTCAGACATGCAGACGGATGCCCCCAGACACAGAAGCCAGGCCCCTAGGACCTGATAGGAACCTTGCTTTTGTTTCCAGGCATCTATCCTCGGAGGCCTGCTGTCCAATACAAGCAGAAGGGGGTTTCCTGAGGCTCTCCTCCGAACACCGCTCATCTCCCCGTGGGAAACGTGCTCTTTTGGAGCTGTGTCCAACCCTCCGACTAGGAGAATCCTTTCGGGCCCCAGAGCCACCGCTCCATTCCAACGTCTCCATGGACACAAACCCACATTAGGACCCATCTTCAGGAGAGTCCGTTTCAACTCCGACCCCCTGGGAGCTCCTCCAGAGCCAGCAGGTCGACCCTGCCTTGTGCTAACAGACAATGGAAAGGTCAGATGGGTGGCCCCGGCATCCATCCTTAGAACCAGGCTCTACAGTCTTTCCGGATGGGGCGTCGTGGAGCCATTCCAAAGGAAACGAAGGCCCGGCACAAGGAATCCTGGCAGTTGGGAGCATCTCCCAACTGCCAGCGTGGCACACCTCCATGGCCATAGGAGGCACTCCTCTTCATCCAAGGCCAAACCTGGACACAAACTCCAACCTGGGCCACGTCGGATCCTCGCCCTGACTTCAGACACAGGACATCTCCTTTCAACCGCTGCAGAATGGGCCTCCATTGCCCTCGCCCTGAAACCTGACCCCTCACTTTGGTTCTCAGATTGCTGTCGTGCCACTCCTGGCCCACAAGCCCTCCAGCCTGGGAACACCGCAGCCATAAGGCAGCACTCTGCCTGCCCACCAGCAGAACAACGTTGCCCTCTGGCGCTGCCAGAGACCCCAATGAGGCACAACCTGCACTTCACTAGACGGCACCCCATTTATCTAGGCAGCCCTGGGCACTAATGCTCTCTCTGACAGAGCCTGGGCTGGAACTCCTGACACACCTGACTGCTGGCCCCAATTCCAGCCTATGGGACCCACCATGGCCTTAGGCCCTCGACTAGTCCCAACCTGTTTTTTTAGGCTTCCGGACCTCGACCTTATCTCCAAGCACCACACAGTGGTGGTAGCCCAGGGGCAGAAATCAGAACACCTCCCGCCCCCTGGCAGGAAACCTTGCAGTTGGCATGGAATCCAATCTTCAGGGCGGGGAAACCAGCGTGGGCCATTAGGCCACGCCCATGCTTGAGGGCCACTTCAGGCACAGACACGCATTGGGACCCTCAGGGTGAGCCCTGAGCTCAAGGGAGGCTTCTCAGGGGCTGGACCGTGAGCCCGCCTATGGGGCTGGCCACGCCCTGAGGCAACCCATCCTCACCAGAGGTCACCTGTACCCAGGGCTCTGCTCTGCTCTGGGATCCCTCTTCTGGAGGGACACCGGGGGCAGAGAACAGGACTCCTCCCATCTCATAGAATGACCCATAGAAAGCACCTGGTAGCCTGGCCAAATCCCCAGAGTGACAGTCTGGTCCATGGCGCCAGAGACCACCCCTCCATGCAACGGCCATCCAGGACACCAAATGCAGAGACACAAGCCTGAGCACCTGCCTCACATCCCCCCTTCCTGCCTATCCTGACGAGCTCCCCTCACGGAATGCAGATGCCACCTGCCAGAACCAAGGCACCAACCTAAGCCCGAGGACGTGATTTCAGACTTCTTGCCCCACAGCCATGGCCCACACACGCTCCAGACGGGGGCCCCTGGAACCACCCCGCACTCCAGGGCCTGCCCTCTCCAAGGGATCTCTGCCCGTCCCATGGCCCACAACCCTACAGATTAGGGGAACCTGCCATGGCCCAGCGACCATCCCTAGAGTGGAGACCGCCATGCACCAGCCGCGGCGATCTCTCCCAAGGTGAGCAACTACCTCCACTCAGAAAAGCAGACGGATGCCCCACAAAGACAAGACTGGCGCACACAGGACGCTAACCCTCCTCGGAATCCTCGCTTGCGTCTCCAGGCGTCTCTCCTCAGAGCCCTGTTTCCAATACCGGGCTCTGGGCGTGGCCCGGGGCACCAATTGGGGCACAACTCGTCTGCCCATGGCAAACGTGCTCTTTGGAGCTGTGAAAACCCTCCATTTCGGACGTCATTTCACGGCCCCAGAGCCACCGACTCATTCCAAGGTGTCCATGGACACAGAACCCCATTAGGACCCAACCTCAGGAGAGTCCATTTCAACGCAGCCAGCCGCTGGGTTGCTCCGCCAGAGCCTGCAGGTGGAAAGTAGCTGAATGCTAGGAGTCAGTGGTCATGCGTGCCGGCTTGCCCAGGCACCCATCCTTCAAAGCCTGTTCTCGACTTGTTCCCTAGGGGTCATCGTGGAGCCATCCAACAGGACACGATTGTCACGCAGAAGGTCCCCTGGCGGATTGAGCATCTCCCAACACCCAGCGTGGGAAGTCCTCCATGGTCTCATGAGCCCCGTCCGCCTGCCTGAAGGGGCCTCCGTGAACACAAACCCCAAGCGGAGCCAATGTCGGATCCTCGCCCTGCCTTCTGATGCAAGAGATCTGCATTCAGCCTTTGCCCAGTGGGTGGCCGGACCTTCGCCCCATCACCTGACCCTAGCTTGTGTTCTCCACTTCTGTCCTCACACTCCTGGCCCACGAGCCCTCTCGATTGGGATTCCGGAGCCACAACGCGGCACTCGGCCTGCCCACCAGGGGAAAAAGGTTACCTCTGGGTCTGTCCAGAGACCCCCAATAAGGATCAACCATTACGCCACCGGACAGCACCCCAGTTATTTGGGCTGCCCTTTGCACTCATGGTCTCTCGACCCAGCTGACCTCAGCCAGGCACACCAACACCCAGACAGCTGGCCACACAGCCAGCAGCTTGCACCCGCCCTGGCCTTAGGGCATCATCTCTTCCCAGCCTGGTTGTTCAGGCTTCAAAACCTAGACCTCATCTCCAATTACTGCACAGGGCTGGACCTGATGCCTAAATTAGAACTCATCTTCGCCCCTGGCAGGATAGGTTGCTGTTGGCATGCTGCCCACCTTCACGGTAGGAGAAACCAGCACGGGCCAGGAGGCCGGGCTCAGGGTGGAGGGCCGCCTGAGGCCCAAACAGGCATTGGGACACTCAGTGTGAGCCTCGGGCTCCAGTGAGGCTTCTCCCTGGATGGATCAAGAGGCCCCATAGAGCAATTGCCAGGCCCCTCGGTCCCCAAAGCTAACCAGGGGAGGGTTTTCCATTGCCCTGTACCCAGGACTCCCCTCTGGAATCCCTCTTTCGGAGGGACCCCAGAGCCAGAAAACAGGACTCCTTCCGTCGCAGAGAATGAACACCAACTCTGGGGAGCCTGGCCCAATCTACCAGAGAGGGAGACTCCTCCAAGGCCCATGAGGCCAGCCCTCCATTCCACGGTCATGCTTGACCCCAGATCCAGAGAAACCAGCCTGACCCACCGTCTCACACTCGCCCTTCCTTCCTATCCCCAGGAGCTGCCTTCATGGTCTGCAGATTGAGTCTTCCATACCCTCGGCCGCTAACCCAAGAGGAGTTTGTGTTTTCAGGTTCTGTCCCCACAGCCCTGGCCCCAAGGCGGAGGCCCCTGCAGCCACACCACAGCACTGGGTCCGCCCCCGCCATGGAAACTGTGCCCGAGCCATTGGCCACAACCCTACCGATCAGGAGACATCTCCAAGGTCTCCGAGGCCATCGCAAGAGTGGAGGCCGCCCTGGACAAACTGGGACGATCTGACACAAACTGAGCGATGACCTCCACTCAGACATGCAGACGGATGCCCCCAGACACAGAAGCCAGGCCCCTAGGACCTGATAGGAACCTTGCTTTTGTTTCCAGGCATCTATCCTCGGAGGCCTGCTGTCCAATACAAGCAGAAGGGGGTTTCCTGAGGCTCTCCTCCGAACACCGCTCATCTCCCCGTGGGAAACGTGCTCTTTTGGAGCTGTGTCCAACCCTCCGACTAGGAGAATCCTTTCGGGCCCCAGAGCCACCGCTCCATTCCAACGTCTCCATGGACACAAACCCACATTAGGACCCATCTTCAGGAGAGTCCGTTTCAACTCCGACCCCCTGGGAGCTCCTCCAGAGCCAGCAGGTCGACCCTGCCTTGTGCTAACAGACAATGGAAAGGTCAGATGGGTGGCCCCGGCATCCATCCTTAGAACCAGGCTCTACAGTCTTTCCGGATGGGGCGTCGTGGAGCCATTCCAAAGGAAACGAAGGCCCGGCACAAGGAATCCTGGCAGTTGGGAGCATCTCCCAACTGCCAGCGTGGCACACCTCCATGGCCATAGGAGGCACTCCTCTTCATCCAAGGCCAAACCTGGACACAAACTCCAACCTGGGCCACGTCGGATCCTCGCCCTGACTTCAGACACAGGACATCTCCTTTCAACCGCTGCAGAATGGGCCTCCATTGCCCTCGCCCTGAAACCTGACCCCTCACTTTGGTTCTCAGATTGCTGTCGTGCCACTCCTGGCCCACAAGCCCTCCAGCCTGGGAACACCGCAGCCATAAGGCAGCACTCTGCCTGCCCACCAGCAGAACAACGTTGCCCTCTGGCGCTGCCAGAGACCCCAATGAGGCACAACCTGCACTTCACTAGACGGCACCCCATTTATCTAGGCAGCCCTGGGCACTAATGCTCTCTCTGACAGAGCCTGGGCTGGAACTCCTGACACACCTGACTGCTGGCCCCAATTCCAGCCTATGGGACCCACCATGGCCTTAGGCCCTCGACTAGTCCCAACCTGTTTTTTTAGGCTTCCGGACCTCGACCTTATCTCCAAGCACCACACAGTGGTGGTAGCCCAGGGGCAGAAATCAGAACACCTCCCGCCCCCTGGCAGGAAACCTTGCAGTTGGCATGGAATCCAATCTTCAGGGCGGGGAAACCAGCGTGGGCCATTAGGCCACGCCCATGCTTGAGGGCCACTTCAGGCACAGACACGCATTGGGACCCTCAGGGTGAGCCCTGAGCTCAAGGGAGGCTTCTCAGGGGCTGGACCGTGAGCCCGCCTATGGGGCTGGCCACGCCCTGAGGCAACCCATCCTCACCAGAGGTCACCTGTACCCAGGGCTCTGCTCTGCTCTGGGATCCCTCTTCTGGAGGGACACCGGGGGCAGAGAACAGGACTCCTCCCATCTCATAGAATGACCCATAGAAAGCACCTGGTAGCCTGGCCAAATCCCCAGAGTGACAGTCTGGTCCATGGCGCCAGAGACCACCCCTCCATGCAACGGCCATCCAGGACACCAAATGCAGAGACACAAGCCTGAGCACCTGCCTCACATCCCCCCTTCCTGCCTATCCTGACGAGCTCCCCTCACGGAATGCAGATGCCACCTGCCAGAACCAAGGCACCAACCTAAGCCCGAGGACGTGATTTCAGACTTCTTGCCCCACAGCCATGGCCCACACACGCTCCAGACGGGGGCCCCTGGAACCACCCCGCACTCCAGGGCCTGCCCTCTCCAAGGGATCTCTGCCCGTCCCATGGCCCACAACCCTACAGATTAGGGGAACCTGCCATGGCCCAGCGACCATCCCTAGAGTGGAGACCGCCATGCACCAGCCGCGGCGATCTCTCCCAAGGTGAGCAACTACCTCCACTCAGAAAAGCAGACGGATGCCCCACAAAGACAAGACTGGCGCACACAGGACGCTAACCCTCCTCGGAATCCTCGCTTGCGTCTCCAGGCGTCTCTCCTCAGAGCCCTGTTTCCAATACCGGGCTCTGGGCGTGGCCCGGGGCACCAATTGGGGCACAACTCGTCTGCCCATGGCAAACGTGCTCTTTGGAGCTGTGAAAACCCTCCATTTCGGACGTCATTTCACGGCCCCAGAGCCACCGACTCATTCCAAGGTGTCCATGGACACAGAACCCCATTAGGACCCAACCTCAGGAGAGTCCATTTCAACGCAGCCAGCCGCTGGGTTGCTCCGCCAGAGCCTGCAGGTGGAAAGTAGCTGAATGCTAGGAGTCAGTGGTCATGCATGCCGGCTTGCCCAGGCACCCATCCTTCAAAGCCTGTTCTCGACTTGTTCCCTAGGGGTCATCGTGGAGCCATCCAACAGGACACGATTGTCACGCAGAAGGTCCCCTGGCGGATTGAGCATCTCCCAACACCCAGCGTGGGAAGTCCTCCATGGTCTCATGAGCCCCGTCCGCCTGCCTGAAGGGGCCTCCGTGAACACAAACCCCAAGCGGAGCCAATGTCGGATCCTCGCCCTGCCTTCTGATGCAAGAGATCTGCATTCAGCCTTTGCCCAGTGGGTGGCCGGACCTTCGCCCCATCACCTGACCCTAGCTTGTGTTCTCCACTTCTGTCCTCACACTCCTGGCCCACGAGCCCTCTCGATTGGGATTCCGGAGCCACAACGCGGCACTCGGCCTGCCCACCAGGGGAAAAAGGTTACCTCTGGGTCTGTCCAGAGACCCCCAATAAGGATCAACCATTACGCCACCGGACAGCACCCCAGTTATTTGGGCTGCCCTTTGCACTCATGGTCTCTCGACCCAGCTGACCTCAGCCAGGCACACCAACACCCAGACAGCTGGCCACACAGCCAGCAGCTTGCACCCGCCCTGGCCTTAGGGCATCATCTCTTCCCAGCCTGGTTGTTCAGGCTTCAAAACCTAGACCTCATCTCCAATTACTGCACAGGGCTGGACCTGATGCCTAAATTAGAACTCATCTTCGCCCCTGGCAGGATAGGTTGCTGTTGGCATGCTGCCCACCTTCACGGTAGGAGAAACCAGCACGGGCCAGGAGGCCGGGCTCAGGGTGGAGGGCCGCCTGAGGCCCAAACAGGCATTGGGACACTCAGTGTGAGCCTCGGGCTCCAGTGAGGCTTCTCCCTGGATGGATCAAGAGGCCCCATAGAGCAATTGCCAGGCCCCTCGGTCCCCAAAGCTAACCAGGGGAGGGTTTTCCATTGCCCTGTACCCAGGACTCCCCTCTGGAATCCCTCTTTCGGAGGGACCCCAGAGCCAGAAAACAGGACTCCTTCCGTCGCAGAGAATGAACACCAACTCTGGGGAGCCTGGCCCAATCTACCAGAGAGGGAGACTCCTCCAAGGCCCATGAGGCCAGCCCTCCATTCCACGGTCATGCTTGACCCCAGATCCAGAGAAACCAGCCTGACCCACCGTCTCACACTCGCCCTTCCTTCCTATCCCCAGGAGCTGCCTTCATGGTCTGCAGATTGAGTCTTCCATACCCTCGGCCGCTAACCCAAGAGGAGTTTGTGTTTTCAGGTTCTGTCCCCACAGCCCTGGCCCCAAGGCGGAGGCCCCTGCAGCCACACCACAGCACTGGGTCCGCCCCCGCCATGGAAACTGTGCCCGAGCCATTGGCCACAACCCTACCGATCAGGAGACATCTCCAAGGTCTCCGAGGCCATCGCAAGAGTGGAGGCCGCCCTGGACAAACTGGGACGATCTGACACAAACTGAGCGATGACCTCCACTCAGACATGCAGACGGATGCCCCCAGACACAGAAGCCAGGCCCCTAGGACCTGATAGGAACCTTGCTTTTGTTTCCAGGCATCTATCCTCGGAGGCCTGCTGTCCAATACAAGCAGAAGGGGGTTTCCTGAGGCTCTCCTCCGAACACCGCTCATCTCCCCGTGGGAAACGTGCTCTTTTGGAGCTGTGTCCAACCCTCCGACTAGGAGAATCCTTTCGGGCCCCAGAGCCACCGCTCCATTCCAACGTCTCCATGGACACAAACCCACATTATGACCCATCTTCAGGAGAGTCCGTTTCAACTCCGACCCCCTGGGAGCTCCTCCAGAGCCAGCAGGTCGACCCTGCCTTGTGCTAACAGACAATGGAAAGGTCAGATGGGTGGCCCCGGCATCCATCCTTAGAACCAGGCTCTCCAGTCTTTCCGGATGGGGCGTCGTGGAGCCATTCCAAAGGAAACGAAGGCCCGGCACAAGGAATCCTGGCAGTTGGGAGCATCTCCCAACTGCCAGCGTGGCACACCTCCATGGCCATAGGAGGCACTCCTCTTCATCCAAGGCCAAACCTGGACACAAACTCCAACCTGGGCCACGTCGGATCCTCGCCCTGACTTCAGACACAGGACATCTCCTTTCAACCGCTGCAGAATGGGCCTCCATTGCCCTCGCCCTGAAACCTGACCCCTCACTTTGGTTCTCAGATTGCTGTCCTGCCACTCCTGGCCCACAAGCCCTCCAGCCTGGGAACACCGCAGCCATAAGGCAGCACTCTGCCTGCCCACCAGCAGAACAACGTTGCCCTCTGGCGCTGCCAGAGACCCCAATGAGGCACAACCTGCACTTCACTAGACGGCACCCCATTTATCTAGGCAGCCCTGGGCACTAATGCTCTCTCTGACAGAGCCTGGGCTGGAACTCCTGACACACCCAGACTGCTGGCCCCAATTCCAGCCTATGGGACCCACCATGGCCTTAGGCCCTCGACTAGTCCCAACCTGTTTTTTTAGGCTTCCGGACCTCGACCTTATCTCCAAGCACCACACAGTGGTGGTAGCCCAGGGGCAGAAATCAGAACACCTCCCGCCCCCTGGCAGGAAACCTTGCAGTTGGCATGGAATCCAATCGTCAGGGCGGGGAAACCAGCGTGGGCCATTAGGCCACGCCCATGCTTGAGGGCCACTTCAGGCACAGACACGCATTGGGAACCTCAGGGTGAGCCCTGAGCTCAAGGGAGGCTTCTCAGGGGCTGGACCGTGAGCCCGCCTATGGGGCTGGCCACGCCCTGAGGCAACCCATCCTCACCAGAGGTCACCTGTACCCAGGGCTCTGCTCTGCTCTGGGTTCCCTCTTCTGGAGGGACACCGGGGGCAGAGGGCAGGACTCCTCTCATCTCATAGAATGACCCATAGAAAGCACCTTTTAGCCTGGCCAAATCCCCAGAGTGACAGTCTGGTCCATGGCGCCAGAGACCACCCCTCCATGCAGCGGCCATCCAGGACACCAAATGCAGAGACACAAGCCTGAGCACCTGCCTCACATCCCCCCCTTCCTGCCTTTCCTGACGAGCTCCCCTCACGGAATGCAGATGCCACCTGCCAGAACCAAGGCACCAACCTAAGCCCGAGGACGTGATTTCAGACTTCTTGCCCCACAGCCATGGCCCACACACGCTCCAGACGGGGGCCCCTGGAACCACACCGCACTCCAGGGCCTGCCCTCTCCAAGGGAACTCTGCCCGTCCCATGGCCCACAACCCTACAGATTAGGGGAACCTGCCATGGCCCAGCGACCATCCCTAGAGTGGAGATCGCCATGCACCAGCCGCGGCGATCTCTCCCAAGGTGAGCAACTACCTCCACTCAGAAAAGCAGACGGATGCCCCACAAGGCAAGACCGGCGCACACAGGACGCTAGACCTCCTCGGAATCCTCGCTTGCGTCTCCAGGCGTCTCTCCTCAGAGCCCTGTTTCCAATACCGGGCTCTGGGCGTGGCCCGGGGCACCAATTGGAACACCACTCGTCTGCCCATGGCAAACGTGCTCTTTGGAGCTGTGAAAACCCTCCATTTCGGACGTCATTTCACGGCCCCAGAGCCACCGACTCATTCCCAGGTGTCCATGGACACAGAACCCCATTAGGACCCATCCTCAGGAGAGTCCATTTCAACGCAACCAGCCGCTGGGTTGCTCCGCCAGAGCCTGCAGGTGGAAAGTAGCTGAATGCTAGGAGTCAGTGGTCATGCGTGCCGGCTTGCCCAGGCACCCATCCTTCAAAGCCTGTTCTCGACTTGTTCCCTAGGGGTCATCGTGGAGCCATCCAACAGGACACGATTGTCACGCAGAAGGTCCCCTGGCGGATTGAGCATCTCCCAACACCCAGCGTGGGAAGTCCTCCATGGTCTCATGAGCCCCGTCCGCCTTCCTGAAGGGGCCTCCGTGAACACAAACCCCAAGCGGAGCCAATGTCGGATCCTCGCCCTGCCTTCTGATGCAAGAGATCTGCATTCAGCCTTTCCCCAGTGGGTGGCCGGACCTTCGCCCCATCACCTGACCCTAGCTTGTGTTCTCCACTTCTGTCCTCACACTCCTGGCCCACGAGCCCTCTCGATTGGGATTCCGGAGCCACAACGCAGCACTCGGCCTGCCCACCAGGGGAAAAACGGTTGCCTCTGGGTCTGCCCAGAGACCCCCAATAAGGATCAACCATTACGCCACCGGACAGCACCCCAGTTATTTGGGCTGCCCTTTGCACTCATGGTCTCTCGACCCAGCTGACCTCAGCCAGGCACACCAACACCCAGACAGCTGGCCACACAGCCAGCAGCTTGCACCCGCCCTGGCCTTAGGCCATCATCTCTTCCCAGCCTGGTTGTTTAGGCTTCAAAACCTAGACCTCATCTCCAATTACTGCACAGGGCTGGACCTGATGCCTAAATTAGAACTCATCTTCACCCCTGGCAGGATAGGTTGCTGTTGGCATGCTGCCCACCTTCACGGTAGGAGAAACCAGAACGGGCCAGGAGGCCGGGCTCAGGGTGGAGGGCCGCCTGAGGCCCAAACAGGCATTGGGACACTCAGTGTGAGCCTCGGGCTCCAGTGAGGCTTCTCCCTGGATGGATCAAGAGGCCCCATAGAGCAATTGCCAGGCCCCTCGGTCCCCAAAGCTAACCAGGGGAGGGTTTTCCATTGCCCTGTACCCAGGACTCCCCTCTGGAATCCCTCTTTCGGAGGGACCCCAGAGCCAGAAAACAGGACTCCTTCCGTCGCAGAGAATGAACACCAACTCTGGGGAGCCTGGCCCAATCTACCAGAGAGGGAGACTCCTCCAAGGCCCATGAGGCCAGCCCTCCATTCCACGGTCATGCTTGACCCCAGATCCAGAGAAACCAGCCTTACCCACCGTCTCACACTCGCCCTTCCTTCCTATCCCCAGGAGCTGCCTTCATGGTCTGCAGATTGAGTCTTCCATACCCTCGGCCGCTAACCCAAGAGGAGTTTGTGTTTTCAGGTTCTGTCCCCACAGCCCTGGCCCCAAGGCGGAGGCCCCTGCAGCCACACCACAGCACTGGGTCCGCCCCCGCCATGGAAACTGTGCCCGAGCCATTGGCCACAACCCTACCGATCAGGAGACATCTCCAAGGTCTCCGAGGCCATCGCAAGAGTGGAGGCCGCCCTGGACAAACTGGGACGATCTGACACAAGCTGAGCGATGACCTCCACTCAGACATGCAGACGGATGCCCCCAGACACAGAAGCCAGGCCCCTAGGACCTGATAGGAACCTTGCTTTTGTTTCCAGGCATCTATCCTCGGAGGCCTGCTGTCCAATACAAGCAGAAGGGGGTTTCCTGAGGCTCTCCTCCGAACACCGCTCATCTCCCCGTGGGAAACGTGCTCTTTTGGAGCTGTGTCCAACCCTCCGACTAGGAGAATCCTTTCGGGCCCCAGAGCCACCGCTCCATTCCAACGTCTCCATGGACACAAACCCACATTATGACCCATCTTCAGGAGAGTCCGTTTCAACTCCGACCCCCTGGGAGCTCCTCCAGAGCCAGCAGGTCGACCCTGCCTTGTGCTAACAGACAATGGAAAGGTCAGATGGGTGGCCCCGGCATCCATCCTTAGAACCAGGCTCTCCAGTCTTTCCGGATGGGGCGTCGTGGAGCCATTCCAAAGGAAACGAAGGCCCGGCACAAGGAATCCTGGCAGTTGGGAGCATCTCCCAACTGCCAGCGTGGCACACCTCCATGGCCATAGGAGGCACTCCTCTTCATCCAAGGCCAAACCTGGACACAAACTCCAACCTGGGCCACGTCGGATCCTCGCCCTGACTTCAGACACAGGACATCTCCTTTCAACCGCTGCAGAATGGGCCTCCATTGCCCTCGCCCTGAAACCTGACCCCTCACTTTGGTTCTCAGATTGCTGTCATGCCACTCCTGGCCCACAAGCCCTCCAGCCTGGGAACACCGCAGCCATAAGGCAGCACTCTGCCTGCCCACCAGCAGAACAACGTTGCCCTCTGGCGCTGCCAGAGACCCCAATGAGGCACAACCTGCACTTCACTAGACGGCACCCCATTTATCTAGGCAGCCCTGGGCACTAATGCTCTCTCTGACAGAGCCTGGGCTGGAACTCCTGACACACCTGACTGCTGGCCCCAATTCCAGCCTATGGGACCCACCATGGCCTTAGGCCCTCGACTAGTCCCAACCTGTTTTTTTAGGCTTCCGGACCTCGACCTTATCTCCAAGCACCACACAGTGGTGGTAGCCCAGGGGCAGAAATCAGAACACCTCCCGCCCCCTGGCAGGAAACCTTGCAGTTGGCATGGAATCCAATCTTCAGGGCGGGGAAACCAGCGTGGGCCATTAGGCCACGCCCATGCTTGAGAGCCACTTCAGGCACAGACACGCATTGGGACCCTCAGGGTGAGCCCTGAGCTCAAGGGAGGCTTCTCAGGGGCTGGACCGTGAGCCCGCCTATGGGGCTGGCCACGCCCTGAGGCAACCCATCCTCACCAGAGGTCACCTGTACCCAGGGCTCTGCTCTGCTCTGGGATCCCTCTTCTGGACGGACACCGGGGGCAGAGAACAGGACTCCTCCCATCTCATAGAATGACCCATAGAAAGCACCTGGTAGCCTGGCCAAATCCCCAGAGTGACAGTCTGGTCCATGGCACCAGAGACCACCCCTCCATGCAACGGCCATCCAGGACACCAAATGCAGAGACACAAGCCTGAGCACCTGCCTCACATCCCCCCTTCCTGCCTATCCTGACGAGCTCCCCTCACGGAATGCAGATGCCACCTGCCAGAACCAAGGCACCAACCTAAGCCCGAGGACGTGATTTCAGACTTCTTGCCCCACAGCCATGGCCCACACACGCTCCAGACGGGGGCCCCTGGAACCACCCCGCACTCCAGGGCCTGCCCTCTCCAAGGGATCTCTGCCCGTCCCATGGCCCACAACCCTACAGATTAGGGGAACCTGCCATGGCCCAGCGACCATCCCTAGAGTGGAGACCGCCATGCACCAGCCGCGGCGATCTCTCCCAAGGTGAGCAACTACCTCCACTCAGAAAAGCAGACGGATGCCCCACAAAGACAAGACTGGCGCACACAGGACGCTAACCCTCCTCAGAATCCTCGCTTGCGTCTCCAGGCGTCTCTCCTCAGAGCCCTGTTTCCAATACCGGGCTCTGGGCGTGGCCCGGGGCACCAATTGGGGCACAACTCGTCTGCCCATGGCAAACGTGCTCTTTGGAGCTGTGAAAACCCTCCATTTCGGACGTCATTTCACGGCCCCAGAGCCACCGACTCATTCCAAGGTGTCCATGGACACAGAACCCCATTAGGACCCATCCTCAGGAGAGTCCATTTCAACGCAACCAGCCGCTGGGTTGCTCCGCCAGAGCCTGCAGGTGGAAAGTAGCTGAATGCTAGGAGTCAGTGGTCATGCGTGCCGGCTTGCCCAGGCACCCATCCTTCAAAGCCTGTTCTCGACTTGTTCCCTAGGGGTCATCGTGGAGCCATCCAACAGGACACGATTGTCACGCAGAAGGTCCCCTGGCGGATTGAGCATCTCCCAACACCCAGCGTGGGAAGTCCTCCATGGTCTCATGAGCCCCGTCCGCCTGCCTGAAGGGGCCTCCGTGAACACAAACCCCAAGCGGAGCCAATGTCGGATCCTCGCCCTGCCTTCTGATGCAAGAGATCTGCATTCAGCCTTTGCCCAGTGGGTGGCCGGACCTTCGCCCCATCACCTGACCCTAGCTTGTGTTCTCCACTTCTGTCCTCACACTCCTGGCCCCCGAGCCCTCTCGATTGGGATTCCGGAGCCACAACGCGGCACTCGGCCTGCCCACCAGGGGAAAAAGGTTGCCTCTGGGTCTGTCCAGAGACCCCCAATAAGGATCAACCATTACGCCACCGGACAGCACCCCAGTTATTTGGGCTGCCCTTTGCACTCATGGTCTCTCGACCCAGCTGACCTCAGCCAGGCACACCAACACCCAGACAGCTGGCCACACAGCCAGCAGCTTGCACCCGCCCTGGCCTTAGGGCATCATCTCTTCCCAGCCTGGTTGTTCAGGCTTCAAAACCTAGACCTCATCTCCAATTACTGCACAGGGCTGGACCTGATGCCTTAATTAGAACTCATCTTCGCCCCTGGCAGGATAGGATGCTGTTGGCATGCTGCCCACCTTCACGGTAGGAGAAACCAGAACGGGCCAGGAGGCCGGGCTCAGGGTGGAGGGCCGCCTGAGGCCCAAACAGGCATTGGGACACTCAGTGTGAGCCTCGGGCTCCAGTGAGGCTTCTCCCTGGATGGATCAAGAGGCCCCATAGAGCAATTGCCAGGCCCCTCGGTCCCCAAAGCTAACCAGGGGAGGGTTTTCCACTGCCCTGTACCCAGGACTCCCCTCTGGAATCCCTCTTTCGGAGGGACCCCAGAGCCAGAAAACAGGACTCCTCCCATCACAGAGAATGAACACCAACTCTGGGGAGCCTGGCCCAATCCCCAGAGAGGGAGACTCCCCCAAGGCCCATGAGGCCAGCCCTCCATTCCACGGTCATGCTTGACCCCAGATCCAGAGAAACCAGCCTGACCCACCGTCTCACACTCACCCTTCCTTCCTATCCCCAGGAGCTGCCTTCATGGTCTGCAGATTGAGTCTTCCATACCCTCGGCCGCTAACCCAAGAGGAGTTTGTGTTTTCAGGTTCTGTCCCCACAGCCCTGGCCCCAAGGCGGAGGCCCCTGCAGCCACACCACAGCACTGGGTCCGCCCCCGCCATGGAAACTGTGCCCGAGCCATTGGCCACAACCCTACCGATCAGGAGACATCTCCAAGGTCTCCGAGGCCATCGCAAGAGTGGAGGCCGCCCTGGACAAACTGGGACGATCTGACACAAGCTGAGCGATGACCTCCACTCAGACATGCAGACGGATGCCCCCAGACACAGAAGCCAGGCCCCTAGGACCTGATAGGAACCTTGCTTTTGTTTCCAGGCTTCTATCCTCGGAGGCCTGCTGTCCAATACAAGCAGAAGGGGGTTTCCTGAGGCTCTCCTCCGAACACCGCTCATCTCCCCGTGGGAAACGTGCTCTTTTGGAGCTGTGTCCATCCCTGCGACTAGGAGAATCCTTTCGGGCCCCAGAGCCACCGCTCCATTCCAACGTCTCCATGGACACAAACCCACATTATGACCCATCTTCAGGAGAGTCCGTTTCAACTCCGACCCCCTGGGAGCTCTTCCAGAGCCAGCAGATCGACCCTGCCTTGTGCTAGCAGACAATGGGAAGGTCAGGTGGGTGGCCCCGGCATCCATCCTTAGAACCAGGCTCTCCAGTCTTTCCGGATGGGGCGTCGTGGAGCCATTCCAAAGGAAACGAAGGCCCGGCACAAGGAATCCTGGCAGTTGGGAGCATCTCCCAACTGCCAGCGTGGCATACCTCCATGGTCATAGGAGGCACTCCTCTTCATCCAAGGCCAAACCTGGACACAAACTCCAACCTGGGCCACGTCGGATCCTCGCCCTGACTTCAGACACAGGACATCTCCTTTCAACCGCTGCAGAATGGGCCTCCATTGCCCTCGCCCTGAAACCTGACCCCTCACTTTGGTTCTCAGATTTCTGTCGTGCCACTCCTGGCCCACAAGCCCTCCAGCCTGGGAACACCGCAGCCATAAGGCAGCACTCTGCCTGCCCACCAGCAGAACAACGTTGCCCTCTGGCGCTGCCAGAGACCCCAATGAGGCACAACCTGCACTTCACTAGACGGCACCCCATTTATCTAGGCAGCCCTGGGCACTAATGCTCTCTCTGACAGAGCCTGGGCTGGAACTCCTGACACACCCAGACTGCTGGCCCCAATTCCAGCCTATGGGACCCACCATGGCCTTAGGCCCTCGACTAGTCCCAACCTGTTTTTTTAGGCTTCCGGACCTCGACCTTATCTCCAAGCACCACACAGTGGTGGTAGCCCAGGGGCAGAAATCAGAACACCTCCCGCCCCCTGGCAGGAAACCTTGCAGTTGGCATGGAATCCAATCTTCAGGGCGGGGAAACCAGCGTGGGCCATTAGGCCACGCCCATGCTTGAGGGCCACTTCAGGCACAGACACGCATTGGGAACCTCAGGGTGAGCCCTGAGCTCAAGGGAGGCTTCTCAGGGGCTGGACCGTGAGCCCGCCTATGGGGCTGGCCACGCCCTGAGGCAACCCATCCTCACCAGAGGTCACCTGTACCCAGGGCTCTGCTCTGCTCTGGGATCCCTCTTCTGGACGGACACCGGGGGCAGAGAGCAGGACTCCTCTCATCTCATAGAATGACCCATAGAAAGCACCTTTTAGCCTGGCCAAATCCCCAGAGTGACAGTCTGGTCCATGGCGCCAGAGACCACCCCTCCATGCAGCGGCCATCCAGGACACCAAATGCAGAGACACAAGCCTGAGCACCTGCCTCACATCCCCCCCTTCCTGCCTTTCCTGACGAGCTCCCCTCACGGAATGCAGATGCCACCTGCCAGAACCAAGGCACCAACCTAAGCCCGAGGACGTGATTTCAGACTTCTTGCCCCACAGCCATGGCCCACACACGCTCCAGACGGGGGCCCCAGGAACCACACCGCACTCCAGGGCCTGCCCTCTCCAAGGGAACTCTGCCCGTCCCATGGCCCACAACCCTACAGATTAGGGGAACCTGCCATGGCCCAGCGACCATCCCTAGAGTGGAGATCGCCATGCACCAGCCGCGGCGATCTCTCCCAAGGTGAGCAACTACCTCCACTCAGAAAAGCAGACGGATGCCCCACAAAGACAAGACCGGCGCACACAGGACGCTAGACCTCCTCGGAATCCTCGCTTGCGTCTCCAGGCGTCTCTCCTCAGAGCCCTGTTTCCAATACCGGGCTCTGGGCGTGGCCCGGGGCACCAATTGGAACACCACTCGTCTGCCCATGGCAAACGTGCTCTTTGGAGCTGTGAAAACCCTCCATTTCGGACGTCATTTCACGGCCCCAGAGCCACCGACTCATTCCAAGGTGTCCATGGACACAGAACCCCATTAGGACCCATCCTCAGGAGAGTCCATTTCAACGCAACCAGCCGCTGGGTTGCTCCGCCAGAGCCTGCAGGTGGAAAGTAGCTGAATGCTAGGAGTCAGTGGTCATGCGTGCCGGCTTGCCCAGGCACCCATCCTTCAAAGCCTGTTCTCGACTTGTTCCCTAGGGGTCATCGTGGAGCCATCCAACAGGACACGATTGTCACGCAGAAGGTCCCCTGGCGGATTGAGCATCTCCCAACACCCAGCGTGGGAAGTCCTCCATGGTCTCATGAGCCCCGTCCGCCTTCCTGAAGGGGCCTCCGTGAACACAAACCCCAAGCGGAGCCAATGTCGGATCCTCGCCCTGCCTTCTGATGCAAGAGATCTGCATTCAGCCTTTGCCCAGTGGGTGGCCGGACCTTCGCCCCATCACCTGACCCTAGCTTGTGTTCTCCACTTCTGTCCTCACACTCCTGGCCCACGAGCCCTCTCGATTGGGATTCCGGAGCCACAACGCGGCACTCGGCCTGCCCACCAGGGGAAAAAGGTTGCCTCTGGGTCTGTCCAGAGACCCCCAATAAGGATCAACCATTACGCCACCGGACAGCACCCCAGTTATTTGGGCTGCCCTTTGCACTCATGGTCTCTCGACCCAGCTGACCTCAGCCAGGCACACCAACACCCAGACAGCTGGCCACACAGCCAGCAGCTTGCACCCGCCCTGGCCTTAGGGCATCATCTCTTCCCAGCCTGGTTGTTTAGGCTTCAAAACCTAGACCTCATCTCCAATTACTGCACAGGGCTGGACCTGATGCCTAAATTAGAACTCATCTTCGCCCCTGGCAGGATAGGTTGCTGTTGGCATGCTGCCCACCTTCACGGTAGGAGAAACCAGCACGGGCCAGGAGGCCGGGCTCAGGGTGGAGGGCCGCCTGAGGCCCAAACAGGCATTGGGACACTCAGTGTGAGCCTCGGGCTCCAGTGAGGCTTCTCCCTGGATGGATCAAGAGGCCCCATAGAGCAATTGCCAGGCCCCTCGGTCCCCAAAGCTAACCAGGGGAGGGTTTTCCATTGCCCTGTACCCAGGACTCCCCTCTGGAATCCCTCTTTCGGAGGGACCCCAGAGCCAGAAAACAGGACTCCTTCCGTCGCAGAGAATGAACACCAACTCTGGGGAGCCTGGCCCAATCTACCAGAGAGGGAGACTCCTCCAAGGCCCATGAGGCCAGCCCTCCATTCCACGGTCATGCTTGACCCCAGATCCAGAGAAACCAGCCTGACCCACCGTCTCACACTCGCCCTTCCTTCCTATCCCCAGGAGCTGCCTTCATGGTCTGCAGATTGAGTCTTCCATACCCTCGGCCGCTAACCCAAGAGGAGTTTGTGTTTTCAGGTTCTGTCCCCACAGCCCTGGCCCCAAGGCGGAGGCCCCTGCAGCCACACCACAGCACTGGGTCCGCCCCCGCCAAGGAAACTGTGCCCGAGCCATTGGCCACAACCCTACCGATCAGGAGACATCTCCAAGGTCTCCGAGGCCATCGCAAGAGTGGAGGCCGCCCTGGACAAACTGGGACGATCTGACACAAACTGAGCGATGACCTCCACTCAGACATGCAGACGGATGCCCCCAGACACAGAAGCCAGGCCCCTAGGACCTGATAGGAACCTTGCTTTTGTTTCCAGGCATCTATCCTCGGAGGCCTGCTGTCCAATACAAGCAGAAGGGGGTTTCCTGAGGCTCTCCTCCGAACACCGCTCATCTCCCCGTGGGAAACGTGCTCTTTTGGAGCTGTGTCCAACCCTCCGACTAGGAGAATCCTTTCGGGCCCCTGAGCCACCGCTCCATTCCAACGTCTCCATGGACACAAACCCACATTATGACCCATCTTCAGGAGAGTCCGTTTCAACTCCGACCCCCTGGGAGCTCCTCCAGAGCCAGCAGGTCGACCCTGCCTTGTGCTAGCAGACAATGGGAAGGTCAGATGGGTGGCCCCGGCATCCATCCTTAGAACCAGGCTCTCCAGTCTTTCCGGATGGGGCGTCGTGGAGCCATTCCAAAGGAAACGAAGGCCCGGCACAAGGAATCCTGGCAGTTGGGAGCATCTCCCAACTGCCAGCGTGGCACACCTCCATGGCCATAGGAGGCACTCCTCTTCATCCAAGGCCAAACATGGACACAAACTCCAACCTGGGCCACGTCGGATCCTCGCCCTGACTTCAGACACAGGACATCTCCTTTCAACCGCTGCAGAATGGGCCTCCATTGCCCTCGCCCTGAAACCTGACCCCTCACTTTGGTTCTCAGATTGCTGTCATGCCACTCCTGGCCCACAAGCCCTCCAGCCTGGGAACACCGCAGCCATAAGGCAGCACTCTGCCTGCCCACCAGCAGAACAACGTTGCCCTCTGGCGCTGCCAGAGACCCCAATGAGGCACAACCTGCACTTCACTAGACGGCACCCCATTTATCTAGGCAGCCCTGGGCACTAATGCTCTCTCTGACAGAGCCTGGGCTGGAACTCCTGACACACCTGACTGCTGGCCCCAATTCCAGCCTATGGGACCCACCATGGCCTTAGGCCCTCGACTAGTCCCAACCTGTTTTTTTAGGCTTCCGGACCTCGACCTTATCTCCAAGCACCACACAGTGGTGGTAGCCCAGGGGCAGAAATCAGAACACCTCCCGCCCCCTGGCAGGAAACCTTGCAGTTGGCATGGAATCCAATCTTCAGGGCGGGGAAACCAGCGTGGGCCATTAGGCCACGCCCATGCTTGAGGGCCACTTCAGGCACAGACACGCATTGGGACCCTCAGGGTGAGCCCTGAGCTCAAGGGAGGCTTCTCAGGGGCTGGACCGTGAGCCCGCCTATGGGGCTGGCCACGCCCTGAGGCAACCCATCCTCACCAGAGGTCACCTGTACCCAGGGCTCTGCTCTGCTCTGGGATCCCTCTTCTGGACGGACACCGGGGGCAGAGAGCAGGACTCCTCTCATCTCATAGAATGACCCATAGAAAGCACCTTTTAGCCTGGCCAAATCCCCAGAGTGACAGTCTGGTCCATGGCGCCAGAGACCACCCCTCCATGCAGCGGCCATCCAGGACACCAAATGCAGAGACACAAGCCTGAGCACCTGCCTCACATCCCCCCCTTCCTGCCTTTCCTGACGAGCTCCCCTCACGGAATGCAGATGCCACCTGCCAGAACCAAGGCACCAACCTAAGCCTGAGGACGTGATTTCAGACTTCTTGCCCCACAGCCATGGCCCACACAGGCTCCAGACTGGGGCCCCTGGAACCACACCGCACTCCAGGGCCTGCCCTCTCCAAGGGAACTCTGCCCGTCCCATGGCCCACAACCCTACAGATTAGGGGAACCTGCCATGGCCCAGCGACCATCCCTAGAGTGGAGATCGCCATGCACCAGCCGCGGCGATCTCTCCCAAGGTGAGCAACTACCTCCACTCAGAAAAGCAGACGGATGCCCCACAAAGACAAGACCGGCGCACACAGGACGCTAGACCTCCTCGGAATCCTCGCTTGCGTCTCCAGGCGTCTCTCCTCAGAGCCCTGTTTCCAATACCGGGCTCTGGGCGTGGCCCGGGGCACCAATTGGGGCACAACTCGTCTGCCCATGGCAAACGTGCTCTTTGGAGCTGTGAAAACCCTCCATTTCGGACGTCATTTCACGGCCCCAGAGCCACCGACTCATTCCAAGGTGTCCATGGACACAGAACCCCATTAGGACCCATCCTCAGGAGAGTCCATTTCAACGCAGCCAGCCGCTGGGTTGCTCCGCCAGAGCCTGCAGGTGGAAAGTAGCTGAATGCTAGGAGTCAGTGGTCATGCGTGCCGGCTTGCCCAGGCACCCATCCTTCAAAGCCTGTTCTCGACTTGTTCCCTAGGGGTCATCGTGGAGCCATCCAACAGGACACGATTGTCACGCAGAAGGTCCCCTGGCGGATTGAGCATCTCCCAACACCCAGCGTGGGAAGTCCTCCATGGTCTCATGAGCCCCGTCCGCCTGCCTGAAGGGGCCTCCGTGAACACAAACCCCAAGCGGAGCCAATGTCGGATCCTCGCCCTGCCTTCTGATGCAAGAGATCTGCATTCAGCCTTTGCCCAGTGGGTGGCCGGACCTTCGCCCCATCACCTGACCCTAGCTTGTGTTCTCCACTTCTGTCCTCACACTCCTGGCCCACGAGCCCTCTCGATTGGGATTCCGGAGCCACAACGCGGCACTCGGCCTGCCCACCAGGGGAAAAAGGTTGCCTCTGGGTCTGTCCAGAGACCCCCAATAAGGATCAACCATTACGCCACCGGACAGCACCCCAGTTATTTGGGCTGCCCTTTGCACTCATGGTCTCTCGACCCAGCTGACCTCAGCCAGGCACACCAACACCCAGACAGCTGGCCACACAGCCAGCAGCTTGCACCCGCCCTGGCCTTAGGGCATCATCTCTTCCCAGCCTGGTTGTTCAGGCTTCAAAACCTAGACCTCATCTCCAATTACTGCACAGGGCTGGACCTGATGCCTAAATTAGAACTCATCTTCGCCCCTGGCAGGATAGGTTGCTGTTGGCATGCTGCCCACCTTCACGGTAGGAGAAACCAGCACGGGCCAGGAGGCCGGGCTCAGGGTGGAGGGCCGCCTGAGGCCCAAACAGGCATTGGGACACTCAGTGTGAGCCTCGGGCTCCAGTGAGGCTTCTCCCTGGATGGATCAAGAGGCCCCATAGAGCAATTGCCAGGCCCCTCGGTCCCCAAAGCTAACCAGGGGAGGGTTTTCCACTGCCCTGTACCCAGGACTCCCCTCTGGAATCCCTCTTTCGGAGGGACCCCAGAGCCAGAAAACAGGACTCCTTCCGTCGCAGAGAATGAACACCAACTCTGGGGAGCCTGGCCCAATCTACCAGAGAGGGAGACTCCTCCAAGGCCCATGAGGCCAACCCTCCATTCCACGGTCATGCTTGACCCCAGATCCAGAGAAACTAGCCTGACCCACCGTCTCACACTCGCCCTTCCTTCCTATCCCCAGGAGCTGCCTTCATGGTCTGCAGATTGAGTCTTCCATACCCTCGGCCGCTAACCCAAGAGGAGTTTGTGTTTTCAGGTTCTGTCCCCACAGCCCTGGCCCCAAGGCGGAGGCCCCTGCAGCCACACCACAGCACTGGGTCCGCCCCCGCCAAGGAAACTGTGCCCGAGCCATTGGCCACAACCCTACCGATCAGGAGACATCTCCAAGGTCTCCGAGGCCATCGCAAGAGTGGAGGCCGCCCTGGACAAACTGGGACGATCTGACACAAACTGAGCGATGACCTCCACTCAGACATGCAGACGGATGCCCCCAGACACAGAAGCCAGGCCCCTAGGACCTGATAGGAACCTTGCTTTTGTTTCCAGGCATCTATCCTCGGAGGCCTGCTGTCCAATACAAGCAGAAGGGGGTTTCCTGAGGCTCTCCTCCGAACACCGCTCATCTCCCCGTGGGAAACGTGCTCTTTTGGAGCTGTGTCCAACCCTCCGACTAGGAGAATCCTTTCGGGCCCCTGAGCCACCGCTCCATTCCAACGTCTCCATGGACACAAACCCACATTATGACCCATCTTCAGGAGAGTCCGTTTCAACTCCGACCCCCTGGGAGCTCCTCCAGAGCCAGCAGGTCGACCCTGCCTTGTGCTAGCAGACAATGGGAAGGTCAGATGGGTGGCCCCGGCATCCATCCTTAGAACCAGGCTCTCCAGTCTTTCCGGATGGGGCGTCGTGGAGCCATTCCAAAGGAAACGAAGGCCCGGCACAAGGAATCCTGGCAGTTGGGAGCATCTCCCAACTGCCAGCGTGGCACACCTCCATGGCCATAGGAGGCACTCCTCTTCATCCAAGGCCAAACCTGGACACAAACTCCAACCTGGGCCACGTCGGATCCTCGCCCTGACTTCAGACACAGGACATCTCCTTTCAACCGCTGCAGAATGGGCCTCCATTGCCCTCGCCCTGAAACCTGACCCCTCACTTTGGTTCTCAGATTGCTGTCGTGCCACTCCTGGCCCACAAGCCCTCCAGCCTGGGAACACCGCAGCCATAAGGCAGCACTCTGCCTGCCCACCAGCAGAACAACGTTGCCCTCTGGCGCTGCCAGAGACCCCAATGAGGCACAACCTGCACTTCACTAGACGGCACCCCATTTATCTAGGCAGCCCTGGGCACTAATGCTCTCTCTGACAGAGCCTGGGCTGGAACTCCTGACACACCCAGACTGCTGGCCCCAATTCCAGCCTATGGGACCCACCATGGCCTTAGGCCCTCGACTAGTCCCAACCTGTTTTTTTAGGCTTCCGGACCTCGACCTTATCTCCAAGCACCACACAGTGGTGGTAGCCCAGGGGCAGAAATCAGAACACCTCCCGCCCCCTGGCAGGAAACCTTGCAGTTGGCATGGAATCCAATCTTCAGGGCGGGGAAACCAGCGTGGGCCATTAGGCCACGCCCATGCTTGAGGGCCACTTCAGGCACAGACACGCATTGGGAACCTCAGGGTGAGCCCTGAGCTCAAGGGAGGCTTCTCAGGGGCTGGACCGTGAGCCCGCCTATGGGGCTGGCCACGCCCTGAGGCAACCCATCCTCACCAGAGGTCACCTGTACCCAGGGCTCTGCTCTGCTCTGGGATCCCTCTTCTGGACGGACACCGGGGGCAGAGAGCAGGACTCCTCTCATCTCATAGAATGACCCATAGAAAGCACCTTTTAGCCTGGCCAAATCCCCAGAGTGACAGTCTGGTCCATGGCGCCAGAGACCACCCCTCCATGCAGCGGCCATCCAGGACACCAAATGCAGAGACACAAGCCTGAGCACCTGCCTCACATCCCCCCCTTCCTGCCTTTCCTGACGAGCTCCCCTCACGGAATGCAGATGCCACCTGCCAGAACCAAGGCACCAACCTAAGCCCGAGGACGTGATTTCAGACTTCTTGCCCCACAGCCATGGCCCACACACGCTCCAGACGGGGGCCCCTGGAACCACACCGCACTCCAGGGCCTGCCCTCTCCAAGGGATCTCTGCCCGTCCCATGGCCCACAACCCTACAGATTAGGGGAACCTGCCATGGCCCAGCGACCATCCCTAGAGTGGAGATCGCCATGCACCAGCCGCGGCGATCTCTCCCAAGGTGAGCAACTACCTCCACTCAGAAAAGCAGACGGATGCCCCACAAAGACAAGACCGGCGCACACAGGACGCTAGACCTCCTCGGAATCCTCGCTTGCGTCTCCAGGCGTCTCTCCTCAGAGCCCTGTTTCCAATACCGGGCTCTGGGCGTGGCCCGGGGCACCAATTGGGGCACAACTCGTCTGCCCATGGCAAACGTGCTCTTTGGAGCTGTGAAAACCCTCCATTTCGGACGTCATTTCACGGCCCCAGAGCCACCGACTCATTCCAAGGTGTCCATGGACACAGAACCCCATTAGGACCCATCCTCAGGAGAGTCCATTTCAACGCAGCCAGCCGCTGGGTTGCTCCGCCAGAGCCTGCAGGTGGAAAGTAGCTGAATGCTAGGAGTCAGTGGTCATGCGTGCCGGCTTGCCCAGGCACCCATCCTTCAAAGCCTGTTCTCGACTTGTTCCCTAGGGGTCATCGTGGAGCCATCCAACAGGACACGATTGTCACGCAGAAGGTCCCCTGGCGGATTGAGCATCTCCCAACACCCAGCGTGGGAAGTCCTCCATGGTCTCATGAGCCCCGTCCGCCTGCCTGAAGGGGCCTCCGTGAACACAAACCCCAAGCGGAGCCAATGTCGGATCCTCGCCCTGCCTTCTGATGCAAGAGATCTGCATTCAGCCTTTGCCCAGTGGGTGGCCGGACCTTCGCCCCATCACCTGACCCTAGCTTGTGTTCTCCACTTCTGTCCTCACACTCCTGGCCCACGAGCCCTCTCGATTGGGATTCCGGAGCCACAACGCGGCACTCGGCCTGCCCACCAGGGGAAAAAGGTTGCCTCTGGGTCTGTCCAGAGACCCCCAATAAGGATCAACCATTACGCCACCGGACAGCACCCCAGTTATTTGGGCTGCCCTTTGCACTCATGGTCTCTCGACCCAGCTGACCTCAGCCAGGCACACCAACACCCAGACAGCTGGCCACACAGCCAGCAGCTTGCACCCGCCCTGGCCTTAGGGCATCATCTCTTCCCAGCCTGGTTGTTCAGGCTTCAAAACCTAGACCTCAGCTCCAATTACTGCACAGGGCTGGACCTGATGCCTAAATTAGAACTCATCTTCGCCCCTGGCAGGATAGGTTGCTGTTGGCATGCTGCCCACCTTCACGGTAGGAGAAACCAGCACGGGCCAGGAGGCCGGGCTCAGGGTGGAGGGCCGCCTGAGGCCCAAACAGGCATTGGGACACTCAGTGTGAGCCTCGGGCTCCAGTGAGGCTTCTCCCTGGATGGATCAAGAGGCCCCATAGAGCAATTGCCAGGCCCCTCGGTCCCCAAAGCTAACCAGGGGAGGGTTTTCCACTGCCCTGTACCCAGGACTCCCCTCTGGAATCCCTCTTTCGGAGGGACCCCAGAGCCAGAAAACAGGACTCCTCCCATCGCAGAGAATGAACACCAACTCTGGGGAGCCTGGCCCAATCCCCAGAGAGGGAGACTCCTCCAAGGCCCATGAGGCCAGCCCTCCATTCCACGGTCATGCTTGACCCCAGATCCAGAGAAACCAGCCTGACCCACCGTCTCACACTCACCCTTCCTTCCTATCCCCAGGAGCTGCCTTCATGGTCTGCAGATTGAGTCTTCCATACCCTCGGCCGCTAACCCAAGAGGAGTTTGTGTTTTCAGGTTCTGTCCCCACAGCCCTGGCCCCAAGGCGGAGGCCCCTGCAGCCACACCACAGCACTGGGTCCGCCCCCGCCATGGAAACTGTGCCCGAGCCATTGGCCACAACCCTACCGATCAGGAGACATCTCCAAGGTCTCCGAGGCCATCGCAAGAGTGGAGGCCGCCCTGGACAAACTGGGACGATCTGACACAAGCTGAGCGATGACCTCCACTCAGACATGCAGACGGATGCCCCCAGACACAGAAGCCAGGCCCCTAGGACCTGATAGGAACCTTGCTTTTGTTTCCAGGCTTCTATCCTCGGAGGCCTGCTGTCCAATACAAGCAGAAGGGGGTTTCCTGAGGCTCTCCTCCGAACACCGCTCATCTCCCCGTGGGAAACGTGCTCTTTTGGAGCTGTGTCCATCCCTGCGACTAGGAGAATCCTTTCGGGCCCCAGAGCCACCGCTCCATTCCAACGTCTCCATGGACACAAACCCACATTATGACCCATCTTCAGGAGAGTCCGTTTCAACTCCGACCCCCTGGGAGCTCTTCCAGAGCCAGCAGATCGACCCTGCCTTGTGCTAGCAGACAATGGGAAGGTCAGGTGGGTGGCCCCGGCATCCATCCTTAGAACCAGGCTCTCCAGTCTTTCCGGATGGGGCGTCGTGGAGCCATTCCAAAGGAAACGAAGGCCCGGCACAAGGAATCCTGGCAGTTGGGAGCATCTCCCAACTGCCAGCGTGGCATACCTCCATGGTCATAGGAGGCACTCCTCTTCATCCAAGGCCAAACCTGGACACAAACTCCAACCTGGGCCACGTCGGATCCTCGCCCTGACTTCAGACACAGGACATCTCCTTTCAACCGCTGCAGAATGGGCCTCCATTGCCCTCGCCCTGAAACCTGACCCCTCACTTTGGTTCTCAGATTTCTGTCGTGCCACTCCTGGCCCACAAGCCCTCCAGCCTGCGAACACCGGAGCCATAAGGCAGCACTCTGCCTGCCCACCAGCAGAACAACGTTGCCCTCTGGCGCTGCCAGAGACCCCAATGAGGCACAACCTGCACTTCACTAGACGGCACCCCATTTATCTAGGCAGCCCTGGGCACTAATGCTCTCTCTGACAGAGCCTGGGCTGGAACTCCTGACACACCTGACTGCTGGCCCCAATTCCAGCCTATGGGACCCACCATGGCCTTAGGCCCTCGACTAGTCCCAACCTGTTTTGTTAGGCTTCCGGACCTCGACCTTATCTCCAAGCACCACACAGTGGTGGTAGCCCAGGGGCAGAAATCAGAACACCTCCCGCCCCCTGGCAGGAAACCTTGCAGTTGGCATGGAATCCAATCTTCAGGGCGGGGAAACCAGCGTGGGCCATTAGGCCACGCCCATGCTTGAGGGCCACTTCAGGCACAGACACGCATTGGGACCCTCAGGGTGAGCCCTGAGCTCAAGGGAGGCTTCTCAGGGGCTGGACCGTGAGCCCGCCTATGGGGCTGGCCACGCCCTGAGGCAACCCATCCTCACCAGAGGTCACCTGTACCCAGGGCTCTGCTCTGCTCTGGGATCCCTCTTCTGGACGGACACCGGGGGCAGAGAGCAGGACTCCTCTCATCTCATAGAATGACCCATAGAAAGCACCTTTTAGCCTGGCCAAATCCCCAGAGTGACAGTCTGGTCCATGGCGCCAGAGACCACCCCTCCATGCAGCGGCCATCCAGGACACCAAATGCAGAGACACAAGCCTGAGCACCTGCCTCACATCCCCCCCTTCCTGCCTTTCCTGACGAGCTCCCCTCACGGAATGCAGATGCCACCTGCCAGAACCAAGGCACCAACCTAAGCCTGAGGACGTGATTTCAGACTTCTTGCCCCACAGCCATGGCCCACACAGGCTCCAGACTGGGACCCCTGGAACCACACCGCACTCCAGGGCCTGCCCTCTCCAAGGGAACTCTGCCCGTCCCATGGCCCACAACCCTACAGATTAGGGGAACCTGCCATGGCCCAGCGACCATCCCTAGAGTGGAGATCGCCATGCACCAGCCGCGGCGATCTCTCCCAAGGTGAGCAACTACCTCCACTCAGAAAAGCAGACGGATGCCCCACAAAGACAAGACCGGCGCACACAGGACGCTAGACCTCCTCGGAATCCTCGCTTGCGTCTCCAGGCGTCTCTCCTCAGAGCCCTGTTTCCAATACCGGGCTCTGGGCGTGGCCCGGGGCACCAATTGGGGCACAACTCGTCTGCCCATGGCAAACGTGCTCTTTGGAGCTGTGAAAACCCTCCATTTCGGACGTCATTTCACGGCCCCAGAGCCACCGACTCATTCCAAGGTGTCCATGGACACAGAACCCCATTAGGACCCATCCTCAGGAGAGTCCATTTCAACGCAGCCAGCCGCTGGGTTGCTCCGCCAGAGCCTGCAGGTGGAAAGTAGCTGAATGCTAGGAGTCAGTGGTCATGCGTGCCGGCTTGCCCAGGCACCCATCCTTCAAAGCCTGTTCTCGACTTGTTCCCTAGGGGTCATCGTGGAGCCATCCAACAGGACACGATTGTCACGCAGAAGGTCCCCTGGCGGATTGAGCATCTCCCAACACCCAGCGTGGGAAGTCCTCCATGGTCTCATGAGCCCCGTCCGCCTGCCTGAAGGGGCCTCCGTGAACACAAACCCCAAGCGGAGCCAATGTCGGATCCTCGCCCTGCCTTCTGATGCAAGAGATCTGCATTCAGCCTTTGCCCAGTGGGTGGCCGGACCTTCGCCCCATCACCTGACCCTAGCTTGTGTTCTCCACTTCTGTCCTCACACTCCTGGCCCACGAGCCCTCTCGATTGGGATTCCGGAGCCACAACGCGGCACTCGGCCTGCCCACCAGGGGAAAAAGGTTGCCTCTGGGTCTGTCCAGAGACCCCCAATAAGGATCAACCATTACGCCACCGGACAGCACCCCAGTTATTTGGGCTGCCCTTTGCACTCATGGTCTCTCGACCCAGCTGACCTCAGCCAGGCACACCAACACCCAGACAGCTGGCCACACAGCCAGCAGCTTGCACCCGCCCTGGCCTTAGGGCATCATCTCTTCCCAGCCTGGTTGTTCAGGCTTCAAAACCTAGACCTCATCTCCAATTACTGCACAGGGCTGGACCTGATGCCTAAATTAGAACTCATCTTCGCCCCTGGCAGGATAGGTTGCTGTTGGCATGCTGCCCACCTTCACGGTAGGAGAAACCAGCACGGGCCAGGAGGCCGGGCTCAGGGTGGAGGGCCGCCTGAGGCCCAAACAGGCATTGGGACACTCAGTGTGAGCCTCGGGCTCCAGTGAGGCTTCTCCCTGGATGGATCAAGAGGCCCCATAGAGCAATTGCCAGGCCCCTCGGTCCCCAAAGCTAACCAGGGGAGGGTTTTCCACTGCCCTGTACCCAGGACTCCCCTCTGGAATCCCTCTTTCGGAGGGACCCCAGAGCCAGAAAACAGGACTCCTTCCGTCGCAGAGAATGAACACCAACTCTGGGGAGCCTGGCCCAATCTACCAGAGAGGGAGACTCCTCCAAGGCCCATGAGGCCAACCCTCCATTCCACGGTCATGCTTGACCCCAGATCCAGAGAAACTAGCCTGACCCACCGTCTCACACTCGCCCTTCCTTCCTATCCCCAGGAGCTGCCTTCATGGTCTGCAGATTGAGTCTTCCATACCCTCGGCCGCTAACCCAAGAGGAGTTTGTGTTTTCAGGTTCTGTCCCCACAGCCCTGGCCCCAAGGCGGAGGCCCCTGCAGCCACACCACAGCACTGGGTCCGCCCCCGCCAAGGAAACTGTGCCCGAGCCATTGGCCACAACCCTACCGATCAGGAGACATCTCCAAGGTCTCCGAGGCCATCGCAAGAGTGGAGGCCGCCCTGGACAAACTGGGACGATCTGACACAAACTGAGCGATGACCTCCACTCAGACATGCAGACGGATGCCCCCAGACACAGAAGCCAGGCCCCTAGGACCTGATAGGAACCTTGCTTTTGTTTCCAGGCATCTATCCTCGGAGGCCTGCTGTCCAATACAAGCAGAAGGGGGTTTCCTGAGGCTCTCCTCCGAACACCGCTCATCTCCCCGTGGGAAACGTGCTCTTTTGGAGCTGTGTCCAACCCTCCGACTAGGAGAATCCTTTCGGGCCCCTGAGCCACCGCTCCATTCCAACGTCTCCATGGACACAAACCCACATTATGACCCATCTTCAGGAGAGTCCGTTTCAACTCCGACCCCCTGGGAGCTCCTCCAGAGCCAGCAGGTCGACCCTGCCTTGTGCTAGCAGACAATGGGAAGGTCAGATGGGTGGCCCCGGCATCCATCCTTAGAACCAGGCTCTCCAGTCTTTCCGGATGGGGCGTCGTGGAGCCATTCCAAAGGAAACGAAGGCCCGGCACAAGGAATCCTGGCAGTTGGGAGCATCTCCCAACTGCCAGCGTGGCACACCTCCATGGCCATAGGAGGCACTCCTCTTCATCCAAGGCCAAACCTGGACACAAACTCCAACCTGGGCCACGTCGGATCCTCGCCCTGACTTCAGACACAGGACATCTCCTTTCAACCGCTGCAGAATGGGCCTCCATTGCCCTCGCCCTGAAACCTGACCCCTCACTTTGGTTCTCAGATTGCTGTCGTGCCACTCCTGGCCCACAAGCCCTCCAGCCTGGGAACACCGCAGCCATAAGGCAGCACTCTGCCTGCCCACCAGCAGAACAACGTTGCCCTCTGGCGCTGCCAGAGACCCCAATGAGGCACAACCTGCACTTCACTAGACGGCACCCCATTTATCTAGGCAGCCCTGGGCACTAATGCTCTCTCTGACAGAGCCTGGGCTGGAACTCCTGACACACCCAGACTGCTGGCCCCAATTCCAGCCTATGGGACCCACCATGGCCTTAGGCCCTCGACTAGTCCCAACCTGTTTTTTTAGGCTTCCGGACCTCGACCTTATCTCCAAGCACCACACAGTGGTGGTAGCCCAGGGGCAGAAATCAGAACACCTCCCGCCCCCTGGCAGGAAACCTTGCAGTTGGCATGGAATCCAATCTTCAGGGCGGGGAAACCAGCGTGGGCCATTAGGCCACGCCCATGCTTGAGGGCCACTTCAGGCACAGACACGCATTGGGAACCTCAGGGTGAGCCCTGAGCTCAAGGGAGGCTTCTCAGGGGCTGGACCGTGAGCCCGCCTATGGGGCTGGCCACGCCCTGAGGCAACCCATCCTCACCAGAGGTCACCTGTACCCAGGGCTCTGCTCTGCTCTGGGATCCCTCTTCTGGACGGACACCGGGGGCAGAGAGCAGGACTCCTCTCATCTCATAGAATGACCCATAGAAAGCACCTTTTAGCCTGGCCAAATCCCCAGAGTGACAGTCTGGTCCATGGCGCCAGAGACCACCCCTCCATGCAGCGGCCATCCAGGACACCAAATGCAGAGACACAAGCCTGAGCACCTGCCTCACATCCCCCCCTTCCTGCCTTTCCTGACGAGCTCCCCTCACGGAATGCAGATGCCACCTGCCAGAACCAAGGCACCAACCTAAGCCCGAGGACGTGATTTCAGACTTCTTGCCCCACAGCCATGGCCCACACACGCTCCAGACGGGGGCCCCTGGAACCACACCGCACTCCAGGGCCTGCCCTCTCCAAGGGATCTCTGCCCGTCCCATGGCCCACAACCCTACAGATTAGGGGAACCTGCCATGGCCCAGCGACCATCCCTAGAGTGGAGATCGCCATGCACCAGCCGCGGCGATCTCTCCCAAGGTGAGCAACTACCTCCACTCAGAAAAGCAGACGGATGCCCCACAAAGACAAGACCGGCGCACACAGGACGCTAGACCTCCTCGGAATCCTCGCTTGCGTCTCCAGGCGTCTCTCCTCAGAGCCCTGTTTCCAATACCGGGCTCTGGGCGTGGCCCGGGGCACCAATTGGGGCACAACTCGTCTGCCCATGGCAAACGTGCTCTTTGGAGCTGTGAAAACCCTCCATTTCGGACGTCATTTCACGGCCCCAGAGCCACCGACTCATTCCAAGGTGTCCATGGACACAGAACCCCATTAGGACCCATCCTCAGGAGAGTCCATTTCAACGCAGCCAGCCGCTGGGTTGCTCCGCCAGAGCCTGCAGGTGGAAAGTAGCTGAATGCTAGGAGTCAGTGGTCATGCGTGCCGGCTTGCCCAGGCACCCATCCTTCAAAGCCTGTTCTCGACTTGTTCCCTAGGGGTCATCGTGGAGCCATCCAACAGGACACGATTGTCACGCAGAAGGTCCCCTGGCGGATTGAGCATCTCCCAACACCCAGCGTGGGAAGTCCTCCATGGTCTCATGAGCCCCGTCCGCCTGCCTGAAGGGGCCTCCGTGAACACAAACCCCAAGCGGAGCCAATGTCGGATCCTCGCCCTGCCTTCTGATGCAAGAGATCTGCATTCAGCCTTTGCCCAGTGGGTGGCCGGACCTTCGCCCCATCACCTGACCCTAGCTTGTGTTCTCCACTTCTGTCCTCACACTCCTGGCCCACGAGCCCTCTCGATTGGGATTCCGGAGCCACAACGCGGCACTCGGCCTGCCCACCAGGGGAAAAAGGTTGCCTCTGGGTCTGTCCAGAGACCCCCAATAAGGATCAACCATTACGCCACCGGACAGCACCCCAGTTATTTGGGCTGCCCTTTGCACTCATGGTCTCTCGACCCAGCTGACCTCAGCCAGGCACACCAACACCCAGACAGCTGGCCACACAGCCAGCAGCTTGCACCCGCCCTGGCCTTAGGGCATCATCTCTTCCCAGCCTGGTTGTTCAGGCTTCAAAACCTAGACCTCATCTCCAATTACTGCACAGGGCTGGACCTGATGCCTAAATTAGAACTCATCTTCGCCCCTGGCAGGATAGGTTGCTGTTGGCATGCTGCCCACCTTCACGGTAGGAGAAACCAGCACGGGCCAGGAGGCCGGGCTCAGGGTGGAGGGCCGCCTGAGGCCCAAACAGGCATTGGGACACTCAGTGTGAGCCTCGGGCTCCAGTGAGGCTTCTCCCTGGATGGATCAAGAGGCCCCATAGAGCAATTGCCAGGCCCCTCGGTCCCCAAAGCTAACCAGGGGAGGGTTTTCCACTGCCCTGTACCCAGGACTCCCCTCTGGAATCCCTCTTTCGGAGGGACCCCAGAGCCAGAAAACAGGACTCCTCCCATCGCAGAGAATGAACACCAACTCTGGGGAGCCTGGCCCAATCCCCAGAGAGGGAGACTCCTCCAAGGCCCATGAGGCCAGCCCTCCATTCCACGGTCATGCTTGACCCCAGATCCAGAGAAACCAGCCTGACCCACCGTCTCACACTCACCCTTCCTTCCTATCCCCAGGAGCTGCCTTCATGGTCTGCAGATTGAGTCTTCCATACCCTCGGCCGCTAACCCAAGAGGAGTTTGTGTTTTCAGGTTCTGTCCCCACAGCCCTGGCCCCAAGGCGGAGGCCCCTGCAGCCACACCACAGCACTGGGTCCGCCCCCGCCATGGAAACTGTGCCCGAGCCATTGGCCACAACCCTACCGATCAGGAGACATCTCCAAGGTCTCCGAGGCCATCGCAAGAGTGGAGGCCGCCCTGGACAAACTGGGACGATCTGACACAAGCTGAGCGATGACCTCCACTCAGACATGCAGACGGATGCCCCCAGACACAGAAGCCAGGCCCCTAGGACCTGATAGGAACCTTGCTTTTGTTTCCAGGCTTCTATCCTCGGAGGCCTGCTGTCCAATACAAGCAGAAGGGGGTTTCCTGAGGCTCTCCTCCGAACACCGCTCATCTCCCCGTGGGAAACGTGCTCTTTTGGAGCTGTGTCCATCCCTGCGACTAGGAGAATCCTTTCGGGCCCCAGAGCCACCGCTCCATTCCAACGTCTCCATGGACACAAACCCACATTATGACCCATCTTCAGGAGAGTCCGTTTCAACTCCGACCCCCTGGGAGCTCTTCCAGAGCCAGCAGATCGACCCTGCCTTGTGCTAGCAGACAATGGGAAGGTCAGGTGGGTGGCCCCGGCATCCATCCTTAGAACCAGGCTCTCCAGTCTTTCCGGATGGGGCGTCGTGGAGCCATTCCAAAGGAAACGAAGGCCCGGCACAAGGAATCCTGGCAGTTGGGAGCATCTCCCAACTGCCAGCGTGGCATACCTCCATGGTCATAGGAGGCACTCCTCTTCATCCAAGGCCAAACCTGGACACAAACTCCAACCTGGGCCACGTCGGATCCTCGCCCTGACTTCAGACACAGGACATCTCCTTTCAACCGCTGCAGAATGGGCCTCCATTGCCCTCGCCCTGAAACCTGACCCCTCACTTTGGTTCTCAGATTTCTGTCGTGCCACTCCTGGCCCACAAGCCCTCCAGCCTGCGAACACCGGAGCCATAAGGCAGCACTCTGCCTGCCCACCAGCAGAACAACGTTGCCCTCTGGCGCTGCCAGAGACCCCAATGAGGCACAACCTGCACTTCACTAGACGGCACCCCATTTATCTAGGCAGCCCTGGGCACTAATGCTCTCTCTGACAGAGCCTGGGCTGGAACTCCTGACACACCCAGACTGCTGGCCCCAATTCCAGCCTATGGGACCCACCACGGCCTTAGGCCCTCGACTAGTCCCAACCTGTTTTTTTAGGCTTCCGAACCTCGACCTTATCTCCAAGCACTACACAGTGGTGGTAGCCCAGGGGCAGAAATCAGAACACCTCCGGGCCCCTGGCAGGAAACCTTGCTGTTGGCACGGTGTCCAATCTTCAGGGCGGGGAAACCAGCGTGGGCCATTAGGCCACGCCCATGCTTGAGGGCCACTTCAGGCACAGACACGCATTGGGACCCTCAGGGTGAGCCCTGAGCTCAAGGGAGGCTTCTCAGGGGCTGGACCGTGAACCCGCCTATGGGGCTGGCCACGCCCTGAGGCAACCCAACCTCACCAGAGGTCACCTGTACCCAGGGCTCTGCTCTGGGATCCCTCTTCTGGAGGGACACCGGGGGCAGAGAACAGGACTCCTCCCATCTCATAGAATGACCCAAAGCACCTGGTAGCCTGGCCAAATCCCCAGAGTGACAGTCTGGTCCATGGCGCCAGAGATCACCCCTCCATGCAACGGCCATCCAGGACACCAAATGCAGAGACACAAGCCTGAGCACCTGCCTCACATCCCCCCTTCCTGCCTATCCTGACGAGCTCCCCTCACGGAATGCAGATGCCACCTGCCAGAACCAAGGCACCAACCTAAGCCCGAGGACGTGATTTCAGACTTCTTGCCCCACAGCCATGGCCCACACACGCTCCAGACGGGGGCCCCTGGAACCACACCGCACTCCAGGGCCTGCCCTCTCCAAGGGAACTCTGCCCGTCCCATGGCCCACAACCCTACAGATTAGGGGAACCTGCCATGGCCCAGCGACCATCCCTAGAGTGGAGATCGCCATGCACCAGCCGCGGCGATCTCTCCCAAGGTGAGCAACTACCTCCACTCAGAAAAGCAGACGGATGCCCCACAAAGACAAGACCGGCGCACACAGGACGCTAGACCTCCAAGGAATCCTCGCTTGCGTCTCCAGGCGTCTCTCCTCAGAGCCCTGTTTCCAATACCGGGCTCTGGGCGTGGCCCGGGGCACCAATTGGAACACCACTCGTCTGCCCATGGCAAACGTGCTCTTTGGAGCTGTGAAAACCCTCCATTTCGGACGTCATTTCACGGCCCCAGAGCCACCGACTCATTCCAAGGTGTCCATGGACACAGAACCCCATTAGGACCCATCCTCAGGAGAGTCCATTTCAACGCAACCAGCCGCTGGGTTGCTCCGCCAGAGCCTGCAGGTGGAAAGTAGCTGAATGCTAGGAGTCAGTGGTCATGCGTGCCGGCTTGCCCAGGCACCCATCCTTCAAAGCCTGTTCTCGACTTGTTCCCTAGGGGTCATCGTGGAGCCATCCAACAGGACACGATTGTCACGCAGAAGGTCCCCTGGCGGATTGAGCATCTCCCAACACCCAGCGTGGGAAGTCCTCCATGGTCTCATGAGCCCCGTCCGCCTGCCTGAAGGGGCCTCCGTGAACACAAACCCCAAGCGGAGCCAATGTCGGATCCTCGCCCTGCCTTCTGATGCAAGAGATCTGCATTCAGCCTTTGCCCAGTGGGTGGCCGGACCTTCGCCCCATCACCTGACCCTAGCTTGTGTTCTCCACTTCTGTCCTCACACTCCTGGCCCACGAGCCCTCTCGATTGGGATTCCGGAGCCACAACGCGGCACTCGGCCTGCCCACCAGGGGAAAAAGGTTGCCTCTGGGTCTGTCCAGAGACCCCCAATAAGGATCAACCATTACGCCACCGGACAGCACCCCAGTTATTTGGGCTGCCCTTTGCACTCATGGTCTCTCGACCCAGCTGACCTCAGCCAGGCACACCAACACCCAGACAGCTGGCCACACAGCCAGCAGCTTGCACCCGCCCTGGCCTTAGGGCATCATCTCTTCCCAGCCTGGTTGTTCAGGCTTCAAAACCTAGACCTCATCTCCAATTACTGCACAGGGCTGGACCTGATGCCTAAATTAGAACTCATCTTCGCCCCTGGCAGGATAGGTTGCTGTTGGCATGCTGCCCACCTTCACGGTAGGAGAAACCAGCACGGGCCAGGAGGCCGGGCTCAGGGTGGAGGGCCGCCTGAGGCCCAAACAGGCATTGGGACACTCAGTGTGAGCCTCGGGCTCCAGTGAGGCTTCTCCCTGGATGGATCAAGAGGCCCCATAGAGCAATTGCCAGGCCCCTCGGTCCCCAAAGCTAACCAGGGGAGGGTTTTCCACTGCCCTGTACCCAGGACTCCCCTCTGGAATCCCTCTTTCGGAGGGACCCCAGAGCCAGAAAACAGGACTCCTTCCGTCGCAGAGAATGAACACCAACTCTGGGGAGCCTGGCCCAATCTACCAGAGAGGGAGACTCCTCCAAGGCCCATGAGGCCAACCCTCCATTCCACGGTCATGCTTGACCCCAGATCCAGAGAAACCAGCCTGACCCACCGTCTCACACTCGCCCTTCCTTCCTATCCCCAGGAGCTGCCTTCATGGTCTGCAGATTGAGTCTTCCATACCCTCGGCCGCTAACCCAAGAGGAGTTTGTGTTTTCAGGTTCTGTCCCCACAGCCCTGGCCCCAAGGCGGAGGCCCCTGCAGCCACACCACAGCACTGGGTCCGCCCCCGCCAAGGAAACTGTGCCCGAGCCATTGGCCACAACCCTACCGATCAGGAGACATCTCCAAGGTCTCCGAGGCCATCGCAAGAGTGGAGGCCGCCCTGGACAAACTGGGACGATCTGACACAAGCTGAGCGATGACCTCCACTCAGACATGCAGACGGATGCCCCCAGACACAGAAGCCAGGCCCCTAGGACCTGATAGGAACCTTGCTTTTGTTTCCAGGCATCTATCCTCGGAGGCCTGCTGTCCAATACAAGCAGAAGGGGGTTTCCTGAGGCTCTCCTCCGAACACCGCTCATCTCCCCGTGGGAAACGTGCTCTTTTGTAGCTGTGTCCAACCCTCCGACTAGGAGAATCCTTTCGGGCCCCTGAGCCACCGCTCCATTCCAACGTCTCCATGGACACAAACCCACATTATGACCCATCTTCAGGAGAGTCCGTTTCAACTCCGACCCCCTGGGAGCTCCTCCAGAGCCAGCAGGTCGACCCTGCCTTGTGCTAGCAGACAATGGGAAGGTCAGATGGGTGGCCCCGGCATCCATCCTTAGAACCAGGCTCTCCAGTCTTTCCGGATGGGGCGTCGTGGAGCCATTCCAAAGGAAACGAAGGCCCGGCACAAGGAATCCTGGCAGTTGGGAGCATCTCCCAACTGCCAGCGTGGCACACCTCCATGGCCATAGGAGGCACTCCTCTTCATCCAAGGCCAAACCTGGACACAAACTCCAACCTGGGCCACGTCGGATCCTCGCCCTGACTTCAGACACAGGACATCTCCTTTCAACCGCTGCAGAATGGGCCTCCATTGCCCTCGCCCTGAAACCTGACCCCTCACTTTGGTTCTCAGATTGCTGTCGTGCCACTCCTGGCCCACAAGCCCTCCAGCCTGGGAACACCGCAGCCATAAGGCAGCACTCTGCCTGCCCACCAGCAGAACAACGTTGCCCTCTGGCGCTGCCAGAGACCCCAATGAGGCACAACCTGCACTTCACTAGACGGCACCCCATTTATCTAGGCAGCCCTGGGCACTAATGCTCTCTCTGACAGAGCCTGGGCTGGAACTCCTGACACACCTGACTGCTGGCCCCAATTCCAGCCTATGGGACCCACCATGGCCTTAGGCCCTCGACTAGTCCCAACCTGTTTTTTTAGGCTTCCGGACCTCGACCTTATCTCCAAGCACCACACAGTGGTGGTAGCCCAGGGGCAGAAATCAGAACACCTCCCGCCCCCTGGCAGGAAACCTTGCAGTTGGCATGGAATCCAATCTTCAGGGCGGGGAAACCAGCGTGGGCCATTAGGCCACGCCCATGCTTGAGGGCCACTTCAGGCACAGACACGCATTGGGACCCTCAGGGTGAGCCCTGAGCTCAAGGGAGGCTTCTCAGGGGCTGGACCGTGAGCCCGCCTATGGGGCTGGCCACGCCCTGAGGCAACCCATCCTCACCAGAGGTCACCTGTACCCAGGGCTCTGCTCTGCTCTGGGATCCCTCTTCTGGACGGACACCGGGGGCAGAGAGCAGGACTCCTCTCATCTCATAGAATGACCCATAGAAAGCACCTTTTAGCCTGGCCAAATCCCCAGAGTGACAGTCTGGTCCATGGCGCCAGAGACCACCCCTCCATGCAGCGGCCATCCAGGACACCAAATGCAGAGACACAAGCCTGAGCACCTGCCTCACATCCCCCCCTTCCTGCCTTTCCTGACGAGCTCCCCTCACGGAATGCAGATGCCACCTGCCAGAACCAAGGCACCAACCTAAGCCCGAGGACGTGATTTCAGACTTCTTGCCCCACAGCCATGGCCCACACACGCTCCAGACGGGGGCCCCTGGAACCACACCGCACTCCAGGGCCTGCCCTCTCCAAGGGATCTCTGCCCGTCCCATGGCCCACAACCCTACAGATTAGGGGAACCTGCCATGGCCCAGCGACCATCCCTAGAGTGGAGATCGCCATGCACCAGCCGCGGCGATCTCTCCCAAGGTGAGCAACTACCTCCACTCAGAAAAGCAGACGGATGCCCCACAAAGACAAGACCGGCGCACACAGGACGCTAGACCTCCTCGGAATCCTCGCTTGCGTCTCCAGGCGTCTCTCCTCAGAGCCCTGTTTCCAATACCGGGCTCTGGGCGTGGCCCGGGGCACCAATTGGGGCACAACTCGTCTGCCCATGGCAAACGTGCTCTTTGGAGCTGTGAAAACCCTCCATTTCGGACGTCATTTCACGGCCCCAGAGCCACCGACTCATTCCAAGGTGTCCATGGACACAGAACCCCATTAGGACCCATCCTCAGGAGAGTCCATTTCAACGCAGCCAGCCGCTGGGTTGCTCCGCCAGAGCCTGCAGGTGGAAAGTAGCTGAATGCTAGGAGTCAGTGGTCATGCGTGCCGGCTTGCCCAGGCACCCATCCTTCAAAGCCTGTTCTCGACTTGTTCCCTAGGGGTCATCGTGGAGCCATCCAACAGGACACGATTGTCACGCAGAAGGTCCCCTGGCGGATTGAGCATCTCCCAACACCCAGCGTGGGAAGTCCTCCATGGTCTCATGAGCCCCGTCCGCCTGCCTGAAGGGGCCTCCGTGAACACAAACCCCAAGCGGAGCCAATGTCGGATCCTCGCCCTGCCTTCTGATGCAAGAGATCTGCATTCAGCCTTTGCCCAGTGGGTGGCCGGACCTTCGCCCCATCACCTGACCCTAGCTTGTGTTCTCCACTTCTGTCCTCACACTCCTGGCCCACGAGCCCTCTCGATTGGGATTCCGGAGCCACAACGCGGCACTCGGCCTGCCCACCAGGGGAAAAAGGTTGCCTCTGGGTCTGTCCAGAGACCCCCAATAAGGATCAACCATTACGCCACCGGACAGCACCCCAGTTATTTGGGCTGCCCTTTGCACTCATGGTCTCTCGACCCAGCTGACCTCAGCCAGGCACACCAACACCCAGACAGCTGGCCACACAGCCAGCAGCTTGCACCCGCCCTGGCCTTAGGGCATCATCTCTTCCCAGCCTGGTTGTTCAGGCTTCAAAACCTAGACCTCATCTCCAATTACTGCACAGGGCTGGACCTGATGCCTAAATTAGAACTCATCTTCGCCCCTGGCAGGATAGGTTGCTGTTGGCATGCTGCCCACCTTCACGGTAGGAGAAACCAGCACGGGCCAGGAGGCCGGGCTCAGGGTGGAGGGCCGCCTGAGGCCCAAACAGGCATTGGGACACTCAGTGTGAGCCTCGGGCTCCAGTGAGGCTTCTCCCTGGATGGATCAAGAGGCCCCATAGAGCAATTGCCAGGCCCCTCGGTCCCCAAAGCTAACCAGGGGAGGGTTTTCCACTGCCCTGTACCCAGGACTCCCCTCTGGAATCCCTCTTTCGGAGGGACCCCAGAGCCAGAAAACAGGACTCCTTCCGTCGCAGAGAATGAACACCAACTCTGGGGAGCCTGGCCCAATCTACCAGAGAGGGAGACTCCTCCAAGGCCCATGAGGCCAACCCTCCATTCCACGGTCATGCTTGACCCCAGATCCAGAGAAACTAGCCTGACCCACCGTCTCACACTCGCCCTTCCTTCCTATCCCCAGGAGCTGCCTTCATGGTCTGCAGATTGAGTCTTCCATACCCTCGGCCGCTAACCCAAGAGGAGTTTGTGTTTTCAGGTTCTGTCCCCACAGCCCTGGCCCCAAGGCGGAGGCCCCTGCAGCCACACCACAGCACTGGGTCCGCCCCCGCCAAGGAAACTGTGCCCGAGCCATTGGCCACAACCCTACCGATCAGGAGACATCTCCAAGGTCTCCGAGGCCATCGCAAGAGTGGAGGCCGCCCTGGACAAACTGGGACGATCTGACACAAACTGAGCGATGACCTCCACTCAGACATGCAGACGGATGCCCCCAGACACAGAAGCCAGGCCCCTAGGACCTGATAGGAACCTTGCTTTTGTTTCCAGGCATCTATCCTCGGAGGCCTGCTGTCCAATACAAGCAGAAGGGGGTTTCCTGAGGCTCTCCTCCGAACACCGCTCATCTCCCCGTGGGAAACGTGCTCTTTTGGAGCTGTGTCCAACCCTCCGACTAGGAGAATCCTTTCGGGCCCCTGAGCCACCGCTCCATTCCAACGTCTCCATGGACACAAACCCACATTATGACCCATCTTCAGGAGAGTCCGTTTCAACTCCGACCCCCTGGGAGCTCCTCCAGAGCCAGCAGGTCGACCCTGCCTTGTGCTAGCAGACAATGGGAAGGTCAGATGGGTGGCCCCGGCATCCATCCTTAGAGCCAGGCTCTCCAGTCTTTCCGGATGGGGCGTCGTGGAGCCATTCCAAAGGAAACGAAGGCCCGGCACAAGGAATCCTGGCAGTTGGGAGCATCTCCCAACTGCCAGCGTGGCACACCTCCATGGCCATAGGAGGCACTCCTCTTCATCCAAGGCCAAACCTGGACACAAACTCCAACCTGGGCCACGTCGGATCCTCGCCCTGACTTCAGACACAGGACATCTCCTTTCAACCGCTGCAGAATGGGCCTCCATTGCCCTCGCCCTGAAACCTGACCCCTCACTTTGGTTCTCAGATTGCTGTCATGCCACTCCTGGCCCACAAGCCCTCCAGCCTGGGAACACCGCAGCCATAAGGCAGCACTCTGCCTGCCCACCAGCAGAACAACGTTGCCCTCTGGCGCTGCCAGAGACCCCAATGAGGCACAACCTGCACTTCACTAGACGGCACCCCATTTATCTAGGCAGCCCTGGGCACTAATGCTCTCTCTGACAGAGCCTGGGCTGGAACTCCTGACACACCCAGACTGCTGGCCCCAATTCCAGCCTATGGGACCCACCATGGCCTTAGGCCCTCGACTAGTCCCAACCTGTTTTTTTAGGCTTCCGGACCTCGACCTTATCTCCAAGCACCACACAGTGGTGGTAGCCCAGGGGCAGAAATCAGAACACCTCCCGCCCCCTGGCAGGAAACCTTGCAGTTGGCATGGAATCCAATCTTCAGGGCGGGGAAACCAGCGTGGGCCATTAGGCCACGCCCATGCTTGAGGGCCACTTCAGGCACAGACACGCATTGGGAACCTCAGGGTGAGCCCTGAGCTCAAGGGAGGCTTCTCAGGGGCTGGACCGTGAGCCCGCCTATGGGGCTGGCCACGCCCTGAGGCAACCCATCCTCACCAGAGGTCACCTGTACCCAGGGCTCTGCTCTGCTCTGGGATCCCTCTTCTGGACGGACACCGGGGGCAGAGAGCAGGACTCCTCTCATCTCATAGAATGACCCATAGAAAGCACCTTTTAGCCTGGCCAAATCCCCAGAGTGACAGTCTGGTCCATGGCGCCAGAGACCACCCCTCCATGCAGCGGCCATCCAGGACACCAAATGCAGAGACACAAGCCTGAGCACCTGCCTCACATCCCCCCCTTCCTGCCTTTCCTGACGAGCTCCCCTCACGGAATGCAGATGCCACCTGCCAGAACCAAGGCACCAACCTAAGCCCGAGGACGTGATTTCAGACTTCTTGCCCCACAGCCATGGCCCACACACGCTCCAGACGGGGGCCCCTGGAACCACACCGCACTCCAGGGCCTGCCCTCTCCAAGGGATCTCTGCCCGTCCCATGGCCCACAACCCTACAGATTAGGGGAACCTGCCATGGCCCAGCGACCATCCCTAGAGTGGAGATCGCCATGCACCAGCCGCGGCGATCTCTCCCAAGGTGAGCAACTACCTCCACTCAGAAAAGCAGACGGATGCCCCACAAAGACAAGACCGGCGCACACAGGACGCTAGACCTCCTCGGAATCCTCGCTTGCGTCTCCAGGCGTCTCTCCTCAGAGCCCTGTTTCCAATACCGGGCTCTGGGCGTGGCCCGGGGCACCAATTGGGGCACAACTCGTCTGCCCATGGCAAACGTGCTCTTTGGAGCTGTGAAAACCCTCCATTTCGGACGTCATTTCACGGCCCCAGAGCCACCGACTCATTCCAAGGTGTCCATGGACACAGAACCCCATTAGGACCCATCCTCAGGAGAGTCCATTTCAACGCAGCCAGCCGCTGGGTTGCTCCGCCAGAGCCTGCAGGTGGAAAGTAGCTGAATGCTAGGAGTCAGTGGTCATGCGTGCCGGCTTGCCCAGGCACCCATCCTTCAAAGCCTGTTCTCGACTTGTTCCCTAGGGGTCATCGTGGAGCCATCCAACAGGACACGATTGTCACGCAGAAGGTCCCCTGGCGGATTGAGCATCTCCCAACACCCAGCGTGGGAAGTCCTCCATGGTCTCATGAGCCCCGTCCGCCTGCCTGAAGGGGCCTCCGTGAACACAAACCCCAAGCGGAGCCAATGTCGGATCCTCGCCCTGCCTTCTGATGCAAGAGATCTGCATTCAGCCTTTGCCCAGTGGGTGGCCGGACCTTCGCCCCATCACCTGACCCTAGCTTGTGTTCTCCACTTCTGTCCTCACACTCCTGGCCCACGAGCCCTCTCGATTGGGATTCCGGAGCCACAACGCGGCACTCGGCCTGCCCACCAGGGGAAAAAGGTTGCCTCTGGGTCTGTCCAGAGACCCCCAATAAGGATCAACCATTACGCCACCGGACAGCACCCCAGTTATTTGGGCTGCCCTTTGCACTCATGGTCTCTCGACCCAGCTGACCTCAGCCAGGCACACCAACACCCAGACAGCTGGCCACACAGCCAGCAGCTTGCACCCGCCCTGGCCTTAGGGCATCATCTCTTCCCAGCCTGGTTGTTCAGGCTTCAAAACCTAGACCTCATCTCCAATTACTGCACAGGGCTGGACCTGATGCCTAAATTAGAACTCATCTTCGCCCCTGGCAGGATAGGTTGCTGTTGGCATGCTGCCCACCTTCACGGTAGGAGAAACCAGCACGGGCCAGGAGGCCGGGCTCAGGGTGGAGGGCCGCCTGAGGCCCAAACAGGCATTGGGACACTCAGTGTGAGCCTCGGGCTCCAGTGAGGCTTCTCCCTGGATGGATCAAGAGGCCCCATAGAGCAATTGCCAGGCCCCTCGGTCCCCAAAGCTAACCAGGGGAGGGTTTTCCACTGCCCTGTACCCAGGACTCCCCTCTGGAATCCCTCTTTCGGAGGGACCCCAGAGCCAGAAAACAGGACTCCTCCCATCGCAGAGAATGAACACCAACTCTGGGGAGCCTGGCCCAATCCCCAGAGAGGGAGACTCCTCCAAGGCCCATGAGGCCAGCCCTCCATTCCACGGTCATGCTTGACCCCAGATCCAGAGAAACCAGCCTGACCCACCGTCTCACACTCACCCTTCCTTCCTATCCCCAGGAGCTGCCTTCATGGTCTGCAGATTGAGTCTTCCATACCCTCGGCCGCTAACCCAAGAGGAGTTTGTGTTTTCAGGTTCTGTCCCCACAGCCCTGGCCCCAAGGCGGAGGCCCCTGCAGCCACACCACAGCACTGGGTCCGCCCCCGCCATGGAAACTGTGCCCGAGCCATTGGCCACAACCCTACCGATCAGGAGACATCTCCAAGGTCTCCGAGGCCATCGCAAGAGTGGAGGCCGCCCTGGACAAACTGGGACGATCTGACACAAGCTGAGCGATGACCTCCACTCAGACATGCAGACGGATGCCCCCAGACACAGAAGCCAGGCCCCTAGGACCTGATAGGAACCTTGCTTTTGTTTCCAGGCTTCTATCCTCGGAGGCCTGCTGTCCAATACAAGCAGAAGGGGGTTTCCTGAGGCTCTCCTCCGAACACCGCTCATCTCCCCGTGGGAAACGTGCTCTTTTGGAGCTGTGTCCATCCCTGCGACTAGGAGAATCCTTTCGGGCCCCAGAGCCACCGCTCCATTCCAACGTCTCCATGGACACAAACCCACATTATGACCCATCTTCAGGAGAGTCCGTTTCAACTCCGACCCCCTGGGAGCTCTTCCAGAGCCAGCAGATCGACCCTGCCTTGTGCTAGCAGACAATGGGAAGGTCAGGTGGGTGGCCCCGGCATCCATCCTTAGAACCAGGCTCTCCAGTCTTTCCGGATGGGGCGTCGTGGAGCCATTCCAAAGGAAACGAAGGCCCGGCACAAGGAATCCTGGCAGTTGGGAACATCTCCCAACTGCCAGCGTGGCATACCTCCATGGTCATAGGAGGCACTCCTCTTCATCCAAGGCCAAACCTGGACACAAACTCCAACCTGGGCCACGTCGGATCCTCGCCCTGACTTCAGACACAGGACATCTCCTTTCAACCGCTGCAGAATGGGCCTCCATTGCCCTCGCCCTGAAACCTGACCCCTCACTTTGGTTCTCAGATTTCTGTCGTGCCACTCCTGGCCCACAAGCCCTCCAGCCTGCGAACACCGGAGCCATAAGGCAGCACTCTGCCTGCCCACCAGCAGAACAACGTTGCCCTCTGGCGCTGCCAGAGACCCCAATGAGGCACAACCTGCACTTCACTAGACGGCACCCCATTTATCTAGGCAGCCCTGGGCACTAATGCTCTCTCTGACAGAGCCTGGGCTGGAACTCCTGACACACCTGACTGCTGGCCCCAATTCCAGCCTATGGGACCCACCACGGCCTTAGGCCCTCGACTAGTCCCAACCTGTTTTTTTAGGCTTCCGAACCTCGACCTTATCTCCAAGCACTACACAGTGGTGGTAGCCCAGGGGCAGAAATCAGAACACCTCCGGGCCCCTGGCAGGAAACCTTGCTGTTGGCACGGTGTCCAATCTTCAGGGCGGGGAAACCAGCGTGGGCCATTAGGCCACGCCCATGCTTGAGGGCCACTTCAGGCACAGACACGCATTGGGACCCTCAGGGTGAGCCCTGAGCTCAAGGGAGGCTTCTCAGGGGCTGGACCGTGAACCCGCCTATGGGGCTGGCCACGCCCTGAGGCAACCCAACCTCACCAGAGGTCACCTGTACCCAGGGCTCTGCTCTGGGATCCCTCTTCTGGAGGGACACCGGGGGCAGAGAACAGGACTCCTCCCATCTCATAGAATGACCCAAAGCACCTGGTAGCCTGGCCAAATCCCCAGAGTGACAGTCTGGTCCATGGCGCCAGAGACCACCCCTCCATGCAACGGCCATCCAGGACACCAAATGCAGAGACACAAGCCTGAGCACCTGCCTCACATCCCCCCTTCCTGCCTATCCTGACGAGCTCCCCTCACGGAATGCAGATGCCACCTGCCAGAACCAAGGCACCAACCTAAGCCCGAGGACGTGATTTCAGACTTCTTGCCCCACAGCCATGGCCCACACACGCTCCAGACGGGGGCCCCTGGAACCACACCGCACTCCAGGGCCTGCCCTCTCCAAGGGAACTCTGCCCGTCCCATGGCCCACAACCCTACAGATTAGGGGAACCTGCCATGGCCCAGCGACCATCCCTAGAGTGGAGATCGCCATGCACCAGCCGCGGCGATCTCTCCCAAGGTGAGCAACTACCTCCACTCAGAAAAGCAGACGGATGCCCCACAAAGACAAGACCGGCGCACACAGGACGCTAGACCTCCAAGGAATCCTCGCTTGCGTCTCCAGGCGTCTCTCCTCAGAGCCCTGTTTCCAATACCGGGCTCTGGGCGTGGCCCGGGGCACCAATTGGAACACCACTCGTCTGCCCATGGCAAACGTGCTCTTTGGAGCTGTGAAAACCCTCCATTTCGGACGTCATTTCACGGCCCCAGAGCCACCGACTCATTCCAAGGTGTCCATGGACACAGAACCCCATTAGGACCCATCCTCAGGAGAGTCCATTTCAACGCAACCAGCCGCTGGGTTGCTCCGCCAGAGCCTGCAGGTGGAAAGTAGCTGAATGCTAGGAGTCAGTGGTCATGCGTGCCGGCTTGCCCAGGCACCCATCCTTCAAAGCCTGTTCTCGACTTGTTCCCTAGGGGTCATCGTGGAGCCATCCAACAGGACACGATTGTCACGCAGAAGGTCCCCTGGCGGATTGAGCATCTCCCAACACCCAGCGTGGGAAGTCCTCCATGGTCTCATGAGCCCCGTCCGCCTGCCTGAAGGGGCCTCCGTGAACACAAACCCCAAGCGGAGCCAATGTCGGATCCTCGCCCTGCCTTCTGATGCAAGAGATCTGCATTCAGCCTTTGCCCAGTGGGTGGCCGGACCTTCGCCCCATCACCTGACCCTAGCTTGTGTTCTCCACTTCTGTCCTCACACTCCTGGCCCACGAGCCCTCTCGATTGGGATTCCGGAGCCACAACGCGGCACTCGGCCTGCCCACCAGGGGAAAAAGGTTGCCTCTGGGTCTGTCCAGAGACCCCCAATAAGGATCAACCATTACGCCACCGGACAGCACCCCAGTTATTTGGGCTGCCCTTTGCACTCATGGTCTCTCGACCCAGCTGACCTCAGCCAGGCACACCAACACCCAGACAGCTGGCCACACAGCCAGCAGCTTGCACCCGCCCTGGCCTTAGGGCATCATCTCTTCCCAGCCTGGTTGTTCAGGCTTCAAAACCTAGACCTCATCTCCAATTACTGCACAGGGCTGGACCTGATGCCTAAATTAGAACTCATCTTCGCCCCTGGCAGGATAGGTTGCTGTTGGCATGCTGCCCACCTTCACGGTAGGAGAAACCAGCACGGGCCAGGAGGCCGGGCTCAGGGTGGAGGGCCGCCTGAGGCCCAAACAGGCATTGGGACACTCAGTGTGAGCCTCGGGCTCCAGTGAGGCTTCTCCCTGGATGGATCAAGAGGCCCCATAGAGCAATTGCCAGGCCCCTCGGTCCCCAAAGCTAACCAGGGGAGGGTTTTCCACTGCCCTGTACCCAGGACTCCCCTCTGGAATCCCTCTTTCGGAGGGACCCCAGAGCCAGAAAACAGGACTCCTTCCGTCGCAGAGAATGAACACCAACTCTGGGGAGCCTGGCCCAATCTACCAGAGAGGGAGACTCCTCCAAGGCCCATGAGGCCAACCCTCCATTCCACGGTCATGCTTGACCCCAGATCCAGAGAAACTAGCCTGACCCACCGTCTCACACTCGCCCTTCCTTCCTATCCCCAGGAGCTGCCTTCATGGTCTGCAGATTGAGTCTTCCATACCCTCGGCCGCTAACCCAAGAGGAGTTTGTGTTTTCAGGTTCTGTCCCCACAGCCCTGGCCCCAAGGCGGAGGCCCCTGCAGCCACACCACAGCACTGGGTCCGCCCCCGCCAAGGAAACTGTGCCCGAGCCATTGGCCACAACCCTACCGATCAGGAGACATCTCCAAGGTCTCCGAGGCCATCGCAAGAGTGGAGGCCGCCCTGGACAAACTGGGACGATCTGACACAAACTGAGCGATGACCTCCACTCAGACATGCAGACGGATGCCCCCAGACACAGAAGCCAGGCCCCTAGGACCTGATAGGAACCTTGCTTTTGTTTCCAGGCATCTATCCTCGGAGGCCTGCTGTCCAATACAAGCAGAAGGGGGTTTCCTGAGGCTCTCCTCCGAACACCGCTCATCTCCCCGTGGGAAACGTGCTCTTTTGGAGCTGTGTCCAACCCTCCGACTAGGAGAATCCTTTCGGGCCCCTGAGCCACCGCTCCATTCCAACGTCTCCATGGACACAAACCCACATTATGACCCATCTTCAGGAGAGTCCGTTTCAACTCCGACCCCCTGGGAGCTCCTCCAGAGCCAGCAGGTCGACCCTGCCTTGTGCTAGCAGACAATGGGAAGGTCAGATGGGTGGCCCCGGCATCCATCCTTAGAACCAGGCTCTCCAGTCTTTCCGGATGGGGCGTCGTGGAGCCATTCCAAAGGAAACGAAGGCCCGGCACAAGGAATCCTGGCAGTTGGGAGCATCTCCCAACTGCCAGCGTGGCACACCTCCATGGCCATAGGAGGCACTCCTCTTCATCCAAGGCCAAACCTGGACACAAACTCCAACCTGGGCCACGTCGGATCCTCGCCCTGACTTCAGACACAGGACATCTCCTTTCAACCGCTGCAGAATGGGCCTCCATTGCCCTCGCCCTGAAACCTGACCCCTCACTTTGGTTCTCAGATTGCTGTCATGCCACTCCTGGCCCACAAGCCCTCCAGCCTGGGAACACCGCAGCCATAAGGCAGCACTCTGCCTGCCCACCAGCAGAACAACGTTGCCCTCTGGCGCTGCCAGAGACCCCAATGAGGCACAACCTGCACTTCACTAGACGGCACCCCATTTATCTAGGCAGCCCTGGGCACTAATGCTCTCTCTGACAGAGCCTGGGCTGGAACTCCTGACACACCTGACTGCTGGCCCCAATTCCAGCCTATGGGACCCACCATGGCCTTAGGCCCTCGACTAGTCCCAACCTGTTTTTTTAGGCTTCCGGACCTCGACCTTATCTCCAAGCACCACACAGTGGTGGTAGCCCAGGGGCAGAAATCAGAACACCTCCCGCCCCCTGGCAGGAAACCTTGCAGTTGGCATGGAATCCAATCTTCAGGGCGGGGAAACCAGCGTGGGCCATTAGGCCACGCCCATGCTTGAGGGCCACTTCAGGCACAGACACGCATTGGGACCCTCAGGGTGAGCCCTGAGCTCAAGGGAGGCTTCTCAGGGGCTGGACCGTGAGCCCGCCTATGGGGCTGGCCACGCCCTGAGGCAACCCATCCTCACCAGAGGTCACCTGTACCCAGGGCTCTGCTCTGCTCTGGGATCCCTCTTCTGGACGGACACCGGGGGCAGAGAGCAGGACTCCTCTCATCTCATAGAATGACCCATAGAAAGCACCTTTTAGCCTGGCCAAATCCCCAGAGTGACAGTCTGGTCCATGGCGCCAGAGACCACCCCTCCATGCAGCGGCCATCCAGGACACCAAATGCAGAGACACAAGCCTGAGCACCTGCCTCACATCCCCCCCTTCCTGCCTTTCCTGACGAGCTCCCCTCACGGAATGCAGATGCCACCTGCCAGAACCAAGGCACCAACCTAAGCCCGAGGACGTGATTTCAGACTTCTTGCCCCACAGCCATGGCCCACACACGCTCCAGACGGGGGCCCCTGGAACCACACCGCACTCCAGGGCCTGCCCTCTCCAAGGGAACTCTGCCCGTCCCATGGCCCACAACCCTACAGATTAGGGGAACCTGCCATGGCCCAGCGACCATCCCTAGAGTGGAGATCGCCATGCACCAGCCGCGGCGATCTCTCCCAAGGTGAGCAACTACCTCCACTCAGAAAAGCAGACGGATGCCCCACAAAGACAAGACCGGCGCACACAGGACGCTAGACCTCCTCGGAATCCTCGCTTGCGTCTCCAGGCGTCTCTCCTCAGAGCCCTGTTTCCAATACCGGGCTCTGGGCGTGGCCCGGGGCACCAATTGGGGCACAACTCGTCTGCCCATGGCAAACGTGCTCTTTGGAGCTGTGAAAACCCTCCATTTCGGACGTCATTTCACGGCCCCAGAGCCACCGACTCATTCCAAGGTGTCCATGGACACAGAACCCCATTAGGACCCATCCTCAGGAGAGTCCATTTCAACGCAGCCAGCCGCTGGGTTGCTCCGCCAGAGCCTGCAGGTGGAAAGTAGCTGAATGCTAGGAGTCAGTGGTCATGCGTGCCGGCTTGCCCAGGCACCCATCCTTCAAAGCCTGTTCTCGACTTGTTCCCTAGGGGTCATCGTGGAGCCATCCAACAGGACACGATTGTCACGCAGAAGGTCCCCTGGCGGATTGAGCATCTCCCAACACCCAGCGTGGGAAGTCCTCCATGGTCTCATGAGCCCCGTCCGCCTTCCTGAAGGGGCCTCCGTGAACACAAACCCCAAGCGGAGCCAATGTCGGATCCTCGCCCTGCCTTCTGATGCAAGAGATCTGCATTCAGCCTTTGCCCAGTGGGTGGCCGGACCTTCGCCCCATCACCTGACCCTAGCTTGTGTTCTCCACTTCTGTCCTCACACTCCTGGCCCACGAGCCCTCTCGATTGGGATTCCGGAGCCACAATGCGGCACTCGGCCTGCCCACCAGGGGAAAAAGGTTGCCTCTGGGTCTGTCCAGAGACCCCCAATAAGGATCAACCATTACGCCACCGGACAGCACCCCAGTTATTTGGGCTGCCCTTTGCACTCATGGTCTCTCGACCCAGCTGACCTCAGCCAGGCACACCAACACCCAGACAGCTGGCCACACAGCCAGCAGCTTGCACCCGCCCTGGCCGTAGGCCATCATCTCTTCCCAGCCTGGTTGTTCAGGCTTCAAAACCTAGACCTCATCTCCAATTACTGCACAGGGCTGGACCTGATGCCTAAATTAGAACTCATCTTCGCCCCTGGCAGGATAGGTTGCTGTTGGCATGCTGCCCACCTTCACGGTAGGAGAAACCAGAACGGGCCAGGAGGCCGGGCTCAGGGTGGAGGGCCGCCTGAGGCCCAAACAGGCATTGGGACACTCAGTGTGAGCCTCGGGCTCCAGTGAGGCTTTTCCCTGGATGGATCAAGAGGCCCCATAGAGCAATTGCCAGGCCCCTCGGTCCCCAAAGCTAAACAGGGGAGGGTTTTCCACTGCCCTGTACCCAGGACTCCCCTCTGGAATCCCTCTTTCGGAGGGACCCCAGAGCCAGAAAACAGGACTCCTCCCATCGCAGAGAATGAACACCAACTCTGGGGAGCCTGGCCCAATCCCCAGAGAGGGAGACTCCTCCAAGGCCCATGAGGCCAGCCCTCCATTCCACGGTCATGCTTGACCCCAGATCCAGAGAAACCAGCCTGACCCACCGTCTCACACTCACCCTTCCTTCCTATCCCCAGGAGCTGCCTTCATGGTCTGCAGATTGAGTCTTCCATACCCTCGGCCGCTAACCCAAGAGGAGTTTGTGTTTTCAGGTTCTGTCCCCACAGCCCTGGCCCCAAGGCGGAGGCCCCTGCAGCCACACCACAGCACTGGGTCCGCCCCCGCCATGGAAACTGTGCCCGAGCCATTGGCCACAACCCTACCGATCAGGAGACATCTCCAAGGTCTCCGAGGCCATCGCAAGAGTGGAGGCCGCCCTGGACAAACTGGGACGATCTGACACAAGCTGAGCGATGACCTCCACTCAGACATGCAGACGGATGCCCCCAGACACAGAAGCCAGGCCCCTAGGACCTGATAGGAACCTTGCTTTTGTTTCCAGGCTTCTATCCTCGGAGGCCTGCTGTCCAATACAAGCAGAAGGGGGTTTCCTGAGGCTCTCCTCCGAACACCGCTCATCTCCCCGTGGGAAACGTGCTCTTTTGGAGCTGTGTCCATCCCTGCGACTAGGAGAATCCTTTCGGGCCCCAGAGCCACCGCTCCATTCCAACGTCTCCATGGACACAAACCCACATTATGACCCATCTTCAGGAGAGTCCGTTTCAACTCCGACCCCCTGGGAGCTCCTCCAGAGCCAGCAGATCGACCCTACCTTGTGCTAGCAGACAATGGGAAGGTCAGGTGGGTGGCCCCGGCATCCATCCTTAGAACCAGGCTCTCCAGTCTTTCCGGATGGGGCGTCGTGGAGCCATTCCAAAGGAAACGAAGGCCCGGCACAAGGAATCCTGGCAGTTGGGAGCATCTCCCAACTGCCAGCGTGGCATACCTCCATGGTCATAGGAGGCACTCCTCTTCATCCAAGGCCAAACCTGGACACAAACTCCAACCTGGGCCACGTCGGATCCTCGCCCTGACTTCAGACACAGGACATCTCCTTTCAACCGCTGCAGAATGGGCCTCCATTGCCCTCGCCCTGAAACCTGACCCCTCACTTTGGTTCTCAGATTTCTGTCGTGCCACTCCTGGCCCACAAGCCCTCCAGCCTGGGAACACCGCAGCCATAAGGCAGCACTCTGCCTGCCCACCAGCAGAACAACGTTGCCCTCTGGCGCTGCCAGAGACCCCAATGAGGCACAACCTGCACTTCACTAGACGGCACCCCATTTATCTAGGCAGCCCTGGGCACTAATGCTCTCTCTGACAGAGCCTGGGCTGGAACTCCTGACACACCCAGACTGCTGGCCCCAATTCCAGCCTATGGGACCCACCATGGCCTTAGGCCCTCGACTAGTCCCAACCTGTTTTTTTAGGCTTCCGGACCTCGACCTTATCTCCAAGCACCACACAGTGGTGGTAGCCCAGGGGCAGAAATCAGAACACCTCCCGCCCCCTGGCAGGAAACCTTGCAGTTGGCATGGAATCCAATCTTCAGGGCGGGGAAACCAGCGTGGGCCATTAGGCCACGCCCATGCTTGAGGGCCACTTCAGGCACAGACACGCATTGGGAACCTCAGGGTGAGCCCTGAGCTCAAGGGAGGCTTCTCAGGGGCTGGACCGTGAGCCCGCCTATGGGGCTGGCCACGCCCTGAGGCAACCCATCCTCACCAGAGGTCACCTGTACCCAGGGCTCTGCTCTGCTCTGGGATCCCTCTTCTGGACGGACACCGGGGGCAGAGAGCAGGACTCCTCTCATCTCATAGAATGACCCATAGAAAGCACCTTTTAGCCTGGCCAAATCCCCAGAGTGACAGTCTGGTCCATGGCGCCAGAGACCACCCCTCCATGCAGCGGCCATCCAGGACACCAAATGCAGAGACACAAGCCTGAGCACCTGCCTCACATCCCCCCCTTCCTGCCTTTCCTGACGAGCTCCCCTCACGGAATGCAGATGCCACCTGCCAGAACCAAGGCACCAACCTAAGCCCGAGGACGTGATTTCAGACTTCTTGCCCCACAGCCATGGCCCACACACGCTCCAGACGGGGGCCCCTGGAACCACACCGCACTCCAGGGCCTGCCCTCTCCAAGGGATCTCTGCCCGTCCCATGGCCCACAACCCTACAGATTAGGGGAACCTGCCATGGCCCAGCGACCATCCCTAGAGTGGAGATCGCCATGCACCAGCCGCGGCGATCTCTCCCAAGGTGAGCAACTACCTCCACTCAGAAAAGCAGACGGATGCCCCACAAAGACAAGACCGGCGCACACAGGACGCTAGACCTCCTCGGAATCCTCGCTTGCGTCTCCAGGCGTCTCTCCTCAGAGCCCTGTTTCCAATACCGGGCTCTGGGCGTGGCCCGGGGCACCAATTGGGGCACAACTCGTCTGCCCATGGCAAACGTGCTCTTTGGAGCTGTGAAAACCCTCCATTTCGGACGTCATTTCACGGCCCCAGAGCCACCGACTCATTCCAAGGTGTCCATGGACACAGAACCCCATTAGGACCCATCCTCAGGAGAGTCCATTTCAACGCAGCCAGCCGCTGGGTTGCTCCGCCAGAGCCTGCAGGTGGAAAGTAGCTGAATGCTAGGAGTCAGTGGTCATGCGTGCCGGCTTGCCCAGGCACCCATCCTTCAAAGCCTGTTCTCGACTTGTTCCCTAGGGGTCATCGTGGAGCCATCCAACAGGACACGATTGTCACGCAGAAGGTCCCCTGGCGGATTGAGCATCTCCCAACACCCAGCGTGGGAAGTCCTCCATGGTCTCATGAGCCCCGTCCGCCTGCCTGAAGGGGCCTCCGTGAACACAAACCCCAAGCGGAGCCAATGTCGGATCCTCGCCCTGCCTTCTGATGCAAGAGATCTGCATTCAGCCTTTGCCCAGTGGGTGGCCGGACCTTCGCCCCATCACCTGACCCTAGCTTGTGTTCTCCACTTCTGTCCTCACACTCCTGGCCCCCGAGCCCTCTCGATTGGGATTCCGGAGCCACAACGCGGCACTCGGCCTGCCCACCAGGGGAAAAACGGTTGCCTCTGGGTCTGTCCAGAGACCCCCAATAAGGATCAACCATTACGCCACCGGACAGCACCCCAGTTATTTGGGCTGCCCTTTGCACTCATGGTCTCTCGACCCAGCTGACCTCAGCCAGGCACACCAACACCCAGACAGCTGGCCACACAGCCAGCAGCTTGCACCCGCCCTGGCCTTAGGGCATCATCTCTTCCCAGCCTGGTTGTTCAGGCTTCAAAACCTAGACCTCATCTCCAATTACTGCACAGGGCTGGACCTGATGCCTAAATTAGAACTCATCTTCGCCCCTGGCAGGATAGGTTGCTGTTGGCATGCTGCCCACCTTCACGGTAGGAGAAACCAGCACGGGCCAGGAGGCCGGGCTCAGGGTGGAGGGCCGCCTGAGGCCCAAACAGGCATTGGGACACTCAGTGTGAGCCTCGGGCTCCAGTGAGGCTTCTCCCTGGATGGATCAAGAGGCCCCATAGAGCAATTGCCAGGCCCCTCGGTCCCCAAAGCTAACCAGGGGAGGGTTTTCCACTGCCCTGTACCCAGGACTCCCCTCTGGAATCCCTCTTTCGGAGGGACCCCAGAGCCAGAAAACAGGACTCCTCCCATCGCAGAGAATGAACACCAACTCTGGGGAGCCTGGCCCAATCCCCAGAGAGGGAGACTCCTCCAAGGCCCATGAGGCCAGCCCTCCATTCCACGGTCATGCTTGACCCCAGATCCAGAGAAACCAGCCTGACCCACCGTCTCACACTCACCCTTCCTTCCTATCCCCAGGAGCTGCCTTCATGGTCTGCAGATTGAGTCTTCCATACCCTCGGCCGCTAACCCAAGAGGAGTTTGTGTTTTCAGGTTCTGTCCCCACAGCCCTGGCCCCAAGGCGGAGGCCCCTGCAGCCACACCACAGCACTGGGTCCGCCCCCGCCATGGAAACTGTGCCCGAGCCATTGGCCACAACCCTACCGATCAGGAGACATCTCCAAGGTCTCCGAGGCCATCGCAAGAGTGGAGGCCGCCCTGGACAAACTGGGACGATCTGACACAAGCTGAGCGATGACCTCCACTCAGACATGCAGACGGATGCCCCCAGACACAGAAGCCAGGCCCCTAGGACCTGATAGGAACCTTGCTTTTGTTTCCAGGCTTCTATCCTCGGAGGCCTGCTGTCCAATACAAGCAGAAGGGGGTTTCCTGAGGCTCTCCTCCGAACACCGCTCATCTCCCCGTGGGAAACGTGCTCTTTTGGAGCTGTGTCCATCCCTGCGACTAGGAGAATCCTTTCGGGCCCCAGAGCCACCGCTCCATTCCAACGTCTCCATGGACACAAACCCACATTATGACCCATCTTCAGGAGAGTCCGTTTCAACTCCGACCCCCTGGGAGCTCTTCCAGAGCCAGCAGATCGACCCTGCCTTGTGCTAGCAGACAATGGGAAGGTCAGGTGGGTGGCCCCGGCATCCATCCTTAGAACCAGGCTCTCCAGTCTTTCCGGATGGGGCGTCGTGGAGCCATTCCAAAGGAAACGAAGGCCCGGCACAAGGAATCCTGGCAGTTGGGAGCATCTCCCAACTGCCAGCGTGGCATACCTCCATGGTCATAGGAGGCACTCCTCTTCATCCAAGGCCAAACCTGGACACAAACTCCAACCTGGGCCACGTCGGATCCTCGCCCTGACTTCAGACACAGGACATCTCCTTTCAACCGCTGCAGAATGGGCCTCCATTGCCCTCGCCCTGAAACCTGACCCCTCACTTTGGTTCTCAGATTTCTGTCGTGCCACTCCTGGCCCACAAGCCCTCCAGCCTGCGAACACCGGAGCCATAAGGCAGCACTCTGCCTGCCCACCAGCAGAACAACGTTGCCCTCTGGCGCTGCCAGAGACCCCAATGAGGCACAACCTGCACTTCACTAGACGGCACCCCATTTATCTAGGCAGCCCTGGGCACTAATGCTCTCTCTGACAGAGCCTGGGCTGGAACTCCTGACACACCCAGACTGCTGGCCCCAATTCCAGCCTATGGGACCCACCACGGCCTTAGGCCCTCGACTAGTCCCAACCTGTTTTTTTAGGCTTCCGAACCTCGACCTTATCTCCAAGCACTACACAGTGGTGGTAGCCCAGGGGCAGAAATCAGAACACCTCCGGGCCCCTGGCAGGAAACCTTGCTGTTGGCACGGTGTCCAATCTTCAGGGCGGGGAAACCAGCGTGGGCCATTAGGCCACGCCCATGCTTGAGGGCCACTTCAGGCACAGACACGCATTGGGACCCTCAGGGTGAGCCCTGAGCTCAAGGGAGGCTTCTCAGGGGCTGGACCGTGAGCCCGCCTATGGGGCTGGCCACGCCCTGAGGCAACCCAACCTCACCAGAGGTCACCTGTACCCAGGGCTCTGCTCTGGGATCCCTCTTCTGGAGGGACACCGGGGGCAGAGAACAGGACTCCTCCCATCTCATAGAATGACCCAAAGCACCTGGTAGCCTGGCCAAATCCCCAGAGTGACAGTCTGGTCCATGGCGCCAGAGACCACCCCTCCATGCAACGGCCATCCAGGACACCAAATGCAGAGACACAAGCCTGAGCACCTGCCTCACATCCCCCCTTCCTGCCTATCCTGACGAGCTCCCCTCACGGAATGCAGATGCCACCTGCCAGAACCAAGGCACCAACCTAAGCCCGAGGACGTGATTTCAGACTTCTTGCCCCACAGCCATGGCCCACACACGCTCCAGACGGGGGCCCCTGGAACCACACCGCACTCCAGGGCCTGCCCTCTCCAAGGGAACTCTGCCCGTCCCATGGCCCACAACCCTACAGATTAGGGGAACCTGCCATGGCCCAGCGACCATCCCTAGAGTGGAGATCGCCATGCACCAGCCGCGGCGATCTCTCCCAAGGTGAGCAACTACCTCCACTCAGAAAAGCAGACGGATGCCCCACAAAGACAAGACCGGCGCACACAGGACGCTAGACCTCCAAGGAATCCTCGCTTGCGTCTCCAGGCGTCTCTCCTCAGAGCCCTGTTTCCAATACCGGGCTCTGGGCGTGGCCCGGGGCACCAATTGGAACACCACTCGTCTGCCCATGGCAAACGTGCTCTTTGGAGCTGTGAAAACCCTCCATTTCGGACGTCATTTCACGGCCCCAGAGCCACCGACTCATTCCAAGGTGTCCATGGACACAGAACCCCATTAGGACCCATCCTCAGGAGAGTCCATTTCAACGCAGGCAGCCGCTGGGTTGCTCCGCCAGAGCCTGCAGGTGGAAAGTAGCTGAATGCTAGGAGTCAGTGGTCATGCGTGCCGGCTTGCCCAGGCACCCATCCTTCAAAGCCTGTTCTCGACTTGTTCCCTAGGGGTCATCGTGGAGCCATCCAACAGGACACGATTGTCACGCAGAAGGTCCCCTGGCGGATTGAGCATCTCCCAACACCCAGCGTGGGAAGTCCTCCATGGTCTCATGAGCCCCGTCCGCCTGCCTGAAGGGGCCTCCGTGAACACAAACCCCAAGCGGAGCCAATGTCGGATCCTCGCCCTGCCTTCTGATGCAAGAGATCTGCATTCAGCCTTTGCCCAGTGGGTGGCCGGACCTTCGCCCCATCACCTGACCCTAGCTTGTGTTCTCCACTTCTGTCCTCACACTCCTGGCCCACGAGCCCTCTCGATTGGGATTCCGGAGCCACAACGCGGCACTCGGCCTGCCCACCAGGGGAAAAAGGTTGCCTCTGGGTCTGTCCAGAGACCCCCAATAAGGATCAACCATTACGCCACCGGACAGCACCCCAGTTATTTGGGCTGCCCTTTGCACTCATGGTCTCTCGACCCAGCTGACCTCAGCCAGGCACACCAACACCCAGACAGCTGGCCACACAGCCAGCAGCTTGCACCCGCCCTGGCCTTAGGGCATCATCTCTTCCCAGCCTGGTTGTTCAGGCTTCAAAACCTAGACCTCATCTCCAATTACTGCACAGGGCTGGACCTGATGCCTAAATTAGAACTCATCTTCGCCCCTGGCAGGATAGGTTGCTGTTGGCATGCTGCCCACCTTCACGGTAGGAGAAACCAGCACGGGCCAGGAGGCCGGGCTCAGGGTGGAGGGCCGCCTGAGGCCCAAACAGGCATTGGGACACTCAGTGTGAGCCTCGGGCTCCAGTGAGGCTTCTCCCTGGATGGATCAAGAGGCCCCATAGAGCAATTGCCAGGCCCCTCGGTCCCCAAAGCTAACCAGGGGAGGGTTTTCCACTGCCCTGTACCCAGGACTCCCCTCTGGAATCCCTCTTTCGGAGGGACCCCAGAGCCAGAAAACAGGACTCCTTCCGTCGCAGAGAATGAACACCAACTCTGGGGAGCCTGGCCCAATCTACCAGAGAGGGAGACTCCTCCAAGGCCCATGAGGCCAACCCTCCATTCCACGGTCATGCTTGACCCCAGATCCAGAGAAACTAGCCTGACCCACCGTCTCACACTCGCCCTTCCTTCCTATCCCCAGGAGCTGCCTTCATGGTCTGCAGATTGAGTCTTCCATACCCTCGGCCGCTAACCCAAGAGGAGTTTGTGTTTTCAGGTTCTGTCCCCACAGCCCTGGCCCCAAGGCGGAGGCCCCTGCAGCCACACCACAGCACTGGGTCCGCCCCCGCCATGGAAACTGTGCCCGAGCCATTGGCCACAACCCTACCGATCAGGAGACATCTCCAAGGTCTCCGAGGCCATCGCAAGGGTGGAGGCCGCCCTGGACAAACTGGGACGATCTGACACAAACTGAGCGATGACCTCCACTCAGACATGCAGACGGATGCCCCCAGACACAGAAGCCAGGCCCCTAGGACCTGATAGGAACCTTGCTTTTGTTTCCAGGCATCTATCCTCGGAGGCCTGCTGTCCAATACAAGCAGAAGGGGGTTTCCTGAGGCTCTCCTCCGAACACCGCTCATCTCCCCGTGGGAAACGTGCTCTTTTGGAGCTGTGTCCAACCCTCCGACTAGGAGAATCCTTTTGGGCCCCAGAGCCACCGCTCCATTCCAACGTCTCCATGGACACAAACCCACATTATGACCCATCTTCAGGAGAGTCCGTTTCAACTCCGACCCGCTGGGAGCTCCTCCAGAGCCAGCAGGTCGACCCTGCCTTGTGCTAACAGACAATGGAAAGGTCAGATGGGTGGCCCCGGCATCCATCCTTAGAACCAGGCTCTCCAGTCTTTCCGGATGGGGCGTCGTGGAGCCATTCCAAAGGAAACGAAGGCCCGGCACAAGGAATCCTGGCAGTTGGGAGCATCTCCCAACTGCCAGCGTGGCATACCTCCATGGTCATAGGAGGCACTCCTCTTCATCCAAGGCCAAACCTGGACACAAACTCCAACCTGGGCCACGTCGGATCCTCGCCCTGACTTCAGACACAGGACATCTCCTTTCAACCGCTGCAGAATGGGCCTCCATTGCCCTCGCCCTGAAACCTGACCCCTCACTTTGGTTCTCAGATTGCTGTCATGCCACTCCTGGCCCACAAGCCCTCCAGCCTGGGAACACCGCAGCCATAAGGCAGCACTCTGCCTGCCCACCAGGAGAACAACGTTGCCCTCTGGCGCTGCCAGAGACCCCAATGAGGCACAACCTGCACTTCACTAGACGGCACCCCATTTATCTAGGCAGCCCTGGGCACTAATGCTCTCTCTGACAGAGCCTGGGCTGGAACTCCTGACACACCTGACTGCTGGCCCCAATTCCAGCCTATGGGACCCACCATGGCCTTAGGCCCTCGACTAGTCCCAACCTGTTTTTTTAGGCTTCCGGACCTCGACCTTATCTCCAAGCACCACACAGTGGTGGTAGCCCAGGGGCAGAAATCAGAACACCTCCCGCCCCCTGGCAGGAAACCTTGCAGTTGGCATGGAATCCAATCTTCAGGGCGGGGAAACCAGCGTGGGCCATTAGGCCACGCCCATGCTTGAGGGCCACTTCAGGCACAGACACGCATTGGGACCCTCAGGGTGAGCCCTGAGCTCAAGGGAGGCTTCTCAGGGGCTGGACCGTGAGCCCGCCTATGGGGCTGGCCACGCCCTGAGGCAACCCATCCTCACCAGAGGTCACCTGTACCCAGGGCTCTGCTCTGCTCTGGGATCCCTCTTCTGGACGGACACCGGGGGCAGAGAACAGGACTCCTCCCATCTCATAGAATGTCCCATAGAAAGCACCTGGTAGCCTGGCCAAATCCCCAGAGTGACAGTCTGGTCCATGGCGCCAGAGACCACCCCTCCATGCAACGGCCATCCAGGACACCAAATGCAGAGACACAAGCCTGAGCACCTGCCTCACATCCCCCCTTCCTGCCTATCCTGACGAGCTCCCCTCACGGAATGCAGATGCCACCTGCCAGAACCAAGGCACCAACCTAAGCCCGAGGACGTGATTTCAGACTTCTTGCCCCACAGCCATGGCCCACACACGCTCCAGACGGGGGCCCCTGGAACCACCCCGCACTCCAGGGCCTGCCCTCTCCAAGGGATCTCTGCCCGTCCCATGGCCCACAACCCTACAGATTAGGGAAACCTGCCATGGCCCAGCGACCATCCCTAGAGTGGAGACCGCCATGCACCAGCCGCGGCGATCTCTCCCAAGGTGAGCAACTACCTCCACTCAGAAAAGCAGACGGATGCCCCACAAAGACAAGACCGGCGCACACAGGACGCTAACCCTCCTCGGAATCCTCGCTTGCATCTCCAGGCGTCTCTCCTCAGAGCCCTGTTTCCAATACTGGGCTCTGGGCGTGGCCCGGGGCACCAATTGGGGCACAACTCGTCTGCCCATGGCAAACGTGCTCTTTGGAGCTGTGAAAACCCTCCATTTCGGACGTCATTTCACGGCCCCAGAGCCACCGACTCATTCCAAGGTGTCCATGGACACAGAACCCCATTAGGACCCATCCTCAGGAGAGTCCATTTCAACGCAGGCAGCCGCTGGGTTGCTCCGCCAGAGCCTGCAGGTGGAAAGTAGCTGAATGCTAGGAGTCAGTGGTCATGCGTGCCGGCTTGCCCAGGCACCCATCCTTCAAAGCCTGTTCTCGACTTGTTCCCTAGGGGTCATCGTGGAGCCATCCAACAGGACACGATTGTCACGCAGAAGGTCCCCTGGCGGATTGAGCATCTCCCAACACCCAGCGTGGGAAGTCCTCCATGGTCTCATGAGCCCCGTCCGCCTGCCTGAAGGGGCCTCCGTGAACACAAACCCCAAGCGGAGCCAATGTCGGATCCTCGCCCTGCCTTCTGATGCAAGAGATCTGCATTCAGCCTTTGCCCAGTGGGTGGCCGGACCTTCGCCCCATCACCTGACCCTAGCTTGTGTTCTCCACTTCTGTCCTCACACTCCTGGCCCACGAGCCCTCTCGATTGGGATTCCGGAGCCACAACGCGGCACTCGGCCTGCCCACCAGGGGAAAAAGGTTGCCTCTGGGTCTGTCCAGAGACCCCCAATAAGGATCAACCATTACGCCACCGGACAGCACCCCAGTTATTTGGGCTGCCCTTTGCACTCATGGTCTCTCGACCCAGCTGACCTCAGCCAGGCACACCAACACCCAGACAGCTGGCCACACAGCCAGCAGCTTGCACCCGCCCTGGCCGTAGGCCATCATCTCTTCCCAGCCTGGTTGTTTAGGCTTCAAAACCTAGACCTCATCTCCAATTACTGCACAGGGCTGGACCTGATGCCTAAATTAGAACTCATCTTCGCCCCTGGCAGGATAGGTTGCTGTTGGCATGCTGCCCACCTTCACGGTAGGAGAAACCAGAACGGGCCAGGAGGCCGGGCTCAGGGTGGAGGGCCGCCTGAGGCCCAAACAGGCATTGGGACACTCAGTGTGAGCCTCGGGCTCCAGTGAGGCTTCTCCCTGGATGGATCAAGAGGCCCCATAGAGCAATTGCCAGGCCCCTCGGTCCCCAAAGCTAACCAGGGGAGGGTTTTCCATTGCCCTGTACCCAGGACTCCCCTCTGGAATCCCTCTTTCGGAGGGACCCCAGAGCCAGAAAACAGGACTCCTTCCGTCGCAGAGAATGAACACCAACTCTGGGGAGCCTGGCCCAATCTACCAGAGAGGGAGACTCCTCCAAGGCCCATGAGGCCAGCCCTCCATTCCACGGTCATGCTTGACCCCAGATCCAGAGAAACCAGCCTGACCCACCGTCTCACACTCGCCCTTCCTTCCTATCCCGAGGAGCTGCCTTCATGGTCTGCAGATTGAGTCTTCCATACCCTCGGCCGCTAACCCAAGAGGAGTTTGTGTTTTCAGGTTCTGTCCCCACAGCCCTGGCCCCAAGGCGGAGGCCCCTGCAGCCACACCACAGCACTGGGTCCGCCCCCGCCAAGGAAACTGTGCCCGAGCCATTGGCCACAACCCTACCGATCAGGAGACATCTCCAAGGTCTCCGAGGCCATCGCAAGAGTGGAGGCCGCCCTGGACAAACTGGGACGATCTGACACAAACTGAGCGATGACCTCCACTCAGACATGCAGACGGATGCCCCCAGACACAGAAGCCAGTCCCCTAGGACCTGATAGGAACCTTGCTTTTGTTTCCAGGCATCTATCCTCGGAGGCCTGCTGTCCAATACAAGCAGAAGGGGGTTTCCTGAGGCTCTCCTCCGAACACCGCTCATCTCCCCGTGGGAAACGTGCTCTTTTGGAGCTGTGTCCAACCCTCCGACTAGGAGAATCCTTTCGGGCCCCTGAGCCACCGCTCCATTCCAACGTCTCCATGGACACAAACCCACATTATGACCCATCTTCAGGAGAGTCCGTTTCAACTCCGACCCCCTGGGAGCTCCTCCAGAGCCAGCAGGTCGACCCTGCCTTGTGCTAGCAGACAATGGGAAGGTCAGATGGGTGGCCCCGGCATCCATCCTTAGAACCAGGCTCTCCAGTCTTTCCGGATGGGGCGTCGTGGAGCCATTCCAAAGGAAACGAAGGCCCGGCACAAGGAATCCTGGCAGTTGGGAGCATCTCCCAACTGCCAGCGTGGCACACCTCCATGGCCATAGGAGGCACTCCTCTTCATCCAAGGCCAAACCTGGACACAAACTCCAACCTGGGCCACGTCGGATCCTCGCCCTGACTTCAGACACAGGACATCTCCTTTCAACCGCTGCAGAATGGGCCTCCATTGCCCTCGCCCTGAAACCTGACCCCTCACTTTGGTTCTCAGATTGCTGTCATGCCACTCCTGGCCCACAAGCCCTCCAGCCTGGGAACACCGCAGCCATAAGGCAGCACTCTGCCTGCCCACCAGCAGAACAACGTTGCCCTCTGGCGCTGCCAGAGACCCCAATGAGGCACAACCTGCACTTCACTAGACGGCACCCCATTTATCTAGGCAGCCCTGGGCACTAATGCTCTCTCTGACAGAGCCTGGGCTGGAACTCCTGACACACCTGACTGCTGGCCCCAATTCCAGCCTATGGGACCCACCATGGCCTTAGGCCCTCGACTAGTCCCAACCTGTTTTTTTAGGCTTCCGGACCTCGACCTTATCTCCAAGCACCACACAGTGGTGGTAGCCCAGGGGCAGAAATCAGAACACCTCCGGGCCCCTGGCAGGAAACCTTGCTGTTGGCACGGTGTCCAATCTTCAGGGCGGGGAAACCAGCGTGGGCCATTAGGCCACGCCCATGCTTGAGGGCCACTTCAGGCACAGACACGCATTGGGACCCTCAGGGTGAGCCCTGAGCTCAAGGGAGGCTTCTCAGGGGCTGGACCGTGAGCCCGCCTATGGGGCTGGCCACGCCCTGAGGCAACCCATCCTCACCAGAGGTCACCTGTACCCAGGGCTCTGCTCTGCTCTGGGATCCCTCTTCTGGACGGACACCGGGGGCAGAGAGCAGGACTCCTCTCATCTCATAGAATGACCCATAGAAAGCACCTTTTAGCCTGGCCAAATCCCCAGAGTGACAGTCTGGTCCATGGCGCCAGAGACCACCCCTCCATGCAGCGGCCATCCAGGACACCAAATGCAGAGACACAAGCCTGAGCACCTGCCTCACATCCCCCCCTTCCTGCCTTTCCTGACGAGCTCCCCTCACGGAATGCAGATGCCACCTGCCAGAACCAAGGCACCAACCTAAGCCCGAGGACGTGATTTCAGACTTCTTGCCCCACAGCCATGGCCCACACACGCTCCAGACGGGGGCCCCTGGAACCACACCGCACTCCAGGGCCTGCCCTCTCCAAGGGAACTCTGCCCGTCCCATGGCCCACAACCCTACAGATTAGGGGAACCTGCCATGGCCCAGCGACCATCCCTAGAGTGGAGATCGCCATGCACCAGCCGCGGCGATCTCTCCCAAGGTGAGCAACTACCTCCACTCAGAAAAGCAGACGGATGCCCCACAAAGACAAGACCGGCGCACACAGGACGCTAGACCTCCAAGGAATCCTCGCTTGCGTCTCCAGGCGTCTCTCCTCAGAGCCCTGTTTCCAATACCGGGCTCTGGGCGTGGCCCGGGGCACCAATTGGAACACCACTCGTCTGCCCATGGCAAACGTGCTCTTTGGAGCTGTGAAAACCCTCCATTTCGGACGTCATTTCACGGCCCCAGAGCCACCGACTCATTCCAAGGTGTCCATGGACACAGAACCCCATTAGGACCCATCCTCAGGAGAGTCCATTTCAACGCAGGCAGCCGCTGGGTTGCTCCGCCAGAGCCTGCAGGTGGAAAGTAGCTGAATGCTAGGAGTCAGTGGTCATGCGTGCCGGCTTGCCCAGGCACCCATCCTTCAAAGCCTGTTCTCGACTTGTTCCCTAGGGGTCATCGTGGAGCCATCCAACAGGACACGATTGTCACGCAGAAGGTCCCCTGGCGGATTGAGCATCTCCCAACACCCAGCGTGGGAAGTCCTCCATGGTCTCATGAGCCCCGTCCGCCTGCCTGAAGGGGCCTCCGTGAACACAAACCCCAAGCGGAGCCAATGTCGGATCCTCGCCCTGCCTTCTGATGCAAGAGATCTGCATTCAGCCTTTGCCCAGTGGGTGGCCGGACCTTCGCCCCATCACCTGACCCTAGCTTGTGTTCTCCACTTCTGTCCTCACACTCCTGGCCCACGAGCCCTCTCGATTGGGATTCCGGAGCCACAACGCGGCACTCGGCCTGCCCACCAGGGGAAAAAGGTTGCCTCTGGGTCTGTCCAGAGACCCCCAATAAGGATCAACCATTACGCCACCGGACAGCACCCCAGTTATTTGGGCTGCCCTTTGCACTCATGGTCTCTCGACCCAGCTGACCTCAGCCAGGCACACCAACACCCAGACAGCTGGCCACACAGCCAGCAGCTTGCACCCGCCCTGGCCTTAGGGCATCATCTCTTCCCAGCCTGGTTGTTCAGGCTTCAAAACCTAGACCTCATCTCCAATTACTGCACAGGGCTGGACCTGATGCCTAAATTAGAACTCATCTTCGCCCCTGGCAGGATAGGTTGCTGTTGGCATGCTGCCCACCTTCACGGTAGGAGAAACCAGCACGGGCCAGGAGGCCGGGCTCAGGGTGGAGGGCCGCCTGAGGCCCAAACAGGCATTGGGACACTCAGTGTGAGCCTCGGGCTCCAGTGAGGCTTCTCCCTGGATGGATCAAGAGGCCCCATAGAGCAATTGCCAGGCCCCTCGGTCCCCAAAGCTAACCAGGGGAGGGTTTTCCACTGCCCTGTACCCAGGACTCCCCTCTGGAATCCCTCTTTCGGAGGGACCCCAGAGCCAGAAAACAGGACTCCTTCCGTCGCAGAGAATGAACACCAACTCTGGGGAGCCTGGCCCAATCTACCAGAGAGGGAGACTCCTCCAAGGCCCATGAGGCCAACCCTCCATTCCACGGTCATGCTTGACCCCAGATCCAGAGAAACTAGCCTGACCCACCGTCTCACACTCGCCCTTCCTTCCTATCCCCAGGAGCTGCCTTCATGGTCTGCAGATTGAGTCTTCCATACCCTCGGCCGCTAACCCAAGAGGAGTTTGTGTTTTCAGGTTCTGTCCCCACAGCCCTGGCCCCAAGGCGGAGGCCCCTGCAGCCACACCACAGCACTGGGTCCGCCCCCGCCATGGAAACTGTGCCCGAGCCATTGGCCACAACCCTACCGATCAGGAGACATCTCCAAGGTCTCCGAGGCCATCGCAAGGGTGGAGGCCGCCCTGGACAAACTGGGACGATCTGACACAAACTGAGCGATGACCTCCACTCAGACATGCAGACGGATGCCCCCAGACACAGAAGCCAGGCCCCTAGGACCTGATAGGAACCTTGCTTTTGTTTCCAGGCATCTATCCTCGGAGGCCTGCTGTCCAATACAAGCAGAAGGGGGTTTCCTGAGGCTCTCCTCCGAACACCGCTCATCTCCCCGTGGGAAACGTGCTCTTTTGGAGCTGTGTCCAACCCTCCGACTAGGAGAATCCTTTTGGGCCCCAGAGCCACCGCTCCATTCCAACGTCTCCATGGACACAAACCCACATTATGACCCATCTTCAGGAGAGTCCGTTTCAACTCCGACCCGCTGGGAGCTCCTCCAGAGCCAGCAGGTCGACCCTGCCTTGTGCTAACAGACAATGGAAAGGTCAGATGGGTGGCCCCGGCATCCATCCTTAGAACCAGGCTCTCCAGTCTTTCCGGATGGGGCGTCGTGGAGCCATTCCAAAGGAAACGAAGGCCCGGCACAAGGAATCCTGGCAGTTGGGAGCATCTCCCAACTGCCAGCGTGGCATACCTCCATGGTCATAGGAGGCACTCCTCTTCATCCAAGGCCAAACCTGGACACAAACTCCAACCTGGGCCACGTCGGATCCTCGCCCTGACTTCAGACACAGGACATCTCCTTTCAACCGCTGCAGAATGGGCCTCCATTGCCCTCGCCCTGAAACCTGACCCCTCACTTTGGTTCTCAGATTGCTGTCATGCCACTCCTGGCCCACAAGCCCTCCAGCCTGGGAACACCGCAGCCATAAGGCAGCACTCTGCCTGCCCACCAGGAGAACAACGTTGCCCTCTGGCGCTGCCAGAGACCCCAATGAGGCACAACCTGCACTTCACTAGACGGCACCCCATTTATCTAGGCAGCCCTGGGCACTAATGCTCTCTCTGACAGAGCCTGGGCTGGAACTCCTGACACACCTGACTGCTGGCCCCAATTCCAGCCTATGGGACCCACCATGGCCTTAGGCCCTCGACTAGTCCCAACCTGTTTTTTTAGGCTTCCGGACCTCGACCTTATCTCCAAGCACCACACAGTGGTGGTAGCCCAGGGGCAGAAATCAGAACACCTCCCGCCCCCTGGCAGGAAACCTTGCAGTTGGCATGGAATCCAATCTTCAGGGCGGGGAAACCAGCGTGGGCCATTAGGCCACGCCCATGCTTGAGGGCCACTTCAGGCACAGACACGCATTGGGACCCTCAGGGTGAGCCCTGAGCTCAAGGGAGGCTTCTCAGGGGCTGGACCGTGAGCCCGCCTATGGGGCTGGCCACGCCCTGAGGCAACCCATCCTCACCAGAGGTCACCTGTACCCAGGGCTCTGCTCTGCTCTGGGATCCCTCTTCTGGACGGACACCGGGGGCAGAGAACAGGACTCCTCCCATCTCATAGAATGTCCCATAGAAAGCACCTGGTAGCCTGGCCAAATCCCCAGAGTGACAGTCTGGTCCATGGCGCCAGAGACCACCCCTCCATGCAACGGCCATCCAGGACACCAAATGCAGAGACACAAGCCTGAGCACCTGCCTCACATCCCCCCTTCCTGCCTATCCTGACGAGCTCCCCTCACGGAATGCAGATGCCACCTGCCAGAACCAAGGCACCAACCTAAGCCCGAGGACGTGATTTCAGACTTCTTGCCCCACAGCCATGGCCCACACACGCTCCAGACGGGGGCCCCTGGAACCACCCCGCACTCCAGGGCCTGCCCTCTCCAAGGGATCTCTGCCCGTCCCATGGCCCACAACCCTACAGATTAGGGAAACCTGCCATGGCCCAGCGACCATCCCTAGAGTGGAGACCGCCATGCACCAGCCGCGGCGATCTCTCCCAAGGTGAGCAACTACCTCCACTCAGAAAAGCAGACGGATGCCCCACAAAGACAAGACCGGCGCACACAGGACGCTAACCCTCCTCGGAATCCTCGCTTGCATCTCCAGGCGTCTCTCCTCAGAGCCCTGTTTCCAATACTGGGCTCTGGGCGTGGCCCGGGGCACCAATTGGGGCACAACTCGTCTGCCCATGGCAAACGTGCTCTTTGGAGCTGTGAAAACCCTCCATTTCGGACGTCATTTCACGGCCCCAGAGCCACCGACTCATTCCAAGGTGTCCATGGACACAGAACCCCATTAGGACCCATCCTCAGGAGAGTCCATTTCAACGCAGGCAGCCGCTGGGTTGCTCCGCCAGAGCCTGCAGGTGGAAAGTAGCTGAATGCTAGGAGTCAGTGGTCATGCGTGCCGGCTTGCCCAGGCACCCATCCTTCAAAGCCTGTTCTCGACTTGTTCCCTAGGGGTCATCGTGGAGCCATCCAACAGGACACGATTGTCACGCAGAAGGTCCCCTGGCGGATTGAGCATCTCCCAACACCCAGCGTGGGAAGTCCTCCATGGTCTCATGAGCCCCGTCCGCCTGCCTGAAGGGGCCTCCGTGAACACAAACCCCAAGCGGAGCCAATGTCGGATCCTCGCCCTGCCTTCTGATGCAAGAGATCTGCATTCAGCCTTTGCCCAGTGGGTGGCCGGACCTTCGCCCCATCACCTGACCCTAGCTTGTGTTCTCCACTTCTGTCCTCACACTCCTGGCCCACGAGCCCTCTCGATTGGGATTCCGGAGCCACAACGCGGCACTCGGCCTGCCCACCAGGGGAAAAAGGTTGCCTCTGGGTCTGTCCAGAGACCCCCAATAAGGATCAACCATTACGCCACCGGACAGCACCCCAGTTATTTGGGCTGCCCTTTGCACTCATGGTCTCTCGACCCAGCTGACCTCAGCCAGGCACACCAACACCCAGACAGCTGGCCACACAGCCAGCAGCTTGCACCCGCCCTGGCCGTAGGCCATCATCTCTTCCCAGCCTGGTTGTTTAGGCTTCAAAACCTAGACCTCATCTCCAATTACTGCACAGGGCTGGACCTGATGCCTAAATTAGAACTCATCTTCGCCCCTGGCAGGATAGGTTGCTGTTGGCATGCTGCCCACCTTCACGGTAGGAGAAACCAGAACGGGCCAGGAGGCCGGGCTCAGGGTGGAGGGCCGCCTGAGGCCCAAACAGGCATTGGGACACTCAGTGTGAGCCTCGGGCTCCAGTGAGGCTTCTCCCTGGATGGATCAAGAGGCCCCATAGAGCAATTGCCAGGCCCCTCGGTCCCCAAAGCTAACCAGGGGAGGGTTTTCCATTGCCCTGTACCCAGGACTCCCCTCTGGAATCCCTCTTTCGGAGGGACCCCAGAGCCAGAAAACAGGACTCCTTCCGTCGCAGAGAATGAACACCAACTCTGGGGAGCCTGGCCCAATCTACCAGAGAGGGAGACTCCTCCAAGGCCCATGAGGCCAGCCCTCCATTCCACGGTCATGCTTGACCCCAGATCCAGAGAAACCAGCCTGACCCACCGTCTCACACTCGCCCTTCCTTCCTATCCCGAGGAGCTGCCTTCATGGTCTGCAGATTGAGTCTTCCATACCCTCGGCCGCTAACCCAAGAGGAGTTTGTGTTTTCAGGTTCTGTCCCCACAGCCCTGGCCCCAAGGCGGAGGCCCCTGCAGCCACACCACAGCACTGGGTCCGCCCCCGCCAAGGAAACTGTGCCCGAGCCATTGGCCACAACCCTACCGATCAGGAGACATCTCCAAGGTCTCCGAGGCCATCGCAAGAGTGGAGGCCGCCCTGGACAAACTGGGACGATCTGACACAAACTGAGCGATGACCTCCACTCAGACATGCAGACGGATGCCCCCAGACACAGAAGCCAGTCCCCTAGGACCTGATAGGAACCTTGCTTTTGTTTCCAGGCATCTATCCTCGGAGGCCTGCTGTCCAATACAAGCAGAAGGGGGTTTCCTGAGGCTCTCCTCCGAACACCGCTCATCTCCCCGTGGGAAACGTGCTCTTTTGGAGCTGTGTCCAACCCTCCGACTAGGAGAATCCTTTCGGGCCCCTGAGCCACCGCTCCATTCCAACGTCTCCATGGACACAAACCCACATTATGACCCATCTTCAGGAGAGTCCGTTTCAACTCCGACCCCCTGGGAGCTCCTCCAGAGCCAGCAGGTCGACCCTGCCTTGTGCTAGCAGACAATGGGAAGGTCAGATGGGTGGCCCCGGCATCCATCCTTAGAACCAGGCTCTCCAGTCTTTCCGGATGGGGCGTCGTGGAGCCATTCCAAAGGAAACGAAGGCCCGGCACAAGGAATCCTGGCAGTTGGGAGCATCTCCCAACTGCCAGCGTGGCACACCTCCATGGCCATAGGAGGCACTCCTCTTCATCCAAGGCCAAACCTGGACACAAACTCCAACCTGGGCCACGTCGGATCCTCGCCCTGACTTCAGACACAGGACATCTCCTTTCAACCGCTGCAGAATGGGCCTCCATTGCCCTCGCCCTGAAACCTGACCCCTCACTTTGGTTCTCAGATTGCTGTCATGCCACTCCTGGCCCACAAGCCCTCCAGCCTGGGAACACCGCAGCCATAAGGCAGCACTCTGCCTGCCCACCAGCAGAACAACGTTGCCCTCTGGCGCTGCCAGAGACCCCAATGAGGCACAACCTGCACTTCACTAGACGGCACCCCATTTATCTAGGCAGCCCTGGGCACTAATGCTCTCTCTGACAGAGCCTGGGCTGGAACTCCTGACACACCTGACTGCTGGCCCCAATTCCAGCCTATGGGACCCACCATGGCCTTAGGCCCTCGACTAGTCCCAACCTGTTTTTTTAGGCTTCCGGACCTCGACCTTATCTCCAAGCACCACACAGTGGTGGTAGCCCAGGGGCAGAAATCAGAACACCTCCGGGCCCCTGGCAGGAAACCTTGCTGTTGGCACGGTGTCCAATCTTCAGGGCGGGGAAACCAGCGTGGGCCATTAGGCCACGCCCATGCTTGAGGGCCACTTCAGGCACAGACACGCATTGGGACCCTCAGGGTGAGCCCTGAGCTCAAGGGAGGCTTCTCAGGGGCTGGACCGTGAGCCCGCCTATGGGGCTGGCCACGCCCTGAGGCAACCCATCCTCACCAGAGGTCACCTGTACCCAGGGCTCTGCTCTGCTCTGGGATCCCTCTTCTGGACGGACACCGGGGGCAGAGAGCAGGACTCCTCTCATCTCATAGAATGACCCATAGAAAGCACCTTTTAGCCTGGCCAAATCCCCAGAGTGACAGTCTGGTCCATGGCGCCAGAGACCACCCCTCCATGCAGCGGCCATCCAGGACACCAAATGCAGAGACACAAGCCTGAGCACCTGCCTCACATCCCCCCCTTCCTGCCTTTCCTGACGAGCTCCCCTCACGGAATGCAGATGCCACCTGCCAGAACCAAGGCACCAACCTAAGCCCGAGGACGTGATTTCAGACTTCTTGCCCCACAGCCATGGCCCACACACGCTCCAGACGGGGGCCCCTGGAACCACACCGCACTCCAGGGCCTGCCCTCTCCAAGGGAACTCTGCCCGTCCCATGGCCCACAACCCTACAGATTAGGGGAACCTGCCATGGCCCAGCGACCATCCCTAGAGTGGAGATCGCCATGCACCAGCCGCGGCGATCTCTCCCAAGGTGAGCAACTACCTCCACTCAGAAAAGCAGACGGATGCCCCACAAAGACAAGACCGGCGCACACAGGACGCTAGACCTCCTCGGAATCCTCGCTTGCGTCTCCAGGCGTCTCTCCTCAGAGCCCTGTTTCCAATACCGGGCTCTGGGCGTGGCCCGGGGCACCAATTGGGGCACAACTCGTCTGCCCATGGCAAACGTGCTCTTTGGAGCTGTGAAAACCCTCCATTTCGGACGTCATTTCACGGCCCCAGAGCCACCGACTCATTCCAAGGTGTCCATGGACACAGAACCCCATTAGGACCCATCCTCAGGAGAGTCCATTTCAACGCAGCCAGCCGCTGGGTTGCTCCGCCAGAGCCTGCAGGTGGAAAGTAGCTGAATGCTAGGAGTCAGTGGTCATGCGTGCCGGCTTGCCCAGGCACCCATCCTTCAAAGCCTGTTCTCGACTTGTTCCCTAGGGGTCATCGTGGAGCCATCCAACAGGACACGATTGTCACGCAGAAGGTCCCCTGGCGGATTGAGCATCTCCCAACACCCAGCGTGGGAAGTCCTCCATGGTCTCATGAGCCCCGTCCGCCTTCCTGAAGGGGCCTCCGTGAACACAAACCCCAAGCGGAGCCAATGTCGGATCCTCGCCCTGCCTTCTGATGCAAGAGATCTGCATTCAGCCTTTGCCCAGTGGGTGGCCGGACCTTCGCCCCATCACCTGACCCTAGCTTGTGTTCTCCACTTCTGTCCTCACACTCCTGGCCCACGAGCCCTCTCGATTGGGATTCCGGAGCCACAACGCGGCACTCGGCCTGCCCACCAGGGGAAAAAGGTTGCCTCTGGGTCTGTCCAGAGACCCCCAATAAGGATCAACCATTACGCCACCGGACAGCACCCCAGTTATTTGGGCTGCCCTTTGCACTCATGGTCTCTCGACCCAGCTGACCTCAGCCAGGCACACCAACACCCAGACAGCTGGCCACACAGCCAGCAGCTTGCACCCGCCCTGGCCTTAGGGCATCATCTCTTCCCAGCCTGGTTGTTCAGGCTTCAAAACCTAGACCTCATCTCCAATTACTGCACAGGGCTGGACCTGATGCCTAAATTAGAACTCATCTTCGCCCCTGGCAGGATAGGTTGCTGTTGGCATGCTGCCCACCTTCACGGTAGGAGAAACCAGAACGGGCCAGGAGGCCGGGCTCAGGGTGGAGGGCCGCCTGAGGCCCAAACAGGCATTGGGACACTCAGTGTGAGCCTCGGGCTCCAGTGAGGCTTCTCCCTGGATGGATCAAGAGGCCCCATAGAGCAATTGCCAGGCCCCTCGGTCCCCAAAGCTAAACAGGGGAGGGTTTTCCACTGCCCTGTACCCAGGACTCCCCTCTGGAATCCCTCTTTCGGAGGGACCCCAGAGCCAGAAAACAGGACTCCTCCCATCGCAGAGAATGAACACCAACTCTGGGGAGCCTGGCCCAATCCCCAGAGAGGGAGACTCCTCCAAGGCCCATGAGGCCAGCCCTCCATTCCACGGTCATGCTTGACCCCAGATCCAGAGAAACCAGCCTGACCCACCGTCTCACACTCACCCTTCCTTCCTATCCCCAGGAGCTGCCTTCATGGTCTGCAGATTGAGTCTTCCATACCCTCGGCCGCTAACCCAAGAGGAGTTTGTGTTTTCAGGTTCTGTCCCCACAGCCCTGGCCCCAAGGCGGAGGCCCCTGCAGCCACACCACAGCACTGGGTCCGCCCCCGCCATGGAAACTGTGCCCGAGCCATTGGCCACAACCCTACCGATCAGGAGACATCTCCAAGGTCTCCGAGGCCATCGCAAGAGTGGAGGCCGCCCTGGACAAACTGGGACGATCTGACACAAGCTGAGCGATGACCTCCACTCAGACATGCAGACGGATGCCCCCAGACACAGAAGCCAGGCCCCTAGGACCTGATAGGAACCTTGCTTTTGTTTCCAGGCTTCTATCCTCGGAGGCCTGCTGTCCAATACAAGCAGAAGGGGGTTTCCTGAGGCTCTCCTCCGAACACCGCTCATCTCCCCGTGGGAAACGTGCTCTTTTGGAGCTGTGTCCATCCCTGCGACTAGGAGAATCCTTTCGGGCCCCAGAGCCACCGCTCCATTCCAACGTCTCCATGGACACAAACCCACATTATGACCCATCTTCAGGAGAGTCCGTTTCAACTCCGACCCCCTGGGAGCTCCTCCAGAGCCAGCAGATCGACCCTGCCTTGTGCTAGCAGACAATGGGAAGGTCAGGTGGGTGGCCCCGGCATCCATCCTTAGAACCAGGCTCTCCAGTCTTTCCGGATGGGGCGTCGTGGAGCCATTCCAAAGGAAACGAAGGCCCGGCACAAGGAATCCTGGCAGTTGGGAGCATCTCCCAACTGCCAGCGTGGCATACCTCCATGGTCATAGGAGGCACTCCTCTTCATCCAAGGCCAAACCTGGACACAAACTCCAACCTGGGCCACGTCGGATCCTCGCCCTGACTTCAGACACAGGACATCTCCTTTCAACCGCTGCAGAATGGGCCTCCATTGCCCTCGCCCTGAAACCTGACCCCTCACTTTGGTTCTCAGATTTCTGTCGTGCCACTCCTGGCCCACAAGCCCTCCAGCCTGGGAACACCGCAGCCATAAGGCAGCACTCTGCCTGCCCACCAGCAGAACAACGTTGCCCTCTGGCGCTGCCAGAGACCCCAATGAGGCACAACCTGCACTTCACTAGACGGCACCCCATTTATCTAGGCAGCCCTGGGCACTAATGCTCTCTCTGACAGAGCCTGGGCTGGAACTCCTGACACACCCAGACTGCTGGCCCCAATTCCAGCCTATGGGACCCACCATGGCCTTAGGCCCTCGACTAGTCCCAACCTGTTTTTTTAGGCTTCCGGACCTCGACCTTATCTCCAAGCACCACACAGTGGTGGTAGCCCAGGGGCAGAAATCAGAACACCTCCCGCCCCCTGGCAGGAAACCTTGCAGTTGGCATGGAATCCAATCTTCAGGGCGGGGAAACCAGCGTGGGCCATTAGGCCACGCCCATGCTTGAGGGCCACTTCAGGCACAGACACGCATTGGGAACCTCAGGGTGAGCCCTGAGCTCAAGGGAGGCTTCTCAGGGGCTGGACCGTGAGCCCGCCTATGGGGCTGGCCACGCCCTGAGGCAACCCATCCTCACCAGAGGTCACCTGTACCCAGGGCTCTGCTCTGCTCTGGGATCCCTCTTCTGGACGGACACCGGGGGCAGAGAGCAGGACTCCTCTCATCTCATAGAATGACCCATACAAAGCACCTTTTAGCCTGGCCAAATCCCCAGAGTGACAGTCTGGTCCATGGCGCCAGAGACCACCCCTCCATGCAGCGGCCATCCAGGACACCAAATGCAGAGACACAAGCCTGAGCACCTGCCTCACATCCCCCCCTTCCTGCCTTTCCTGACGAGCTCCCCTCACGGAATGCAGATGCCACCTGCCAGAACCAAGGCACCAACCTAAGCCCGAGGACGTGATTTCAGACTTCTTGCCCCACAGCCATGGCCCACACAGGCTCCAGACGGGGGCCCCTGGAACCACACCGCACTCCAGGGCCTGCCCTCTCCAAGGGATCTCTGCCCGTCCCATGGCCCACAACCCTACAGATTAGGGGAACCTGCCATGGCCCAGCGACCATCCCTAGAGTGGAGATCGCCATGCACCAGCCGCGGCGATCTCTCCCAAGGTGAGCAACTACCTCCACTCAGAAAAGCAGACGGATGCCCCACAAAGACAAGACCGGCGCACACAGGACGCTAGACCTCCTCGGAATCCTCGCTTGCGTCTCCAGGCGTCTCTCCTCAGAGCCCTGTTTCCAATACCGGGCTCTGGGCGTGGCCCGGGGCACCAATTGGGGCACAACTCGTCTGCCCATGGCAAACGTGCTCTTTGGAGCTGTGAAAACCCTCCATTTCGGACGTCATTTCACGGCCCCAGAGCCACCGACTCATTCCAAGGTGTCCATGGACACAGAACCCCATTAGGACCCATCCTCAGGAGAGTCCATTTCAACGCAGCCAGCCGCTGGGTTGCTCCGCCAGAGCCTGCAGGTGGAAAGTAGCTGAATGCTAGGAGTCAGTGGTCATGCGTGCCGGCTTGCCCAGGCACCCATCCTTCAAAGCCTGTTCTCGACTTGTTCCCTAGGGGTCATCGTGGAGCCATCCAACAGGACACGATTGTCACGCAGAAGGTCCCCTGGCGGATTGAGCATCTCCCAACACCCAGCGTGGGAAGTCCTCCATGGTCTCATGAGCCCCGTCCGCCTGCCTGAAGGGGCCTCCGTGAACACAAACCCCAAGCGGAGCCAATGTCGGATCCTCGCCCTGCCTTCTGATGCAAGAGATCTGCATTCAGCCTTTGCCCAGTGGGTGGCCGGACCTTCGCCCCATCACCTGACCCTAGCTTGTGTTCTCCACTTCTGTCCTCACACTCCTGGCCCACGAGCCCTCTCGATTGGGATTCCGGAGCCACAACGCGGCACTCGGCCTGCCCACCAGGGGAAAAAGGTTGCCTCTGGGTCTGTCCAGAGACCCCCAATAAGGATCAACCATTACGCCACCGGACAGCACCCCAGTTATTTGGGCTGCCCTTTGCACTCATGGTCTCTCGACCCAGCTGACCTCAGCCAGGCACACCAACACCCAGACAGCTGGCCACACAGCCAGCAGCTTGCACCCGCCCTGGCCTTAGGGCATCATCTCTTCCCAGCCTGGTTGTTCAGGCTTCAAAACCTAGACCTCATCTCCAATTACTGCACAGGGCTGGACCTGATGCCTAAATTAGAACTCATCTTCGCCCCTGGCAGGATAGGTTGCTGTTGGCATGCTGCCCACCTTCACGGTAGGAGAAACCAGCACGGGCCAGGAGGCCGGGCTCAGGGTGGAGGGCCGCCTGAGGCCCAAACAGGCATTGGGACACTCAGTGTGAGCCTCGGGCTCCAGTGAGGCTTCTCCCTGGATGGATCAAGAGGCCCCATAGAGCAATTGCCAGGCCCCTCGGTCCCCAAAGCTAACCAGGGGAGGGTTTTCCACTGCCCTGTACCCAGGACTCCCCTCTGGAATCCCTCTTTCGGAGGGACCCCAGAGCCAGAAAACAGGACTCCTCCCATCGCAGAGAATGAACACCAACTCTGGGGAGCCTGGCCCAATCCCCAGAGAGGGAGACTCCTCCAAGGCCCATGAGGCCAGCCCTCCATTCCACGGTCATGCTTGACCCCAGATCCAGAGAAACCAGCCTGACCCACCGTCTCACACTCACCCTTCCTTCCTATCCCCAGGAGCTGCCTTCATGGTCTGCAGATTGAGTCTTCCATACCCTCGGCCGCTAACCCAAGAGGAGTTTGTGTTTTCAGGTTCTGTCCCCACAGCCCTGGCCCCAAGGCGGAGGCCCCTGCAGCCACACCACAGCACTGGGTCCGCCCCCGCCATGGAAACTGTGCCCGAGCCATTGGCCACAACCCTACCGATCAGGAGACATCTCCAAGGTCTCCGAGGCCATCGCAAGAGTGGAGGCCGCCCTGGACAAACTGGGACGATCTGACACAAGCTGAGCGATGACCTCCACTCAGACATGCAGACGGATGCCCCCAGACACAGAAGCCAGGCCCCTAGGACCTGATAGGAACCTTGCTTTTGTTTCCAGGCTTCTATCCTCGGAGGCCTGCTGTCCAATACAAGCAGAAGGGGGTTTCCTGAGGCTCTCCTCCGAACACCGCTCATCTCCCCGTGGGAAACGTGCTCTTTTGGAGCTGTGTCCATCCCTGCGACTAGGAGAATCCTTTCGGGCCCCAGAGCCACCGCTCCATTCCAACGTCTCCATGGACACAAACCCACATTATGACCCATCTTCAGGAGAGTCCGTTTCAACTCCGACCCCCTGGGAGCTCTTCCAGAGCCAGCAGATCGACCCTGCCTTGTGCTAGCAGACAATGGGAAGGTCAGGTGGGTGGCCCCGGCATCCATCCTTAGAACCAGGCTCTCCAGTCTTTCCGGATGGGGCGTCGTGGAGCCATTCCAAAGGAAACGAAGGCCCGGCACAAGGAATCCTGGCAGTTGGGAGCATCTCCCAACTGCCAGCGTGGCATACCTCCATGGTCATAGGAGGCACTCCTCTTCATCCAAGGCCAAACCTGGACACAAACTCCAACCTGGGCCACGTCGGATCCTCGCCCTGACTTCAGACACAGGACATCTCCTTTCAACCGCTGCAGAATGGGCCTCCATTGCCCTCGCCCTGAAACCTGACCCCTCACTTTGGTTCTCAGATTTCTGTCGTGCCACTCCTGGCCCACAAGCCCTCCAGCCTGCGAACACCGGAGCCATAAGGCAGCACTCTGCCTGCCCACCAGCAGAACAACGTTGCCCTCTGGCGCTGCCAGAGACCCCAATGAGGCACAACCTGCACTTCACTAGACGGCACCCCATTTATCTAGGCAGCCCTGGGCACTAATGCTCTCTCTGACAGAGCCTGGGCTGGAACTCCTGACACACCCAGACTGCTGGCCCCAATTCCAGCCTATGGGACCCACCACGGCCTTAGGCCCTCGACTAGTCCCAACCTGTTTTTTTAGGCTTCCGAACCTCGACCTTATCTCCAAGCACTACACAGTGGTGGTAGCCCAGGGGCAGAAATCAGAACACCTCCGGGCCCCTGGCAGGAAACCTTGCTGTTGGCACGGTGTCCAATCTTCAGGGCGGGGAAACCAGCGTGGGCCATTAGGCCACGCCCATGCTTGAGGGCCACTTCAGGCACAGACACGCATTGGGACCCTCAGGGTGAGCCCTGAGCTCAAGGGAGGCTTCTCAGGGGCTGGACCGTGAGCCCGCCTATGGGGCTGGCCACGCCCTGAGGCAACCCAACCTCACCAGAGGTCACCTGTACCCAGGGCTCTGCTCTGGGATCCCTCTTCTGGAGGGACACCGGGGGCAGAGAACAGGACTCCTCCCATCTCATAGAATGACCCAAAGCACCTGGTAGCCTGGCCAAATCCCCAGAGTGACAGTCTGGTCCATGGCGCCAGAGACCACCCCTCCATGCAACGGCCATCCAGGACACCAAATGCAGAGACACAAGCCTGAGCACCTGCCTCACATCCCCCCTTCCTGCCTATCCTGACGAGCTCCCCTCACGGAATGCAGATGCCACCTGCCAGAACCAAGGCACCAACCTAAGCCCGAGGACGTGATTTCAGACTTCTTGCCCCACAGCCATGGCCCACACACGCTCCAGACGGGGGCCCCTGGAACCACACCGCACTCCAGGGCCTGCCCTCTCCAAGGGAACTCTGCCCGTCCCATGGCCCACAACCCTACAGATTAGGGGAACCTGCCATGGCCCAGCGACCATCCCTAGAGTGGAGACCGCCATGCACCAGCCGCGGCGATCTCTCCCAAGGTGAGCAACTACCTCCACTCAGAAAAGCAGACGGATGCCCCACAAAGACAAGACTGGCGCACATAGGACGCTAACCTTCCTCGGAATCCTCGCTTGCATCTCCAGGCGTCTCTCCTCAGAGCCCTGTTTCCAATACTGGGCTCTGGGCGTGGCCCGGGGCACCAATTGGGGCACAACTCGTCTGCCCATGGCAAACGTGCTCTTTGGAGCTGTGAAAACCCTCCATTTCGGACGTCATTTCACGGCCCCAGAGCCACCGACTCATTCCAAGGTGTCCATGGACACAGAACCCCATTAGGACCCATCCTCAGGAGAGTCCATTTCAACGCAGGCAGCCGCTGGGTTGCTCCGCCAGAGCCTGCAGGTGGAAAGTAGCTGAATGCTAGGAGTCAGTGGTCATGCGTGCCGGCTTGCCCAGGCACCCATCCTTCAAAGCCTGTTCTCGACTTGTTCCCTACGGGTCATCGTGGAGCCATCCAACAGGACACGATTGTCACGCAGAAGGTCCCCTGGCGGATTGAGCATCTCCCAACACCCAGCGTGGGAAGTCCTCCATGGTCTCATGAGCCCCGTCCGCCTGCCTGAAGGGGCCTCCGTGAACACAAACCCCAAGCGGAGCCAATGTCGGATCCTCGCCCTGCCTTCTGATGCAAGAGATCTGCATTCAGCCTTTGCCCAGTGGGTGGCCGGACCTTCGCCCCATCACCTGACCCTAGCTTGTGTTCTCCACTTCTGTCCTCACACTCCTGGCCCACGAGCCCTCTCGATTGGGATTCCGGAGCCACAACGCGGCACTCGGCCTGCCCACCAGGGGAAAAACGGTTGCCTCTGGGTCTGCCCAGAGACCCCCAATAAGGATCAACCATTACGCCACCGGACAGCACCCCAGTTATTTGGGCTGCCCTTTGCACTCATGGTCTCTCGACCCAGCTGACCTCAGCCAGGCACACCAACACCCAGACAGCTGGCCACACAGCCAGCAGCTTGCACCCGCCCTGGCCTTAGGCCATCATCTCTTCCCAGCCTGGTTGTTTGGGCTTCAAAACCTAGACCTCATCTCCAATTACTGCACAGGGCTGGACCTGATGCCTAAATTAGAACTCATCTTCGCCCCTGGCAGGATAGGTTGCTGTTGGCATGCTGCCCACCTTCACGGTAGGAGAAACCAGCACGGGCCAGGAGGCCGGGCTCAGGGTGGAGGGCCGCCTGAGGCCCAAACAGGCATTGGGACACTCAGTGTGAGCCTCGGGCTCCAGTGAGGCTTCTCCCTGGATGGATCAAGAGGCCCCATAGAGCAATTGCCAGGCCCCTCGGTCCCCAAAGCTAACCAGGGGAGGGTTTTCCACTGCCCTGTACCCAGGACTCCCCTCTGGAATCCCTCTTTCGGAGGGACCCCAGAGCCAGAAAACAGGACTCCTCCCATCGCAGAGAATGAACACCAACTCTGGGGAGCCTGGCCCAATCCCCAGAGAGGGAGACTCCTCCAAGGCCCATGAGGCCAGCCCTCCATTCCACGGTCATGCTTGACCCCAGATCCAGAGAAACCAGCCTGACCCACCGTCTCACACTCACCCTTCCTTCCTATCCCCAGGAGCTGCCTTCATGGTCTGCAGATTGAGTCTTCCATACCCTCGGCCGCTAACCCAAGAGGAGTTTGTGTTTTCAGGTTCTGTCCCCACAGCCCTGGCCCCAAGGCGGAGGCCCCTGCAGCCACACCACAGCACTGGGTCCGCCCCCGCCATGGAAACTGTGCCCGAGCCATTGGCCACAACCCTACCGATCAGGAGACATCTCCAAGGTCTCCGAGGCCATCGCAAGAGTGGAGGCCGCCCTGGACAAACTGGGACGATCTGACACAAGCTGAGCGATGACCTCCACTCAGACATGCAGACGGATGCCCCCAGACACAGAAGCCAGGCCCCTAGGACCTGATAGGAACCTTGCTTTTGTTTCCAGGCTTCTATCCTCGGAGGCCTGCTGTCCAATACAAGCAGAAGGGGGTTTCCTGAGGCTCTCCTCCGAACACCGCTCATCTCCCCGTGGGAAACGTGCTCTTTTGGAGCTGTGTCCATCCCTGCGACTAGGAGAATCCTTTCGGGCCCCAGAGCCACCGCTCCATTCCAACGTCTCCATGGACACAAACCCACATTATGACCCATCTTCAGGAGAGTCCGTTTCAACTCCGACCCCCTGGGAGCTCTTCCAGAGCCAGCAGATCGACCCTGCCTTGTGCTAGCAGACAATGGGAAGGTCAGGTGGGTGGCCCCGGCATCCATCCTTAGAACCAGGCTCTCCAGTCTTTCCGGATGGGGCGTCGTGGAGCCATTCCAAAGGAAACGAAGGCCCGGCACAAGGAATCCTGGCAGTTGGGAGCATCTCCCAACTGCCAGCGTGGCATACCTCCATGGTCATAGGAGGCACTCCTCTTCATCCAAGGCCAAACCTGGACACAAACTCCAACCTGGGCCACGTCGGATCCTCGCCCTGACTTCAGACACAGGACATCTCCTTTCAACCGCTGCAGAATGGGCCTCCATTGCCCTCGCCCTGAAACCTGACCCCTCACTTTGGTTCTCAGATTTCTGTCGTGCCACTCCTGGCCCACAAGCCCTCCAGCCTGCGAACACCGGAGCCATAAGGCAGCACTCTGCCTGCCCACCAGCAGAACAACGTTGCCCTCTGGCGCTGCCAGAGACCCCAATGAGGCACAACCTGCACTTCACTAGACGGCACCCCATTTATCTAGGCAGCCCTGGGCACTAATGCTCTCTCTGACAGAGCCTGGGCTGGAACTCCTGACACACCCAGACTGCTGGCCCCAATTCCAGCCTATGGGACCCACCACGGCCTTAGGCCCTCGACTAGTCCCAACCTGTTTTTTTAGGCTTCCGAACCTCGACCTTATCTCCAAGCACTACACAGTGGTGGTAGCCCAGGGGCAGAAATCAGAACACCTCCGGGCCCCTGGCAGGAAACCTTGCTGTTGGCACGGTGTCCAATCTTCAGGGCGGGGAAACCAGCGTGGGCCATTAGGCCACGCCCATGCTTGAGGGCCACTTCAGGCACAGACACGCATTGGGACCCTCAGGGTGAGCCCTGAGCTCAAGGGAGGCTTCTCAGGGGCTGGACCGTGAGCCCGCCTATGGGGCTGGCCACGCCCTGAGGCAACCCAACCTCACCAGAGGTCACCTGTACCCAGGGCTCTGCTCTGGGATCCCTCTTCTGGAGGGACACCGGGGGCAGAGAACAGGACTCCTCCCATCTCATAGAATGACCCAAAGCACCTGGTAGCCTGGCCAAATCCCCAGAGTGACAGTCTGGTCCATGGCGCCAGAGACCACCCCTCCATGCAACGGCCATCCAGGACACCAAATGCAGAGACACAAGCCTGAGCACCTGCCTCACATCCCCCCTTCCTGCCTATCCTGACGAGCTCCCCTCACGGAATGCAGATGCCACCTGCCAGAACCAAGGCACCAACCTAAGCCCGAGGACGTGATTTCAGACTTCTTGCCCCACAGCCATGGCCCACACACGCTCCAGACGGGGGCCCCTGGAACCACACCGCACTCCAGGGCCTGCCCTCTCCAAGGGAACTCTGCCCGTCCCATGGCCCACAACCCTACAGATTAGGGGAACCTGCCATGGCCCAGCGACCATCCCTAGAGTGGAGATCGCCATGCACCAGCCGCGGCGATCTCTCCCAAGGTGAGCAACTACCTCCACTCAGAAAAGCAGACGGATGCCCCACAAAGACAAGACCGGCGCACACAGGACGCTAGACCCTCCTCGGAATCCTCGCTTGCGTCTCCAGGCGTCTCTCCTCAGAGCCCTGTTTCCAATACTGGGCTCTGGGCGTGGCCCGGGGCACCAATTGGGGCACAACTCGTCTGCCCATGGCAAACGTGCTCTTTGGAGCTGTGAAAACCCTCCATTTCGGACGTCATTTCACGGCCCCAGAGCCACCGACTCATTCCAAGGTGTCCATGGACACAGAACCCCATTAGGACCCATCCTCAGGAGAGTCCATTTCAACGCAGGCAGCCGCTGGGTTGCTCCGCCAGAGCCTGCAGGTGGAAAGTAGCTGAATGCTAGGAGTCAGTGGTCATGCGTGCCGGCTTGCCCAGGCACCCATCCTTCAAAGCCTGTTCTCGACTTGTTCCCTACGGGTCATCGTGGAGCCATCCAACAGGACACGATTGTCACGCAGAAGGTCCCCTGGCGGATTGAGCATCTCCCAACACCCAGCGTGGGAAGTCCTCCATGGTCTCATGAGCCCCGTCCGCCTGCCTGAAGGGGCCTCCGTGAACACAAACCCCAAGCGGAGCCAATGTCAGATCCTCGCCCTGCCTTCTGATGCAAGAGATCTGCATTCAGCCTTTGCCCAGTGGGTGGCCGGACCTTCGCCCCATCACCTGACCCTAGCTTGTGTTCTCCACTTCTGTCCTCACACTCCTGGCCCATGAGCCCTCTCGATTGGGATTCCGGAGCCACAACGCGGCACTCGGCCTGCCCACCAGGGGAAAAAGGTTGCCTCTGGGTCTGTCCAGAGACCCCCAATAAGGATCAACCATTACGCCACCGGACAGCACCCCAGTTATTTGGGCTGCCCTTTGCACTCATGGTCTCTCGACCCAGCTGACCTCAGCCAGGCACACCAACACCCAGACAGCTGGCCACACAGCCAGCAGCTTGCACCCGCCCTGGCCTTAGGCCATCATCTCTTCCCAGCCTGGTTGTTCAGGCTTCAAAACCTAGACCTCATCTCCAATTACTGCACAGGGCTGGACCTGATGCCTAAATTAGAACTCATCTTCGCCCCTGGCAGGATAGGTTGCTGTTGGCATGCTGCCCACCTTCACGGTAGGAGAAACCAGCACGGGCCAGGAGGCCGGGCTCAGGGTGGAGGGCCGCCTGAGGCCCAAACAGGCATTGGGACACTCAGTGTGAGCCTCGGGCTCCAGTGAGGCTTCTCCCTGGATGGATCAAGAGGCCCCATAGAGCAATTGCCAGGCCCCTCGGTCCCCAAAGCTAACCAGGGGAGGGTTTTCCACTGCCCTGTACCCAGGACTCCCCTCTGGAATCCCTCTTTCGGAGGGACCCCAGAGCCAGAAAACAGGACTCCTCCCATCGCAGAGAATGAACACCAACTCTGGGGAGCCTGGCCCAATCCCCAGAGAGGGAGACTCCTCCAAGGCCCATGAGGCCAGCCCTCCATTCCACGGTCATGCTTGACCCCAGATCCAGAGAAACCAGCCTGACCCACCGTCTCACACTCACCCTTCCTTCCTATCCCCAGGAGCTGCCTTCATGGTCTGCAGATTGAGTCTTCCATACCCTCGGCCGCTAACCCAAGAGGAGTTTGTGTTTTCAGGTTCTGTCCCCACAGCCCTGGCCCCAAGGCGGAGGCCCCTGCAGCCACACCACAGCACTGGGTCCGCCCCCGCCATGGAAACTGTGCCCGAGCCATTGGCCACAACCCTACCGATCAGGAGACATCTCCAAGGTCTCCGAGGCCATCACAAGAGTGGAGGCCGCCCTGGACAAACTGGGACGATCTGACACAAGCTGAGCGATGACCTCCACTCAGACATGCAGACGGATGCCCCCAGACACAGAAGCCAGGCCCCTAGGACCTGATAGGAACCTTGCTTTTGTTTCCAGGCTTCTATCCTCGGAGGCCTGCTGTCCAATACAAGCAGAAGGGGGTTTCCTGAGGCTCTCCTCCGAACACCGCTCATCTCCCCGTGGGAAACGTGCTCTTTTGGAGCTGTGTCCATCCCTGCGACTACGAGAATCCTTTCGGGCCCCAGAGCCACCGCTCCATTCCAACGTCTCCATGGACACAAACCCACATTATGACCCATCTTCAGGAGAGTCCGTTTCAACTCCGACCCCCTGGGAGCTCTTCCAGAGCCAGCAGATCGACCCTACCTTGTGCTAGCAGACAATGGGAAGGTCAGGTGGGTGGCCCCGGCATCCATCCTTAGAACCAGGCTCTCCAGTCTTTCCGGATGGGGCGTCGTGGAGCCATTCCAAAGGAAACGAAGGCCCGGCACAAGGAATCCTGGCAGTTGGGAGCATCTCCCAACTGCCAGCGTGGCATACCTCCATGGTCATAGGAGGCACTCCTCTTCATCCAAGGCCAAACCTGGACACAAACTCCAACCTGGGCCACGTCGGATCCTCGCCCTGACTTCAGACACAGGACATCTCCTTTCAACCGCTGCAGAATGGGCCTCCATTGCCCTCGCCCTGAAACCTGACCCCTCACTTTGGTTCTCAGATTTCTGTCGTGCCACTCCTGGCCCACAAGCCCTCCAGCCTGCGAACACCGGAGCCATAAGGCAGCACTCTGCCTGCCCACCAGCAGAACAACGTTGCCCTCTGGCGCTGCCAGAGACCCCAATGAGGCACAACCTGCACTTCACTAGACGGCACCCCATTTATCTAGGCAGCCCTGGGCACTAATGCTCTCTCTGACAGAGCCTGGGCTGGAACTCCTGACACACCCAGACTGCTGGCCCCAATTCCAGCCTATGGGACCCACCACGGCCTTAGGCCCTCGACTAGTCCCAACCTGTTTTTTTAGGCTTCCGAACCTCGACCTTATCTCCAAGCACTACACAGTGGTGGTAGCCCAGGGGCAGAAATCAGAACACCTCCGGGCCCCTGGCAGGAAACCTTGCTGTTGGCACGGTGTCCAATCTTCAGGGCGGGGAAACCAGCGTGGGCCATTAGGCCACGCCCATGCTTGAGGGCCACTTCAGGCACAGACACGCATTGGGACCCTCAGGGTGAGCCCTGAGCTCAAGGGAGGCTTCTCAGGGGCTGGACCGTGAGCCCGCCTATGGGGCTGGCCACGCCCTGAGGCAACCCAACCTCACCAGAGGTCACCTGTACCCAGGGCTCTGCTCTGGGATCCCTCTTCTGGAGGGACACCGGGGGCAGAGAACAGGACTCCTCCCATCTCATAGAATGACCCAAAGCACCTGGTAGCCTGGCCAAATCCCCAGAGTGACAGTCTGGTCCATGGCGCCAGAGACCACCCCTCCATGCAACGGCCATCCAGGACACCAAATGCAGAGACACAAGCCTGAGCACCTGCCTCACATCCCCCCTTCCTGCCTATCCTGACGAGCTCCCCTCACGGAATGCAGATGCCACCTGCCAGAACCAAGGCACCAACCTAAGCCCGAGGACGTGATTTCAGACTTCTTGCCCCACAGCCATGGCCCACACACGCTCCAGACGGGGGCCCCTGGAACCACACCGCACTCCAGGGCCTGCCCTCTCCAAGGGAACTCTGCCCGTCCCATGGCCCACAACCCTACAGATTAGGGGAACCTGCCATGGCCCAGCGACCATCCCTAGAGTGGAGATCGCCATGCACCAGCCGCGGCGATCTCTCCCAAGGTGAGCAACTACCTCCACTCAGAAAAGCAGACGGATGCCCCACAAAGACAAGACCGGCGCACACAGGACGCTAGACCTCCAAGGAATCCTCGCTTGCGTCTCCAGGCGTCTCTCCTCAGAGCCCTGTTTCCAATACCGGGCTCTGGGCGTGGCCCGGGGCACCAATTGGAACACCACTCGTCTGCCCATGGCAAACGTGCTCTTTGGAGCTGTGAAAACCCTCCATTTCGGACGTCATTTCACGGCCCCAGAGCCACCGACTCATTCCAAGGTGTCCATGGACACAGAACCCCATTAGGACCCATCCTCAGGAGAGTCCATTTCAACGCAACCAGCCGCTGGGTTGCTCCGCCAGAGCCTGCAGGTGGAAAGTAGCTGAATGCTAGGAGTCAGTGGTCATGCGTGCCGGCTTGCCCAGGCACCCATCCTTCAAAGCCTGTTCTCGACTTGTTCCCTACGGGTCATCGTGGAGCCATCCAACAGGACACGATTGTCACGCAGAAGGTCCCCTGGCGGATTGAGCATCTCCCAACACCCAGCGTGGGAAGTCCTCCATGGTCTCATGAGCCCCGTCCGCCTGCCTGAAGGGGCCTCCGTGAACACAAACCCCAAGCGGAGCCAATGTCGGATCCTCGCCCTGCCTTCTGATGCAAGAGATCTGCATTCAGCCTTTGCCCAGTGGGTGGCCGGACCTTCGCCCCATCACCTGACCCTAGCTTGTGTTCTCCACTTCTGTCCTCACACTCCTGGCCCACGAGCCCTCTCGATTGGGATTCCGGAGCCACAACGCGGCACTCGGCCTGCCCACCAGGGGAAAAACGGTTGCCTCTGGGTCTGCCCAGAGACCCCCAATAAGGATCAACCATTACGCCACCGGACAGCACCCCAGTTATTTGGGCTGCCCTTTGCACTCATGGTCTCTCGACCCAGCTGACCTCAGCCAGGCACACCAACACCCAGACAGCTGGCCACACAGCCAGCAGCTTGCACCCGCCCTGGCCTTAGGCCATCATCTCTTCCCAGCCTGGTTGTTTGGGCTTCAAAACCTAGACCTCATCTCCAATTACTGCACAGGGCTGGACCTGATGCCTAAATTAGAACTCATCTTCACCCCTGGCAGGATAGGTTGCTGTTGGCATGCTGCCCACCTTCACGGTAGGAGAAACCAGTACGGGCCAGGAGGCCGGGCTCAGGGTGGAGGGCCGCCTGAGGCCCAAACAGGCATTGGGACACTCAGTGTGAGCCTCGGGCTCCAGTGAGGCTTCTCCCTGGATGGATCAAGAGGCCCCATAGAGCAATTGCCAGGCCCCTCGGTCCCCAAAGCTAACCAGGGGAGGGTTTTCCATTGCCCTGTACCCAGGACTCCCCTCTGGAATCCCTCTTTCGGAGGGACCCCAGAGCCAGAAAACAGGACTCCTTCCGTCGCAGAGAATGAACACCAACTCTGGGGAGCCTGGCCCAATCTACCAGAGAGGGAGACTCCTCCAAGGCCCATGAGGCCAGCCCTCCATTCCACGGTCATGCTTGACCCCAGATCCAGAGAAACCAGCCTGACCCACCGTCTCACACTCGCCCTTCCTTCCTATCCCCAGGAGCTGCCTTCATGGTCTGCAGATTGAGTCTTCCATACCCTCGGCCGCTAACCCAAGAGGAGTTTGTGTTTTCAGGTTCTGTCCCCACAGCCCTGGCCCCAAGGCGGAGGCCCCTGCAGCCACACCACAGCACTGGGTCCGCCCCCGCCATGGAAACTGTGCCCGAGCCATTGGCCACAACCCTACCGATCAGGAGACATCTCCAAGGTCTCCGAGGCCATCGCAAGAGTGGAGGCCGCCCTGGACAAACTGGGACGATCTGACACAAACTGAGCGATGACCTCCACTCAGACATGCAGACGGATGCCCCCAGACACAGAAGCCAGGCCCCTAGGACCTGATAGGAACCTTGCTTTTGTTTCCAGGCATCTATCCTCGGAGGCCTGCTGTCCAATACAAGCAGAAGGGGGTTTCCTGAGGCTCTCCTCCGAACACCGCTCATCTCCCCGTGGGAAACGTGCTCTTTTGGAGCTGTGTCCAACCCTCCGACTAGGAGAATCCTTTCGGGCCCCAGAGCCACCGCTCCATTCCAACGTCTCCATGGACACAAACCCACATTATGACCCATCTTCAGGAGAGTCCGTTTCAACTCCGACCCCCTGGGAGCTCCTCCAGAGCCAGCAGGTCGACCCTGCCTTGTGCTAACAGACAATGGAAAGGTCAGATGGGTGGCCCCGGCATCCATCCTTAGAACCAGGCTCTCCAGTCTTTCCGGATGGGGCGTCGTGGAGCCATTCCAAAGGAAACGAAGGCCCGGCACAAGGAATCCTGGCAGTTGGGAGCATCTCCCAACTGCCAGCGTGGCACACCTCCATGGCCATAGGAGGCACTCCTCTTCATCCAAGGCCAAACCTGGACACAAACTCCAACCTGGGCCACGTCGGATCCTCGCCCTGACTTCAGACACAGGACATCTCCTTTCAACCGCTGCAGAATGGGCCTCCATTGCCCTCGCCCTGAAACCTGACCCCTCACTTTGGTTCTCAGATTGCTGTCATGCCACTCCTGGCCCACAAGCCCTCCAGCCTGGGAACACCGCAGCCATAAGGCAGCACTCTGCCTGCCCACCAGCAGAACAACGTTGCCCTCTGGCACTGCCAGAGACCCCAATGAGGCACAACCTGCACTTCACTAGACGGCACCCCATTTATCTAGGCAGCCCTGGGCACTAATGCTCTCTCTGACAGAGCCTGGGCTGGAACTCCTGACACACCTGACTGCTGGCCCCAATTCCAGCCTATGGGATCCACCATGGCCTTAGGCCCTCGACTAGTCCCAACCTGTTTTTTTAGGCTTCCGTACCTCGACCTTATCTCCAAGCACCACACAGTGGTGGTAGCCCAGGGGCAGAAATCAGAACACCTCCCGCCCCCTGGCAGGAAACCTTGCAGTTGGCATGGAATCCAATCTTCAGGGCGGGGAAACCAGCGTGGGCCATTAGGCCACGCCCATGCTTGAGGGCCACTTCAGGCACAGACACGCATTGGGACCCTCAGGGTGAGCCCTGAGCTCAAGGGAGGCTTCTCAGGGGCTGGACCGTGAGCCCGCCTATGGGGCTGGCCACGCCCTGAGGCAACCCATCCTCACCAGAGGTCACCTGTACCCAGGGCTCTGCTCTGCTCTGGGATCCCTCTTCTGGACGGACACCGGGGGCAGAGAACAGGACTCCTCCCATCTCATAGAATGACCCATAGAAAGCACCTGGTAGCCTGGCCAAATCCCCAGAGTGACAGTCTGGTCCATGGCGCCAGAGACCACCCCTCCATGCAACGGCCATCCAGGACACCAAATGCAGAGACACAAGCCTGAGCACCTGCCTCACATCCCCCCTTCCTGCCTATCCTGACGAGCTCCCCTCACGGAATGCAGATGCCACCTGCCAGAACCAAGGCACCAACCTAAGCCCGAGGACGTGATTTCAGACTTCTTGCCCCACAGCCATGGCCCACACACGCTCCAGACGGGGGCCCCTGGAACCACACCGCACTCCAGGGCCTGCCCTCTCCAAGGGATCTCTGCCCGTCCCATGGCCCACAACCCTACAGATTAGGGGAACCTGCCATGGCCCAGCGACCATCCCTAAAGTGGAGACCGCTATGCACCAGTCGCGGCGATCTCTCCGAAGGTGAGCAACTACCTCCACTCAGAAAAGCAGACGGATGCCCCACAAAGACAAGACCGGCGCACACAGGACGCTAGACCCTCCTCGGAATCCTCGCTTGCGTCTCCAGGCGTCTCTCCTCAGAGCCCTGTTTCCAATACCGGGCTCTGGGCGTGGCCCGGGGCACCAATTGGGGCACAACTCGTCTGCCCATGGCAAACGTGCTCTTTGGAGCTGTGAAAACCCTCCATTTCGGACGTCATTTCACGGCCCCAGAGCCACCGACTCATTCCAAGGTGTCCATGGACACAGAACCCCATTAGGACCCATCCTCAGGAGAGTCCATTTCAACGCAGGCAGCCGCTGGGTTGCTCCGCCAGAGCCTGCAGGTGGAAAGTAGCTGAATGCTAGGAGTCAGTGGTCATGCGTGCCGGCTTGCCCAGGCACCCATCCTTCAAAGCCTGTTCTCGACTTGTTCCCTACGGGTCATCGTGGAGCCATCCAACAGGACACGATTGTCACGCAGAAGGTCCCCTGGCGGATTGAGCATCTCCCAACACCCAGCGTGGGAAGTCCTCCATGGTCTCATGAGCCCCGTCCGCCTGCCTGAAGGGGCCTCCGTGAGCACAAACCCCAAGCGGAGCCAATGTCGGATCCTCGCCCTGCCTTCTGATGCAAGAGATCTGCATTCAGCCTTTGCCCAGTGGGTGGCCGGACCTTCGCCCCATCACCTGACCCTAGCTTGTGTTCTCCACTTCTGTCCTCACACTCCTGGCCCACGAGCCCTCTCGATTGGGATTCCGGAGCCACAACGCGGCACTCGGCCTGCCCACCAGGGGAAAAAGGTTGCCTCTGGGTCTGTCCAGAGACCCCCAATAAGGATCAACCATTACGCCACCGGACAGCACCCCAGTTATTTGGGCTGCCCTTTGCACTCATGGTCTCTCGACCCAGCTGACCTCAGCCAGGCACACCAACACCCAGACAGCTGGCCACACAGCCAGCAGCTTGCACCCGCCCTGGCCTTAGGCCATCATCTCTTCCCAGCCTGGTTGTTCAGGCTTCAAAACCTAGACCTCATCTCCAATTACTGCACAGGGCTGGACCTGATGCCTAAATTAGAACTCATCTTCGCCCCTGGCAGGATAGGTTGCTGTTGGCATGCTGCCCACCTTCACGGTAGGAGAAACCAGCACGGGCCAGGAGGCCGGGCTCAGGGTGGAGGGCCGCCTGAGGCCCAAACAGGCATTGGGACACTCAGTGTGAGCCTCGGGCTCCAGTGAGGCTTCTCCCTGGATGGATCAAGAGGCCCCATAGAGCAATTGCCAGGCCCCTCGGTCCCCAAAGCTAACCAGGGGAGGGTTTTCCACTGCCCTGTACCCAGGACTCCCCTCTGGAATCCCTCTTTCGGAGGGACCCCAGAGCCAGAAAACAGGACTCCTCCCATCGCAGAGAATGAACACCAACTCTGGGGAGCCTGGCCCAATCCCCAGAGAGGGAGACTCCTCCAAGGCCCATGAGGCCAGCCCTCCATTCCACGGTCATGCTTGACCCCAGATCCAGAGAAACCAGCCTGACCCACCGTCTCACACTCACCCTTCCTTCCTATCCCCAGGAGCTGCCTTCATGGTCTGCAGATTGAGTCTTCCATACCCTCGGCCGCTAACCCAAGAGGAGTTTGTGTTTTCAGGTTCTGTCCCCACAGCCCTGGCCCCAAGGCGGAGGCCCCAGCAGCCACAACACAGCACTGGGTCCGCACCCGCCATGGAAACTGTGCCCGAGCCATTGGCCACAACCCTACCGATCAGGAGACATCTCCAAGGTCTCCGAGGCCATCGCAAGAGTGGAGGCTGCCCTGGACAAACTGGGACGATCTGACACAAGCTGAGCGATGACCTCCACTCAGACATGCAGACGGATGCCCCCAGACACAGAAGCCAGGCCCCTAGGACCTGATAGGAACCTTGCTTTTGTTTCCAGGCTTCTATCCTCGGAGGCCTGCTGTCCAATACAAGCAGAAGGGGGTTTCCTGAGGCTCTCCTCCGAACACCGCTCATCTCCCCGTGGGAAACGTGCTCTTTTGGAGCTGTGTCCATCCCTGCGACTAGGAGAATCCTTTCGGGCCCCAGAGCCACCGCTCCATTCCAACGTCTCCATGGACACAAACCCACATTATGACCCATCTTCAGGAGAGTCCGTTTCAACTCCGACCCCCTGGGAGCTCTTCCAGAGCCAGCAGATCGACCCTGCCTTGTACTAGCAGACAATGGGAAGGTCAGGTGGGTGGCCCCGGCATCCATCCTTAGAACCAGGCTCTCCAGTCTTTCCGGATGGGGCGTCGTGGAGCCATTCCAAAGGAAACGAAGGCCCGGCACAAGGAATCCTGGCAGTTGGGAGCATCTCCCAACTGCCAGCGTGGCATACCTCCATGGTCATAGGAGGCACTCCTCTTCATCCAAGGCCAAACCTGGACACAAACTCCAACCTGGGCCACGTCGGATCCTCGCCCTGATTTCAGACACAGGACATCTCCTTTCAACCGCTGCAGAATGGGCCTCCATTGCCCTCGCCCTGAAACCTGACCCCTCACTTTGGTTCTCAGATTTCTGTCGTGCCACTCCTGGCCCACAAGCCCTCCAGCCTGCGAACACCGGAGCCATAAGGCAGCACTCTGCCTGCCCACCAGCAGAACAACGTTGCCCTCTGGCGCTGCCAGAGACCCCAATGAGGCACAACCTGCACTTCACTAGACGGCACCCCATTTATCTAGGCAGCCCTGGGCACTAATGCTCTCTCTGACAGAGCCTGGGCTGGAACTCCTGACACACCCAGACTGCTGGCCCCAATTCCAGCCTATGGGACCCACCACGGCCTTAGGCCCTCGACTAGTCCCAACCTGTTTTTTTAGGCTTCCGAACCTCGACCTTATCTCCAAGCACTACACAGTGGTGGTAGCCCAGGGGCAGAAATCAGAACACCTCCGGGCCCCTGGCAGGAAACCTTGCTGTTGGCACGGTGTCCAATCTTCAGGGCGGGGAAACCAGCGTGGGCCATTAGGCCACGCCCATGCTTGAGGGCCACTTCAGGCACAGACACGCATTGGGACCCTCAGGGTGAGCCCTGAGCTCAAGGGAGGCTTCTCAGGGGCTGGACCGTGAGCCCGCCTATGGGGCTGGCCACGCCCTGAGGCAACCCAACCTCACCAGAGGTCACCTGTACCCAGGGCTCTGCTCTGGGATCCCTCTTCTGGAGGGACACCGGGGGCAGAGAACAGGACTCCTCCCATCTCATAGAATGACCCAAAGCACCTGGTAGCCTGGCCAAATCCCCAGAGTGACAGTCTGGTCCATGGCGCCAGAGACCACCCCTCCATGCAACGGCCATCCAGGACACCAAATGCAGAGACACAAGCCTGAGCACCTGCCTCACATCCCCCCTTCCTGCCTATCCTGACGAGCTCCCCTCACGGAATGCAGATGCCACCTGCCAGAACCAAGGCACCAACCTAAGCCCGAGGACGTGATTTCAGACTTCTTGCCCCACAGCCATGGCCCACACACGCTCCAGACGGGGGCCCCTGGAACCACACCGCACTCCAGGGCCTGCCCTCTCCAAGGGAACTCTGCCCGTCCCATGGCCCACAACCCTACAGATTAGGGGAACCTGCCATGGCCCAGCGACCATCCCTAGAGTGGAGATCGCCATGCACCAGCCGCGGCGATCTCTCCCAAGGTGAGCAACTACCTCCACTCAGAAAAGCAGACGGATGCCCCACAAAGACAAGACCGGCGCACACAGGACGCTAGACCTCCAAGGAATCCTCGCTTGCGTCTCCAGGCGTCTCTCCTCAGAGCCCTGTTTCCAATACCGGGCTCTGGGCGTGGCCCGGGGCACCAATTGGAACACCACTCGTCTGCCCATGGCAAACGTGCTCTTTGGAGCTGTGAAAACCCTCCATTTCGGACGTCATTTCACGGCCCCAGAGCCACCGACTCATTCCAAGGTGTCCATGGACACAGAACCCCATTAGGACCCATCCTCAGGAGAGTCCATTTCAACGCAACCAGCCGCTGGGTTGCTCCGCCAGAGCCTGCAGGTGGAAAGTAGCTGAATGCTAGGAGTCAGTGGTCATGCGTGCCGGCTTGCCCAGGCACCCATCCTTCAAAGCCTGTTCTCGACTTGTTCCCTACGGGTCATCGTGGAGCCATCCAACAGGACACGATTGTCACGCAGAAGGTCCCCTGGCGGATTGAGCATCTCCCAACACCCAGCGTGGGAAGTCCTCCATGGTCTCATGAGCCCCGTCCGCCTGCCTGAAGGGGCCTCCGTGAACACAAACCCCAAGCGGAGCCAATGTCGGATCCTCGCCCTGCCTTCTGATGCAAGAGATCTGCATTCAGCCTTTGCCCAGTGGGTGGCCGGACCTTCGCCCCATCACCTGACCCTAGCTTGTGTTCTCCACTTCTGTCCTCACACTCCTGGCCCACGAGCCCTCTCGATTGGGATTCCGGAGCCACAACGCGGCACTCGGCCTGCCCACCAGGGGAAAAACGGTTGCTTCTGGGTCTGCCCAGAGACCCCCAATAAGGATCAACCATTACGCCACCGGACAGCACCCCAGTTATTTGGGCTGCCCTTTGCACTCATGGTCTCTCGACCCAGCTGACCTCAGCCAGGCACACCAACACCCAGACAGCTGGCCACACAGCCAGCAGCTTGCACCCGCCCTGGCCTTAGGCCATCATCTCTTCCCAGCCTGGTTGTTTGGGCTTCAAAACCTAGACCTCATCTCCAATTACTGCACAGGGCTGGACCTGATGCCTAAATTAGAACTCATCTTCGCCCCTGGCAGGATAGGTTGCTGTTGGCATGCTGCCCACCTTCACGGTAGGAGAAACCAGCACGGGCCAGGAGGCCGGGCTCAGGGTGGAGGGCCGCCTGAGGCCCAAACAGGCATTGGGACACTCAGTGTGAGCCTCGGGCTCCAGTGAGGCTTCTCCCTGGATGGATCAAGAGGCCCCATAGAGCAATTGCCAGGCCCCTCGGTCCCCAAAGCTAACCAGGGGAGGGTTTTCCACTGCCCTGTACCCAGGACTCCCCTCTGGAATCCCTCTTTCGGAGGGACCCCAGAGCCAGAAAACAGGACTCCTCCCATCGCAGAGAATGAACACCAACTCTGGGGAGCCTGGCCCAATCCCCAGAGAGGGAGACTCCTCCAAGGCCCATGAGGCCAGCCCTCCATTCCACGGTCATGCTTGACCCCAGATCCAGAGAAACCAGCCTGACCCACCGTCTCACACTCACCCTTCCTTCCTATCCCCAGGAGCTGCCTTCATGGTCTGCAGATTGAGTCTTCCATACCCTCGGCCGCTAACCCAAGAGGAGTTTGTGTTTTCAGGTTCTGTCCCCACAGCCCTGGCCCCAAGGCGGAGGCCCCTGCAGCCACACCACAGCACTGGGTCCGCCCCCGCCATGGAAACTGTGCCCGAGCCATTGGCCACAACCCTACCGATCAGGAGACATCTCCAAGGTCTCCGAGGCCATCGCAAGAGTGGAGGCCGCCCTGGACAAACTGGGACGATCTGACACAAGCTGAGCGATGACCTCCACTCAGACATGCAGACGGATGCCCCCAGACACAGAAGCCAGGCCCCTAGGACCTGATAGGAACCTTGCTTTTGTTTCCAGGCTTCTATCCTCGGAGGCCTGCTGTCCAATACAAGCAGAAGGGGGTTTCCTGAGGCTCTCCTCCGAACACCGCTCATCTCCCCGTGGGAAACGTGCTCTTTTGGAGCTGTGTCCATCCCTGCGACTAGGAGAATCCTTTCGGGCCCCAGAGCCACCGCTCCATTCCAACGTCTCCATGGACACAAACCCACATTATGACCCATCTTCAGGAGAGTCCGTTTCAACTCCGACCCCCTGGGAGCTCTTCCAGAGCCAGCAGATCGACCCTGCCTTGTGCTAGCAGACAATGGGAAGGTCAGGTGGGTGGCCCCGGCATCCATCCTTAGAACCAGGCTCTCCAGTCTTTCCGGATGGGGCGTCGTGGAGCCATTCCAAAGGAAACGAAGGCCCGGCACAAGGAATCCTGGCAGTTGGGAGCATCTCCCAACTGCCAGCGTGGCATACCTCCATGGTCATAGGAGGCACTCCTCTTCATCCAAGGCCAAACCTGGACACAAACTCCAACCTGGGCCACGTCGGATCCTCGCCCTGACTTCAGACACAGGACATCTCCTTTCAACCGCTGCAGAATGGGCCTCCATTGCCCTCGCCCTGAAACCTGACCCCTCACTTTGGTTCTCAGATTTCTGTCGTGCCACTCCTGGCCCACAAGCCCTCCAGCCTGCGAACACCGGAGCCATAAGGCAGCACTCTGCCTGCCCACCAGCAGAACAACGTTGCCCTCTGGCGCTGCCAGAGACCCCAATGAGGCACAACGTGCACTTCACTAGACGGCACCCCATTTATCTAGGCAGCCCTGGGCACTAATGCTCTCTCTGACAGAGCCTGGGCTGGAACTCCTGACACACCCAGACTGCTGGCCCCAATTCCAGCCTATGGGACCCACCACGGCCTTAGGCCCTCGACTAGTCCCAACCTGTTTTTTTAGGCTTCCGAACCTCGACCTTATCTCCAAGCACTACACAGTGGTGGTAGCCCAGGGGCAGAAATCAGAACACCTCCGGGCCCCTGGCAGGAAACCTTGCTGTTGGCACGGTGTCCAATCTTCAGGGCGGGGAAACCAGCGTGGGCCATTAGGCCACGCCCATGCTTGAGGGCCACTTCAGGCACAGACACGCATTGGGACCCTCAGGGTGAGCCCTGAGCTCAAGGGAGGCTTCTCAGGGGCTGGACCGTGAGCCCGCCTATGGGGCTGGCCACGCCCTGAGGCAACCCAACCTCACCAGAGGTCACCTGTACCCAGGGCTCTGCTCTGGGATCCCTCTTCTGGAGGGACACCGGGGGCAGAGAACAGGACTCCTCCCATCTCATAGAATGACCCAAAGCACCTGGTAGCCTGGCCAAATCCCCAGAGTGACAGTCTGGTCCATGGCGCCAGAGACCACCCCTCCATGCAACGGCCATCCAGGACACCAAATGCAGAGACACAAGCCTGAGCACCTGCCTCACATCCCCCCTTCCTGCCTATCCTGACGAGCTCCCCTCACGGAATGCAGATGCCACCTGCCAGAACCAAGGCACCAACCTAAGCCCGAGGACGTGATTTCAGACTTCTTGCCCCACAGCCATGGCCCACACACGCTCCAGACGGGGGCCCCTGGAACCACACCGCACTCCAGGGCCTGCCCTCTCCAAGGGAACTCTGCCCGTCCCATGGCCCACAACCCTACAGATTAGGGGAACCTGCCATGGCCCAGCGACCATCCCTAGAGTGGAGATCGCCATGCACCAGCCGCGGCGATCTCTCCCAAGATGAGCAACTACCTCCACTCAGAAAAGCAGACGGATGCCCCACAAAGACAAGACCGGCGCACACAGGACGCTAGACCCTCCTCGGAATCCTCGCTTGCGTCTCCAGGCGTCTCTCCTCAGAGCCCTGTTTCCAATACTGGGCTCTGAGCGTGGCCCGGGGCACCAATTGGGGCACAACTCGTCTGCCCATGGCAAACGTGCTCTTTGGAGCTGTGAAAACCCTCCATTTCGGACGTCATTTCACGGCCCCAGAGCCACCGACTCATTCCAAGGTGTCCATGGACACAGAACCCCATTAGGACCCATCCTCAGGAGAGTCCATTTCAACGCAGGCAGCCGCTGGGTTGCTCCGCCAGAGCCTGCAGGTGGAAAGTAGCTGAATGCTAGGAGTCAGTGGTCATGCGTGCCGGCTTGCCCAGGCACCCATCCTTCAAAGCCTGTTCTCGACTTGTTCCCTACGGGTCATCGTGGAGCCATCCAACAGGACACGATTGTCACGCAGAAGGTCCCCTGGCGGATTGAGCATCTCCCAACACCCAGCGTGGGAAGTCCTCCATGGTCTCATGAGCCCCGTCCGCCTGCCTGAAGGGGCCTCCGTGAACACAAACCCCAAGCGGAGCCAATGTCGGATCCTCGCCCTGCCTTCTGATGCAAGAGATCTGCATTCAGCCTTTGCCCAGTGGGTGGCCGGACCTTCGCCCCATCACCTGACCCTAGCTTGTGTTCTCCACTTCTGTCCTCACACTCCTGGCCCACGAGCCCTCTCGATTGGGATTCCGGAGCCACAACGCGGCACTCGGCCTGCCCACCAGGGGAAAAAGGTTGCCTCTGGGTCTGTCCAGAGACCCCCAATAAGGATCAACCATTACGCCACCGGACAGCACCCCAGTTATTTGGGCTGCCCTTTGCACTCATGGTCTCTCGACCCAGCTGACCTCAGCCAGGCACACCAACACCCAGACAGCTGGCCACACAGCCAGCAGCTTGCACCCGCCCTGGCCGTAGGCCATCATCTCTTCCCAGCCTGGTTGTTCAGGCTTCAAAACCTAGACCTCATCTCCAATTACTGCACAGGGCTGGACCTGATGCCTAAATTAGAACTCATCTTCGCCCCTGGCAGGATAGGTTGCTGTTGGCATGCTGCCCACCTTCACGGTAGGAGAAACCAGCACGGGCCAGGAGGCCGGGCTCAGGGTGGAGGGCCGCCTGAGGCCCAAACAGGCATTGGGACACTCAGTGTGAGCCTCGGGCTCCAGTGAGGCTTCTCCCTGGATGGATCAAGAGGCCCCATAGAGCAATTGCCAGGCCCCTCGGTCCCCAAAGCTAACCAGGGGAGGGTTTTCCACTGCCCTGTACCCAGGACTCCCCTCTGGAATCCCTCTTTCGGAGGGACCCCAGAGCCAGAAAACAGGACTCCTCCCATCGCAGAGAATGAACACCAACTCTGGGGAGCCTGGCCCAATCCCCAGAGAGGGAGACTCCTCCAAGGCCCATGAGGCCAGCCCTCCATTCCACGGTCATGCTTGACCCCAGATCCAGAGAAACCAGCCTGACCCACCGTCTCACACTCACCCTTCCTTCCTATCCCCAGGAGCTGCCTTCATGGTCTGCAGATTGAGTCTTCCATACCCTCGGCCGCTAACCCAAGAGGAGTTTGTGTTTTCAGGTTCTGTCCCCACAGCCCTGGCCCCAAGGCGGAGGCCCCTGCAGCCACACCACAGCACTGGGTCCGCCCCCGCCATGGAAACTGTGCCCGAGCCATTGGCCACAACCCTACCGATCAGGAGACATCTCCAAGGTCTCCGAGGCCATCACAAGAGTGGAGGCCGCCCTGGACAAACTGGGACGATCTGACACAAGCTGAGCGATGACCTCCACTCAGACATGCAGACGGATGCCCCCAGACACAGAAGCCAGGCCCCTAGGACCTGATAGGAACCTTGCTTTTGTTTCCAGGCTTCTATCCTCGGAGGCCTGCTGTCCAATACAAGCAGAAGGGGGTTTCCTGAGGCTCTCCTCCGAACACCGCTCATCTCCCCGTGGGAAACGTGCTCTTTTGGAGCTGTGTCCATCCCTGCGACTACGAGAATCCTTTCGGGCCCCAGAGCCACCGCTCCATTCCAACGTCTCCATGGACACAAACCCACATTATGACCCATCTTCAGGAGAGTCCGTTTCAACTCCGACCCCCTGGGAGCTCTTCCAGAGCCAGCAGATCGACCCTACCTTGTGCTAGCAGACAATGGGAAGGTCAGGTGGGTGGCCCCGGCATCCATCCTTAGAACCAGGCTCTCCAGTCTTTCCGGATGGGGCGTCGTGGAGCCATTCCAAAGGAAACGAAGGCCCGGCACAAGGAATCCTGGCAGTTGGGAGCATCTCCCAACTGCCAGCGTGGCATACCTCCATGGTCATAGGAGGCACTCCTCTTCATCCAAGGCCAAACCTGGACACAAACTCCAACCTGGGCCACGTCGGATCCTCGCCCTGACTTCAGACACAGGACATCTCCTTTCAACCGCTGCAGAATGGGCCTCCATTGCCCTCGCCCTGAAACCTGACCCCTCACTTTGGTTCTCAGATTTCTGTCGTGCCACTCCTGGCCCACAAGCCCTCCAGCCTGCGAACACCGGAGCCATAAGGCAGCACTCTGCCTGCCCACCAGCAGAACAACGTTGCCCTCTGGCGCTGCCAGAGACCCCAATGAGGCACAACCTGCACTTCACTAGACGGCACCCCATTTATCTAGGCAGCCCTGGGCACTAATGCTCTCTCTGACAGAGCCTGGGCTGGAACTCCTGACACACCCAGACTGCTGGCCCCAATTCCAGCCTATGGGACCCACCACGGCCTTAGGCCCTCGACTAGTCCCAACCTGTTTTTTTAGGCTTCCGAACCTCGACCTTATCTCCAAGCACTACACAGTGGTGGTAGCCCAGGGGCAGAAATCAGAACACCTCCGGGCCCCTGGCAGGAAACCTTGCTGTTGGCACGGTGTCCAATCTTCAGGGCGGGGAAACCAGCGTGGGCCATTAGGCCACGCCCATGCTTGAGGGCCACTTCAGGCACAGACACGCATTGGGACCCTCAGGGTGAGCCCTGAGCTCAAGGGAGGCTTCTCAGGGGCTGGACCGTGAGCCCGCCTATGGGGCTGGCCACGCCCTGAGGCAACCCATCCTCACCAGAGGTCACCTGTACCCAGGGCTCTGCTCTGGGATCCCTCTTCTGGAGGGACACCGGGGGCAGAGAACAGGACTCCTCCCATCTCATAGAATGACCCAAAGCACCTGGTAGCCTGGCCAAATCCCCAGAGTGACAGTCTGGTCCATGGCGCCAGAGACCACCCCTCCATGCAACGGCCATCCAGGACACCAAATGCAGAGACACAAGCCTGAGCACCTGCCTCACATCCCCCCTTCCTGCCTATCCTGACGAGCTCCCCTCACGGAATGCAGATGCCACCTGCCAGAACCAAGGCACCAACCTAAGCCCGAGGACGTGATTTCAGACTTCTTGCCCCACAGCCATGGCCCACACACGCTCCAGACGGGGGCCCCTGGAACCACACCGCACTCCAGGGCCTGCCCTCTCCAAGGGAACTCTGCCCGTCCCATGGCCCACAACCCTACAGATTAGGGGAACCTGCCATGGCCCAGCGACCATCCCTAGAGTGGAGATCGCCATGCACCAGCCGCGGCGATCTCTCCCAAGGTGAGCAACTACCTCCACTCAGAAAAGCAGACGGATGCCCCACAAAGACAAGACCGGCGCACACAGGACGCTAGACCTCCAAGGAATCCTCGCTTGCGTCTCCAGGCGTCTCTCCTCAGAGCCCTGTTTCCAATACCGGGCTCTGGGCGTGGCCCGGGGCACCAATTGGAACACCACTCGTCTGCCCATGGCAAACGTGCTCTTTGGAGCTGTGAAAACCCTCCATTTCGGACGTCATTTCACGGCCCCAGAGCCACCGACTCATTCCAAGGTGTCCATGGACACAGAACCCCATTAGGACCCATCCTCAGGAGAGTCCATTTCAACGCAGCCAGCCGCTGGGTTGCTCCGCCAGAGCCTGCAGGTGGAAAGTAGCTGAATGCTAGGAGTCAGTGGTCATGCGTGCCGGCTTGCCCAGGCACCCATCCTTCAAAGCCTGTTCTCGACTTGTTCCCTAGGGGTCATCGTGGAGCCATCCAACAGGACACGATTGTCACGCAGAAGGTCCCCTGGCGGATTGAGCATCTCCCAACACCCAGCGTGGGAAGTCCTCCATGGTCTCATGAGCCCCGTCCGCCTGCCTGAAGGGGCCTCCGTGAACACAAACCCCAAGCGGAGCCAATGTCGGATCCTCGCCCTGCCTTCTGATGCAAGAGATCTGCATTCAGCCTTTGCCCAGTGGGTGGCCGGACCTTCGCCCCATCACCTGACCCTAGCTTGTGTTCTCCACTTCTGTCCTCACACTCCTGGCCCACGAGCCCTCTCGATTGGGATTCCGGAGCCACAACGCGGCACTCGGCCTGCCCACCAGGGGAAAAAGGTTGCCTCTGGGTCTGTCCAGAGACCCCCAATAAGGATCAACCATTACGCCACCGGACAGCACCCCAGTTATTTGGGCTGCCCTTTGCACTCATGGTCTCTCGACCCAGCTGACCTCAGCCAGGCACACCAACACCCAGACAGCTGGCCACACAGCCAGCAGCTTGCACCCGCCCTGGCCTTAGGCCATCATCTCTTCCCAGCCTGGTTGTTCAGGCTTCAAAACCTAGACCTCATCTCCAATTACTGCACAGGGCTGGACCTGATGCCTAAATTAGAACTCATCTTCGCCCCTGGCAGGATAGGTTGCTGTTGGCATGCTGCCCACCTTCACGGTAGGAGAAACCAGCACGGGCCAGGAGGCCGGGCTCAGGGTGGAGGGCCGCCTGAGGCCCAAACAGGCATTGGGACACTCAGTGTGAGCCTCGGGCTCCAGTGAGGCTTCTCCCTGGATGGATCAAGAGGCCCCATAGAGCAATTGCCAGGCCCCTCGGTCCCCAAAGCTAACCAGGGGAGGGTTTTCCACTGCCCTGTACCCAGGACTCCCCTCTGGAATCCCTCTTTCGGAGGGACCCCAGAGCCAGAAAACAGGACTCCTCCCATCGCAGAGAATGAACACCAACTCTGGGGAGCCTGGCCCAATCCCCAGAGAGGGAGACTCCTCCAAGGCCCATGAGGCCAGCCCTCCATTCCACGGTCATGCTTGACCCCAGATCCAGAGAAACCAGCCTGACCCACCGTCTCACACTCACCCTTCCTTCCTATCCCCAGGAGCTGCCTTCATGGTCTGCAGATTGAGTCTTCCATACCCTCGGCCGCTAACCCAAGAGGAGTTTGTGTTTTCAGGTTCTGTCCCCACAGCCCTGGCCCCAAGGCGGAGGCCCCAGCAGCCACACCACAGCACTGGGTCCGCCCCCGCCATGGAAACTGTGCCCGAGCCATTGGCCACAACCCTACCGATCAGGAGACATCTCCAAGGTCTCCGAGGCCATCACAAGAGTGGAGGCCGCCCTGGACAAACTGGGACGATCTGACACAAGCTGAGCGATGACCTCCACTCAGACATGCAGACGGATGCCCCCAGACACAGAAGCCAGGCCCCTAGGACCTGATAGGAACCTTGCTTTTGTTTCCAGGCTTCTATCCTCGGAGGCCTGCTGTCCAATACAAGCAGAAGGGGGTTTCCTGAGGCTCTCCTCCGAACACCGCTCATCTCCCCGTGGGAAACGTGCTCTTTTGGAGCTGTGTCCATCCCTGCGACTACGAGAATCCTTTCGGGCCCCAGAGCCACCGCTCCATTCCAACGTCTCCATGGACACAAACCCACATTATGACCCATCTTCAGGAGAGTCCGTTTCAACTCCGACCCCCTGGGAGCTCTTCCAGAGCCAGCAGATCGACCCTACCTTGTGCTAGCAGACAATGGGAAGGTCAGGTGGGTGGCCCCGGCATCCATCCTTAGAACCAGGCTCTCCAGTCTTTCCGGATGGGGCGTCGTGGAGCCATTCCAAAGGAAACGAAGGCCCGGCACAAGGAATCCTGGCAGTTGGGAGCATCTCCCAACTGCCAGCGTGGCATACCTCCATGGTCATAGGAGGCACTCCTCTTCATCCAAGGCCAAACCTGGACACAAACTCCAACCTGGGCCACGTCGGATCCTCGCCCTGACTTCAGACACAGGACATCTCCTTTCAACCGCTGCAGAATGGGCCTCCATTGCCCTCGCCCTGAAACCTGACCCCTCACTTTGGTTCTCAGATTTCTGTCGTGCCACTCCTGGCCCACAAGCCCTCCAGCCTGCGAACACCGGAGCCATAAGGCAGCACTCTGCCTGCCCACCAGCAGAACAACGTTGCCCTCTGGCGCTGCCAGAGACCCCAATGAGGCACAACCTGCACTTCACTAGACGGCACCCCATTTATCTAGGCAGCCCTGGGCACTAATGCTCTCTCTGACAGAGCCTGGGCTGGAACTCCTGACACACCCAGACTGCTGGCCCCAATTCCAGCCTATGGGACCCACCACGGCCTTAGGCCCTCGACTAGTCCCAACCTGTTTTTTTAGGCTTCCGAACCTCGACCTTATCTCCAAGCACTACACAGTGGTGGTAGCCCAGGGGCAGAAATCAGAACACCTCCGGGCCCCTGGCAGGAAACCTTGCTGTTGGCACGGTGTCCAATCTTCAGGGCGGGGAAACCAGCGTGGGCCATTAGGCCACGCCCATGCTTGAGGGCCACTTCAGGCACAGACACGCATTGGGACCCTCAGGGTGAGCCCTGAGCTCAAGGGAGGCTTCTCAGGGGCTGGACCGTGAGCCCGCCTATGGGGCTGGCCACGCCCTGAGGCAACCCATCCTCACCAGAGGTCACCTGTACCCAGGGCTCTGCTCTGGGATCCCTCTTCTGGAGGGACACCGGGGGCAGAGAACAGGACTCCTCCCATCTCATAGAATGACCCAAAGCACCTGGTAGCCTGGCCAAATCCCCAGAGTGACAGTCTGGTCCATGGCGCCAGAGACCACCCCTCCATGCAACGGCCATCCAGGACACCAAATGCAGAGACACAAGCCTGAGCACCTGCCTCACATCCCCCCTTCCTGCCTATCCTGACGAGCTCCCCTCACGGAATGCAGATGCCACCTGCCAGAACCAAGGCACCAACCTAAGCCCGAGGACGTGATTTCAGACTTCTTGCCCCACAGCCATGGCCCACACACGCTCCAGACGGGGGCCCCTGGAACCACACCGCACTCCAGGGCCTGCCCTCTCCAAGGGAACTCTGCCCGTCCCATGGCCCACAACCCTACAGATTAGGGGAACCTGCCATGGCCCAGCGACCATCCCTAGAGTGGAGATCGCCATGCACCAGCCGCGGCGATCTCTCCCAAGGTGAGCAACTACCTCCACTCAGAAAAGCAGACGGATGCCCCACAAAGACAAGACCGGCGCACACAGGACGCTAGACCTCCAAGGAATCCTCGCTTGCGTCTCCAGGCGTCTCTCCTCAGAGCCCTGTTTCCAATACCGGGCTCTGGGCGTGGCCCGGGGCACCAATTGGAACACCACTCGTCTGCCCATGGCAAACGTGCTCTTTGGAGCTGTGAAAACCCTCCATTTCGGACGTCATTTCACGGCCCCAGAGCCACCGACTCATTCCAAGGTGTCCATGGACACAGAACCCCATTAGGACCCATCCTCAGGAGAGTCCATTTCAACGCAGCCAGCCGCTGGGTTGCTCCGCCAGAGCCTGCAGGTGGAAAGTAGCTGAATGCTAGGAGTCAGTGGTCATGCGTGCCGGCTTGCCCAGGCACCCATCCTTCAAAGCCTGTTCTCGACTTGTTCCCTAGGGGTCATCGTGGAGCCATCCAACAGGACACGATTGTCACGCAGAAGGTCCCCTGGCGGATTGAGCATCTCCCAACACCCAGCGTGGGAAGTCCTCCATGGTCTCATGAGCCCCGTCCGCCTGCCTGAAGGGGCCTCCGTGAACACAAACCCCAAGCGGAGCCAATGTCGGATCCTCGCCCTGCCTTCTGATGCAAGAGATCTGCATTCAGCCTTTGCCCAGTGGGTGGCCGGACCTTCGCCCCATCACCTGACCCTAGCTTGTGTTCTCCACTTCTGTCCTCACACTCCTGGCCCACGAGCCCTCTCGATTGGGATTCCGGAGCCACAACGCGGCACTCGGCCTGCCCACCAGGGGAAAAAGGTTGCCTCTGGGTCTGTCCAGAGACCCCCAATAAGGATCAACCATTACGCCACCGGACAGCACCCCAGTTATTTGGGCTGCCCTTTGCACTCATGGTCTCTCGACCCAGCTGACCTCAGCCAGGCACACCAACACCCAGACAGCTGGCCACACAGCCAGCAGCTTGCACCCGCCCTGGCCTTAGGCCATCATCTCTTCCCAGCCTGGTTGTTCAGGCTTCAAAACCTAGACCTCATCTCCAATTACTGCACAGGGCTGGACCTGATGCCTAAATTAGAACTCATCTTCGCCCCTGGCAGGATAGGTTGCTGTTGGCATGCTGCCCACCTTCACGGTAGGAGAAACCAGCACGGGCCAGGAGGCCGGGCTCAGGGTGGAGGGCCGCCTGAGGCCCAAACAGGCATTGGGACACTCAGTGTGAGCCTCGGGCTCCAGTGAGGCTTCTCCCTGGATGGATCAAGAGGCCCCATAGAGCAATTGCCAGGCCCCTCGGTCCCCAAAGCTAACCAGGGGAGGGTTTTCCACTGCCCTGTACCCAGGACTCCCCTCTGGAATCCCTCTTTCGGAGGGACCCCAGAGCCAGAAAACAGGACTCCTCCCATCGCAGAGAATGAACACCAACTCTGGGGAGCCTGGCCCAATCCCCAGAGAGGGAGACTCCTCCAAGGCCCATGAGGCCAGCCCTCCATTCCACGGTCATGCTTGACCCCAGATCCAGAGAAACCAGCCTGACCCACCGTCTCACACTCACCCTTCCTTCCTATCCCCAGGAGCTGCCTTCATGGTCTGCAGATTGAGTCTTCCATACCCTCGGCCGCTAACCCAAGAGGAGTTTGTGTTTTCAGGTTCTGTCCCCACAGCCCTGGCCCCAAGGCGGAGGCCCCAGCAGCCACACCACAGCACTGGGTCCGCCCCCGCCATGGAAACTGTGCCCGAGCCATTGGCCACAACCCTACCGATCAGGAGACATCTCCAAGGTCTCCGAGGCCATCACAAGAGTGGAGGCCGCCCTGGACAAACTGGGACGATCTGACACAAGCTGAGCGATGACCTCCACTCAGACATGCAGACGGATGCCCCCAGACACAGAAGCCAGGCCCCTAGGACCTGATAGGAACCTTGCTTTTGTTTCCAGGCTTCTATCCTCGGAGGCCTGCTGTCCAATACAAGCAGAAGGGGGTTTCCTGAGGCTCTCCTCCGAACACCGCTCATCTCCCCGTGGGAAACGTGCTCTTTTGGAGCTGTGTCCATCCCTGCGACTACGAGAATCCTTTCGGGCCCCAGAGCCACCGCTCCATTCCAACGTCTCCATGGACACAAACCCACATTATGACCCATCTTCAGGAGAGTCCGTTTCAACTCCGACCCCCTGGGAGCTCTTCCAGAGCCAGCAGATCGACCCTACCTTGTGCTAGCAGACAATGGGAAGGTCAGGTGGGTGGCCCCGGCATCCATCCTTAGAACCAGGCTCTCCAGTCTTTCCGGATGGGGCGTCGTGGAGCCATTCCAAAGGAAACGAAGGCCCGGCACAAGGAATCCTGGCAGTTGGGAGCATCTCCCAACTGCCAGCGTGGCATACCTCCATGGTCATAGGAGGCACTCCTCTTCATCCAAGGCCAAACCTGGACACAAACTCCAACCTGGGCCACGTCGGATCCTCGCCCTGACTTCAGACACAGGACATCTCCTTTCAACCGCTGCAGAATGGGCCTCCATTGCCCTCGCCCTGAAACCTGACCCCTCACTTTGGTTCTCAGATTTCTGTCGTGCCACTCCTGGCCCACAAGCCCTCCAGCCTGCGAACACCGGAGCCATAAGGCAGCACTCTGCCTGCCCACCAGCAGAACAACGTTGCCCTCTGGCGCTGCCAGAGACCCCAATGAGGCACAACCTGCACTTCACTAGACGGCACCCCATTTATCTAGGCAGCCCTGGGCACTAATGCTCTCTCTGACAGAGCCTGGGCTGGAACTCCTGACACACCCAGACTGCTGGCCCCAATTCCAGCCTATGGGACCCACCATGGCCTTAGGCCCTCGACTAGTCCCAACCTGTTTTTTTAGGCTTCCGAACCTCGACCTTATCTCCAAGCACTACACAGTGGTGGTAGCCCAGGGGCAGAAATCAGAACACCTCCGGGCCCCTGGCAGGAAACCTTGCTGTTGGCACGGTGTCCAATCTTCAGGGCGGGGAAACCAGCGTGGGCCATTAGGCCACGCCCATGCTTGAGGGCCACTTCAGGCACAGACACGCATTGGGACCCTCAGGGTGAGCCCTGAGCTCAAGGGAGGCTTCTCAGGGGCTGGACCGTGAGCCCGCCTATGGGGCTGGCCACGCCCTGAGGCAACCCAACCTCACCAGAGGTCACCTGTACCCAGGGCTCTGCTCTGGGATCCCTCTTCTGGAGGGACACCGGGGGCAGAGAACAGGACTCCTCCCATCTCATAGAATGACCCAAAGCACCTGGTAGCCTGGCCAAATCCCCAGAGTGACAGTCTGGTCCATGGCGCCAGAGACCACCCCTCCATGCAACGGCCATCCAGGACACCAAATGCAGAGACACAAGCCTGAGCACCTGCCTCACATCCCCCCTTCCTGCCTATCCTGACGAGCTCCCCTCACGGAATGCAGATGCCACCTGCCAGAACCAAGGCACCAACCTAAGCCCGAGGACGTGATTTCAGACTTCTTGCCCCACAGCCATGGCCCACACACGCTCCAGACGGGGGCCCCTGGAACCACACCGCACTCCAGGGCCTGCCCTCTCCAAGGGAACTCTGCCCGTCCCATGGCCCACAACCCTACAGATTAGGGGAACCTGCCATGGCCCAGCGACCATCCCTAGAGTGGAGATCGCCATGCACCAGCCGCGGCGATCTCTCCCAAGGTGAGCAACTACCTCCACTCAGAAAAGCAGACGGATGCCCCACAAAGACAAGACCGGCGCACACAGGACGCTAGACCTCCAAGGAATCCTCGCTTGCGTCTCCAGGCGTCTCTCCTCAGAGCCCTGTTTCCAATACCGGGCTCTGGGCGTGGCCCGGGGCACCAATTGGAACACCACTCGTCTGCCCATGGCAAACGTGCTCTTTGGAGCTGTGAAAACCCTCCATTTCGGACGTCATTTCACGGCCCTAGAGCCACCGACTCATTCCAAGGTGTCCATGGACACAGAACCCCATTAGGACCCATCCTCAGGAGAGTCCATTTCAACGCAGCCAGCCGCTGGGTTGCTCCGCCAGAGCCTGCAGGTGGAAAGTAGCTGAATGCTAGGAGTCAGTGGTCATGCGTGCCGGCTTGCCCAGGCACCCATCCTTCAAAGCCTGTTCTCGACTTGTTCCCTAGGGGTCATCGTGGAGCCATCCAACAGGACACGATTGTCACGCAGAAGGTCCCCTGGCGGATTGAGCATCTCCCAACACCCAGCGTGGGAAGTCCTCCATGGTCTCATGAGCCCCGTCCGCCTGCCTGAAGGGGCCTCCGTGAACACAAACCCCAAGCGGAGCCAATGTCGGATCCTCGCCCTGCCTTCTGATGCAAGAGATCTGCATTCAGCCTTTGCCCAGTGGGTGGCCGGACCTTCGCCCCATCACCTGACCCTAGCTTGTGTTCTCCACTTCTGTCCTCACACTCCTGGCCCACGAGCCCTCTCGATTGGGATTCCGGAGCCACAACGCGGCACTCGGCCTGCCCACCAGGGGAAAAACGGTTGCCTCTGGGTCTGCCCAGAGACCCCCAATAAGGATCAACCATTACGCCACCGGACAGCACCCCAGTTATTTGGGCTGCCCTTTGCACTCATGGTCTCTCGACCCAGCTGACCTCAGCCAGGCACACCAACACCCAGACAGCTGGCCACACAGCCAGCAGCTTGCACCCGCCCTGGCCTTAGGCCATCATCTCTTCCCAGCCTGGTTGTTTGGGCTTCAAAACCTAGACCTCATCTCCAATTACTGCACAGGGCTGGACCTGATGCCTAAATTAGAACTCATCTTCACCCCTGGCAGGATAGGTTGCTGTTGGCATGCTGCCCACCTTCACGGTAGGAGAAACCAGCACGGGCCAGGAGGCCGGGCTCAGGGTGGAGGGCCGCCTGAGGCCCAAACAGGCATTGGGACACTCAGTGTGAGCCTCGGGCTCCAGTGAGGCTTCTCCCTGGATGGATCAAGAGGCCCCATAGAGCAATTGCCAGGCCCCTCGGTCCCCAAAGCTAACCAGGGGAGGGTTTTCCATTGCCCTGTACCCAGGACTCCCCTCTGGAATCCCTCTTTCGGAGGGACCCCAGAGCCAGAAAACAGGACTCCTTCCGTCGCAGAGAATGAACACCAACTCTGGGGAGCCTGGCCCAATCTACCAGAGAGGGAGACTCCTCCAAGGCCCATGAGGCCAGCCCTCCATTCCACGGTCATGCTTGACCCCAGATCCAGAGAAACCAGCCTGACCCACCGTCTCACACTCGCCCTTCCTTCCTATCCCGAGGAGCTGCCTTCATGGTCTGCAGATTGAGTCTTCCATACCCTCGGCCGCTAACCCAAGAGGAGTTTGTGTTTTCAGGTTCTGTCCCCACAGCCCTGGCCCCAAGGCGGAGGCCCCTGCAGGCACACCACAGCACTGGGTCCGCCCCCGCCATGGAAACTGTGCCCGAGCCATTGGCCACAACCCTACCGATCAGGAGACATCTCCAAGGTCTCCGAGGCCATCGCAAGAGTGGAGGCCGCCCTGGACAAACTGGGACGATCTGACACAAACTGAGCGATGACCTCCACTCAGACATGCAGACGGATGCCCCCAGACACAGAAGCCAGGCCCCTAGGACCTGATAGGAACCTTGCTTTTGTTTCCAGGCATCTATCCTCGGAGGCCTGCTGTCCAATACAAGCAGAAGGGGGTTTCCTGAGGCTCTCCTCCGAACACCGCTCATCTCCCCGTGGGAAACGTGCTCTTTTGGAGCTGTGTCCAACCCTCCGACTAGGAGAATCCTTTCGGGCCCCAGAGCCACCGCTCCATTCCAACGTCTCCATGGACACAAACCCACATTATGACCCATCTTCAGGAGAGTCCGTTTCAACTCCGACCCCCTGGGAGCTCCTCCAGAGCCAACAGGTCGACCCTGCCTTGTGCTAACAGACAATGGAAAGGTCAGATGGGTGGCCCCGGCATCCATCCTTAGAACCAGGCTCTCCAGTCTTTCCGGATGGGGCGTCGTGGAGCCATTCCAAAGGAAACGAAGGCCCGGCACAAGGAATCCTGGCAGTTGGGAGCATCTCCCAACTGCCAGCGTGGCACACCTCCATGGCCATAGGAGGCACTCCTCTTCATCCAAGGCCAAACCTGGACACAAACTCCAACCTGGGCCACGTCGGATCCTCGCCCTGACTTCAGACACAGGACATCTCCTTTCAACCGCTGCAGAATGGGCCTCCATTGCCCTCGCCCTGAAACCTGACCCCTCACTTTGGTTCTCAGATTGCTGTCATGCCACTCCTGGCCCACAAGCCCTCCAGCCTGGGAACACCGCAGCCATAAGGCAGCACTCTGCCTGCCCACCAGCAGAACAACGTTGCCCTCTGGCACTGCCAGAGACCCCAATGAGGCACAACCTGCACTTCACTAGACGGCACCCCATTTATCTAGGCAGCCCTGGGCACTAATGCTCTCTCTGACAGAGCCTGGGCTGGAACTCCTGACACACCTGACTGCTGGCCCCAATTCCAGCCTATGGGATCCACCATGGCCTTAGGCCCTCGACTAGTCCCAACCTGTTTTTTTAGGCTTCCGGACCTCGACCTTATCTCCAAGCACCACACAGTGGTGGTAGCCCAGGGGCAGAAATCAGAACACCTCCCGCCCCCTGGCAGGAAACCTTGCAGTTGGCATGGAATCCAATCTTCAGGGCGGGGAAACCAGCGTGGGCCATTAGGCCACGCCCATGCTTGAGGGCCACTTCAGGCACAGACACGCATTGGGACCCTCAGGGTGAGCCCTGAGCTCAAGGGAGGCTTCTCAGGGGCTGGACCGTGAGCCCGCCTATGGGGCTGGCCACGCCCTGAGGCAACCCATCCTCACCAGAGGTCACCTGTACCCAGGGCTCTGCTCTGCTCTGGGATCCCTCTTCTGGACGGACACCGGGGGCAGAGAACAGGACTCCTCCCATCTCATAGAATGTCCCATAGAAAGCACCTGGTAGCCTGGCCAAATCCCCAGAGTGACAGTCTGGTCCATGGCGCCAGAGACCACCCCTCCATGCAACGGCCATCCAGGACACCAAATGCAGAGACACAAGCCTGAGCACCTGCCTCACATCCCCCCTTCCTGCCTATCCTGACGAGCTCCCCTCACGGAATGCAGATGCCACCTGCCAGAACCAAGGCACCAACCTAAGCCCGAGGACGTGATTTCAGACTTCTTGCCCCACAGCCATGGCCCACACACGCTCCAGACGGGGGCCCCTGGAACCACACCGCACTCCAGGGCCTGCCCTCTCCAAGGGATCTCTGCCCGTCCCATGGCCCACAACCCTACAGATTAGGGGAACCTGCCATGGCCCAGCGACCATCCCTAAAGTGGAGACCGCTATGCACCAGTCGCGGCGATCTCTCCGAAGGTGAGCAACTACCTCCACTCAGAAAAGCAGACGGATGCCCCACAAAGACAAGACCGGCGCACACAGGACGGTAGACCCTCCTCGGAATCCTCGCTTGCGTCTCCAGGCGTCTCTCCTCAGAGCCCTGTTTCCAACACCGGGCTCTGGGCGTGGCCCGGGGCACCAATTGGGGCACAACTCGTCTGCCCATGGCAAACGTGCTCTTTGGAGCTGTGAAAACCCTCCATTTCGGACGTCATTTCACGGCCCCAGAGCCACCGACTCATTCCAAGGTGTCCATGGACACAGAACCCCATTAGGACCCATCCTCAGGAGAGTCCATTTCAACGCAGCCAGCCGCTGGGTTGCTCCGCCAGAGCCTGCAGGTGGAAAGTAGCTGAATGCTAGGAGTCAGTGGTCATGCGTGCCGGCTTGCCCAGGCACCCATCCTTCAAAGCCTGTTCTCGACTTGTTCCCTAGGGGTCATCGTGGAGCAACCCAACAGGACACGATTGTCACGCAGAAGGTCCCCTGGCGGATTGAGCATCTCCCAACACCCAGCGTGGGAAGTCCTCCATGGTCTCATGAGCCCCGTCCGCCTGCCTGAAGGGGCCTCCGTGAGCACAAACCCCAAGCGGAGCCAATGTCGGATCCTCGCCCTGCCTTCTGATGCAAGAGATCTGCATTCAGCCTTTGCCCAGTGGGTGGCTGGACCTTCGCCCCATCACCTGACCCTAGCTTGTGTTCTCCACTTCTGTCCTCACACTCCTGGCCCACGAGCCCTCTCGATTGGGATTCCGGAGCCACAACGCGGCACTCGGCCTGCCCACCAGGGGAAAAAGGTTGCCTCTGGGTCTGTCCAGAGACCCCCAATAAGGATCAACCATTACGCCACCGGACAGCACCCCAGTTATTTGGGCTGCCCTTTGCACTCATGGTCTCTCGACCCAGCTGACCTCAGCCAGGCACACCAACACCCAGACAGCTGGCCACACAGCCAGCAGCTTGCACCCGCCCTGGCCTTAGGCCATCATCTCTTCCCAGCCTGGTTGTTCAGGCTTCAAAACCTAGACCTCATCTCCAATTACTGCACAGGGCTGGACCTGATGCCTAAATTAGAACTCATCTTCGCCCCTGGCAGGATAGGTTGCTGTTGGCATGCTGCCCACCTTCACGGTAGGAGAAACCAGCACGGGCCAGGAGGCCGGGCTCAGGGTGGAGGGCCGCCTGAGGCCCAAACAGGCATTGGGACACTCAGTGTGAGCCTCGGGCTCCAGTGAGGCTTCTCCCTGGATGGATCAAGAGGCCCCATAGAGCAATTGCCAGGCCCCTCGGTCCCCAAAGCTAACCAGGGGAGGGTTTTCCACTGCCCTGTACCCAGGACTCCCCTCTGGAATCCCTCTTTCGGAGGGACCCCAGAGCCAGAAAACAGGACTCCTCCCTTCGCAGAGAATGAACACCAACTCTGGGGAGCCTGGCCCAATCCCCAGAGAGGGAGACTCCTCCAAGGCCCATGAGGCCAGCCCTCCATTCCACGGTCATGCTTGACCCCAGATCCAGAGAAACCAGCCTGACCCACCGTCTCACACTCACCCTTCCTTCCTATCCCCAGGAGCTGCCTTCATGGTCTGCAGATTGAGTCTTCCATACCCTCGGCCGCTAACCCAAGAGGAGTTTGTGTTTTCAGGTTCTGTCCCCACAGCCCTGGCCCCAAGGCGGAGGCCCCAGCAGCCACAACACAGCACTGGGTCCGCCCCCGCCATGGAAACTGTGCCCGAGCCATTGGCCACAACCCTACCGATCAGGAGACATCTCCAAGGTCTCCGAGGCCATCGCAAGAGTGGAGGCTGCCCTGGACAAACTGGGACGATCTGACACAAGCTGAGCGATGACCTCCACTCAGACATGCAGACGGATGCCCCCAGACACAGAAGCCAGGCCCCTAGGACCTGATAGGAACCTTGCTTTTGTTTCCAGGCTTCTATCCTCAGAGGCCTGCTGTCCAATACAAGCAGAAGGGGGTTTCCTGAGGCTCTCCTCCGAACACCGCTCATCTCCCCGTGGGAAACGTGCTCTTTTGGAGCTGTGTCCATCCCTGCGACTAGGAGAATCCTTTCGGGCCCCAGAGCCACCGCTCCATTCCAACGTCTCCATGGACACAAACCCACATTATGACCCATCTTCAGGAGAGTCCGTTTCAACTCCGACCCCCTGGGAGCTCTTCCAGAGCCAGCAGATCGACCCTGCCTTGTACTAGCAGACAATGGGAAGGTCAGGTGGGTGGCCCCGGCATCCATCCTTAGAACCAGGCTCTCCAGTCTTTCCGGATGGGGCGTCGTGGAGCCATTCCAAAGGAAACGAAGGCCCGGCACAAGGAATCCTGGCAGTTGGGAGCATCTCCCAACTGCCAGCGTGGCATACCTCCATGGTCATAGGAGGCACTCCTCTTCATCCAAGGCCAAACCTGGACACAAACTCCAACCTGGGCCACGTCGGATCCTCGCCCTGATTTCAGACACAGGACATCTCCTTTCAACCGCTGCAGAATGGGCCTCCATTGCCCTCGCCCTGAAACCTGACCCCTCACTTTGGTTCTCAGATTTCTGTCGTGCCACTCCTGGCCCACAAGCCCTCCAGCCTGCGAACACCGGAGCCATAAGGCAGCACTCTGCCTGCCCACCAGCAGAACAACGTTGCCCTCTGGCGCTGCCAGAGACCCCAATGAGGCACAACCTGCACTTCACTAGACGGCACCCCATTTATCTAGGCAGCCCTGGGCACTAATGCTCTCTCTGACAGAGCCTGGGCTGGAACTCCTGACACACCCAAACTGCTGGCCCCAATTCCAGCCTATGGGACCCACCACGGCCTTAGGCCCTCGACTAGTCCCAACCTGTTTTTTTAGGCTTCCGAACCTCGACCTTATCTCCAAGCACTACACAGTGGTGGTAGCCCAGGGGCAGAAATCAGAACACCTCCGGGCCCCTGGCAGGAAACCTTGCTGTTGGCACGGTGTCCAATCTTCAGGGCGGGGAAACCAGCGTGGGCCATTAGGCCACGCCCATGCTTGAGGGCCACTTCAGGCACAGACACGCATTGGGACCCTCAGGGTGAGCCCTGAGCTCAAGGGAGGCTTCTCAGGGGCTGGACCGTGAGCCCGCCTATGGGGCTGGCCACGCCCTGAGGCAACCCAACCTCACCAGAGGTCACCTGTACCCAGGGCTCTGCTCTGGGATCCCTCTTCTGGAGGGACACCGGGGGCAGAGAACAGGACTCCTCCCATCTCATAGAATGACCCAAAGCACCTGGTAGCCTGGCCAAATCCCCAGAGTGACAGTCTGGTCCATGGCGCCAGAGACCACCCCTCCATGCAACGGCCATCCAGGACACCAAATGCAGAGACACAAGCCTGAGCACCTGCCTCACATCCCCCCTTCCTGCCTATCCTGACGAGCTCCCCTCACGGAATGCAGATGCCACCTGCCAGAACCAAGGCACCAACCTAAGCCCGAGGACGTGATTTCAGACTTCTTGCCCCACAGCCATGGCCCACACACGCTCCAGACGGGGGCCCCTGGAACCACACCGCACTCCAGGGCCTGCCCTCTCCAAGGGAACTCTGCCCGTCCCATGGCCCACAACCCTACAGATTAGGGGAACCTGCCATGGCCCAGCGACCATCCCTAGAGTGGAGATCGCCATGCACCAGCCGCGGCGATCTCTCCCAAGGTGAGCAACTACCTCCACTCAGAAAAGCAGACGGATGCCCCACAAAGACAAGACCGGCGCACACAGGACGCTAGACCTCCAAGGAATCCTCGCTTGCGTCTCCAGGCGTCTCTCCTCAGAGCCCTGTTTCCAATACCGGGCTCTGGGCGTGGCCCGGGGCACCAATTGGAACACCACTCGTCTGCCCATGGCAAACGTGCTCTTTGGAGCTGTGAAAACCCTCCATTTCGGACGTCATTTCACGGCCCCAGAGCGACCGACTCATTCCAAGGTGTCCATGGACACAGAACCCCATTAGGACCCATCCTCAGGAGAGTCCATTTCAACGCAACCAGCCGCTGGGTTGCTCCGCCAGAGCCTGCAGGTGGAAAGTAGCTGAATGCTAGGAGTCAGTGGTCATGCGTGCCGGCTTGCCCAGGCACCCATCCTTCAAAGCCTGTTCTCGACTTGTTCCCTAGGGGTCATCGTGGAGCCATCCAACAGGACACGATTGTCACGCAGAAGGTCCCCTGGCGGATTGAGCATCTCCCAACACCCAGCGTGGGAAGTCCTCCATGGTCTCATGAGCCCCGTCCGCCTGCCTGAAGGGGCCTCCGTGAACACAAACCCCAAGCGGAGCCAATGTCGGATCCTCGCCCTGCCTTCTGATGCAAGAGATCTGCATTCAGCCTTTGCCCAGTGGGTGGCCGGACCTTCGCCCCATCACCTGACCCTAGCTTGTGTTCTCCACTTCTGTCCTCACACTCCTGGCCCACGAGCCCTCTCGATTGGGATTCCGGAGCCACAACGCGGCACTCGGCCTGCCCACCAGGGGAAAAACGGTTGCCTCTGGGTCTGCCCAGAGACCCCCAATAAGGATCAACCATTACGCCACCGGACAGCACCCCAGTTATTTGGGCTGCCCTTTGCACTCATGGTCTCTCGACCCAGCTGACCTCAGCCAGGCACACCAACACCCAGACAGCTGGCCACACAGCCAGCAGCTTGCACCCGCCCTGGCCTTAGGCCATCATCTCTTCCCAGCCTGGTTGTTTAGGCTTCAAAACCTAGACCTCATCTCCAATTACTGCACAGGGCTGGACCTGATGCCTAAATTAGAACTCATCTTCACCCCTGGCAGGATAGGTTGCTGTTGGCATGCTGCCCACCTTCACGGTAGGAGAAACCAGCACGGGCCAGGAGGCCGGGCTCAGGGTGGAGGGCCGCCTGAGGCCCAAACAGGCATTGGGACACTCAGTGTGAGCCTCGGGCTCCAGTGAGGCTTCTCCCTGGATGGATCAAGAGGCCCCATAGAGCAATTGCCAGGCCCCTCGGTCCCCAAAGCTAACCAGGGGAGGGTTTTCCACTGCCCTGTACCCAGGACTCCCCTCTGGAATCCCTCTTTCGGAGGGACCCCAGAGCCAGAAAACAGGACTCCTTCCGTCGCAGAGAATGAACACCAACTCTGGGGAGCCTGGCCCAATCTACCAGAGAGGGAGACTCCTCCAAGGCCCATGAGGCCAACCCTCCATTCCACGGTCATGCTTGACCCCAGATCCAGAGAAACCAGCCTGACGCACCGTCTCACACTCGCCCTTCCTTCCTATCCCCAGGAGCTGCCTTCATGGTCTGCAGATTGAGTCTTCCATACCCTCGGCCGCTAACCCAAGAGGAGTTTGTGTTTTCAGGTTCTGTCCCCACAGCCCTGGCCCCAAGGCGGAGGCCCCTGCAGCCACACCACAGCACTGGGTCCGCCCCCGCCATGGAAACTGTGCCCGAGCCATTGGCCACAACCCTACCGATCAGGAGACATCTCCAATGTCTCCGAGGCCATCGCAAGAGTGGAGGCCGCCCTGGACAAACTGGGACGATCTGACACAAACTGAGCGATGACCTCCACTCAGACATGCAGACGGATGCCCCCAGACACAGAAGCCAGGCCCCTAGGACCTGATAGGAACCTTGCTTTTGTTTCCAGGCATCTATCCTCGGAGGCCTGCTGTCCAATACAAGCAGAAGGGGGTTTCCTGAGGCTCTCCTCCGAACACCGCTCATCTCCCCGTGGGAAACGTGCTCTTTTGGAGCTGTGTCCAACCCTCCGACTAGGAGAATCCTTTCGGGCCCCAGAGCCACCGCTCCATTCCAACGTCTCCATGGACACAAACCCACATTATGACCCATCTTCAGGAGAGTCCGTTTCAACTCCGACCCCCTGGGAGCTCCTCCAGAGCCAGCAGGTCGACCCTGCCTTGTGCTAACAGACAATGGAAAGGTCAGATGGGTGGCCCCGGCATCCATCCTTAGAACCAGGCTCTCCAGTCTTTCCGGATGGGGCGTCGTGGAGCCATTCCAAAGGAAACGAAGGCCCGGCACAAGGAATCCTGGCAGTTGGGAGCATCTCCCAACTGCCAGCGTGGCACACCTCCATGGCCATAGGAGGCACTCCTCTTCATCCAAGGCCAAACCTGGACACAAACTCCAACCTGGGCCACGTCGGATCCTCGCCCTGACTTCAGACACAGGACATCTCCTTTCAACCGCTGCAGAATGGGCCTCCATTGCCCTCGCCCTGAAACCTGACCCCTCACTTTGGTTCTCAGATTGCTGTCATGCCACTCCTGGCCCACAAGCCCTCCAGCCTGGGAACACCGCAGCCATAAGGCAGCACTCTGCCTGCCCACCAGCAGAACAACGTTGCCCTCTGGCACTGCCAGAGACCCCAATGAGGCACAACCTGCACTTCACTAGACGGCACCCCATTTATCTAGGCAGCCCTGGGCACTAATGCTCTCTCTGACAGAGCCTGGGCTGGAACTCCTGACACACCTGACTGCTGGCCCCAATTCCAGCCTATGGGACCCACCATGGCCTTAGGCCCTCGACTAGTCCCAACCTGTTTTTTTAGGCTTCCGGACCTCGACCTTATCTCCAAGCACCACACAGTGGTGGTAGCCCAGGGGCAGAAATCAGAACACCTCCCGCCCCCTGGCAGGAAACCTTGCAGTTGGCATGGAATCCAATCTTCAGGGCGGGGAAACCAGCGTGGGCCATTAGGCCACGCCCATGCTTGAGGGCCACTTCAGGCACAGACACGCATTGGGACCCTCAGGGTGAGCCCTGAGCTCAAGGGAGGCTTCTCAGGGGCTGGACCGTGAGCCCGCCTATGGGGCTGGCCACGCCCTGAGGCAACCCATCCTCACCAGAGGTCACCTGTACCCAGGGCTCTGCTCTGCTCTGGGATCCCTCTTCTGGACGGACACCGGGGGCAGAGAACAGGACGCCTCCCATCTCATAGAATGACCCATAGAAAGCACCTGGTAGCCTGGCCAAATCCCCAGAGTGACAGTCTGGTCCATGGCGCCAGAGACCACCCCTCCATGCAACGGCCATCCAGGACACCAAATGCAGAGACACAAGCCTGAGCACCTGCCTCACATCCCCCCTTCCTGCCTATCCTGACGAGCTCCCCTCACGGAATGCAGATGCCACCTGCCAGAACCAAGGCACCAACCTAAGCCCGAGGACGTGATTTCAGACTTCTTGCCCCACAGCCATGGCCCACACACGCTCCAGACGGGGGCCCCTGGAACCACACCGCACTCCAGGGCCTGCCCTCTCCAAGGGATCTCTGCCCGTCCCATGGCCCACAACCCTACAAATTAGGGGAACCTGCCATGGCCCAGCGACCATCCCTAAAGTGGAGACCGCCATGCACCAGTCGCGGCGATCTCTCCGAAGGTGAGCAACTACCTCCACTCAGAAAAGCAGACGGATGCCCCACAAAGACAAGACCGGCGCACACAGGACGCTAGACCCTCCTCGGAATCCTCGCTTGCGTCTCCAGGCGTCTCTCCTCAGAGCCCTGTTTTCAATACCGGGCTCTGGGCGTGGCCCGGGGCACCAATTGGGGCACAACTCGTCTGCCCATGGCAAACGTGCTCTTTGGAGCTGTGAAAACCCTCCATTTCGGACGTCATTTCACGGCCCCAGAGCGACCGACTCATTCCAAGGTGTCCATGGACACAGAACCCCATTAGGACCCATCCTCAGGAGAGTCCATTTCAACGCAGCCAGCCGCTGGGTTGCTCCGCCAGAGCCTGCAGGTGGAAAGTAGCTGAATGCTAGGAGTCAGTGGTCATGCGTGCCGGCTTGCCCAGGCACCCATCCTTCAAAGCCTGTTCTCGACTTGTTCCCTAGGGGTCATCGTGGAGCCATCCAACAGGACACGATTGTCACGCAGAAGGTCCCCTGGCGGATTGAGCATCTCCCAACACCCAGCGTGGGAAGTCCTCCATGGTCTCATGAGCCCCGTCCGCCTGCCTGAAGGGGCCTCCGTGAGCACAAACCCCAAGCGGAGCCAATGTCGGATCCTCGCCCTGCCTTCTGATGCAAGAGATCTGCATTCAGCCTTTGCCCAGTGGGTGGCCGGACCTTCGCCCCATCACCTGACCCTAGCTTGTGTTCTCCACTTCTGTCCTCACACTCCTGGCCCACGAGCCCTCTCGATTGGGATTCCGGAGCCACAACGCGGCACTCGGCCTGCCCACCAGGGGAAAAAGGTTGCCTCTGGGTCTGTCCAGAGACCCCCAATAAGGATCAACCATTACGCCACCGGACAGCACCCCAGTTATTTGGGCTGCCCTTTGCACTCATGGTCTCTCGACCCAGCTGACCTCAGCCAGGCACACCAACACCCAGACAGCTGGCCACACAGCCAGCAGCTTGCACCCGCCCTGGCCTTAGGCCATCATCTCTTCCCAGCCTGGTTGTTCAGGCTTCAAAACCTAGACCTCATCTCCAATTACTGCACAGGGCTGGACCTGATGCCTAAATTAGAACTCATCTTCGCCCCTGGCAGGATAGGTTGCTGTTGGCATGCTGCCCACCTTCACGGTAGGAGAAACCAGCACGGGCCAGGAGGCCGGGCTCAGGGTGGAGGGCCGCCTGAGGCCCAAACAGGCATTGGGACACTCAGTGTGAGCCTCGGGCTCCAGTGAGGCTTCTCCCTGGATGGATCAAGAGGCCCCATAGAGCAATTGCCAGGCCCCTCGGTCCCCAAAGCTAACCAGGGGAGGGTTTTCCACTGCCCTGTACCCAGGACTCCCCTCTGGAATCCCTCTTTCGGAGGGACCCCAGAGCCAGAAAACAGGACTCCTCCCTTCGCAGAGAATGAACACCAACTCTGGGGAGCCTGGCCCAATCCCCAGAGAGGGAGACTCCTCCAAGGCCCATGAGGCCAGCCCTCCATTCCACGGTCATGCTTGACCCCAGATCCAGAGAAACCAGCCTGACCCACCGTCTCACACTCGCCCTTCCTTCCTATCCCCAGGAGCTGCCTTCATGGTCTGCAGATTGAGTCTTCCATACCCTCGGCCGCTAACCCAAGAGGAGTTTGTGTTTTCAGGTTCTGTCCCCACAGCCCTGGCCCCAAGGCGGAGGCCCCAGCAGCCACAACACAGCACTGGGTCCGCACCCGCCATGGAAACTGTGCCCGAGCCATTGGCCACAACCCTACCGATCAGGAGACATCTCCAAGGTCTCCGAGGCCATCGCAAGAGTGGAGGCCGCCCTGGACAAACTGGGACGATCTGACACAAGCTGAGCGATGACCTCCACTCAGACATGCAGACGGATGCCCCCAGACACAGAAGCCAGGCCCCTAGGACCTGATAGGAACCTTGCTTTTGTTTCCAGGCTTCTATCCTCGGAGGCCTGCTGTCCAATACAAGCAGAAGGGGGTTTCCTGAGGCTCTCCTCCGAACACCGCTCATCTCCCCGTGGGAAACGTGCTCTTTTGGAGCTGTGTCCATCCCTGCGACTACGAGAATCCTTTCGGGCCCCAGAGCCACCGCTCCATTCCAACGTCTCCATGGACACAAACCCACATTATGACCCATCTTCAGGAGAGTCCGTTTCAACTCCGACCCCCTGGGAGCTCTTCCAGAGCCAGCAGATCGACCCTGCCTTGTGCTAGCAGACAATGGGAAGGTCAGGTGGGTGGCCCCGGCATCCATCCTTAGAACCAGGCTCTCCAGTCTTTCCGGATGGGGCGTCGTGGAGCCATTCCAAAGGAAACGAAGGCCCGGCACAAGGAATCCTGGCAGTTGGGAGCATCTCCCAACTGCCAGCGTGGCATACCTCCATGGCCATAGGAGGCACTCCTCTTCATCCAAGGCCAAACCTGGACACAAACTCCAACCTGGGCCACGTCGGATCCTCGCCCTGACTTCAGACACAGGACATCTCCTTTCAACCGCTGCAGAATGGGCCTCCATTGCCCTCGCCCTGAAACCTGACCCCTCACTTTGGTTCTCAGATTTCTGTCGTGCCACTCCTGGCCCACAAGCCCTCCAGCCTGCGAACACCGGAGCCATAAGGCAGCACTCTGCCTGCCCACCAGCAGAACAACGTTGCCCTCTGGCGCTGCCAGAGACCCCAATGAGGCACAACCTGCACTTCACTAGACGGCACCCCATTTATCTAGGCAGCCCTGGGCACTAAAGCTCTCTCTGACAGAGCCTGGGCTGGAACTCCTGACACACCCAGACTGCTGGCCCCAATTCCAGCCTATGGGACCCACCACGGCCTTAGGCCCTCGACTAGTCCCAACCTGTTTTTTTAGGCTTCCGAACCTCGACCTTATCTCCAAGCACTACACAGTGGTGGTAGCCCAGGGGCAGAAATCAGAACACCTCCGGGCCCCTGGCAGGAAACCTTGCTGTTGGCATGGTGTCCAATCTTCAGGGCGGGGAAACCAGCGTGGGCCATTAGGCCACGCCCATGCTTGAGGGCCACTTCAGGCACAGACACGCATTGGGACCCTCAGGGTGAGCCCTGAGCTCAAGGGAGGCTTCTCAGGGGCTGGACCGTGAGCCCGCCTATGGGGCTGGCCACGCCCTGAGGCAACCCAACCTCACCAGAGGTCACCTGTACCCAGGGCTCTGCTCTGGGATCCCTCTTCTGGAGGGACACCGGGGGCAGAGAACAGGACTCCTCCCATCTCATAGAATGACCCAAAGCACCTGGTAGCCTGGCCAAATCCCCAGAGTGACAGTCTGGTCCATGGCGCCAGAGACCACCCCTCCATGCAACGGCCATCCAGGACACCAAATGCAGAGACACAAGCCTGAGCACCTGCCTCACATCCCCCCTTCCTGCCTATCCTGACGAGCTCCCCTCACGGAATGCAGATGCCACCTGCCAGAACCAAGGCACCAACCTAAGCCCGAGGACGTGATTTCAGACTTCTTGCCCCACAGCCATGGCCCACACACGCTCCAGACGGGGGCCCCTGGAACCACACCGCACTCCAGGGCCTGCCCTCTCCAAGGGAACTCTGCCCGTCCCATGGCCCACAACCCTACAGATTAGGGGAACCTGCCATGGCCCAGCGACCATCCCTAGAGTGGAGATCGCCATGCACCAGCCGCGGCGATCTCTTCCAAGGTGAGCAACTACCTCCACTCAGAAAAGCAGACGGATGCCCCACAAAGACAAGACCGGCGCACACAGGACGCTAGACCTCCTCGGAATCCTCGCTTGCGTCTCCAGGCGTCTCTCCTCAGAGCCCTGTTTCCAATACTGGGCTCTGGGCGTGGCCCGGGGCACCAATTGGGGCACAACTCGTCTGCCCATGGCAAACGTGCTCTTTGGAGCTGTGAAAACCCTCCATTTCGGACGTCATTTCACGGCCCCAGAGCCACCGACTCATTCCAAGGTGTCCATGGACACAGAACCCCATTAGGACCCATCCTCAGGAGAGTCCATTTCAACGCAGGCAGCCGCTGGGTTGCTCCGCCAGAGCCTGCAGGTGGAAAGTAGCTGAATGCTAGGAGTCAGTGGTCATGCGTGCCGGCTTGCCCAGGCACCCATCCTTCAAAGCCTGTTCTCGACTTGTTCCCTAGGGGTCATCGTGGAGCCATCCAACAGGACACGATTGTCACGCAGAAGGTCCCCTGGCGGATTGAGCATCTCCCAACACCCAGCGTGGGAAGTCCTCCATGGTCTCATGAGCCCCGTCCGCCTGCCTGAAGGGGCCTCCGTGAACACAAACCCCAAGCGGAGCCAATGTCGGATCCTCGCCCTGCCTTCTGATGCAAGAGATCTGCATTCAGCCTTTGCCCAGTGGGTGGCCGGACCTTCGCCCCATCACCTGACCCTAGCTTGTGTTCTCCACTTCTGTCCTCACACTCCTGGCCCACGAGCCCTCTCGATTGGGATTCCGGAGCCACAACGCGGCACTCGGCCTGCCCACCAGGGGAAAAAGGTTGCCTCTGGGTCTGTCCAGAGACCCCCAATAAGGATCAACCATTACGCCACCGGACAGCACCCCAGTTATTTGGGCTGCCCTTTGCACTCATGGTCTCTCGACCCAGCTGACCTCAGCCAGGCACACCAACACCCAGACAGCTGGCCACACAGCCAGCAGCTTGCACCCGCCCTGGCCTTAGGGCATCATCTCTTCCCAGCCTGGTTGTTCAGGCTTCAAAACCTAGACCTCATCTCCAATTACTGCACAGGGCTGGACCTGATGCCTAAATTAGAACTCATCTTCGCCCCTGGCAGGATAGGTTGCTGTTGGCATGCTGCCCACCTTCACGGTAGGAGAAACCAGCACGGGCCAGGAGGCCGGGCTCAGGGTGGAGGGCCGCCTGAGGCCCAAACAGGCATTGGGACACTCAGTGTGAGCCTCGGGCTCCAGTGAGGCTTCTCCCTGGATGGATCAAGAGGCCCCATAGAGCAATTGCCAGGCCCCTCGGTCCCCAAAGCTAACCAGGGGAGGGTTTTCCACTGCCCTGTACCCAGGACTCCCCTCTGGAATCCCTCTTTCGGAGGGACCCCAGAGCCAGAAAACAGGACTCCTCCCATCGCAGAGAATGAACACCAACTCTGGGGAGCCTGGCCCAATCCCCAGAGAGGGAGACTCCTCCAAGGCCCATGAGGCCAGCCCTCCATTCCACGGTCATGCTTGACCCCAGATCCAGAGAAACCAGCCTGACCCACCGTCTCACACTCACCCTTCCTTCCTATCCCCAGGAGCTGCCTTCATGGTCTGCAGATTGAGTCTTCCATACCCTCGGCCGCTAACCCAAGAGGAGTTTGTGTTTTCAGGTTCTGTCCCCACAGCCCTGGCCCCAAGGCGGAGGCCCCTGCAGCCACACCACAGCACTGGGTCCGCCCCCGCCATGGAAACTGTGCCCGAGCCATTGGCCACAACCCTACCGATCAGGAGACATCTCCAAGGTCTCCGAGGCCATCGCAAGAGTGGAGGCCGCCCTGGACAAACTGGGACGATCTGACACAAGCTGAGCGATGACCTCCACTCAGACATGCAGACGGATGCCCCCAGACACAGAAGCCAGGCCCCTAGGACCTGATAGGAACCTTGCTTTTGTTTCCAGGCTTCTATCCTCGGAGGCCTGCTGTCCAATACAAGCAGAAGGGGGTTTCCTGAGGCTCTCCTCCGAACACCGCTCATCTCCCCGTGGGAAACGTGCTCTTTTGGAGCTGTGTCCATCCCTGCGACTACGAGAATCCTTTCGGGCCCCAGAGCCACCGCTCCATTCCAACGTCTCCATGGACACAAACCCACATTATGACCCATCTTCAGGAGAGTCCGTTTCAACTCCGACCCCCTGGGAGCTCTTCCAGAGCCAGCAGATCGACCCTACCTTGTGCTAGCAGACAATGGGAAGGTCAGGTGGGTGGCCCCGGCATCCATCCTTAGAACCAGGCTCTCCAGTCTTTCCGGATGGGGCGTCGTGGAGCCATTCCAAAGGAAACGAAGGCCCGGCACAAGGAATCCTGGCAGTTGGGAGCATCTCCCAACTGCCAGCGTGGCATACCTCCATGGTCATAGGAGGCACTCCTCTTCATCCAAGGCCAAACCTGGACACAAACTCCAACCTGGGCCACGTCGGATCCTCGCCCTGACTTCAGACACAGGACATCTCCTTTCAACCGCTGCAGAATGGGCCTCCATTGCCCTCGCCCTGAAACCTGACCCCTCACTTTGGTTCTCAGATTTCTGTCGTGCCACTCCTGGCCCACAAGCCCTCCAGCCTGGGAACACCGCAGCCATAAGGCAGCACTCTGCCTGCCCACCAGCAGAACAACGTTGCCCTCTGGCGCTGCCAGAGACCCCAATGAGGCACAACCTGCACTTCACTAGACGGCACCCCATTTATCTAGGCAGCCCTGGGCACTAATGCTCTCTCTGACAGAGCCTGGGCTGGAACTCCTGACACACCCAGACTGCTGGCCCCAATTCCAGCCTATGGGACCCACCACGGCCTTAGGCCCTCGACTAGTCCCAACCTGTTTTTTTAGGCTTCCGAACCTCGACCTTATCTCCAAGCACTACACAGTGGTGGTAGCCCAGGGGCAGAAATCAGAACACCTCCGGGCCCTGGCAGGAAACCTTGCTGTTGGCACGGTGTCCAATCTTCAGGGCGGGGAAACCAGCGTGGGCCATTAGGCCACGCCCATGCTTGAGGGCCACTTCAGGCACAGACACGCATTGGGACCCTCAGGGTGAGCCCTGAGCTCAAGGGAGGCTTCTCAGGGGCTGGACCGTGAGCCCGCCTATGGGGCTGGCCACGCCCTGAGGCAACCCAACCTCACCAGAGGTCACCTGTACCCAGGGCTCTGCTCTGGGATCCCTCTTCTGGAGGGACACCGGGGGCAGAGAACAGGACTCCTCCCATCTCATAGAATGACCCAAAGCACCTGGTAGCCTGGCCAAATCCCCAGAGTGACAGTCTGGTCCATGGCGCCAGAGACCACCCCTCCATGCAACGGCCATCCAGGACACCAAATGCAGAGACACAAGCCTGAGCACCTGCCTCACATCCCCCCTTCCTGCCTATCCTGACGAGCTCCCCTCACGGAATGCAGATGCCACCTGCCAGAACCAAGGCACCAACCTGAGCCCGAGGACGTGATTTCAGACTTCTTGCCCCACAGCCATGGCCCACACACGCTCCAGACGGGGGCCCCTGGAACCACACCGCACTCCAGGGCCTGCCCTCTCCAAGGGAACTCTGCCCGTTCCATGGCCCACAACCCTACAGATTAGGGGAACCTGCCATGGCCCAGCGACCATCCCTAGAGTGGAGATCGCCATGCACCAGCCGCGGCGATCTCTCCCAAGGTGAGCAACTACCTCCACTCAGAAAAGCAGACGGATGCCCCACAAAGACAAGACCGGCGCACACAGGACGCTAGACCCTCCTCGGAATCCTCGCTTGCGTCTCCAGGCGTCTCTCCTCAGAGCCCTGTTTCCAATACTGGGCTCTGGGCGTGGCCCGGGGCACCAATTGGGGCACAACTCGTCTGCCCATGGCAAACGTGCTCTTTGGAGCTGTGAAAACCCTCCATTTCGGACGTCATTTCACGGCCCCAGAGCCACCGACTCATTCCAAGGTGTCCATGGACACAGAACCCCATTAGGACCCATCCTCAGGAGAGTCCATTTCAACGCAACCAGCCGCTGGGTTGCTCCGCCAGAGCCTGCAGGTGGAAAGTAGCTGAATGCTAGGAGTCAGTGGTCATGCGTGCCGGCTTGCCCAGGCACCCATCCTTCAAAGCCTGTTCTCGACTTGTTCCCTAGGGGTCATCGTGGAGCCATCCAACAGGACACGATTGTCACGCAGAAGGTCCCCTGGCGGATTGAGCATCTCCCAACACCCAGCGTGGGAAGTCCTCCATGGTCTCATGAGCCCCGTCCGCCTTCCTGAAGGGGCCTCCGTGAACACAAACCCCAAGCGGAGCCAATGTCGGATCCTCGCCCTGCCTTCTGATGCAAGAGATCTGCATTCAGCCTTTGCCCAGTGGGTGGCCGGACCTTCGCCCCATCACCTGACCCTAGCTTGTGTTCTCCACTTCTGTCCTCACACTCCTGGCCCACGAGCCCTCTCGATTGGGATTCCGGAGCCACAACGCGGCACTCGGCCTGCCCACCAGGGGAAAAACGGTTGCCTCTGGGTCTGCACAGAGACCCCCAATAAGGATCAACCATTACGCCACCGGACAGCACCCCAGTTATTTGGGCTGCCCTTTGCACTCATGGTCTCTCGACCCAGCTGACCTCAGCCAGGCACACCAACACCCAGACAGCTGGCCACACAGCCAGCAGCTTGCACCCGCCCTGGCCTTAGGCCATCATCTCTTCCCAGCCTGGTTGTTTAGGCTTCAAAACCTAGACCTCATCTCCAATTACTGCACAGGGCTGGACCTGATGCCTAAATTAGAACTCATCTTCGCCCCTGGCAGGATAGGTTGCTGTTGGCATGCTGCCCACCTTCACGGTAGGAGAAACCAGTACGGGCCAGGAGGCCGGGCTCAGGGTGGAGGGCCGCCTTAGGCCCAAACAGGCATTGGGACACTCAGTGTGAGCCTCGGGCTCCAGTGAGGCTTCTCCCTGGATGGATCAAGAGGCCCCATAGAGCAATTGCCAGGCCCCTCGGTCCCCAAAGCTAACCAGGGGAGGGTTTTCCATTGCCCTGTACCCAGGACTCCCCTCTGGAATCCCTCTTTCGGAGGGACCCCAGAGCCAGAAAACAGGACTCCTTCCGTCGCAGAGAATGAACACCAACTCTGGGGAGCCTGGCCCAATCTACCAGAGAGGGAGACTCCTCCAAGGCCCATGAGGCCAGCCCTCCATTCCACGGTCATGCTTGACCCCAGATCCAGAGAAACCAGCCTGACCCACCGTCTCACACTCGCCCTTCCTTCCTATCCCCAGGAGCTGCCTTCATGGTCTGCAGATTGAGTCTTCCATACCCTCGGCCGCTAACCCAAGAGGAGCTTGTGTTTTCAGGTTCTGTCCCCACAGCCCTGGCCCCAAGGCGGAGGCCCCTGCAGCCACACCACAGCACTGGGTCCGCCCCCGCCATGGAAACTGTGCCCGAGCCATTGGCCACAACCCTACCGATCAGGAGACATCTCCAAGGTCTCCGAGGCCATCGCAAGAGTGGAGGCCGCCCTGGACAAACTGGGACGATCTGACACAAGCTGAGCGATGACCTCCACTCAGACATGCAGACGGATGCCCCCAGACACAGAAGCCAGGCCCCTAGGACCTGATAGGAACCTTGCTTTTGTTTCCAGGCTTCTATCCTCGGAGGCCTGCTGTCCAATACAAGCAGAAGGGGGTTTCCTGAGGCTCTCCTCCGAACACCGCTCATCTCCCCGTGGGAAACGTGCTCTTTTGGAGCTGTGTCCATCCCTGCGACTACGAGAATCCTTTCGGGCCCCAGAGCCACCGCTCCATTCCAACGTCTCCATGGACACAAACCCACATTATGACCCATCTTCAGGAGAGTCCGTTTCAACTCCGACCCCCTGGGAGCTCTTCCAGAGCCAGCAGATCGACCCTACCTTGTGCTAGCAGACAATGGGAAGGTCAGGTGGGTGGCCCCGGCATCCATCCTTAGAACCAGGCTCTCCAGTCTTTCCGGATGGGGCGTCGTGGAGCCATTCCAAAGGAAACGAAGGCCCGGCACAAGGAATCCTGGCAGTTGGGAGCATCTCCCAACTGCCAGCGTGGCATACCTCCATGGTCATAGGAGGCACTCCTCTTCATCCAAGGCCAAACCTGGACACAAACTCCAACCTGGGCCACGTCGGATCCTCGCCCTGACTTCAGACACAGGACATCTCCTTTCAACCGCTGCAGAATGGGCCTCCATTGCCCTCGCCCTGAAACCTGACCCCTCACTTTGGTTCTCAGATTTCTGTCGTGCCACTCCTGGCCCACAAGCCCTCCAGCCTGGGAACACCGCAGCCATAAGGCAGCACTCTGCCTGCCCACCAGCAGAACAACGTTGCCCTCTGGCGCTGCCAGAGACCCCAATGAGGCACAACCTGCACTTCACTAGACGGCACCCCATTTATCTAGGCAGCCCTGGGCACTAATGCTCTCTCTGACAGAGCCTGGGCTGGAACTCCTGACACACCCAAACTGCTGGCCCCAATTCCAGCCTATGGGACCCACCACGGCCTTAGGCCCTCGACTAGTCCCAACCTGTTTTTTTAGGCTTCCGAACCTCGACCTTATCTCCAAGCACTACACAGTGGTGGTAGCCCAGGGGCAGAAATCAGAACACCTCCGGGCCCTGGCAGGAAACCTTGCTGTTGGCACGGTGTCCAATCTTCAGGGCGGGGAAACCAGCGTGGGCCATTAGGCCACGCCCATGCTTGAGGGCCACTTCAGGCACAGACACGCATTGGGACCCTCAGGGTGAGCCCTGAGCTCAAGGGAGGCTTCTCAGGGGCTGGACCGTGAGCCCGCCTATGGGGCTGGCCACGCCCTGAGGCAACCCAACCTCACCAGAGGTCACCTGTACCCAGGGCTCTGCTCTGGGATCCCTCTTCTGGAGGGACACCGGGGGCAGAGAACAGGACTCCTCCCATCTCATAGAATGACCCAAAGCACCTGGTAGCCTGGCCAAATCCCCAGAGTGACAGTCTGGTCCATGGCGCCAGAGACCACCCCTCCATGCAACGGCCATCCAGGACACCAAATGCAGAGACACAAGCCTGAGCACCTGCCTCACATCCCCCCTTCCTGCCTATCCTGACGAGCTCCCCTCACGGAATGCAGATGCCACCTGCCAGAACCAAGGCACCAACCTGAGCCCGAGGACGTGATTTCAGACTTCTTGCCCCACAGCCATGGCCCACACACGCTCCAGACGGGGGCCCCTGGAACCACACCGCACTCCAGGGCCTGCCCTCTCCAAGGGAACTCTGCCCGTTCCATGGCCCACAACCCTACAGATTAGGGGAACCTGCCATGGCCCAGCGACCATCCCTAGAGTGGAGATCGCCATGCACCAGCCGCGGCGATCTCTCCCAAGGTGAGCAACTACCTCCACTCAGAAAAGCAGACGGATGCCCCACAAAGACAAGACCGGCGCACACAGGACGCTAGACCCTCCTCGGAATCCTCGCTTGCGTCTCCAGGCGTCTCTCCTCAGAGCCCTGTTTCCAATACTGGGCTCTGGGCGTGGCCCGGGGCACCAATTGGGGCACAACTCGTCTGCCCATGGCAAACGTGCTCTTTGGAGCTGTGAAAACCCTCCATTTCGGACGTCATTTCACGGCCCCAGAGCCACCGACTCATTCCAAGGTGTCCATGGACACAGAACCCCATTAGGACCCATCCTCAGGAGAGTCCATTTCAACGCAACCAGCCGCTGGGTTGCTCCGCCAGAGCCTGCAGGTGGAAAGTAGCTGAATGCTAGGAGTCAGTGGTCATGCGTGCCGGCTTGCCCAGGCACCCATCCTTCAAAGCCTGTTCTCGACTTGTTCCCTAGGGGTCATCGTGGAGCCATCCAACAGGACACGATTGTCACGCAGAAGGTCCCCTGGCGGATTGAGCATCTCCCAACACCCAGCGTGGGAAGTCCTCCATGGTCTCATGAGCCCCGTCCGCCTTCCTGAAGGGGCCTCCGTGAACACAAACCCCAAGCGGAGCCAATGTCGGATCCTCGCCCTGCCTTCTGATGCAAGAGATCTGCATTCAGCCTTTGCCCAGTGGGTGGCCGGACCTTCGCCCCATCACCTGACCCTAGCTTGTGTTCTCCACTTCTGTCCTCACACTCCTGGCCCACGAGCCCTCTCGATTGGGATTCCGGAGCCACAACGCGGCACTCGGCCTGCCCACCAGGGGAAAAACGGTTGCCTCTGGGTCTGCACAGAGACCCCCAATAAGGATCAACCATTACGCCACCGGACAGCACCCCAGTTATTTGGGCTGCCCTTTGCACTCATGGTCTCTCGACCCAGCTGACCTCAGCCAGGCACACCAACACCCAGACAGCTGGCCACACAGCCAGCAGCTTGCACCCGCCCTGGCCTTAGGCCATCATCTCTTCCCAGCCTGGTTGTTTAGGCTTCAAAACCTAGACCTCATCTCCAATTACTGCACAGGGCTGGACCTGATGCCTAAATTAGAACTCATCTTCGCCCCTGGCAGGATAGGTTGCTGTTGGCATGCTGCCCACCTTCACGGTAGGAGAAACCAGTACGGGCCAGGAGGCCGGGCTCAGGGTGGAGGGCCGCCTTAGGCCCAAACAGGCATTGGGACACTCAGTGTGAGCCTCGGGCTCCAGTGAGGCTTCTCCCTGGATGGATCAAGAGGCCCCATAGAGCAATTGCCAGGCCCCTCGGTCCCCAAAGCTAACCAGGGGAGGGTTTTCCATTGCCCTGTACCCAGGACTCCCCTCTGGAATCCCTCTTTCGGAGGGACCCCAGAGCCAGAAAACAGGACTCCTTCCGTCGCAGAGAATGAACACCAACTCTGGGGAGCCTGGCCCAATCTACCAGAGAGGGAGACTCCTCCAAGGCCCATGAGGCCAGCCCTCCATTCCACGGTCATGCTTGACCCCAGATCCAGAGAAACCAGCCTGACCCACCGTCTCACACTCGCCCTTCCTTCCTATCCCCAGGAGCTGCCTTCATGGTCTGCAGATTGAGTCTTCCATACCCTCGGCCGCTAACCCAAGAGGAGCTTGTGTTTTCAGGTTCTGTCCCCACAGCCCTGGCCCCAAGGCGGAGGCCCCTGCAGCCACACCACAGCACTGGGTCCGCCCCCGCCATGGAAACTGTGCCCGAGCCATTGGCCACAACCCTACCGATCAGGAGACATCTCCAAGGTCTCCGAGGCCATCGCAAGAGTGGAGGCCGCCCTGGACAAACTGGGACGATCTGACACAAACTGAGCGATGACCTCCACTCAGACATGCAGACGGATGCCCCCAGACACAGAAGCCAGGCCCCTAGGACCTGATAGGAACCTTGCTTTTGTTTCCAGGCATCTATCCTCGGAGGCCTGCTGTCCAATACAAGCAGAAGGGGGTTTCCTGAGGCTCTCCTCCGAACACCGCTCATCTCCCCGTGGGAAACGTGCTCTTTTGGAGCTGTGTCCAACCCTCCGACTAGGAGAATCCTTTCGGGCCCCAGAGCCACCGCTCCATTCCAACGTCTCCATGGACACAAACCCACATTATGACCCATCTTCAGGAGAGTCCGTTTCAACTCCGACCCCCTGGGAGCTCCTCCAGAGCCAGCAGGTCGACCCTGCCTTGTGCTAACAGACAATGGAAAGGTCAGATGGGTGGCCCCGGCATCCATCCTTAGAACCAGGCTCTTCAGTCTTTCCGGATGGGGCGTCGTGGAGCCATTCCAAAGGAAACGAAGGCCCGGCACAAGGAATCCTGGCAGTTGGGAGCATCTCCCAACTGCCAGCGTGGCACACCTCCATGGCCATAGGAGGCACTCCTCTTCATCCAAGGCCAAACCTGGACACAAACTCCAACCTGGGCCACGTCGGATCCTCGCCCTGACTTCAGACACAGGACATCTCCTTTCAACCGCTGCAGAATGGGCCTCCATTGCCCTCGCCCTGAAACCTGACCCCTCACTTTGGTTCTCAGATTGCTGTCATGCCACTCCTGGCCCACAAGCCCTCCAGCCTGGGAACACCGCAGCCATAAGGCAGCACTCTGCCTGCCCACCAGCAGAACAACGTTGCCCTCTGGCACTGCCAGAGACCCCAATGAGGCACAACCTGCACTTCACTAGACGGCACCCCATTTATCTAGGCAGCCCTGGGCACTAATGCTCTCTCTGACAGAGCCTGGGCTGGAACTCCTGACACACCTGACTGCTGGCCCCAATTCCAGCCTATGGGACCCACCATGGCCTTAGGCCCTCGACTAGTCCCAACCTGTTTTTTTAGGCTTCCGGACCTCGACCTTATCTCCAAGCACCACACAGTGGTGGTAGCCCAGGGGCAGAAATCAGAACACCTCCCGCCCCCTGGCAGGAAACCTTGCAGTTGGCATGGAATCCAATCTTCAGGGCGGGGAAACCAGCGTGGGCCATTAGGCCACGCCCATGCTTGAGGGCCACTTCAGGCACAGACACGCATTGGGACCCTCAGGGTGAGCCCTGAGCTCAAGGGAGGCTTCTCAGGGGCTGGACCGTGAGCCCGCCTATGGGGCTGGCCACGCCCTGAGGCAACCCATCCTCACCAGAGGTCACCTGTACCCAGGGCTCTGCTCTGCTCTGGGATCCCTCTTCTGGACGGACACCGGGGGCAGAGAACAGGACGCCTCCCATCTCATAGAATGACCCATAGAAAGCACCTGGTAGCCTGGCCAAATCCCCAGAGTGACAGTCTGGTCCATGGCGCCAGAGACCACCCCTCCATGCAACGGCCATCCAGGACACCAAATGCAGAGACACAAGCCTGAGCACCTGCCTCACATCCCCCCTTCCTGCCTATCCTGACGAGCTCCCCTCACGGAATGCAGATGCCACCTGCCAGAACCAAGGCACCAACCTAAGCCCGAGGACGTGATTTCAGACTTCTTGCCCCACAGCCATGGCCCACACACGCTCCAGACGGGGGCCCCTGGAACCACACCGCACTCCAGGGCCTGCCCTCTCCAAGGGATCTCTGCCCGTCCCATGGCCCACAACCCTACAGATTAGGGGAACCTGCCATGGCCCAGCGACCATCCCTAAAGTGGAGACCGCCATGCACCAGTCGCGGCGATCTCTCCGAAGGTGAGCAACTACCTCCACTCAGAAAAGCAGACGGATGCCCCACAAAGACAAGACCGGCGCACACAGGACGCTAGACCCTCCTCGGAATCCTCGCTTGCGTCTCCAGGCGTCTCTCCTCAGAGCCCTGTTTCCAATACCGGGCTCTGGGCGTGGCCCGGGGCACCAATTGGGGCACAACTCGTCTGCCCATGGCAAACGTGCTCTTTGGAGCTGTGAAAACCCTCCATTTCGGACGTCATTTCACGGCCCCAGAGCGACCGACTCATTCCAAGTTGTCCATGGACACAGAACCCCATTAGGACCCATCCTCAGGAGAGTCCATTTCAACGCAGCCAGCCGCTGGGTTGCTCCGCCAGAGCCTGCAGGTGGAAAGTAGCTGAATGCTAGGAGTCAGTGGTCATGCGTGCCGGCTTGCCCAGGCACCCATCCTTCAAAGCCTGTTCTCGACTTGTTCCCTAGGGGTCATCGTGGAGCCATCCAACAGGACACGATTGTCACGCAGAAGGTCCCCTGGCGGATTGAGCATCTCCCAACACCCAGCGTGGGAAGTCCTCCATGGTCTCATGAGCCCCGTCCGCCTGCCTGAAGGGGCCTCCGTGAGCACAAACCCCAAGCGGAGCCAATGTCGGATCCTCGCCCTGCCTTCTGATGCAAGAGATCTGCATTCAGCCTTTGCCCAGTGGGTGGCCGGACCTTCGCCCCATCACCTGACCCTAGCTTGTGTTCTCCACTTCTGTCCTCACACTCCTGGCCCACGAGCCCTCTCGATTGGGATTCCGGAGCCACAACGCGGCACTCGGCCTGCCCACCAGGGGAAAAAGGTTGCCTCTGGGTCTGTCCAGAGACCCCCAATAAGGATCAACCATTACGCCACCGGACAGCACCCCAGTTATTTGGGCTGCCCTTTGCACTCATGGTCTCTCGACCCAGCTGACCTCAGCCAGGCACACCAACACCCAGACAGCTGGCCACACAGCCAGCAGCTTGCACCCGCCCTGGCCTTAGGCCATCATCTCTTCCCAGCCTGGTTGTTCAGGCTTCAAAACCTAGACCTCATCTCCAATTACTGCACAGGGCTGGACCTGATGCCTAAATTAGAACTCATCTTCGCCCCTGGCAGGATAGGTCGCTGTTGGCATGCTGCCCACCTTAACGGTAGGAGAAACCAGCACGGGCCAGGAGGCCGGGCTCAGGGTGGAGGGCCGCCTGAGGCCCAAACAGGCATTGGGACACTCAGTGTGAGCCTCGGGCTCCAGTGAGGCTTCTCCCTGGATGGATCAAGAGGCCCCATAGAGCAATTGCCAGGCCCCTCGGTCCCCAAAGCTAACCAGGGGAGGGTTTTCCACTGCCCTGTACCCAGGACTCCCCTCTGGAATCCCTCTTTCGGAGGGACCCCAGAGCCAGAAAACAGGACTCCTCCCTTCGCAGAGAATGAACACCAACTCTGGGGAGCCTGGCCCAATCCCCAGAGAGGGAGACTCCTCCAAGGCCCATGAGGCCAGCCCTCCATTCCACGGTCATGCTTGACCCCAGATCCAGAGAAACCAGCCTGACCCACCGTCTCACACTCACCCTTCCTTCCTATCCCCAGGAGCTGCCTTCATGGTCTGCAGATTGAGTCTTCCATACCCTCGGCCGCTAACCCAAGAGGAGTTTGTGTTTTCAGGTTCTGTCCCCACAGCCCTGGCCCCAAGGCGGAGGCCCCAGCAGCCACAACACAGCACTGGGTCCGCCCCCGCCATGGAAACTGTGCCCGAGCCATTGGCCACAACCCTACCGATCAGGAGACATCTCCAAGGTCTCCGAGGCCATCGCAAGAGTGGAGGCCGCCCTGGACAAACTGGGACGATCTGACACAAGCTGAGCGATGACCTCCACTCAGACATGCAGACGGATGCCCCCAGACACAGAAGCCAGGCCCCTAGGACCTGATAGGAACCTTGCTTTTGTTTCCAGGCTTCTATCCTCGGAGGCCTGCTGTCCAATACAAGCAGAAGGGGGTTTCCTGAGGCTCTCCTCCGAACACCGCTCATCTCCCCGTGGGAAACGTGCTCTTTTGGAGCTGTGTCCATCCCTGCGACTACGAGAATCCTTTCGGGCCCCAGAGCCACCGCTCCATTCCAACGTCTCCATGGACACAAACCCACATTATGACCCATCTTCAGGAGAGTCCGTTTCAACTCCGACCCCCTGGGAGCTCTTCCAGAGCCAGCAGATCGACCCTGCCTTGTGCTAGCAGACAATGGGAAGGTCAGGTGGGTGGCCCCGGCATCCATCCTTAGAACCAGGCTCTCCAGTCTTTCCGGATGGGGCGTCGTGGAGCCATTCCAAAGGAAACGAAGGCCCGGCACAAGGAATCCTGGCAGTTGGGAGCATCTCCCAACTGCCAGCGTGGCATACCTCCATGGTCATAGGAGGCACTCCTCTTCATCCAAGGCCAAACCTGGACACAAACTCCAACCTGGGCCACGTCGGATCCTCGCCCTGACTTCAGACACAGGACATCTCCTTTCAACCGCTGCAGAATGGGCCTCCATTGCCCTCGCCCTGAAACCTGACCCCTCACTTTGGTTCTCAGATTTCTGTCGTGCCACTCCTGGCCCACAAGCCCTCCAGCCTGCGAACACCGGAGCCATAAGGCAGCACTCTGCCTGCCCACCAGCAGAACAACGTTGCCCTCTGGCGCTGCCAGAGACCCCAATGAGGCACAACCTGCACTTCACTAGACGGCACCCCATTTATCTAGGCAGCCCTGGGCACTAAAGCTCTCTCTGACAGAGCCTGGGCTGGAACTCCTGACACACCCAGACTGCTGGCCCCAATTCCAGCCTATGGGACCCACCACGGCCTTAGGCCCTCGACTAGTCCCAACCTGTTTTTTTAGGCTTCCGAACCTCGACCTTATCTCCAAGCACTACACAGTGGTGGTAGCCCAGGGGCAGAAATCAGAACACCTCCGGGCCCCTGGCAGGAAACCTTGCTGTTGGCACGGTGTCCAATCTTCAGGGCGGGGAAACCAGCGTGGGCCATTAGGCCACGCCCATGCTTGAGGGCCACTTCAGGCACAGACACGCATTGGGACCCTCAGGGTGAGCCCTGAGCTCAAGGGAGGCTTCTCAGGGGCTGGACCGTGAGCCCGCCTATGGGGCTGGCCACGCCCTGAGGCAACCCAACCTCACCAGAGGTCACCTGTACCCAGGGCTCTGCTCTGGGATCCCTCTTCTGGAGGGACACCGGGGGCAGAGAACAGGACTCCTCCCATCTCATAGAATGACCCAAAGCACCTGGTAGCCTGGCCAAATCCCCAGAGTGACAGTCTGGTCCATGGCGCCAGAGACCACCCCTCCATGCAACGGCCATCCAGGACACCAAATGCAGAGACACAAGCCTGAGCACCTGCCTCACATCCCCCCTTCCTGCCTATCCTGACGAGCTCCCCTCACGGAATGCAGATGCCACCTGCCAGAACCAAGGCACCAACCTAAGCCCGAGGACGTGATTTCAGACTTCTTGCCCCACAGCCATGGCCCACACACGCTCCAGACGGGGGCCCCTGGAACCACACCGCACTCCAGGGCCTGCCCTCTCCAAGGGAACTCTGCCCGTCCCATGGCCCACAACCCTACAGATTAGGGGAACCTGCCATGGCCCAGCGACCATCCCTAGAGTGGAGATCGCCATGCACCAGCCGCGGCGATCTCTTCCAAGGTGAGCAACTACCTCCACTCAGAAAAGCAGACGGATGCCCCACAAAGACAAGACCGGCGCACACAGGACGCTAGACCTCCTCGGAATCCTCGCTTGCGTCTCCAGGCGTCTCTCCTCAGAGCCCTGTTTCCAATACTGGGCTCTGGGCGTGGCCCGGGGCACCAATTGGGGCACAACTCGTCTGCCCATGGCAAACGTGCTCTTTGGAGCTGTGAAAACCCTCCATTTCGGACGTCATTTCACGGCCCCAGAGCCACCGACTCATTCCAAGGTGTCCATGGACACAGAACCCCATTAGGACCCATCCTCAGGAGAGTCCATTTCAACGCAGGCAGCCGCTGGGTTGCTCCGCCAGAGCCTGCAGGTGGAAAGTAGCTGAATGCTAGGAGTCAGTGGTCATGCGTGCCGGCTTGCCCAGGCACCCATCCTTCAAAGCCTGTTCTCGACTTGTTCCCTAGGGGTCATCGTGGAGCCATCCAACAGGACACGATTGTCACGCAGAAGGTCCCCTGGCGGATTGAGCATCTCCCAACACCCAGCGTGGGAAGTCCTCCATGGTCTCATGAGCCCCGTCCGCCTGCCTGAAGGGGCCTCCGTGAACACAAACCCCAAGCGGAGCCAATGTCGGATCCTCGCCCTGCCTTCTGATGCAAGAGATCTGCATTCAGCCTTTGCCCAGTGGGTGGCCGGACCTTCGCCCCATCACCTGACCCTAGCTTGTGTTCTCCACTTCTGTCCTCACACTCCTGGCCCACGAGCCCTCTCGATTGGGATTCCGGAGCCACAACGCGGCACTCGGCCTGCCCACCAGGGGAAAAAGGTTGCCTCTGGGTCTGTCCAGAGACCCCCAATAAGGATCAACCATTACGCCACCGGACAGCACCCCAGTTATTTGGGCTGCCCTTTGCACTCATGGTCTCTCGACCCAGCTGACCTCAGCCAGGCACACCAACACCCAGACAGCTGGCCACACAGCCAGCAGCTTGCACCCGCCCTGGCCTTAGGGCATCATCTCTTCCCAGCCTGGTTGTTCAGGCTTCAAAACCTAGACCTCATCTCCAATTACTGCACAGGGCTGGACCTGATGCCTAAATTAGAACTCATCTTCGCCCCTGGCAGGATAGGTTGCTGTTGGCATGCTGCCCACCTTCACGGTAGGAGAAACCAGCACGGGCCAGGAGGCCGGGCTCAGGGTGGAGGGCCGCCTGAGGCCCAAACAGGCATTGGGACACTCAGTGTGAGCCTCGGGCTCCAGTGAGGCTTCTCCCTGGATGGATCAAGAGGCCCCATAGAGCAATTGCCAGGCCCCTCGGTCCCCAAAGCTAACCAGGGGAGGGTTTTCCACTGCCCTGTACCCAGGACTCCCCTCTGGAATCCCTCTTTCGGAGGGACCCCAGAGCCAGAAAACAGGACTCCTCCCATCGCAGAGAATGAACACCAACTCTGGGGAGCCTGGCCCAATCCCCAGAGAGGGAGACTCCTCCAAGGCCCATGAGGCCAGCCCTCCATTCCACGGTCATGCTTGACCCCAGATCCAGAGAAACCAGCCTGACCCACCGTCTCACACTCACCCTTCCTTCCTATCCCCAGGAGCTGCCTTCATGGTCTGCAGATTGAGTCTTCCATACCCTCGGCCGCTAACCCAAGAGGAGTTTGTGTTTTCAGGTTCTGTCCCCACAGCCCTGGCCCCAAGGCGGAGGCCCCTGCAGCCACACCACAGCACTGGGTCCGCCCCCGCCATGGAAACTGTGCCCGAGCCATTGGCCACAACCCTACCGATCAGGAGACATCTCCAAGGTCTCCGAGGCCATCGCAAGAGTGGAGGCCGCCCTGGACAAACTGGGACGATCTGACACAAGCTGAGCGATGACCTCCACTCAGACATGCAGACGGATGCCCCCAGACACAGAAGCCAGGCCCCTAGGACCTGATAGGAACCTTGCTTTTGTTTCCAGGCTTCTATCCTCGGAGGCCTGCTGTCCAATACAAGCAGAAGGGGGTTTCCTGAGGCTCTCCTCCGAACACCGCTCATCTCCCCGTGGGAAACGTGCTCTTTTGGAGCTGTGTCCATCCCTGCGACTACGAGAATCCTTTCGGGCCCCAGAGCCACCGCTCCATTCCAACGTCTCCATGGACACAAACCCACATTATGACCCATCTTCAGGAGAGTCCGTTTCAACTCCGACCCCCTGGGAGCTCTTCCAGAGCCAGCAGATCGACCCTACCTTGTGCTAGCAGACAATGGGAAGGTCAGGTGGGTGGCCCCGGCATCCATCCTTAGAACCAGGCTCTCCAGTCTTTCCGGATGGGGCGTCGTGGAGCCATTCCAAAGGAAACGAAGGCCCGGCACAAGGAATCCTGGCAGTTGGGAGCATCTCCCAACTGCCAGCGTGGCATACCTCCATGGTCATAGGAGGCACTCCTCTTCATCCAAGGCCAAACCTGGACACAAACTCCAACCTGGGCCACGTCGGATCCTCGCCCTGACTTCAGACACAGGACATCTCCTTTCAACCGCTGCAGAATGGGCCTCCATTGCCCTCGCCCTGAAACCTGACCCCTCACTTTGGTTCTCAGATTTCTGTCGTGCCACTCCTGGCCCACAAGCCCTCCAGCCTGGGAACACCGCAGCCATAAGGCAGCACTCTGCCTGCCCACCAGCAGAACAACGTTGCCCTCTGGCGCTGCCAGAGACCCCAATGAGGCACAACCTGCACTTCACTAGACGGCACCCCATTTATCTAGGCAGCCCTGGGCACTAATGCTCTCTCTGACAGAGCCTGGGCTGGAACTCCTGACACACCCAAACTGCTGGCCCCAATTCCAGCCTATGGGACCCACCACGGCCTTAGGCCCTCGACTAGTCCCAACCTGTTTTTTTAGGCTTCCGAACCTCGACCTTATCTCCAAGCACTACACAGTGGTGGTAGCCCAGGGGCAGAAATCAGAACACCTCCGGGCCCTGGCAGGAAACCTTGCTGTTGGCACGGTGTCCAATCTTCAGGGCGGGGAAACCAGCGTGGGCCATTAGGCCACGCCCATGCTTGAGGGCCACTTCAGGCACAGACACGCATTGGGACCCTCAGGGTGAGCCCTGAGCTCAAGGGAGGCTTCTCAGGGGCTGGACCGTGAGCCCGCCTATGGGGCTGGCCACGCCCTGAGGCAACCCAACCTCACCAGAGGTCACCTGTACCCAGGGCTCTGCTCTGGGATCCCTCTTCTGGAGGGACACCGGGGGCAGAGAACAGGACTCCTCCCATCTCATAGAATGACCCAAAGCACCTGGTAGCCTGGCCAAATCCCCAGAGTGACAGTCTGGTCCATGGCGCCAGAGACCACCCCTCCATGCAACGGCCATCCAGGACACCAAATGCAGAGACACAAGCCTGAGCACCTGCCTCACATCCCCCCTTCCTGCCTATCCTGACGAGCTCCCCTCACGGAATGCAGATGCCACCTGCCAGAACCAAGGCACCAACCTGAGCCCGAGGACGTGATTTCAGACTTCTTGCCCCACAGCCATGGCCCACACACGCTCCAGACGGGGGCCCCTGGAACCACACCGCACTCCAGGGCCTGCCCTCTCCAAGGGAACTCTGCCTGTTCCATGGCCCACAACCCTACAGATTAGGGGAACCTGCCATGGCCCAGCGACCATCCCTAGAGTGGAGATCGCCATGCACCAGCCGCGGCGATCTCTCCCAAGGTGAGCAACTACCTCCACTCAGAAAAGCAGACGGATGCCCCACAAAGACAAGACCGGCGCACACAGGACGCTAGACCCTCCTCGGAATCCTCGCTTGCGTCTCCAGGCGTCTCTCCTCAGAGCCCTGTTTCCAATACTGGGCTCTGGGCGTGGCCCGGGGCACCAATTGGGGCACAACTCGTCTGCCCATGGCAAACGTGCTCTTTGGAGCTGTGAAAACCCTCCATTTCGGACGTCATTTCACGGCCCCAGAGCCACCGACTCATTCCAAGGTGTCCATGGACACAGAACCCCATTAGGACCCATCCTCAGGAGAGTCCATTTCAACGCAACCAGCCGCTGGGTTGCTCCGCCAGAGCCTGCAGGTGGAAAGTAGCTGAATGCTAGGAGTCAGTGGTCATGCGTGCCGGCTTGCCCAGGCACCCATCCTTCAAAGCCTGTTCTCGACTTGTTCCCTAGGGGTCATCGTGGAGCCATCCAACAGGACACGATTGTCACGCAGAAGGTCCCCTGGCGGATTGAGCATCTCCCAACACCCAGCGTGGGAAGTCCTCCATGGTCTCATGAGCCCCGTCCGCCTTCCTGAAGGGGCCTCCGTGAACACAAACCCCAAGCGGAGCCAATGTCGGATCCTCGCCCTGCCTTCTGATGCAAGAGATCTGCATTCAGCCTTTGCCCAGTGGGTGGCCGGACCTTCGCCCCATCACCTGACCCTAGCTTGTGTTCTCCACTTCTGTCCTCACACTCCTGGCCCACGAGCCCTCTCGATTGGGATTCCGGAGCCACAACGCGGCACTCGGCCTGCCCACCAGGGGAAAAACGGTTGCCTCTGGGTCTGCACAGAGACCCCCAATAAGGTTCAACCATTACGCCACCGGACAGCACCCCAGTTATTTGGGCTGCCCTTTGCACTCATGGTCTCTCGACCCAGCTGACCTCAGCCAGGCACACCAACACCCAGACAGCTGGCCACACAGCCAGCAGCTTGCACCCGCCCTGGCCTTAGGCCATCATCTCTTCCCAGCCTGGTTGTTTAGGCTTCAAAACCTAGACCTCATCTCCAATTACTGCACAGGGCTGGACCTGATGCCTAAATTAGAACTCATCTTCGCCCCTGGCAGGATAGGTTGCTGTTGGCATGCTGCCCACCTTCACGGTAGGAGAAACCAGTACGGGCCAGGAGGCCGGGCTCAGGGTGGAGGGCCGCCTTAGGCCCAAACAGGCATTGGGACACTCAGTGTGAGCCTCGGGCTCCAGTGAGGCTTCTCCCTGGATGGATCAAGAGGCCCCATAGAGCAATTGCCAGGCCCCTCGGTCCCCAAAGCTAACCAGGGGAGGGTTTTCCATTGCCCTGTACCCAGGACTCCCCTCTGGAATCCCTCTTTCGGAGGGACCCCAGAGCCAGAAAACAGGACTCCTTCCGTCGCAGAGAATGAACACCAACTCTGGGGAGCCTGGCCCAATCTACCAGAGAGGGAGACTCCTCCAAGGCCCATGAGGCCAGCCCTCCATTCCACGGTCATGCTTGACCCCAGATCCAGAGAAACCAGCCTGACCCACCGTCTCACACTCGCCCTTCCTTCCTATCCCCAGGAGCTGCCTTCATGGTCTGCAGATTGAGTCTTCCATACCCTCGGCCGCTAACCCAAGAGGAGCTTGTGTTTTCAGGTTCTGTCCCCACAGCCCTGGCCCCAAGGCGGAGGCCCCTGCAGCCACACCACAGCACTGGGTCCGCCCCCGCCATGGAAACTGTGCCCGAGCCATTGGCCACAACCCTACCGATCAGGAGACATCTCCAAGGTCTCCGAGGCCATCGCAAGAGTGGAGGCCGCCCTGGACAAACTGGGACGATCTGACACAAACTGAGCGATGACCTCCACTCAGACATGCAGACGGATGCCCCCAGACACAGAAGCCAGGCCCCTAGGACCTGATAGGAACCTTGATTTTGTTTCCAGGCATCTATCCTCGGAGGCCTGCTGTCCAATACAAGCAGAAGGGGGTTTCCTGAGGCTCTCCTCCGAACACCGCTCATCTCCCCGTGGGAAACGTGCTCTTTTGGAGCTGTGTCCAACCCTCCGACTAGGAGAATCCTTTCGGGCCCCAGAGCCACCGCTCCATTCCAACGTCTCCATGGACACAAACCCACATTATGACCCATCTTCAGGAGAGTCCGTTTCAACTCCGACCCCCTGGGAGCTCCTCCAGAGCCAGCAGGTCGACCCTGCCTTGTGCTAACAGACAATGGAAAGGTCAGATGGGTGGCCCCGGCATCCATCCTTAGAACCAGGCTCTCCAGTCTTTCCGGATGGGGCGTCGTGGAGCCATTCCAAAGGAAACGAAGGCCCGGCACAAGGAATCCTGGCAGTTGGGAGCATCTCCCAACTGCCAGCGTGGCACACCTCCATGGCCATAGGAGGCACTCCTCTTCATCCAAGGCCAAACCTGGACACAAACTCCAACCTGGGCCACGTCGGATCCTCCCCCTGACTTCAGACACAGGACATCTCCTTTCAACCGCTGCAGAATGGGCCTCCATTGCCCTCGCCCTGAAACCTGACCCCTCACTTTGGTTCTCAGATTGCTGTCATGCCACTCCTGGCCCACAAGCCCTCCAGCCTGGGAACACCGCAGCCATAAGGCAGCACTCTGCCTGCCCACCAGCAGAACAACGTTGCCCTCTGGCGCTGCCAGAGACCCCAATGAGGCACAACCTGCACTTCACTAGACGGCACCCCATTTATCTAGGCAGCCCTGGGCACTAATGCTCTCTCTGACAGAGCCTGGGCTGGAACTCCTGACACACCTGACTGCTGGCCCCAATTCCAGCCTATGAGACCCACCATGGCCTTAGGCCCTCGACTAGTCCCAACCTGTTTTTTTAGGCTTCCGGACCTCGACCTTATCTCCAAGCACCACACAGTGGTGGTAGCCCAGGGGCAGAAATCAGAACACCTCCCGCACCCTGACAGGAAACCTTGCAGTTGGCATGGAATCCAATCTTCAGGGCGGGGAAACCAGCGTGGGCCATTAGGCCACGCCCATGCTTGAGGGCCACTTCAGGCACAGACACGCATTGGGACCCTCAGGGTGAGCCCTGAGCTCAAGGGAGGCTTCTCAGGGGCTGGACCGTGAGCCCGCCTATGGGGCTGGCCACGCCCTGAGGCAACCCATCCTCACCAGAGGTCACCTGTACCCAGGGCTCTGCTCTGCTCTGGGATCCCTCTTCTGGACGGACACCGGGGGCAGAGAACAGGACTCCTCCCATCTCATAGAATGTCCCATAGAAAGCACCTGGTAGCCTGGCCAAATCCCCAGAGTGACAGTCTGGTCCATGGCGCCAGAGACCACCCCTCCATGCAACGGCCATCCAGGACACCAAATGCAGAGACACAAGCCTGAGCACCTGCCTCACATCCCCCGTTCCTGCCTATCCTGACGAGCTCCCCTCACGGAATGCAGATGCCACCTGCCAGAACCAAGGCACCAACCTAAGCCCGAGGACGTGATTTCAGACTTCTTACCCCACAGCCATGGCCCACACACGCTCCAGACGGGGGCCCCTGGAACCACCCCGCACTCCAGGGCCTGCCCTCTCCAAGGGATCTCTGCCCGTCCCATGGCCCACAACCCTACAGATTAGGGAAACCTGCCATGGCCCAGCGACCATCCCTAGAGTGGAGACCGCCATGCACCAGCCGCGGCGATCTCTCCCAAAGTGAGCAACTACCTCCACTCAGAAAAGCAGACGGATGCCCCACAAAGACAAGACTGGCGCACACAGGACGCTAACCCTCCTCGGAATCCTCGCTTGCATCTCCAGGCGTCTCTCCTCAGAACCCTGTTTCCAATACTGGGCTCTGGGCGTGGCCCGGGGCACCAATTGGGGCACAACTCGTCTGCCCATGGCAAACGTGCTCTTTGGAGCTGTGAAAACCCTCCATTTCGGACGTCATTTCACGGCCCCAGAGCCACCGACTCATTCCAAGGTGTCCATGGACACAGAACCCCATTAGGACCCATCCTCAGGAGAGTCCATTTCAACGCAGGCAGCCGCTGGGTTGCTCCGCCAGAGCCTGCAGGTGGAAAGTAGCTGAATGCTAGGAGTCAGTGGTCATGCGTGCCGGCTTGCCCAGGCACCCATCCTTCAAAGCCTGTTCTCGACTTGTTCCCTAGGGGTCATCGTGGAGCCATCCAACAGGACACGATTGTCACGCAGAAGGTCCCCTGGCGGATTGAGCATCTCCCAACACCCAGCGTGGGAAGTCCTCCATGGTCTCATGAGCCCCGTCCGCCTGCCTGAAGGGGCCTCCGTGAACACAAACCCCAAGCGGAGCCAATGTCGGATCCTCGCCCTGCCTTCTGATGCAAGAGATCTGCATTCAGCCTTTGCCCAGTGGGTGGCCGGACCTTCGCCCCATCACCTGACCCTAGCTTGTGTTCTCCACTTCTGTCCTCACACTCCTGGCCCACGAGCCCTCTCGATTGGGATTCCGGAGCCACAACGCGGCACTCGGCCTGCCCACCAGGGGAAAAAGGTTGCCTCTGGGTCTGTCCAGAGACCCCCAATAAGGATCAACCATTACGCCACCGGACAGCACCCCAGTTATTTGGGCTGCCCTTTGCACTCATGGTCTCTCGACCCAGCTGACCTCAGCCAGGCACACCAACACCCAGACAGCTGGCCACACAGCCAGCAGCTTGCACCCGCCCTGGCCTTAGGACATCATCTCTTCCCAGCCTGGTTGTTCAGGCTTCAAAACCTAGACCTCATCTCCAATTACTGCACAGGGCTGGACCTGATGCCTAAATTAGAACTCATCTTCGCCCCTGGCAGGATAGGTTGCTGTTGGCATGCTGCCCACCTTCACGGTAGGAGAAACCAGCACGGGCCAGGAGGCCGGGCTCAGGGTGGAGGGCCGCCTGAGGCCCAAACAGGCATTGGGACACTCAGTGTGAGCCTCGGGCTCCAGTGAGGCTTCTCCCTGGATGGATCAAGAGGCCCCATAGAGCAATTGCCAGGCCCCTCGGTCCCCAAAGCTAACCAGGGGAGGGTTTTCCACTGCCCTGTACCCAGGACTCCCCTCTGGAATCCCTCTTTCGGAGGGACCCCAGAGCCAGAAAACAGGACTCCTCCCATCGCAGAGAATGAACACCAACTCTGGGGAGCCTGGCCCAATCCCCAGAGAGGGAGACTCCTCCAAGGCCCATGAGGCCAGCCCTCCATTCCACGGTCATGCTTGACCCCAGATCCAGAGAAACCAGCCTGACCCACCGTCTCACACTCACCCTTCCTTCCTATCCCCAGGAGCTGCCTTCATGGTCTGCAGATTGAGTCTTCCATACCCTCGGCCGCTAACCCAAGAGGAGTTTGTGTTTTCAGGTTCTGTCCCCACAGCCCTGGCCCCAAGGCGGAGGCCCCTGCAGCCACACCACAGCACTGGGTCCGCCCCCGCCATGGAAACTGTGCCCGAGCCATTGGCCACAACCCTACCGATCAGGAGACATCTCCAAGGTCTCCGAGGCCATCGCAAGAGTGGAGGCCGCCCTGGACAAACTGGGACGATCTGACACAAGCTGAGCGATGACCTCCACTCAGACATGCAGACGGATGCCCCCAGACACAGAAGCCAGGCCCCTAGGACCTGATAGGAACCTTGCTTTTGTTTCCAGGCTTCTATCCTCGGAGGCCTGCTGTCCAATACAAGCAGAAGGGGGTTTCCTGAGGCTCTCCTCCGAACACCGCTCATCTCCCCGTGGGAAACGTGCTCTTTTGGAGCTGTGTCCATCCCTGCGACTAGGAGAATCCTTTCGGGCCCCAGAGCCACCGCTCCATTCCAACGTCTCCATGGACACAAACCCACATTATGACCCATCTTCAGGAGAGTCCGTTTCAACTCCGACCCCCTGGGAGCTCTTCCAGAGCCAGCAGATCGACCCTGCCTTGTGCTAGCAGACAATGGGAAGGTCAGGTGGGTGGCCCCGGCATCCATCCTTAGAACCAGGCTCTCCAGTCTTTCCGGATGGGGCGTCGTGGAGCCATTCCAAAGGAAACGAAGGCCCGGCACAAGGAATCCTGGCAGTTGGGAGCATCTCCCAACTGCCAGCGTGGCATACCTCCATGGTCATAGGAGGCACTCCTCTTCATCCAAGGCCAAACCTGGACACAAACTCCAACCTGGGCCACGTCGGATCCTCGCCCTGACTTCAGACACAGGACATCTCCTTTCAACCGCTGCAGAATGGGCCTCCATTGCCCTCGCCCTGAAACCTGACCCCTCACTTTGGTTCTCAGATTTCTGTCGTGCCACTCCTGGCCCACAAGCCCTCCAGCCTGGGAACACCGGAGCCATAAGGCAGCACTCTGCCTGCCCACCAGCAGAACAACGTTGCCCTCTGGCGCTGCCAGAGACCCCAATGAGGCACAACCTGCACTTCACTAGACGGCACCCCATTTATCTAGGCAGCCCTGGGCACTAATGCTCTCTCTGACAGAGCCTGGGCTGGAACTCCTGACACACCCAAACTGCTGGCCCCAATTCCAGCCTATGGGACCCACCACGGCCTTAGGCCCTCGACTAGTCCCAACCTGTTTTTTTAGGCTTCCGAACCTCGACCTTATCTCCAAGCACTACACAGTGGTGGTAGCCCAGGGGCAGAAATCAGAACACCTCCGGGCCCTGGCAGGAAACCTTGCTGTTGGCACGGTGTCCAATCTTCAGGGCGGGGAAACCAGCGTGGGCCATTAGGCCACGCCCATGCTTGAGGGCCACTTCAGGCACAGACACGCATTGGGACCCTCAGGGTGAGCCCTGAGCTCAAGGGAGGCTTCTCAGGGGCTGGACCGTGAGCCCGCCTATGGGGCTGGCCACGCCCTGAGGCAACCCAACCTCACCAGAGGTCAGCTGTACCCAGGGCTCTGCTCTGGGATCCCTCTTCTGGAGGGACACCGGGGGCAGAGAACAGGACTCCTCCCATCTCATAGAATGACCCAAAGCACCTGGTAGCCTGGCCAAATCCCCAGAGTGACAGTCTGGTCCATGGCGCCAGAGACCACCCCTCCATGCAACGGCCATCCAGGACACCAAATGCAGAGACACAAGCCTGAGCACCTGCCTCACATCCCCCCTTCCTGCCTATCCTGACGAGCTCCCCTCACGGAATGCAGATGCCACCTGCCAGAACCAAGGCACCAACCTGAGCCCGAGGACGTGATTTCAGACTTCTTGCCCCACAGCCATGGCCCACACACGCTCCAGACGGGGGCCCCTGGAACCACACCGCACTCCAGGGCCTGCCCTCTCCAAGGGAACTCTGCCCGTCCCATGGCCCACAACCCTACAGATTAGGGGAACCTGCCATGGCCCAGCGACCATCCCTAGAGTGGAGATCGCCATGCAGCAGCCGCGGCGATCTCTCCCAAGGTGAGCAACTACCTCCACTCAGAAAAGCAGACGGATGCCCCACAAAGACAAGACCGGCGCACACAGGACGCTAGACCCTCCTCGGAATCCTCGCTTGCGTCTCCAGGCGTCTCTCCTCAGAGCCCTGTTTCCAATACTGGGCTCTGGGCGTGGCCCGGGGCACCAATTGGGGCACAACTCGTCTGCCCATGGCAAACGTGCTCTTTGGAGCTGTGAAAACCCTCCATTTCGGACGTCATTTCACGGCCCCAGAGCCACCGACTCATTCCAAGGTGTCCATGGACACAGAACCCCATTAGGACCCATCCTCAGGAGAGTCCATTTCAACGCAGGCAGCCGCTGGGTTGCTCCGCCAGAGCCTGCAGGTGGAAAGTAGCTGAATGCTAGGAGTCAGTGGTCATGCGTGCCGGCTTGCCCAGGCACCCATCCTTCAAAGCCTGTTCTCGACTTGTTCCCTAGGGGTCATCGTGGAGCCATCCAACAGGACACGATTGTCACGCAGAAGGTCCCCTGGCGGATTGAGCATCTCCCAACACCCAGCGTGGGAAGTCCTCCATGGTCTCATGAGCCCCGTCCGCCTGCCTGAAGGGGCCTCCGTGAACACAAACCCCAAGCGGAGCCAATGTCGGATCCTCGCCCTGCCTTCTGATGCAAGAGATCTGCATTCAGCCTTTGCCCAGTGGGTGGCCGGACCTTCGCCCCATCACCTGACCCTAGCTTGTGTTCTCCACTTCTGTCCTCACACTCCTGGCCCACGAGCCCTCTCGATTGGGATTCCGGAGCCACAACGCGGCACTCGGCCTGCCCACCAGGGGAAAAAGGTTGCCTCTGGGTCTGTCCAGAGACCCCCAATAAGGATCAACCATTACGCCACCGGACAGCACCCCAGTTATTTGGGCTGCCCTTTGCACTCATGGTCTCTCGACCCAGCTGACCTCAGCCAGGCACACCAACACCCAGACAGCTGGCCACACAGCCAGCAGCTTGCACCCGCCCTGGCCTTAGGCCATCATCTCTTCCCAGCCTGGTTGTTCAGGCTTCAAAACCTAGACCTCATCTCCAATTACTGCACAGGGCTGGACCTGATGCCTAAATTAGAACTCATCTTCGCCCCTGGCAGGATAGGTTGCTGTTGGCATGCTGCCCACCTTCACGGTAGGAGAAACCAGCACGGGCCAGGAGGCCGGGCTCAGGGTGGAGGGCCGCCTGAGGCCCAAACAGGCATTGGGACACTCAGTGTGAGCCTCGGGCTCCAGTGAGGCTTCTCCCTGGATGGATCAAGAGGCCCCATAGAGCAATTGCCAGGCCCCTCGGTCCCCAAAGCTAACCAGGGGAGGGTTTTCCACTGCCCTGTACCCAGGACTCCCCTCTGGAATCCCTCTTTCGGAGGGACCCCAGAGCCAGAAAACAGGACTCCTCCCATCGCAGAGAATGAACACCAACTCTGGGGAGCCTGGCCCAATCCCCAGAGAGGGAGACTCCTCCAAGGCCCATGAGGCCAGCCCTCCATTCCACGGTCATGCTTGACCCCAGATCCAGAGAAACCAGCCTGACCCACCGTCTCACACTCACCCTTCCTTCCTATCCCCAGGAGCTGCCTTCATGGTCTGCAGATTGAGTCTTCCATACCCTCGGCCGCTAACCCAAGAGGAGTTTGTGTTTTCAGGTTCTGTCCCCACAGCCCTGGCCCCAAGGCGGAGGCCCCTGCAGCCACACCACAGCACTGGGTCCGCCCCCGCCATGGAAACTGTGCCCGAGCCATTGGCCACAACCCTACCGATCAGGAGACATCTCCAAGGTCTCCGAGGCCATCGCAAGAGTGGAGGCCGCCCTGGACAAACTGGGACGATCTGACACAAGCTGAGCGATGACCTCCACTCAGACATGCAGACGGATGCCCCCAGACACAGAAGCCAGGCCCCTAGGACCTGATAGGAACCTTGCTTTTGTTTCCAGGCTTCTATCCTCGGAGGCCTGCTGTCCAATACAAGCAGAAGGGGGTTTCCTGAGGCTCTCCTCCGAACACCGCTCATCTCCCCGTGGGAAACGTGCTCTTTTGGAGCTGTGTCCATCCCTGCGACTAGGAGAATCCTTTCGGGCCCCAGAGCCACCGCTCCATTCCAACGTCTCCATGGACACAAACCCACATTATGACCCATCTTCAGGAGAGTCCGTTTCAACTCCGACCCCCTGGGAGCTCTTCCAGAGCCAGCAGATCGACCCTGCCTTGTGCTAGCAGACAATGGGAAGGTCAGGTGGGTGGCCCCGGCATCCATCCTTAGAACCAGGCTCTCCAGTCTTTCCGGATGGGGCGTCGTGGAGCCATTCCAAAGGAAACGAAGGCCCGGCACAAGGAATCCTGGCAGTTGGGAGCATCTCCCAACTGCCAGCGTGGCATACCTCCATGGTCATAGGAGGCACTCCTCTTCATCCAAGGCCAAACCTGGACACAAACTCCAACCTGGGCCACGTCGGATCCTCGCCCTGACTTCAGACACAGGACATCTCCTTTCAACCGCTGCAGAATGGGCCTCCATTGCCCTCGCCCTGAAACCTGACCCCTCACTTTGGTTCTCAGATTTCTGTCGTGCCACTCCTGGCCCACAAGCCCTCCAGCCTGCGAACACCGGAGCCATAAGGCAGCACTCTGCCTGCCCACCAGCAGAACAACGTTGCCCTCTGGCGCTGCCAGAGACCCCAATGAGGCACAACCTGCACTTCACTAGACGGCACCCCATTTATCTAGGCAGCCCTGGGCACTAATGCTCTCTCTGACAGAGCCTGGGCTGGAACTCCTGACACACCCAAACTGCTGGCCCCAATTCCAGCCTATGGGACCCACCACGGCCTTAGGCCCTCGACTAGTCCCAACCTGTTTTTTTAGGCTTCCGAACCTCGACCTTATCTCCAAGCACTACACAGTGGTGGTAGCCCAGGGGCAGAAATCAGAACACCTCCGGGCCCTGGCAGGAAACCTTGCTGTTGGCACGGTGTCCAATCTTCAGGGCGGGGAAACCAGCGTGGGCCATTAGGCCACGCCCATGCTTGAGGGCCACTTCAGGCACAGACACGCATTGGGACCCTCAGGGTGAGCCCTGAGCTCAAGGGAGGCTTCTCAGGGGCTGGACCGTGAGCCCGCCTATGGGGCTGGCCACGCCCTGAGGCAACCCAACCTCACCAGAGGTCACCTGTACCCAGGGCTCTGCTCTGGGATCCCTCTTCTGGAGGGACACCGGGGGCAGAGAACAGGACTCCTCCCATCTCATAGAATGACCCAAAGCACCTGGTAGCCTGGCCAAATCCCCAGAGTGACAGTCTGGTCCATGGCGCCAGAGACCACCCCTCCATGCAACGGCCATCCAGGACACCAAATGCAGAGACACAAGCCTGAGCACCTGCCTCACATCCCCCCTTCCTGCCTATCCTGACGAGCTCCCCTCACGGAATGCAGATGCCACCTGCCAGAACCAAGGCACCAACCTGAGCCCGAGGACGTGATTTCAGACTTCTTGCCCCACAGCCATGGCCCACACACGCTCCAGACGGGGGCCCCTGGAACCACACCGCACTCCAGGGCCTGCCCTCTCCAAGGGAACTCTGCCCGTCCCATGGCCCACAACCCTACAGATTAGGGGAACCTGCCATGGCCCAGCGACCATCCCTAGAGTGGAGATCGCCATGCACCAGCCGCGGCGATCTCTCCCAAGGTGAGCAACTACCTCCACTCAGAAAAGCAGACGGATGCCCCACAAAGACAAGACCGGCGCACACAGGACGCTAGACCCTCCTCGGAATCCTCGCTTGCGTCTCCAGGCGTCTCTCCTCAGAGCCCTGTTTCCAATACTGGGCTCTGGGCGTGGCCCGGGGCACCAATTGGGGCACAACTCGTCTGCCCATGGCAAACGTGCTCTTTGGAGCTGTGAAAACCCTCCATTTCGGACGTCATTTCACGGCCCCAGAGCCACCGACTCATTCCAAGGTGTCCATGGACACAGAACCCCATTAGGACCCATCCTCAGGAGAGTCCATTTCAACGCAGGCAGCCGCTGGGTTGCTCCGCCAGAGCCTGCAGGTGGAAAGTAGCTGAATGCTAGGAGTCAGTGGTCATGCGTGCCGGCTTGCCCAGGCACCCATCCTTCAAAGCCTGTTCTCGACTTGTTCCCTAGGGGTCATCGTGGAGCCATCCAACAGGACACGATTGTCACGCAGAAGGTCCCCTGGCGGATTGAGCATCTCCCAACACCCAGCGTGGGAAGTCCTCCATGGTCTCATGAGCCCCGTCCGCCTGCCTGAAGGGGCCTCCGTGAACACAAACCCCAAGCGGAGCCAATGTCGGATCCTCGCCCTGCCTTCTGATGCAAGAGATCTGCATTCAGCCTTTGCCCAGTGGGTGGCCGGACCTTCGCCCCATCACCTGACCCTAGCTTGTGTTCTCCACTTCTGTCCTCACACTCCTGGCCCACGAGCCCTCTCGATTGGGATTCCGGAGCCACAACGCGGCACTCGGCCTGCCCACCAGGGGAAAAAGGTTGCCTCTGGGTCTGTCCAGAGACCCCCAATAAGGATCAACCATTACGCCACCGGACAGCACCCCAGTTATTTGGGCTGCCCTTTGCACTCATGGTCTCTCGACCCAGCTGACCTCAGCCAGGCACACCAACACCCAGACAGCTGGCCACACAGCCAGCAGCTTGCACCCGCCCTGGCCTTAGGCCATCATCTCTTCCCAGCCTGGTTGTTCAGGCTTCAAAACCTAGACCTCATCTCCAATTACTGCACAGGGCTGGACCTGATGCCTAAATTAGAACTCATCTTCGCCCCTGGCAGGATAGGTTGCTGTTGGCATGCTGCCCACCTTCACGGTAGGAGAAACCAGCACGGGCCAGGAGGCCGGGCTCAGGGTGGAGGGCCGCCTGAGGCCCAAACAGGCATTGGGACACTCAGTGTGAGCCTCGGGCTCCAGTGAGGCTTCTCCCTGGATGGATCAAGAGGCCCCATAGAGCAATTGCCAGGCCCCTCGGTCCCCAAAGCTAACCAGGGGAGGGTTTTCCACTGCCCTGTACCCAGGACTCCCCTCTGGAATCCCTCTTTCGGAGGGACCCCAGAGCCAGAAAACAGGACTCCTCCCATCGCAGAGAATGAACACCAACTCTGGGGAGCCTGGCCCAATCCCCAGAGAGGGAGACTCCTCCAAGGCCCATGAGGCCAGCCCTCCATTCCACGGTCATGCTTGACCCCAGATCCAGAGAAACCAGCCTGACCCACCGTCTCACACTCACCCTTCCTTCCTATCCCCAGGAGCTGCCTTCATGGTCTGCAGATTGAGTCTTCCATACCCTCGGCCGCTAACCCAAGAGGAGTTTGTGTTTTCAGGTTCTGTCCCCACAGCCCTGGCCCCAAGGCGGAGGCCCCTGCAGCCACACCACAGCACTGGGTCCGCCCCCGCCATGGAAACTGTGCCCGAGCCATTGGCCACAACCCTACCGATCAGGAGACATCTCCAAGGTCTCCGAGGCCATCGCAAGAGTGGAGGCCGCCCTGGACAAACTGGGACGATCTGACACAAGCTGAGCGATGACCTCCACTCAGACATGCAGACGGATGCCCCCAGACACAGAAGCCAGGCCCCTAGGACCTGATAGGAACCTTGCTTTTGTTTCCAGGCTTCTATCCTCGGAGGCCTGCTGTCCAATACAAGCAGAAGGGGGTTTCCTGAGGCTCTCCTCCGAACACCGCTCATCTCCCCGTGGGAAACGTGCTCTTTTGGAGCTGTGTCCATCCCTGCGACTAGGAGAATCCTTTCGGGCCCCAGAGCCACCGCTCCATTCCAACGTCTCCATGGACACAAACCCACATTATGACCCATCTTCAGGAGAGTCCGTTTCAACTCCGACCCCCTGGGAGCTCTTCCAGAGCCAGCAGATCGACCCTGCCTTGTGCTAGCAGACAATGGGAAGGTCAGGTGGGTGGCCCCGGCATCCATCCTTAGAACCAGGCTCTCCAGTCTTTCCGGATGGGGCGTCGTGGAGCCATTCCAAAGGAAACGAAGGCCCGGCACAAGGAATCCTGGCAGTTGGGAGCATCTCCCAACTGCCAGCGTGGCATACCTCCATGGTCATAGGAGGCACTCCTCTTCATCCAAGGCCAAACCTGGACACAAACTCCAACCTGGGCCACGTCGGATCCTCGCCCTGACTTCAGACACAGGACATCTCCTTTCAACCGCTGCAGAATGGGCCTCCATTGCCCTCGCCCTGAAACCTGACCCCTCACTTTGGTTCTCAGATTTCTGTCGTGCCACTCCTGGCCCACAAGCCCTCCAGCCTGCGAACACCGGAGCCATAAGGCAGCACTCTGCCTGCCCACCAGCAGAACAACGTTGCCCTCTGGCGCTGCCAGAGACCCCAATGAGGCACAACCTGCACTTCACTAGACGGCACCCCATTTATCTAGGCAGCCCTGGGCACTAATGCTCTCTCTGACAGAGCCTGGGCTGGAACTCCTGACACACCCAAACTGCTGGCCCCAATTCCAGCCTATGGGACCCACCACGGCCTTAGGCCCTCGACTAGTCCCAACCTGTTTTTTTAGGCTTCCGAACCTCGACCTTATCTCCAAGCACTACACAGTGGTGGTAGCCCAGGGGCAGAAATCAGAACACCTCCGGGCCCTGGCAGGAAACCTTGCTGTTGGCACGGTGTCCAATCTTCAGGGCGGGGAAACCAGCGTGGGCCATTAGGCCACGCCCATGCTTGAGGGCCACTTCAGGCACAGACACGCATTGGGACCCTCAGGGTGAGCCCTGAGCTCAAGGGAGGCTTCTCAGGGGCTGGACCGTGAGCCCGCCTATGGGGCTGGCCACGCCCTGAGGCAACCCAACCTCACCAGAGGTCACCTGTACCCAGGGCTCTGCTCTGGGATCCCTCTTCTGGAGGGACACCGGGGGCAGAGAACAGGACTCCTCCCATCTCATAGAATGACCCAAAGCACCTGGTAGCCTGGCCAAATCCCCAGAGTGACAGTCTGGTCCATGGCGCCAGAGACCACCCCTCCATGCAACGGCCATCCAGGACACCAAATGCAGAGACACAAGCCTGAGCACCTGCCTCACATCCCCCCTTCCTGCCTATCCTGACGAGCTCCCCTCACGGAATGCAGATGCCACCTGCCAGAACCAAGGCACCAACCTGAGCCCGAGGACGTGATTTCAGACTTCTTGCCCCACAGCCATGGCCCACACACGCTCCAGACGGGGGCCCCTGGAACCACACCGCACTCCAGGGCCTGCCCTCTCCAAGGGAACTCTGCCCGTCCCATGGCCCACAACCCTACAGATTAGGGGAACCTGCCATGGCCCAGCGACCATCCCTAGAGTGGAGATCGCCATGCACCAGCCGCGGCGATCTCTCCCAAGGTGAGCAACTACCTCCACTCAGAAAAGCAGACGGATGCCCCACAAAGACAAGACCGGCGCACACAGGACGCTAGACCCTCCTCGGAATCCTCGCTTGCGTCTCCAGGCGTCTCTCCTCAGAGCCCTGTTTCCAATACCGGGCTCTGGGCGTGGCCCGGGGCACCAATTGGGGCACAACTCGTCTGCCCATGGCAAACGTGCTCTTTGGAGCTGTGAAAACCCTCCATTTCGGACGTCATTTCACGGCCCCAGAGCCACCGACTCATTCCAAGGTGTCCATGGACACAGAACCCCATTAGGACCCATCCTCAGGAGAGTCCATTTCAACGCAGGCAGCCGCTGGGTTGCTCCGCCAGAGCCTGCTGGTGGAAAGTAGCTGAATGCTAGGAGTCAGTGGTCATGCGTGCCGGCTTGCCCAGGCACCCATCCTTCAAAGCCTGTTCTCGACTTGTTCCCTAGGGGTCATCGTGGAGCCATCCAACAGGACACGATTGTCACGCAGAAGGTCCCCTGGCGGATTGAGCATCTCCCAACACCCAGCGTGGGAAGTCCTCCATGGTCTCATGAGCCCCGTCCGCCTGCCTGAAGGGGCCTCCGTGAACACAAACCCCAAGCGGAGCCAATGTCGGATCCTCGCCCTGCCTTCTGATGCAAGAGATCTGCATTCAGCCTTTGCCCAGTGGGTGGCCGGACCTTCGCCCCATCACCTGACCCTAGCTTGTGTTCTCCACTTCTGTCCTCACACTCCTGGCCCACGAGCCCTCTCGATTGGGATTCCGGAGCCACAACGCGGCACTCGGCCTGCCCACCAGGGGAAAAAGGTTGCCTCTGGGTCTGCCCAGAGACCCCCAATAAGGATCAACCATTACGCCACCGGACAGCACCCCAGTTATTTGGGCTGCCCTTTGCACTCATGGTCTCTCGACCCAGCTGACCTCAGCCAGGCACACCAACACCCAGACAGCTGGCCACACAGCCAGCAGCTTGCACCCGCCCTGGCCTTAGGGCATCATCTCTTCCCAGCCTGGTTGTTCAGGCTTCAAAACCTAGACCTCATCTCCAATTACTGCACAGGGCTGGACCTGATGCCTAAATTAGAACTCATCTTCGCCCCTGGCAGGATAGGTTGCTGTTGGCATGCTGCCCACCTTCACGGTAGGAGAAACCAGCACGGGCCAGGAGGCCGGGCTCAGGGTGGAGGGCCGCCTGAGGCCCAAACAGGCATTGGGACACTCAGTGTGAGCCTCGGGCTCCAGTGAGGCTTCTCCCTGGATGGATCAAGAGGCCCCATAGAGCAATTGCCAGGCCCCTCGGTCCCCAAAGCTAACCAGGGGAGGGTTTTCCACTGCCCTGTACCCAGGACTCCCCTCTGGAATCCCTCTTTCGGAGGGACCCCAGAGCCAGAAAACAGGACTCCTCCCGTCGCAGAGAATGAACACCAACTCTGGGGAGCCTGGCCCAATCCCCAGAGAGGGAGACTCCTCCAAGGCCCATGAGGCCAGCCCTCCATTCCACGGTCATGCTTGACCCCAGATCCAGAGAAACCAGCCTGACCCACCGTCTCACACTCACCCTTCCTTCCTATCCCCAGGAGCTGCCTTCATGGTCTGCAGATTGAGTCTTCCATACCCTCGGCCGCTAACCCAAGAGGAGTTTGTGTTTTCAGGTTCTGTCCCCACAGCCCTGGCCCCAAGGCGGAGGCCCCTGCAGCCACACCACAGCACTGGGTCCGCCCCCGCCATGGAAACTGTGCCCGAGCCATTGGCCACAACCCTACCGATCAGGAGACATCTCCAAGGTCTCCGAGGCCATCGCAAGAGTGGAGGCCGCCCTGGACAAACTGGGACGATCTGACACAAGCTGAGCGATGACCTCCACTCAGACATGCAGACGGATGCCCCCAGACACAGAAGCCAGGCCCCTAGGACCTGATAGGAACCTTGCTTTTGTTTCCAGGCTTCTATCCTCGGAGGCCTGCTGTCCAATACAAGCAGAAGGGGGTTTCCTGAGGCTCTCCTCCGAACACCGCTCATCTCCCCGTGGGAAACGTGCTCTTTTGGAGCTGTGTCCATCCCTGCGACTAGGAGAATCCTTTCGGGCCCCAGAGCCACCGCTCCATTCCAACGTCTCCATGGACACAAACCCACATTATGACCCATCTTCAGGAGAGTCCGTTTCAACTCCGACCCCCTGGGAGCTCTTCCAGAGCCAGCAGATCGACCCTGCCTTGTGCTAGCAGACAATGGGAAGGTCAGGTGGGTGGCCCCGGCATCCATCCTTAGAACCAGGCTCTCCAGTCTTTCCGGATGGGGCGTCGTGGAGCCATTCCAAAGGAAACGAAGGCCCGGCACAAGGAATCCTGGCAGTTGGGAGCATCTCCCAACTGCCAGCGTGGCATACCTCCATGGTCATAGGAGGCACTCCTCTTCATCCAAGGCCAAACCTGGACACAAACTCCAACCTGGGCCACGTCGGATCCTCGCCCTGACTTCAGACACAGGACATCTCCTTTCAACCGCTGCAGAATGGGCCTCCATTGCCCTCGCCCTGAAACCTGACCCCTCACTTTGGTTCTCAGATTTCTGTCGTGCCACTCCTGGCCCACAAGCCCTCCAGCCTGCGAACACCGGAGCCATAAGGCAGCACTCTGCCTGCCCACCAGCAGAACAACGTTGCCCTCTGGCGCTGCCAGAGACCCCAATGAGGCACAACCTGCACTTCACTAGACGGCACCCCATTTATCTAGGCAGCCCTGGGCACTAATGCTCTCTCTGACAGAGCCTGGGCTGGAACTCCTGACACACCCAAACTGCTGGCCCCAATTCCAGCCTATGGGACCCACCACGGCCTTAGGCCCTCGACTAGTCCCAACCTGTTTTTTTAGGCTTCCGAACCTCGACCTTATCTCCAAGCACTACACAGTGGTGGTAGCCCAGGGGCAGAAATCAGAACACCTCCGGGCCCTGGCAGGAAACCTTGCTGTTGGCACGGTGTCCAATCTTCAGGGCGGGGAAACCAGCGTGGGCCATTAGGCCACGCCCATGCTTGAGGGCCACTTCAGGCACAGACACGCATTGGGACCCTCAGGGTGAGCCCTGAGCTCAAGGGAGGCTTCTCAGGGGCTGGACCGTGAGCCCGCCTATGGGGCTGGCCACGCCCTGAGGCAACCCAACCTCACCAGAGGTCACCTGTACCCAGGGCTCTGCTCTGGGATCCCTCTTCTGGACGGACACCGGGGGCAGAGAACAGGACTCCTCCCATCTCATAGAATGACCCAAAGCACCTGGTAGCCTGGCCAAATCCCCAGAGTGACAGTCTGGTCCATGGCGCCAGAGACCACCCCTCCATGCAACGGCCATCCAGGACACCAAATGCAGAGACACAAGCCTGAGCACCTGCCTCACATCCCCCCTTCCTGCCTATCCTGACGAGCTCCCCTCACGGAATGCAGATGCCACCTGCCAGAACCAAGGCACCAACCTGAGCCCGAGGACGTGATTTCAGACTTCTTGCCCCACAGCCATGGCCCACACACGCTCCAGACGGGGGCCCCTGGAACCACACCGCACTCCAGGGCCTGCCCTCTCCAAGGGATCTCTGCCCGTCCCATGGCCCACAACCCTACAGATTAGGGGAACCTGCCATGGCCCAGCGACCATCCCTAGAGTGGAGATCGCCATGCACCAGCCGCGGCGATCTCTCCCAAGGTGAGCAACTACCTCCACTCAGAAAAGCAGACGGATGCCCCACAAAGACAAGACCGGCGCACACAGGACGCTAGACCCTCCTCGGAATCCTCGCTTGCGTCTCCAGGCGTCTCTCCTCAGAGCCCTGTTTCCAATACCGGGCTCTGGGCGTGGCCCGGGGCACCAATTGGGGCACCACTCGTCTGCCCATGGCAAACGTGCTCTTTGGAGCTGTGAAAACCCTCCATTTCGGACGTCATTTCACGGCCCCAGAGCCACCGACTCATTCCAAGGTGTCCATGGACACAGAACCCCATTAGGACCCATCCTCAGGAGAGTCCATTTCAACGCAGGCAGCCGCTGGGTTGCTCCGCCAGAGCCTGCAGGTGGAAAGTAGCTGAATGCTAGGAGTCAGTGGTCATGCGTGCCGGCTTGCCCAGGCACCCATCCTTCAAAGCCTGTTCTCGACTTGTTCCCTAGGGGTCATCGTGGAGCCATCCAACAGGACACGATTGTCACGCAGAAGGTCCCCTGGCGGATTGAGCATCTCCCAACACCCAGCGTGGGAAGTCCTCCATGGTCTCATGAGCCCCGTCCGCCTGCCTGAAGGGGCCTCCGTGAACACAAACCCCAAGCGGAGCCAATGTCGGATCCTCGCCCTGCCTTCTGATGCAAGAGATCTGCATTCAGCCTTTGCCCAGTGGGTGGCCGGACCTTCGCCCCATCACCTGACCCTAGCTTGTGTTCTCCACTTCTGTCCTCACACTCCTGGCCCACGAGCCCTCTCGATTGGGATTCCGGAGCCACAACGCGGCACTCGGCCTGCCCACCAGGGGAAAAACGGTTGCCTCTGGGTCTGCCCAGAGACCCCCAATAAGGATCAACCATTACGCCACCGGACAGCACCCCAGTTATTTGGGCTGCCCTTTGCACTCATGGTCTCTCGACCCAGCTGACCTCAGCCAGGCACACCAACACCCAGACAGCTGGCCACACAGCCAGCAGCTTGCACCCGCCCTGGCCTTAGGCCATCATCTCTTCCCAGCCTGGTTGTTTAGGCTTCAAAACCTAGACCTCATCTCCAATTACTGCACAGGGCTGGACCTGATGCCTAAATTAGAACTCATCTTCACCCCTGGCAGGATAGGTTGCTGTTGGCATGCTGCCCACCTTCACGGTAGGAGAAACCAGCACGGGCCAGGAGGCCGGGCTCAGGGTGGAGGGCCGCCTGAGGCCCAAACAGGCATTGGGACACTCAGTGTGAGCCTCGGGCTCCAGTGAGGCTTCTCCCTGGATGGATCAAGAGGCCCCATAGAGCAATTGCCAGGCCCCTCGGTCCCCAAAGCTAACCAGGGGAGGGTTTTCCACTGCCCTGTACCCAGGACTCCCCTCTGGAATCCCTCTTTCGGAGGGACCCCAGAGCCAGAAAACAGGACTCCTTCCGTCGCAGAGAATGAACACCAACTCTGGGGAGCCTGGCCCAATCTACCAGAGAGGGAGACTCCTCCAAGGCCCATGAGGCCAGCCCTCCATTCCACGGTCATGCTTGACCCCAGATCCAGAGAAACCAGCCTGACCCACCGTCTCACACTCGCCCTTCCTTCCTATCCCCAGGAGCTGCCTTCATGGTCTGCAGATTGAGTCTTCCATACCCTCGGCCGCTAACCCAAGAGGAGTTTGTGTTTTCAGGTTCTGTCCCCACAGCCCTGGCCCCAAGGCGGAGGCCCCTGCAGCCACACCACAGCACTGGGTCCGCCCCCGCCATGGAAACTGTGCCCGAGCCATTGGCCACAACCCTACCGATCAGGAGACATCTCCAAGGTCTCCGAGGCCATCGCAAGAGTGGAGGCCGCCCTGGACAAACTGGGACGATCTGACACAAACTGAGCGATGACCTCCACTCAGACATGCAGACGGATGCCCCCAGACACAGAAGCCAGGCCCCTAGGACCTGATAGGAACCTTGCTTTTGTTTCCAGGCATCTATCCTCGGAGGCCTGCTGTCCAATACAAGCAGAAGGGGGTTTCCTGAGGCTCTCCTCCGAACACCGCTCATCTCCCCGTGGGAAACGTGCTCTTTTGGAGCTGTGTCCAACCCTCCGACTAGGAGAATCCTTTCGGGCCCCAGAGCCACCGCTCCATTCCAACGTCTCCATGGACACAAACCCACATTATGACCCATCTTCAGGAGAGTCCGTTTCAACTCCAACCCCCTGGGAGCTCCTCCAGAGCCAGCAGGTCGACCCTGCCTTGTGCTAACAGACAATGGAAAGGTCAGATGGGTGGCCCCGGCATCCATCCTTAGAACCAGGCTCTCCAGTCTTTCCGGATGGGGCGTCGTGGAGCCATTCCAAAGGAAACGAAGGCCCGGCACAAGGAATCCTGGCAGTTGGGAGCATCTCCCAACTGCCAGCGTGGCATACCTCCATGGCCATAGGAGGCACTCCTCTTCATCCAAGGCCAAACCTGGACACAAACTCCAACCTGGGCCACGTCGGATCCTCGCCCTGACTTCAGACACAGGACATCTCCTTTCAACCGCTGCAGAATGGGCCTCCATTGCCCTCGCCCTGAAACCTGACCCCTCACTTTGGTTCTCAGATTGCTGTCGTGCCACTCCTGGCCCACAAGCCCTCCAGCCTGGGAACACCGCAGCCATAAGGCAGCACTCTGCCTGCCCACCAGCAGAACAACGTTGCCCTCTGGCGCTGCCAGAGACCCCAATGAGGCACAACCTGCACTTCACTAGACGGCACCCCATTTATCTAGGCAGCCCTGGGCACTAATGCTCTCTCTGACAGAGCCTGGGCTGGAACTCCTGACACACCTGACTACTGGCCCCAATTCCAGCCTATGGGACCCACCATGGCCTTAGGCCCTCGACTAGTCCCAACCTGTTTTTTTAGGCTTCCGGACCTCGACCTTATCTCCAAGCACCACACAGTGGTGGTAGCCCAGGGGCAGAAATCAGATCACCTCCGGGCCCCTGGCAGGAAACCTTGCTGTTGGCACGGTGTCCAATCTTCAGGGCGGGGAAACCAGCGTGGGCCATTAGGCCACGCCCATGCTTGAGGGCCACTTCAGGCACAGACACGCATTGGGACCCTCAGGGTGAGCCCTGAGCTCAAGGGAGGCTTCTCAGGGGCTGGACCGTGAGCCCGCCTATGGGGCTGGCCACGCCCTGAGGCAACCCATCCTCACCAGAGGTCACCTGTACCCAGGGCTCTGCTCTGGGATCCCTCTTCTGGAGGGACACCGGGGGCAGAGAACAGGACTCCTCCCATCTCATAGAATGACCCATAGAAAGCACCTGGTAGCCTGGCCAAATCCCCAGAGTGACAGTCTGGTCCATGGCGCCAGAGACCACCCCTCCATGCAACGGCCATCCAGGACACCAAATGCAGAGACACAAGCCTGAGCACCTGCCTCACATCCCCCCTTCCTGCCTATCCTGACGAGCTCCCCTCACGGAATGCAGATGCCACCTGCCAGAACCAAGGCACCAACCTAAGCCCGAGGACGTGATTTCAGACTTCTTGCCCCACAGCCATGGCCCACACACGCTCCAGACGGGGGCCCCTGGAACCACACCGCACTCCAGGGCCTGCCCTCTCCAAGGGATCTCTGCCCGTCCCATGGCCCACAACCCTACAGATTAGGGGAACCTGCCATGGCCCAGCGACCATCCCTAGAGTGGAGATCGCCATGCACCAGTCGCGGCGATCTCTTCCAAGGTGAGCAACTACCTCCACTCAGAAAAGCAGACGGATGCCCCACAAAGACAAGACCGGCGCACACAGGACGGTAGACCTCCTCGGAATCCTCGCTTGCGTCTCCAGGCGTCTCTCCTCAGAGCCCTGTTTCCAATACCGGGCTCTGGGCGTGGCCCGGGGCACCAATTGGGGCACCACTCGTCTGCCCATGGCAAACGTGCTCTTTGGAGCTGTGAAAACCCTCCATTTCGGACGTCATTTCACGGCCCCAGAGCCACCGACTCATTCCAAGGTGTCCATGGACACAGAACCCCATTAGGACCCATCCTCAGGAGAGTCCATTTCAACGCAACCAGCCGCTGGGTTGCTCCGCCAGAGCCTGCAGGTGGAAAGTAGCTGAATGCTAGGAGTCAGTGGTCATGCGTGCCGGCTTGCCCAGGCACCCATCCTTCAAAGCCTGTTCTCGACTTGTTCCCTAGGGGTCATCGTGGAGCCATCCAACAGGACACGATTGTCACGCAGAAGGTCCCCTGGCGGATTGAGCATCTCCCAACACCCAGCGTGGGAAGTCCTCCATGGTCTCATGAGCCCTGTCCGCCTGCCTGAAGGGGCCTCCGTGAACACAAACCCCAAGCGGAGCCAATGTCGGATCCTCGCCCTGCCTTCTGATGCAAGAGATCTGCATTCAGCCTTTGCCCAGTGGGTGGCCGGACCTTCGCCCCATCACCTGACCCTAGCTTGTGTTCTCCACTTCTGTCCTCACACTCCTGGCCCACGAGCCCTCTCGATTGGGATTCCGGAGCCACAACGCGGCACTCGGCCTGCCCACCAGGGGAAAAACGGTTGCCTCTGGGTCTGCCCAGAGACCCCCAATAAGGATCAACCATTACGCCACCGGACAGCACCCCAGTTATTTGGGCTGCCCTTTGCACTCATGGTCTCTCGACCCAGCTGACCTCAGCCAGGCACACCAACACCCAGACAGCTGGCCACACAGCCAGCAGCTTGCACCCGCCCTGGCCTTAGGCCATCATCTCTTCCCAGCCTGGTTGTTCAGGCTTCAAAACCTAGACCTCATCTCCAATTACTGCACAGGGCTGGACCTGATGCCTAAATTAGAACTCATCTTCGCCCCTGGCAGGATAGGTTGCTGTTGGCATGCTGCCCACCTTCACGGTAGGAGAAACCAGCACGGGCCAGGAGGCCGGGCTCAGGGTGGAGGGCCGCCTGAGGCCCAAACAGGCATTGGGACACTCAGTGTGAGCCTCGGGCTCCAGTGAGGCTTCTCCCTGGATGGATCAAGAGGCCCCATAGAGCAATTGCCAGGCCCCTCGGTCCCCAAAGCTAACCAGGGGAGGGTTTTCCACTGCCCTGTACCCAGGACTCCCCTCTGGAATCCCTCTTTCGGAGGGACCCCAGAGCCAGAAAACAGGACTCCTTCCATCGCAGAGAATGAACACCAACTCTGGGGAGCCTGGCCCAATCCCCAGAGAGGGAGACTCCTCCAAGGCCCATGAGGCCAGCCCTCCATTCCACGGTCATGCTTGACCCCAGATCCAGAGAAACCAGCCTGACCCACCGTCTCACACTCACCCTTCCTTCCTATCCCCAGGAGCTGCCTTCATGGTCTGCAGATTGAGTCTTCCATACCCTCGGCCGCTAACCCAAGAGGAGTTTGTGTTTTCAGGTTCTGTCCCCACAGCCCTGGCCCCAAGGCGGAGGCCCCTGCAGCCACACCACAGCACTGGGTCCGCCCCCGCCATGGAAACTGTGCCCGAGCCATTGGCCACAACCCTACCGATCAGGAGACATCTCCAAGGTCTCCGAGGCCATCGCAAGAGTGGAGGCCGCCCTGGACAAACTGGGACGATCTGACACAAGCTGAGCGATGACCTCCACTCAGACATGCAGACGGATGCCCCCAGACACAGAAGCCAGGCCCCTAGGACCTGATAGGAACCTTGCTTTTGTTTCCAGGCTTCTATCCTCGGAGGCCTGCTGTCCAATACAAGCAGAAGGGGGTTTCCTGAGGCTCTCCTCCGAACACCGCTCATCTCCCCGTGGGAAACGTGCTCTTTTGGAGCTGTGTCCATCCCTGCGACTAGGAGAATCCTTTCGGGCCCCAGAGCCACCGCTCCATTCCAACGTCTCCATGGACACAAACCCACATTATGACCCATCTTCAGGAGAGTCCGTTTCAACTCTGACCCCCTGGGAGCTCTTCCAGAGCCAGCAGATCGACCCTGCCTTGTGCTAGCAGACAATGGGAAGGTCAGGTGGGTGGCCCCGGCATCCATCCTTAGAACCAGGCTCTCCAGTCTTTCCGGATGGGGCGTCGTGGAGCCATTCCAAAGGAAACGAAGGCCCGGCACAAGGAATCCTGGCAGTTGGGAGCATCTCCCAACTGCCAGCGTGGCACACCTCCATGGCCATAGGAGGCACTCCTCTTCATCCAAGGCCAAACCTGGACACAAACTCCAACCTGGGCCACGTCGGATCCTCGCCCTGACTTCAGACACAGGACATCTCCTTTCAACCGCTGCAGAATGGGCCTCCATTGCCCTCGCCCTGAAACCTGACCCCTCACTTTGGTTCTCAGATTGCTGTCGTGCCACTCCTGGCCCACAAGCCCTCCAGCCTGGGAACACCGCAGCCATAAGGCAGCACTCTGCCTGCCCACCAGCAGAACAACGTTGCCCTCTGGCGCTGCCAGAGACCCCAATGAGGCACAACCTGCACTTCACTAGACGGCACCCCATTTATCTAGGCAGCCCTGGGCACTAATGCTCTCTCTGACAGAGCCTGGGCTGGAACTCCTGACACACCTGACTACTGGCCCCAATTCCAGCCTATGGGACCCACCACGGCCTTAGGCCCTCGACTAGTCCCAACCTGTTTTTTTAGGCTTCCGGACCTCGACCTTATCTCCAAGCACCACACAGTGGTGGTAGCCCAGGGGCAGAAATCAGAACACCTCCCGGCCCCTGGCAGGAAACCTTGCTGTTGGCACGGTGTCCAATCTTCAGGGCGGGGAAACCAGCGTGGGCCATTAGGCCACGCCCATGCTTGAGGGCCACTTCAGGCACAGACACGCATTGGGACCCTCAGGGTGAGCCCTGAGCTCAAGGGAGGCTTCTCAGGGGCTGGACCGTGAGCCCGCCTATGGGGCTGGCCACGCCCTGAGGCAACCCAACCTCACCAGAGGTCACCTGTACCCAGGGCTCTGCTCTGGGATCCCTCTTCTGGACGGACACCGGGGGCAGAGAACAGGACTCCTCCCATCTCATAGAATGACCCATAGAAAGCACCTGGTAGCCTGGCCAAATCCCCAGAGTGACAGTCTGGTCCATGGCGCCAGAGACCACCCCTCCATGCAACGGCCATCCAGGACACCAAATGCAGAGACACAAGCCTGAGCACCTGCCTCACATCCCCCCTTCCTGCCTATCCTGACGAGCTCCCCTCACGGAATGCAGATGCCACCTGCCAGAACCAAGGCACCAACCTAAGCCCGAGGACGTGATTTCAGACTTCTTGCCCCACAGCCATGGCCCACACACGCTCCAGACGGGGGCCCCTGGAACCACACCGCACTCCAGGGCCTGCCCTCTCCAAGGGATCTCTGCCCGTCCCATGGCGCACAACCCTACAGATTAGGGGAACCTGCCATGGCCCAGCGACCATCCCTAGAGTGGAGACCGCCATGCACCAGTCGCGGCGATCTCTCCGAAGGTGAGCAACTACCTCCACTCAGAAAAGCAGACGGATGCCCCACAAAGACAAGACCGGCGCACACAGGACGGTAGACCCTCCTCGGAATCCTCGCTTGCGTCTCCAGGCGTCTCTCCTCAGAGCCCTGTTTCCAATACCGGGCTCTGGGCGTGGCCCGGGGCACCAATTGGGGCACCACTCGTCTGCCCATGGCAAACGTGCTCTTTGGAGCTGTGAAAACCCTCCATTTCGGACGTCATTTCACGGCCCCAGAGCCACCGACTCATTCCAAGGTGTCCATGGACACAGAACCCCATTAGGACCCATCCTCAGGAGAGTCCATTTCAACGCAGCCAGCCGCTGGGTTGCTCCGCCAGAGCCTGCAGGTGGAAAGTAGCTGAATGCTAGGAGTCAGTGGTCATGCGTGCCGGCTTGCCCAGGCACCCATCCTTCAAAGCCTGTTCTCGACTTGTTCCCTAGGGGTCATCGTGGAGCCATCCAACAGGACACGATTGTCACGCAGAAGGTCCCCTGGCGGATTGAGCATCTCCCAACACCCAGCGTGGGAAGTCCTCCATGGTCTCATGAGCCCCGTCCGCCTGCCTGAAGGGGCCTCCGTGAGCACAAACCTCAAGCGGAGCCAATGTCGGATCCTCGCCCTGCCTTCTGATGCAAGAGATCTGCATTCAGCCTTTGCCCAGTGGGTGGCCGGACCTTCGCCCCATCACCTGACCCTAGCTTGTGTTCTCCACTTCTGTCCTCACACTCCTGGCCCACGAGCCCTCTCGATTGGGATTCCGGAGCCACAACGCGGCACTCGGCCTGCCCACCAGGGGAAAAAGGTTGCCTCTGGGTCTGTCCAGAGACCCCCAATAAGGATCAACCATTACGCCACCGGACAGCACCCCAGTTATTTGGGCTGCCCTTTGCACTCATGGTCTCTCGACCCAGCTGACCTCAGCCAGGCACACCAACACCCAGACAGCTGGCCACACAGCCAGCCGCTTGCACCCGCCCTGGCCTTAGGCCATCATCTCTTCCCAGCCTGGTTGTTCAGGCTTCAAAACCTAGACCTCATCTCCAATTACTGCACAGGGCTGGACCTGATGCCTAAATTAGAACTCATCTTCGCCCCTGGCAAGATAGGTTGCTGTTGGCATGCTGCCCACCTTCACGGTAGGAGAAACCAGCACGGGCCAGGAGGCCGGGCTCAGGGTGGAGGGCCGCCTGAGGCCCAAACAGGCATTGGGACACTCAGTGTGAGCCTCGGGCTCCAGTGAGGCTTCTCCCTGGATGGATCAAGAGGCCCCATAGAGCAATTGCCAGGCCCCTCGGTCCCCAAAGCTAACCAGGGGAGGGTTTTCCACTGCCCTGTACCCAGGACTCCCCTCTGGAATCCCTCTTTCGGAGGGACCCCAGAGCCAGAAAACAGGACTCCTCCCATCGCAGAGAATGAACACCAACTCTGGGGAGCCTGGCCCAATCCCCAGAGAGGGAGACTCCTCCAAGGCCCATGAGGCCAGCCCTCCATTCCACGGTCATGCTTGACCCCAGATCCAGAGAAACCAGCCTGACCCACCGTCTCACACTCACCCTTCCTTCCTATCCCCAGGAGCTGCCTTCATGGTCTGCAGATTGAGTCTTCCATACCCTCGGCCGCTAACCCAAGAGGAGTTTGTGTTTTCAGGTTCTGTCCCCACAGCCCTGGCCCCAAGGCGGAGGCCCCTGCAGCCACACCACAGCACTGGGTCCGCCCCCGCCATGGAAACTGTGCCCGAGCCATTGGCCACAACCCTACCGATCAGGAGACATCTCCAAGGTCTCCGAGGCCATCGCAAGAGTGGAGGCCGCCCTGGACAAACTGGGACGATCTGACACAAGCTGAGCGATGACCTCCACTCAGACATGCAGACGGATGCCCCCAGACACAGAAGCCAGGCCCCTAGGACCTGATAGGAACCTTGCTTTTGTTTCCAGGCTTCTATCCTCGGAGGCCTGCTGTCCAATACAAGCAGAAGGGGGTTTCCTGAGGCTCTCCTCCGAACACCGCTCATCTCCCCGTGGGAAACGTGCTCTTTTGGAGCTGTGTCCATCCCTGCGACTAGGAGAATCCTTTCGGGCCCCAGAGCCACCGCTCCATTCCAACGTCTCCATGGACACAAACCCACATTATGACCCATCTTCAGGAGAGTCCGTTTCAACTCCGACCCCCTGGGAGCTCTTCCAGAGCCAGCAGATCGACCCTGCCTTGTGCTAGCAGACAATGGGAAGGTCAGGTGGGTGGCCCCGGCATCCATCCTTAGAACCAGGCTCTCCAGTCTTTCCGGATGGGGCGTCGTGGAGCCATTCCAAAGGAAACGAAGGCCCGGCACAAGGAATCCTGGCAGTTGGGAGCATCTCCCAACTGCCAGCGTGGCATACCTCCATGGTCATAGGAGGCACTCCTCTTCATCCAAGGCCAAACCTGGACACAAACTCCAACCTGGGCCACGTCGGATCCTCGCCCTGACTTCAGACACAGGACATCTCCTTTCAACCGCTGCAGAATGGGCCTCCATTGCCCTCGCCCTGAAACCTGACCCCTCACTTTGGTTCTCAGATTGCTGTCGTGCCACTCTTGGCCCACAAGCCCTCCAGCCTGGGAACACCGGAGCCATAAGGCAGCACTCTGCCTGCCCACCAGCAGAACAACGTTGCCCTCTGGCGCTGCCAGAGACCCCAATGAGGCACAACCTGCACTTCACTAGACGGCACCCCATTTATCTAGGCAGCCCTGGGCACTAATGCTCTCTCTGACAGAGCCTGGGCTGGAACTCCTGACACACCCAAACTGCTGGCCCCAATTCCAGCCTATGGGACCCACCACGGCCTTAGGCCCTCGACTAGTCCCAACCTGTTTTTTTAGGCTTCCGAACCTCGACCTTATCTCCAAGCACTACACAGTGGTGGTAGCCCAGGGGCAGAAATCAGAACACCTCCCGGCCCCTGGCAGGAAACCTTGCTGTTGGCACGGTGTCCAATCTTCAGGGCGGGGAAACCAGCGTGGGCCATTAGGCCACGCCCATGCTTGAGGGCCACTTCAGGCACAGACACGCATTGGGACCCTCAGGGTGAGCCCTGAGCTCAAGGGAGGCTTCTCAGGGGCTGGACCGTGAGCCCGCCTATGGGGCTGGCCACGCCCTGAGGCAACCCAACCTCACCAGAGGTCACCTGTACCCAGGGCTCTGCTCTGGGATCCCTCTTCTGGACGGACACCGGGGGCAGAGAACAGGACTCCTCCCATCTCATAGAATGACCCATAGAAAGCACCTGGTAGCCTGGCCAAATCCCCAGAGTGACAGTCTGGTCCATGGCGCCAGAGACCACCCCTCCATGCAACGGCCATCCAGGACACCAAATGCAGAGACACAAGCCTGAGCACCTGCCTCACATCCCCCCTTCCTGCCTATCCTGACGAGCTCCCCTCACGGAATGCAGATGCCACCTGCCAGAACCAAGGCACCAACCTGAGCCCGAGGACGTGATTTCAGACTTCTTGCCCCACAGCCATGGCCCACACACGCTCCAGACGGGGGCCCCTGGAACCACACCGCACTCCAGGGCCTGCCCTCTCCAAGGGAACTCTGCCCGTCCCATGGCCCACAACCCTACAGATTAGGGGAACCTGCCATGGCCCAGCGACCATCCCTAGAGTGGAGATCGCCATGCACCAGCCGCGGCGATCTCTCCCAAGGTGAGCAACTACCTCCACTCAGAAAAGCAGACGGATGCCCCACAAAGACAAGACCGGCGCACACAGGACGCTAGACCCTCCTCGGAATCCTCGCTTGCGTCTCCAGGCGTCTCTCCTCAGAGCCCTGTTTCCAATACTGGGCTCTGGGCGTGGCCCGGGGCACCAATTGGGGCACAACTCGTCTGCCCATGGCAAACGTGCTCTTTGGAGCTGTGAAAACCCTCCATTTCGGACGTCATTTCACGGCCCCAGAGCCACCGACTCATTCCAAGGTGTCCATGGACACAGAACCCCATTAGGACCCATCCTCAGGAGAGTCCATTTCAACGCAGGCAGCCGCTGGGTTGCTCCGCCAGAGCCTGCAGGTGGAAAGTAGCTGAATGCTAGGAGTCAGTGGTCATGCGTGCCGGCTTGCCCAGGCACCCATCCTTCAAAGCCTGTTCTCGACTTGTTCCCTAGGGGTCATCGTGGAGCCATCCAACAGGACACGATTGTCACGCAGAAGGTCCCCTGGCGGATTGAGCATCTCCCAACACCCAGCGTGGGAAGTCCTCCATGGTCTCATGAGCCCCGTCCGCCTGCCTGAAGGGGCCTCCGTGAACACAAACCCCAAGCGGAGCCAATGTCGGATCCTCGCCCTGCCTTCTGATGCAAGAGATCTGCATTCAGCCTTTGCCCAGTGGGTGGCCGGACCTTCGCCCCATCACCTGACCCTAGCTTGTGTTCTCCACTTCTGTCCTCACACTCCTGGCCCACGAGCCCTCTCGATTGGGATTCCGGAGCCACAACGCGGCACTCGGCCTGCCCACCAGGGGAAAAAGGTTGCCTCTGGGTCTGTCCAGAGACCCCCAATAAGGATCAACCATTACGCCACCGGACAGCACCCCAGTTATTTGGGCTGCCCTTTGCACTCATGGTCTCTCGACCCAGCTGACCTCAGCCAGGCACACCAACACCCAGACAGCTGGCCACACAGCCAGCCGCTTGCACCCGCCCTGGCCTTAGGCCATCATCTCTTCCCAGCCTGGTTGTTCAGGCTTCAAAACCTAGACCTCATCTCCAATTACTGCACAGGGCTGGACCTGATGCCTAAATTAGAACTCATCTTCGCCCCTGGCAGGATAGGTTGCTGTTGGCATGCTGCCCACCTTCACGGTAGGAGAAACCAGCACGGGCCAGGAGGCCGGGCTCAGGGTGGAGGGCCGCCTGAGGCCCAAACAGGCATTGGGACACTCAGTGTGAGCCTCGGGCTCCAGTGAGGCTTCTCCCTGGATGGATCAAGAGGCCCCATAGAGCAATTGCCAGGCCCCTCGGTCCCCAAAGCTAACCAGGGGAGGGTTTTCCACTGCCCTGTACCCAGGACTCCCCTCTGGAATCCCTCTTTCGGAGGGACCCCAGAGCCAGAAAACAGGACTCCTCCCATCGCAGAGAATGAACACCAACTCTGGGGAGCCTGGCCCAATCCCCAGAGAGGGAGACTCCTCCAAGGCCCATGAGGCCAGCCCTCCATTCCACGGTCATGCTTGACCCCAGATCCAGAGAAACCAGCCTGACCCACCGTCTCACACTCACCCTTCCTTCCTATCCCCAGGAGCTGCCTTCATGGTCTGCAGATTGAGTCTTCCATACCCTCGGCCGCTAACCCAAGAGGAGTTTGTGTTTTCAGGTTCTGTCCCCACAGCCCTGGCCCCAAGGCGGAGGCCCCTGCAGCCACACCACAGCACTGGGTCCGCCCCCGCCATGGAAACGGTGCCCGAGCCATTGGCCACAACCCTACCGATCAGGAGACATCTCCAAGGTCTCCGAGGCCATCGCAAGAGTGGAGGCCGCCCTGGACAAACTGGGACGATCTGACACAAGCTGAGCGATGACCTCCACTCAGACATGCAGACGGATGCCCCCAGACACAGAAGCCAGGCCCCTAGGACCTGATAGGAACCTTGCTTTTGTTTCCAGGCTTCTATCCTCGGAGGCCTGCTGTCCAATACAAGCAGAAGGGGGTTTCCTGAGGCTCTCCTCCGAACACCGCTCATCTCCCCGTGGGAAACGTGCTCTTTTGGAGCTGTGTCCATCCCTGCGACTAGGAGAATCCTTTCGGGCCCCAGAGCCACCGCTCCATTCCAACGTCTCCATGGACACAAACCCACATTATGACCCATCTTCAGGAGAGTCCGTTTCAACTCCGACCCCCTGGGAGCTCTTCCAGAGCCAGCAGATCGACCCTGCCTTGTGCTAGCAGACAATGGGAAGGTCAGGTGGGTGGCCCCGGCATCCATCCTTAGAACCAGGCTCTCCAGTCTTTCCGGATGGGGCGTCGTGGAGCCATTCCAAAGGAAACGAAGGCCCGGCACAAGGAATCCTGGCAGTTGGGAGCATCTCCCAACTGCCAGCGTGGCATACCTCCATGGTCATAGGAGGCACTCCTCTTCATCCAAGGCCAAACCTGGACACAAACTCCAACCTGGGCCACGTCGGATCCTCGCCCTGACTTCAGACACAGGACATCTCCTTTCAACCGCTGCAGAATGGGCCTCCATTGCCCTCGCCCTGAAACCTGACCCCTCACTTTGGTTCTCAGATTTCTGTCGTGCCACTCTTGGCCCACAAGCCCTCCAGCCTGGGAACACCGGAGCCATAAGGCAGCACTCTGCCTGCCCACCAGCAGAACAACGTTGCCCTCTGGCGCTGCCAGAGACCCCAATGAGGCACAACCTGCACTTCACTAGACGGCACCCCATTTATCTAGGCAGCCCTGGGCACTAATGCTCTCTCTGACAGAGCCTGGGCTGGAACTCCTGACACACCCAAACTGCTGGCCCCAATTCCAGCCTATGGGACCCACCACGGCCTTAGGCCCTCGACTAGTCCCAACCTGTTTTTTTAGGCTTCCGAACCTCGACCTTATCTCCAAGCACTACACAGTGGTGGTAGCCCAGGGGCAGAAATCAGAACACCTCCGGGCCCTGGCAGGAAACCTTGCTGTTGGCACGGTGTCCAATCTTCAGGGCGGGGAAACCAGCGTGGGCCATTAGGCCACGCCCATGCTTGAGGGCCACTTCAGGCACAGACACGCATTGGGACCCTCAGGGTGAGCCCTGAGCTCAAGGGAGGCTTCTCAGGGGCTGGACCGTGAGCCCGCCTATGGGGCTGGCCACGCCCTGAGGCAACCCAACCTCACCAGAGGTCACCTGTACCCAGGGCTCTGCTCTGGGATCCCTCTTCTGGAGGGACACCGGGGGCAGAGAACAGGACTCCTCCCATCTCATAGAATGACCCAAAGCACCTGGTAGCCTGGCCAAATCCCCAGAGTGACAGTCTGGTCCATGGCGCCAGAGACCACCCCTCCATGCAACGGCCATCCAGGACACCAAATGCAGAGACACAAGCCTGAGCACCTGCCTCACATCCCCCCTTCCTGCCTATCCTGACGAGCTCCCCTCACGGAATGCAGATGCCACCTGCCAGAACCAAGGCACCAACCTGAGCCCGAGGACGTGATTTCAGACTTCTTGCCCCACAGCCATGGCCCACACACGCTCCAGACGGGGGCCCCTGGAACCACACCGCACTCCAGGGCCTGCCCTCTCCAAGGGAACTCTGCCCGTCCCATGGCCCACAACCCTACAGATTAGGGGAACCTGCCATGGCCCAGCGACCATCCCTAGAGTGGAGATCGCCATGCACCAGCCGCGGCGATCTCTCCCAAGGTGAGCAACTACCTCCACTCAGAAAAGCAGACGGATGCCCCACAAAGACAAGACCGGCGCACACAGGACGCTAGACCCTCCTCGGAATCCTCGCTTGCGTCTCCAGGCGTCTCTCCTCAGAGCCCTGTTTCCAATACTGGGCTCTGGGCGTGGCCCGGGGCACCAATTGGGGCACAACTCGTCTGCCCATGGCAAACGTGCTCTTTGGAGCTGTGAAAACCCTCCATTTCGGACGTCATTTCACGGCCCCAGAGCCACCGACTCATTCCAAGGTGTCCATGGACACAGAACCCCATTAGGACCCATCCTCAGGAGAGTCCATTTCAACGCAGGCAGCCGCTGGGTTGCTCCGCCAGAGCCTGCAGGTGGAAAGTAGCTGAATGCTAGGAGTCAGTGGTCATGCGTGCCGGCTTGCCCAGGCACCCATCCTTCAAAGCCTGTTCTCGACTTGTTCCCTAGGGGTCATCGTGGAGCCATCCAACAGGACACGATTGTCACGCAGAAGGTCCCCTGGCGGATTGAGCATCTCCCAACACCCAGCGTGGGAAGTCCTCCATGGTCTCATGAGCCCCGTCCGCCTGCCTGAAGGGGCCTCCGTGAACACAAACCCCAAGCGGAGCCAATGTCGGATCCTCGCCCTGCCTTCTGATGCAAGAGATCTGCATTCAGCCTTTGCCCAGTGGGTGGCCGGACCTTCGCCCCATCACCTGACCCTAGCTTGTGTTCTCCACTTCTGTCCTCACACTCCTGGCCCACGAGCCCTCTCGATTGGGATTCCGGAGCCACAACGCGGCACTCGGCCTGCCCACCAGGGGAAAAAGGTTGCCTCTGGGTCTGTCCAGAGACCCCCAATAAGGATCAACCATTACGCCACCGGACAGCACCCCAGTTATTTGGGCTGCCCTTTGCACTCATGGTCTCTCGACCCAGCTGACCTCAGCCAGGCACACCAACACCCAGACAGCTGGCCACACAGCCAGCAGCTTGCACCCGCCCTGGCCTTAGGCCATCATCTCTTCCCAGCCTGGTTGTTCAGGCTTCAAAACCTAGACCTCATCTCCAATTACTGCACAGGGCTGGACCTGATGCCTAAATTAGAACTCATCTTCGCCCCTGGCAGGATAGGTTGCTGTTGGCATGCTGCCCACCTTCACGGTAGGAGAAACCAGCACGGGCCAGGAGGCCGGGCTCAGGGTGGAGGGCCGCCTGAGGCCCAAACAGGCATTGGGACACTCAGTGTGAGCCTCGGGCTCCAGTGAGGCTTCTCCCTGGATGGATCAAGAGGCCCCATAGAGCAATTGCCAGGCCCCTCGGTCCCCAAAGCTAACCAGGGGAGGGTTTTCCACTGCCCTGTACCCAGGACTCCCCTCTGGAATCCCTCTTTCGGAGGGACCCCAGAGCCAGAAAACAGGACTCCTCCCATCGCAGAGAATGAACACCAACTCTGGGGAGCCTGGCCCAATCCCCAGAGAGGGAGACTCCTCCAAGGCCCATGAGGCCAGCCCTCCATTCCACGGTCATGCTTGACCCCAGATCCAGAGAAACCAGCCTGACCCACCGTCTCACACTCACCCTTCCTTCCTATCCCCAGGAGCTGCCTTCATGGTCTGCAGATTGAGTCTTCCATACCCTCGGCCGCTAACCCAAGAGGAGTTTGTGTTTTCAGGTTCTGTCCCCACAGCCCTGGCCCCAAGGCGGAGGCCCCTGCAGCCACACCACAGCACTGGGTCCGCCCCCGCCATGGAAACTGTGCCCGAGCCATTGGCCACAACCCTACCGATCAGGAGACATCTCCAAGGTCTCCGAGGCCATCGCAAGAGTGGAGGCCGCCCTGGACAAACTGGGACGATCTGACACAAGCTGAGCGATGACCTCCACTCAGACATGCAGACGGATGCCCCCAGACACAGAAGCCAGGCCCCTAGGACCTGATAGGAACCTTGCTTTTGTTTCCAGGCTTCTATCCTCGGAGGCCTGCTGTCCAATACAAGCAGAAGGGGGTTTCCTGAGGCTCTCCTCCGAACACCGCTCATCTCCCCGTGGGAAACGTGCTCTTTTGGAGCTGTGTCCATCCCTGCGACTACGAGAATCCTTTCGGGCCCCAGAGCCACCGCTCCATTCCAACGTCTCCATGGACACAAACCCACATTATGACCCATCTTCAGGAGAGTCCGTTTCAACTCCGACCCCCTGGGAGCTCTTCCAGAGCCAGCAGATCGACCCTGCCTTGTGCTAGCAGACAATGGGAAGGTCAGGTGGGTGGCCCCGGCATCCATCCTTAGAACCAGGCTCTCCAGTCTTTCCGGATGGGGCGTCGTGGAGCCATTCCAAAGGAAACGAAGGCCCGGCACAAGGAATCCTGGCAGTTGGGAGCATCTCCCAACTGCCAGCGTGGCATACCTCCATGGTCATAGGAGGCACTCCTCTTCATCCAAGGCCAAACCTGGACACAAACTCCAACCTGGGCCACGTCGGATCCTCGCCCTGACTTCAGACACAGGACATCTCCTTTCAACCGCTGCAGAATGGGCCTCCATTGCCCTCGCCCTGAAACCTGACCCCTCACTTTGGTTCTCAGATTTCTGTCGTGCCACTCCTGGCCCACAAGCCCTCCAGCCTGCGAACACCGGAGCCATAAGGCAGCACTCTGCCTGCCCACCAGCAGAACAACGTTGCCCTCTGGCGCTGCCAGAGACCCCAATGAGGCACAACCTGCACTTCACTAGACGGCACCCCATTTATCTAGGCAGCCCTGGGCACTAATGCTCTCTCTGACAGAGCCTGGGCTGGAACTCCTGACACACCCAAACTGCTGGCCCCAATTCCAGCCTATGGGACCCACCACGGCCTTAGGCCCTCGACTAGTCCCAACCTGTTTTTTTAGGCTTCCGAACCTCGACCTTATCTCCAAGCACTACACAGTGGTGGTAGCCCAGGGGCAGAAATCAGAACACCTCCGGGCCCTGGCAGGAAACCTTGCTGTTGGCACGGTGTCCAATCTTCAGGGCGGGGAAACCAGCGTGGGCCATTAGGCCACGCCCATGCTTGAGGGCCACTTCAGGCACAGACACGCATTGGGACCCTCAGGGTGAGCCCTGAGCTCAAGGGAGGCTTCTCAGGGGCTGGACCGTGAGCCCGCCTATGGGGCTGGCCACGCCCTGAGGCAACCCAACCTCACCAGAGGTCACCTGTACCCAGGGCTCTGCTCTGGGATCCCTCTTCTGGAGGGACACCGGGGGCAGAGAACAGGACTCCTCCCATCTCATAGAATGACCCAAAGCACCTGGTAGCCTGGCCAAATCCCCAGAGTGACAGTCTGGTCCATGGCGCCAGAGACCACCCCTCCATGCAACGGCCATCCAGGACACCAAATGCAGAGACACAAGCCTGAGCACCTGCCTCACATCCCCCCTTCCTGCCTATCCTGACGAGCTCCCCTCACGGAATGCAGATGCCACCTGCCAGAACCAAGGCACCAACCTGAGCCCGAGGACGTGATTTCAGACTTCTTGCCCCACAGCCATGGCCCACACACGCTCCAGACGGGGGCCCCTGGAACCACACCGCACTCCAGGGCCTGCCCTCTCCAAGGGAACTCTGCCCGTCCCATGGCCCACAACCCTACAGATTAGGGGAACCTGCCATGGCCCAGCGACCATCCCTAGAGTGGAGATCGCCATGCACCAGCCGCGGCGATCTCTCCCAAGGTGAGCAACTACCTCCACTCAGAAAAGCAGACGGATGCCCCACAAAGACAAGACCGGCGCACACAGGACGCTAGACCCTCCTCGGAATCCTCGCTTGCGTCTCCAGGCGTCTCTCCTCAGAGCCCTGTTTCCAATACTGGGCTCTGGGCGTGGCCCGGGGCACCAATTGGGGCACCACTCGTCTGCCCATGGCAAACGTGCTCTTTGGAGCTGTGAAAACCCTCCATTTCGGACGTCATTTCACGGCCCCAGAGCCACCGACTCATTCCAAGGTGTCCATGGACACAGAACCCCATTAGGACCCATCCTCAGGAGAGTCCATTTCAACGCAGGCAGCCGCTGGGTTGCTCCGCCAGAGCCTGCAGGTGGAAAGTAGCTGAATGCTAGGAGTCAGTGGTCATGCGTGCCGGCTTGCCCAGGCACCCATCCTTCAAAGCCTGTTCTCGACTTGTTCCCTAGGGGTCATCGTGGAGCCATCCAACAGGACACGATTGTCACGCAGAAGGTCCCCTGGCGGATTGAGCATCTCCCAACACCCAGCGTGGGAAGTCCTCCATGGTCTCATGAGCCCCGTCCGCCTGCCTGAAGGGGCCTCCGTGAACACAAACCCCAAGCGGAGCCAATGTCGGATCCTCGCCCTGCCTTCTGATGCAAGAGATCTGCATTCAGCCTTTGCCCAGTGGGTGGCCGGACCTTCGCCCCATCACCTGACCCTAGCTTGTGTTCTCCACTTCTGTCCTCACACTCCTGGCCCACGAGCCCTCTCGATTGGGATTCCGGAGCCACAACGCGGCACTCGGCCTGCCCACCAGGGGAAAAAGGTTGCCTCTGGGTCTGTCCAGAGACCCCCAATAAGGATCAACCATTACGCCACCGGACAGCACCCCAGTTATTTGGGCTGCCCTTTGCACTCATGGTCTCTCGACCCAGCTGACCTCAGCCAGGCACACCAACACCCAGACAGCTGGCCACACAGCCAGCAGCTTGCACCCGCCCTGGCCTTAGGGCATCATCTCTTCCCAGCCTGGTTGTTCAGGCTTCAAAACCTAGACCTCATCTCCAATTACTGCACAGGGCTGGACCTGATGCCTAAATTAGAACTCATCTTCGCCCCTGGCAGGATAGGTTGCTGTTGGCATGCTGCCCACCTTCACGGTAGGAGAAACCAGCACGGGCCAGGAGGCCGGGCTCAGGGTGGAGGGCCGCCTGAGGCCCAAACAGGCATTGGGACACTCAGTGTGAGCCTCGGGCTCCAGTGAGGCTTCTCCCTGGATGGATCAAGAGGCCCCATAGAGCAATTGCCAGGCCCCTCGGTCCCCAAAGCTAACCAGGGGAGGGTTTTCCACTGCCCTGTACCCAGGACTCCCCTCTGGAATCCCTCTTTCGGAGGGACCCCAGAGCCAGAAAACAGGACTCCTCCCATCGCAGAGAATGAACACCAACTCTGGGGAGCCTGGCCCAATCCCCAGAAAGGGAGACTCCTCCAAGGCCCATGAGGCCAGCCCTCCATTCCACGGTCATGCTTGACCCCAGATCCAGAGAAACCAGCCTGACCCACCGTCTCACACTCACCCTTCCTTCCTATCCCCAGGAGCTGCCTTCATGGTCTGCAGATTGAGTCTTCCATACCCTCGGCCGCTAACCCAAGAGGAGTTTGTGTTTTCAGGTTCTGTCCCCACAGCCCTGGCCCCAAGGCGGAGGCCCCTGCAGCCACACCACAGCACTGGGTCCGCCCCCGCCATGGAAACTGTGCCCGAGCCATTGGCCACAACCCTACCGATCAGGAGACATCTCCAAGGTCTCCGAGGCCATCGCAAGAGTGGAGGCCGCCCTGGACAAACTGGGACGATCTGACACAAGCTGAGCGATGACCTCCACTCAGACATGCAGACGGATGCCCCCAGACACAGAAGCCAGGCCCCTAGGACCTGATAGGAACCTTGCTTTTGTTTCCAGGCTTCTATCCTCGGAGGCCTGCTGTCCAATACAAGCAGAAGGGGGTTTCCTGAGGCTCTCCTCCGAACACCGCTCATCTCCCCGTGGGAAACGTGCTCTTTTGGAGCTGTGTCCATCCCTGCGACTAGGAGAATCCTTTCGGGCCCCAGAGCCACCGCTCCATTCCAACGTCTCCATGGACACAAACCCACATTATGACCCATCTTCAGGAGAGTCCGTTTCAACTCCGACCCCCTGGGAGCTCTTCCAGAGCCAGCAGATCGACCCTGCCTTGTGCTAGCAGACAATGGGAAGGTCAGGTGGGTGGCCCCGGCATCCATCCTTAGAACCAGGCTCTCCAGTCTTTCCGGATGGGGCGTCGTGGAGCCATTCCAAAGGAAACGAAGGCCCGGCACAAGGAATCCTGGCAGTTGGGAGCATCTCCCAACTGCCAGCGTGGCATACCTCCATGGTCATAGGAGGCACTCCTCTTCATCCAAGGCCAAACCTGGACACAAACTCCAACCTGGGCCACGTCGGATCCTCGCCCTGACTTCAGACACAGGACATCTCCTTTCAACCGCTGCAGAATGGGCCTCCATTGCCCTCGCCCTGAAACCTGACCCCTCACTTTGGTTCTCAGATTTCTGTCGTGCCACTCCTGGCCCACAAGCCCTCCAGCCTGCGAACACCGGAGCCATAAGGCAGCACTCTGCCTGCCCACCAGCAGAACAACGTTGCCCTCTGGCGCTGCCAGAGACCCCAATGAGGCACAACCTGCACTTCACTAGACGGCACCCCATTTATCTAGGCAGCCCTGGGCACTAATGCTCTCTCTGACAGAGCCTGGGCTGGAACTCCTGACACACCCAAACTGCTGGCCCCAATTCCAGCCTATGGGACCCACCACGGCCTTAGGCCCTCGACTAGTCCCAACCTGTTTTTTTAGGCTTCCGAACCTCGACCTTATCTCCAAGCACTACACAGTGGTGGTAGCCCAGGGGCAGAAATCAGAACACCTCCGGGCCCTGGCAGGAAACCTTGCTGTTGGCACGGTGTCCAATCTTCAGGGCGGGGAAACCAGCGTGGGCCATTAGGCCACGCCCATGCTTGAGGGCCACTTCAGGCACAGACACGCATTGGGACCCTCAGGGTGAGCCCTGAGCTCAAGGGAGGCTTCTCAGGGGCTGGACCGTGAGCCCGCCTATGGGGCTGGCCACGCCCTGAGGCAACCCAACCTCACCAGAGGTCACCTGTACCCAGGGCTCTGCTCTGGGATCCCTCTTCTGGAGGGACACCGGGGGCAGAGAACAGGACTCCTCCCATCTCATAGAATGACCCAAAGCACCTGGTAGCCTGGCCAAATCCCCAGAGTGACAGTCTGGTCCATGGCGCCAGAGACCACCCCTCCATGCAACGGCCATCCAGGACACCAAATGCAGAGACACAAGCCTGAGCACCTGCCTCACATCCCCCCTTCCTGCCTATCCTGACGAGCTCCCCTCACGGAATGCAGATGCCACCTGCCAGAACCAAGGCACCAACCTAAGCCCGAGGACGTGATTTCAGACTTCTTGCCCCACAGCCATGGCCCACACACGCTCCAGACGGGGGCCCCTGGAACCACACCGCACTCCAGGGCCTGCCCTCTCCAAGGGAACTCTGCCCGTCCCATGGCCCACAACCCTACAGATTAGGGGAACCTGCCATGGCCCAGCGACCATCCCTAGAGTGGAGATCGCCATGCACCAGCCGCGGCGATCTCTCCCAAGGTGAGCAACTACCTCCACTCAGAAAAGCAGACGGATGCCCCACAAAGACAAGACCGGCGCACACAGGACGCTAGACCCTCCTCGGAATCCTCGCTTGCGTCTCCAGGCGTCTCTCCTCAGAGCCCTGTTTCCAATACCGGGCTCTGGGCGTGGCCCGGGGCACCAATTGGGGCACCACTCGTCTGCCCATGGCAAACGTGCTCTTTGGAGCTGTGAAAACCCTCCATTTCGGACGTCATTTCACGGCCCCAGAGCCACCGACTCATTCCAAGGTGTCCATGGACACAGAACCCCATTAGGACCCATCCTCAGGAGAGTCCATTTCAACGCAGGCAGCCGCTGGGTTGCTCCGCCAGAGCCTGCTGGTGGAAAGTAGCTGAATGCTAGGAGTCAGTGGTCATGCGTGCCGGCTTGCCCAGGCACCCATCCTTCAAAGCCTGTTCTCGACTTGTTCCCTAGGGGTCATCGTGGAGCCATCCAACAGGACACGATTGTCACGCAGAAGGTCCCCTGGCGGATTGAGCATCTCCCAACACCCAGCGTGGGAAGTCCTCCATGGTCTCATGAGCCCCGTCCGCCTGCCTGAAGGGGCCTCCGTGAACACAAACCCCAAGCGGAGCCAATGTCGGATCCTCGCCCTGCCTTCTGATGCAAGAGATCTGCATTCAGCCTTTGCCCAGTGGGTGGCCGGACCTTCGCCCCATCACCTGACCCTAGCTTGTGTTCTCCACTTCTGTCCTCACACTCCTGGCCCACGAGCCCTCTCGATTGGGATTCCGGAGCCACAACGCGGCACTCGGCCTGCCCACCAGGGGAAAAAGGTTGCCTCTGGGTCTGTCCAGAGACCCCCAATAAGGATCAACCATTACGCCACCGGACAGCACCCCAGTTATTTGGGCTGCCCTTTGCACTCATGGTCTCTCGACCCAGCTGACCTCAGCCAGGCACACCAACACCCAGACAGCTGGCCACACAGCCAGCAGCTTGCACCCGCCCTGGCCTTAGGGCATCATCTCTTCCCAGCCTGGTTGTTCAGGCTTCAAAACCTAGACCTCATCTCCAATTACTGCACAGGGCTGGACCTGATGCCTAAATTAGAACTCATCTTCGCCCCTGGCAGGATAGGTTGCTGTTGGCATGCTGCCCACCTTCACGGTAGGAGAAACCAGCACGGGCCAGGAGGCCGGGCTCAGGGTGGAGGGCCGCCTGAGGCCCAAACAGGCATTGGGACACTCAGTGTGAGCCTCGGGCTCCAGTGAGGCTTCTCCCTGGATGGATCAAGAGGCCCCATAGAGCAATTGCCAGGCCCCTCGGTCCCCAAAGCTAACCAGGGGAGGGTTTTCCACTGCCCTGTACCCAGGACTCCCCTCTGGAATCCCTCTTTCGGAGGGACCCCAGAGCCAGAAAACAGGACTCCTCCCGTCGCAGAGAATGAACACCAACTCTGGGGAGCCTGGCCCAATCCCCAGAGAGGGAGACTCCTCCAAGGCCCATGAGGCCAGCCCTCCATTCCACGGTCATGCTTGACCCCAGATCCAGAGAAACCAGCCTGACCCACCGTCTCACACTCACCCTTCCTTCCTATCCCCAGGAGCTGCCTTCATGGTCTGCAGATTGAGTCTTCCATACCCTCGGCCGCTAACCCAAGAGGAGTTTGTGTTTTCAGGTTCTGTCCCCACAGCCCTGGCCCCAAGGCGGAGGCCCCTGCAGCCACACCACAGCACTGGGTCCGCCCCCGCCATGGAAACTGTGCCCGAGCCATTGGCCACAACCCTACCGATCAGGAGACATCTCCAAGGTCTCCGAGGCCATCGCAAGAGTGGAGGCCGCCCTGGACAAACTGGGACGATCTGACACAAGCTGAGCGATGACCTCCACTCAGACATGCAGACGGATGCCCCCAGACACAGAAGCCAGGCCCCTAGGACCTGATAGGAACCTTGCTTTTGTTTCCAGGCTTCTATCCTCGGAGGCCTGCTGTCCAATACAAGCAGAAGGGGGTTTCCTGAGGCTCTCCTCCGAACACCGCTCATCTCCCCGTGGGAAACGTGCTCTTTTGGAGCTGTGTCCATCCCTGCGACTAGGAGAATCCTTTCGGGCCCCAGAGCCACCGCTCCATTCCAACGTCTCCATGGACACAAACCCACATTATGACCCATCTTCAGGAGAGTCCGTTTCAACTCCGACCCCCTGGGAGCTCTTCCAGAGCCAGCAGATCGACCCTGCCTTGTGCTAGCAGACAATGGGAAGGTCAGGTGGGTGGCCCCGGCATCCATCCTTAGAACCAGGCTCTCCAGTCTTTCCGGATGGGGCGTCGTGGAGCCATTCCAAAGGAAACGAAGGCCCGGCACAAGGAATCCTGGCAGTTGGGAGCATCTCCCAACTGCCAGCGTGGCATACCTCCATGGTCATAGGAGGCACTCCTCTTCATCCAAGGCCAAACCTGGACACAAACTCCAACCTGGGCCACGTCGGATCCTCGCCCTGACTTCAGACACAGGACATCTCCTTTCAACCGCTGCAGAATGGGCCTCCATTGCCCTCGCCCTGAAACCTGACCCCTCACTTTGGTTCTCAGATTTCTGTCGTGCCACTCCTGGCCCACAAGCCCTCCAGCCTGCGAACACCGGAGCCATAAGGCAGCACTCTGCCTGCCCACCAGCAGAACAACGTTGCCCTCTGGCGCTGCCAGAGACCCCAATGAGGCACAACCTGCACTTCACTAGACGGCACCCCATTTATCTAGGCAGCCCTGGGCACTAATGCTCTCTCTGACAGAGCCTGGGCTGGAACTCCTGACACACCCAAACTGCTGGCCCCAATTCCAGCCTATGGGACCCACCACGGCCTTAGGCCCTCGACTAGTCCCAACCTGTTTTTTTAGGCTTCCGAACCTCGACCTTATCTCCAAGCACTACACAGTGGTGGTAGCCCAGGGGCAGAAATCAGAACACCTCCGGGCCCTGGCAGGAAACCTTGCTGTTGGCACGGTGTCCAATCTTCAGGGCGGGGAAACCAGCGTGGGCCATTAGGCCACGCCCATGCTTGAGGGCCACTTCAGGCACAGACACGCATTGGGACCCTCAGGGTGAGCCCTGAGCTCAAGGGAGGCTTCTCAGGGGCTGGACCGTGAGCCCGCCTATGGGGCTGGCCACGCCCTGAGGCAACCCAACCTCACCAGAGGTCACCTGTACCCAGGGCTCTGCTCTGGGATCCCTCTTCTGGAGGGACACCGGGGGCAGAGAACAGGACTCCTCCCATCTCATAGAATGACCCAAAGCACCTGGTAGCCTGGCCAAATCCCCAGAGTGACAGTCTGGTCCATGGCGCCAGAGACCACCCCTCCATGCAACGGCCATCCAGGACACCAAATGCAGAGACACAAGCCTGAGCACCTGCCTCACATCCCCCCTTCCTGCCTATCCTGACGAGCTCCCCTCACGGAATGCAGATGCCACCTGCCAGAACCAAGGCACCAACCTGAGCCCGAGGACGTGATTTCAGACTTCTTGCCCCACAGCCATGGCCCACACACGCTCCAGACGGGGGCCCCTGGAACCACACCGCACTCCAGGGCCTGCCCTCTCCAAGGGAACTCTGCCCGTCCCATGGCCCACAACCCTACAGATTAGGGGAACCTGCCATGGCCCAGCGACCATCCCTAGAGTGGAGATCGCCATGCACCAGCCGCGGCGATCTCTCCCAAGGTGAGCAACTACCTCCACTCAGAAAAGCAGACGGATGCCCCACAAAGACAAGACCGGCGCACACAGGACGCTAGACCCTCCTCGGAATCCTCGCTTGCGTCTCCAGGCGTCTCTCCTCAGAGCCCTGTTTCCAATACCGGGCTCTGGGCGTGGCCCGGGGCACCAATTGGGGCACCACTCGTCTGCCCATGGCAAACGTGCTCTTTGGAGCTGTGAAAACCCTCCATTTCGGACGTCATTTCACGGCCCCAGAGCCACCGACTCATTCCAAGGTGTCCATGGACACAGAACCCCATTAGGACCCATCCTCAGGAGAGTCCATTTCAACGCAGGCAGCCGCTGGGTTGCTCCGCCAGAGCCTGCAGGTGGAAAGTAGCTGAATGCTAGGAGTCAGTGGTCATGCGTGCCGGCTTGCCCAGGCACCCATCCTTCAAAGCCTGTTCTCGACTTGTTCCCTAGGGGTCATCGTGGAGCCATCCAACAGGACACGATTGTCACGCAGAAGGTCCCCTGGCGGATTGAGCATCTCCCAACACCCAGCGTGGGAAGTCCTCCATGGTCTCATGAGCCCCGTCCGCCTGCCTGAAGGGGCCTCCGTGAACACAAACCCCAAGCGGAGCCAATGTCGGATCCTCGCCCTGCCTTCTGATGCAAGAGATCTGCATTCAGCCTTTGCCCAGTGGGTGGCCGGACCTTCGCCCCATCACCTGACCCTAGCTTGTGTTCTCCACTTCTGTCCTCACACTCCTGGCCCACGAGCCCTCTCGATTGGGATTCCGGAGCCACAACGCGGCACTCGGCCTGCCCACCAGGGGAAAAACGGTTGCCTCTGGGTCTGCCCAGAGTCCCCCAATAAGGATCAACCATTACGCCACCGGACAGCACCCCAGTTATTTGGGCTGCCCTTTGCACTCATGGTCTCTCGACCCAGCTGACCTCAGCCAGGCACACCAACACCCAGACAGCTGGCCACACAGCCAGCAGCTTGCACCCGCCCTGGCCTTAGGCCATCATCTCTTCCCAGCCTGGTTGTTCAGGCTTCAAAACCTAGACCTCATCTCCAATTACTGCACAGGGCTGGACCTGATGCCTAAATTAGAACTCATCTTCACCCCTGGCAGGATAGGTTGCTGTTGGCATGCTGCCCACCTTCACGGTAGGAGAAACCAGCACGGGCCAGGAGGCCGGGCTCAGGGTGGAGGGCCGCCTGAGGCCCAAACAGGCATTGGGACACTCAGTGTGAGCCTCGGGCTCCAGTGAGGCTTCTCCCTGGATGGATCAAGAGGCCCCATAGAGCAATTGCCAGGCCCCTCGGTCCCCAAAGCTAACCAGGGGAGGGTTTTCCACTGCCCTGTACCCAGGACTCCCCTCTGGAATCCCTCTTTCGGAGGGACCCCAGAGCCAGAAAACAGGACTCCTCCCGTCGCAGAGAATGAACACCAACTCTGGGGAGCCTGGCCCAATCCCCAGAGAGGGAGACTCCTCCAAGGCCCATGAGGCCAGCCCTCCATTCCACGGTCATGCTTGACCCCAGATCCAGAGAAACCAGCCTGACCCACCGTCTCACACTCACCCTTCCTTCCTATCCCCAGGAGCTGCCTTCATGGTCTGCAGATTGAGTCTTCCATACCCTCGGCCGCTAACCCAAGAGGAGTTTGTGTTTTCAGGTTCTGTCCCCACAGCCCTGGCCCCAAGGCGGAGGCCCCTGCAGCCACACCACAGCACTGGGTCCGCCCCCGCCATGGAAACTGTGCCCGAGCCATTGGCCACAACCCTACCGATCAGGAGACATCTCCAAGGTCTCCGAGGCCATCGCAAGAGTGGAGGCCGCCCTGGACAAACTGGGACGATCTGACACAAGCTGAGCGATGACCTCCACTCAGACATGCAGACGGATGCCCCCAGACACAGAAGCCAGGCCCCTAGGACCTGATAGGAACCTTGCTTTTGTTTCCAGGCTTCTATCCTCGGAGGCCTGCTGTCCAATACAAGCAGAAGGGGGTTTCCTGAGGCTCTCCTCCGAACACCGCTCATCTCCCCGTGGGAAACGTGCTCTTTTGGAGCTGTGTCCATCCCTGCGACTAGGAGAATCCTTTCGGGCCCCAGAGCCACCGCTCCATTCCAACGTCTCCATGGACACAAACCCACATTATGACCCATCTTCAGGAGAGTCCGTTTCAACTCCGACCCCCTGGGAGCTCTTCCAGAGCCAGCAGATCGACCCTGCCTTGTGCTAGCAGACAATGGGAAGGTCAGGTGGGTGGCCCCGGCATCCATCCTTAGAACCAGGCTCTCCAGTCTTTCCGGATGGGGCGTCGTGGAGCCATTCCAAAGGAAACGAAGGCCCGGCACAAGGAATCCTGGCAGTTGGGAGCATCTCCCAACTGCCAGCGTGGCATACCTCCATGGTCATAGGAGGCACTCCTCTTCATCCAAGGCCAAACCTGGACACAAACTCCAACCTGGGCCACGTCGGATCCTCGCCCTGACTTCAGACACAGGACATCTCCTTTCAACCGCTGCAGAATGGGCCTCCATTGCCCTCGCCCTGAAACCTGACCCCTCACTTTGGTTCTCAGATTTCTGTCGTGCCACTCCTGGCCCACAAGCCCTCCAGCCTGCGAACACCGGAGCCATAAGGCAGCACTCTGCCTGCCCACCAGCAGAACAACGTTGCCCTCTGGCGCTGCCAGAGACCCCAATGAGGCACAACCTGCACTTCACTAGACGGCACCCCATTTATCTAGGCAGCCCTGGGCACTAATGCTCTCTCTGACAGAGCCTGGGCTGGAACTCCTGACACACCCAAACTGCTGGCCCCAATTCCAGCCTATGGGACCCACCACGGCCTTAGGCCCTCGACTAGTCCCAACCTGTTTTTTTAGGCTTCCGAACCTCGACCTTATCTCCAAGCACTACACAGTGGTGGTAGCCCAGGGGCAGAAATCAGAACACCTCCGGGCCCTGGCAGGAAACCTTGCTGTTGGCACGGTGTCCAATCTTCAGGGCGGGGAAACCAGCGTGGGCCATTAGGCCACGCCCATGCTTGAGGGCCACTTCAGGCACAGACACGCATTGGGACCCTCAGGGTGAGCCCTGAGCTCAAGGGAGGCTTCTCAGGGGCTGGACCGTGAGCCCGCCTATGGGGCTGGCCACGCCCTGAGGCAACCCAACCTCACCAGAGGTCACCTGTACCCAGGGCTCTGCTCTGGGATCCCTCTTCTGGACGGACACCGGGGGCAGAGAACAGGACTCCTCCCATCTCATAGAATGACCCAAAGCACCTGGTAGCCTGGCCAAATCCCCAGAGTGACAGTCTGGTCCATGGCGCCAGAGACCACCCCTCCATGCAACGGCCATCCAGGACACCAAATGCAGAGACACAAGCCTGAGCACCTGCCTCACATCCCCCCTTCCTGCCTATCCTGACGAGCTCCCCTCACGGAATGCAGATGCCACCTGCCAGAACCAAGGCACCAACCTGAGCCCGAGGACGTGATTTCAGACTTCTTGCCCCACAGCCATGGCCCACACACGCTCCAGACGGGGGCCCCTGGAACCACACCGCACTCCAGGGCCTGCCCTCTCCAAGGGAACTCTGCCCGTCCCATGGCCCACAACCCTACAGATTAGGGGAACCTGCCATGGCCCAGCGACCATCCCTAGAGTGGAGATCGCCATGCACCAGCCGCGGCGATCTCTCCCAAGGTGAGCAACTACCTCCACTCAGAAAAGCAGACGGATGCCCCACAAAGACAAGACCGGCGCACACAGGACGCTAGACCCTCCTCGGAATCCTCGCTTGCGTCTCCAGGCGTCTCTCCTCAGAGCCCTGTTTCCAATACCGGGCTCTGGGCGTGGCCCGGGGCACCAATTGGGGCACCACTCGTCTGCCCATGGCAAACGTGCTCTTTGGAGCTGTGAAAACCCTCCATTTCGGACGTCATTTCACGGCCCCAGAGCCACCGACTCATTCCAAGGTGTCCATGGACACAGAACCCCATTAGGACCCATCCTCAGGAGAGTCCATTTCAACGCAGGCAGCCGCTGGGTTGCTCCGCCAGAGCCTGCAGGTGGAAAGTAGCTGAATGCTAGGAGTCAGTGGTCATGCGTGCCGGCTTGCCCAGGCACCCATCCTTCAAAGCCTGTTCTCGACTTGTTCCCTAGGGGTCATCGTGGAGCCATCCAACAGGACACGATTGTCACGCAGAAGGTCCCCTGGCGGATTGAGCATCTCCCAACACCCAGCGTGGGAAGTCCTCCATGGTCTCATGAGCCCCGTCCGCCTGCCTGAAGGGGCCTCCGTGAACACAAACCCCAAGCGGAGCCAATGTCGGATCCTCGCCCTGCCTTCTGATGCAAGAGATCTGCATTCAGCCTTTGCCCAGTGGGTGGCCGGACCTTCGCCCCATCACCTGACCCTAGCTTGTGTTCTCCACTTCTGTCCTCACACTCCTGGCCCACGAGCCCTCTCGATTGGGATTCCGGAGCCACAACGCGGCACTCGGCCTGCCCACCAGGGGAAAAACGGTTGCCTCTGGGTCTGCCCAGAGTCCCCCAATAAGGATCAACCATTACGCCACCGGACAGCACCCCAGTTATTTGGGCTGCCCTTTGCACTCATGGTCTCTCGACCCAGCTGACCTCAGCCAGGCACACCAACACCCAGACAGCTGGCCACACAGCCAGCAGCTTGCACCCGCCCTGGCCTTAGGCCATCATCTCTTCCCAGCCTGGTTGTTTAGGCTTCAAAACCTAGACCTCATCTCCAATTACTGCACAGGGCTGGACCTGATGCCTAAATTAGAACTCATCTTCACCCCTGGCAGGATAGGTTGCTGTTGGCATGCTGCCCACCTTCACGGTAGGAGAAACCAGCACGGGCCAGGAGGCCGGGCTCAGGGTGGAGGGCCGCCTGAGGCCCAAACAGGCATTGGGACACTCAGTGTGAGCCTCGGGCTCCAGTGAGGCTTCTCCCTGGATGGATCAAGAGGCCCCATAGAGCAATTGCCAGGCCCCTCGGTCCCCAAAGCTAACCAGGGGAGGGTTTTCCACTGCCCTGTACCCAGGACTCCCCTCTGGAATCCCTCTTTCGGAGGGACCCCAGAGCCAGAAAACAGGACTCCTTCCGTCGCAGAGAATGAACACCAACTCTGGGGAGCCTGGCCCAATCTACCAGAGAGGGAGACTCCTCCAAGGCCCATGAGGCCAACCCTCCATTCCACGGTCATGCTTGACCCCAGATCCAGAGAAACCAGCCTGACCCACCGTCTCACACTCGCCCTTCCTTCCTATCCCCAGGAGCTGCCTTCATGGTCTGCAGATTGAGTCTTCCATACCCTCGGCCGCTAACCCAAGAGGAGTTTGTGTTTTCAGGTTCTGTCCCCACAGCCCTGGCCCCAAGGCGGAGGCCCCTGCAGCCACACCACAGCACTGGGTCCGCCCCCGCCATGGAAACTGTGCCCGAGCCATTGGCCACAACCCTACCGATCAGGAGACATCTCCAAGGTCTCCGAGGCCATCGCAAGAGTGGAGGCCGCCCTGGACAAACTGGGACGATCTGACACAAACTGAGCGATGACCTCCACTCAGACATGCAGACGGATGCCCCCAGACACAGAAGCCAGGCCCCTAGGACCTGATAGGAACCTTGCTTTTGTTTCCAGGCATCTATCCTCGGAGGCCTGCTGTCCAATACAAGCAGAAGGGGGTTTCCTGAGGCTCTCCTCCGAACACCGCTCATCTCCCCGTGGGAAACGTGCTCTTTTGGAGCTGTGTCCAACCCTCCGACTAGGAGAATCCTTTCGGGCCCCAGAGCCACCGCTCCATTCCAACGTCTCCATGGACACAAACCCACATTATGACCCATCTTCAGGAGAGTCCGTTTCAACTCCGACCCCCTGGGAGCTCCTCCAGAGCCAGCAGGTCGACCCTGCCTTGTGCTAACAGACAATGGAAAGGTCAGATGGGTGGCCCCGGCATCCATCCTTAGAACCAGGCTCTCCAGTCTTTCCGGATGGGGCGTCGTGGAGCCATTCCAAAGGAAACGAAGGCCCGGCACAAGGAATCCTGGCAGTTGGGAGCATCTCCCAACTGCCAGCGTGGCACACCTCCATGGCCATAGGAGGCACTCCTCTTCATCCAAGGCCAAACCTGGACACAAACTCCAACCTGGGCCACGTCGGATCCTCGCCCTGACTTCAGACACAGGACATCTCCTTTCAACCGCTGCAGAATGGGCCTCCATTGCCCTCGCCCTGAAACCTGACCCCTCACTTTGGTTCTCAGATTGCTGTCGTGCCACTCCTGGCCCACAAGCCCTCCAGCCTGGGAACACCGCAGCCATAAGGCAGCACTCTGCCTGCCCACCAGCAGAACAACGTTGCCCTCTGGCGCTGCCAGAGACCCCAATGAGGCACAACCTGCACTTCACTAGACGGCACCCCATTTATCTAGGCAGCCCTGGGCACTAATGCTCTCTCTGACAGAGCCTGGGCTGGAACTCCTGACACACCTGACTACTGGCCCCAATTCCAGCCTATGGGACCCACCATGGCCTTAGGCCCTCGACTAGTCCCAACCTGTTTTTTTAGGCTTCCGGACCTCGACCTTATCTCCAAGCACCACACAGTGGTGGTAGCCCAGGGGCAGAAATCAGATCACCTCCGGGCCCCTGGCAGGAAACCTTGCTGTTGGCACGGTGTCCAATCTTCAGGGCGGGGAAACCAGCGTGGGCCATTAGGCCACGCCCATGCTTGAGGGCCACTTCAGGCACAGACACGCATTGGGACCCTCAGGGTGAGCCCTGAGCTCAAGGGAGGCTTCTCAGGGGCTGGACCGTGAGCCCGCCTATGGGGCTGGCCACGCCCTGAGGCAACCCATCCTCACCAGAGGTCACCTGTACCCAGGGCTCTGCTCTGGGATCCCTCTTCTGGACGGACACCGGGGGCAGAGAACAGGACTCCTCCCATCTCATAGAATGACCCATAGAAAGCACCTGGTAGCCTGGCCAAATCCCCAGAGTGACAGTCTGGTCCATGGCGCCAGAGACCACCCCTCCATGCAACGGCCATCCAGGACACCAAATGCAGAGACACAAGCCTGAGCACCTGCCTCACATCCCCCCTTCCTGCCTATCCTGACGAGCTCCCCTCACGGAATGCAGATGCCACCTGCCAGAACCAAGGCACCAACCTAAGCCCGAGGACGTGATTTCAGACTTCTTGCCCCACAGCCATGGCCCACACACGCTCCAGACGGGGGCCCCTGGAACCACACCGCACTCCAGGGCCTGCCCTCTCCAAGGGATCTCTGCCCGTCCCATGGCCCACAACCCTACAGATTAGGGGAACCTGCCATGGCCCAGCGACCATCCCTAGAGTGGAGATCGCCATGCACCAGTCGCGGCGATCTCTTCCAAGGTGAGCAACTACCTCCACTCAGAAAAGCAGACGGATGCCCCACAAAGACAAGACCGGCGCACACAGGACGGTAGACCTCCTCGGAATCCTCGCTTGCGTCTCCAGGCGTCTCTCCTCAGAGCCCTGTTTCCAATACCGGGCTCTGGGCGTGGCCCGGGGCACCAATTGGGGCACCACTCGTCTGCCCATGGCAAACGTGCTCTTTGGAGCTGTGAAAACCCTCCATTTCGGACGTCATTTCACGGCCCCAGAGCCACCGACTCATTCCAAGGTGTCCATGGACACAGAACCCCATTAGGACCCATCCTCAGGAGAGTCCATTTCAACGCAACCAGCCGCTGGGTTGCTCCGCCAGAGCCTGCAGGTGGAAAGTAGCTGAATGCTAGGAGTCAGTGGTCATGCGTGCCGGCTTGCCCAGGCACCCATCCTTCAAAGCCTGTTCTCGACTTGTTCCCTAGGGGTCATCGTGGAGCCATCCAACAGGACACGATTGTCACGCAGAAGGTCCCCTGGCGGATTGAGCATCTCCCAACACCCAGCGTGGGAAGTCCTCCATGGTCTCATGAGCCCCGTCCGCCTGCCTGAAGGGGCCTCCGTGAACACAAACCCCAAGCGGAGCCAATGTCGGATCCTCGCCCTGCCTTCTGATGCAAGAGATCTGCATTCAGCCTTTGCCCAGTGGGTGGCCGGACCTTCGCCCCATCACCTGACCCTAGCTTGTGTTCTCCACTTCTGTCCTCACACTCCTGGCCCACGAGCCCTCTCGATTGGGATTCCGGAGCCACAACGCGGCACTCGGCCTGCCCACCAGGGGAAAAACGGTTGCCTCTGGGTCTGCCCAGAGACCCCCAATAAGGATCAACCATTACGCCACCGGACAGCACCCCAGTTATTTGGGCTGCCCTTTGCACTCATGGTCTCTCGACCCAGCTGACCTCAGCCAGGCACACCAACACCCAGACAGCTGGCCACACAGCCAGCAGCTTGCACCCGCCCTGGCCTTAGGCCATCATCTCTTCCCAGCCTGGTTGTTCAGGCTTCAAAACCTAGACCTCATCTCCAATTACTGCACAGGGCTGGACCTGATGCCTAAATTAGAACTCATCTTCGCCCCTGGCAGGATAGGTTGCTGTTGGCATGCTGCCCACCTTCACGGTAGGAGAAACCAGCACGGGCCAGGAGGCCGGGCTCAGGGTGGAGGGCCGCCTGAGGCCCAAACAGGCATTGGGACACTCAGTGTGAGCCTCGGGCTCCAGTGAGGCTTCTCCCTGGATGGATCAAGAGGCCCCATAGAGCAATTGCCAGGCCCCTCGGTCCCCAAAGCTAACCAGGGGAGGGTTTTCCACTGCCCTGTACCCAGGACTCCCCTCTGGAATCCCTCTTTCGGAGGGACCCCAGAGCCAGAAAACAGGACTCCTTCCATCGCAGAGAATGAACACCAACTCTGGGGAGCCTGGCCCAATCCCCAGAGAGGGAGACTCCTCCAAGGCCCATGAGGCCAGCCCTCCATTCCACGGTCATGCTTGACCCCAGATCCAGAGAAACCAGCCTGACCCACCGTCTCACACTCACCCTTCCTTCCTATCCCCAGGAGCTGCCTTCATGGTCTGCAGATTGAGTCTTCCATACCCTCGGCCGCTAACCCAAGAGGAGTTTGTGTTTTCAGGTTCTGTCCCCACAGCCCTGGCCCCAAGGCGGAGGCCCCTGCAGCCACACCACAGCACTGGGTCCGCCCCCGCCATGGAAACTGTGCCCGAGCCATTGGCCACAACCCTACCGATCAGGAGACATCTCCAAGGTCTCCGAGGCCATCGCAAGAGTGGAGGCCGCCCTGGACAAACTGGGACGATCTGACACAAGCTGAGCGATGACCTCCACTCAGACATGCAGACGGATGCCCCCAGACACAGAAGCCAGGCCCCTAGGACCTGATAGGAACCTTGCTTTTGTTTCCAGGCTTCTATCCTCGGAGGCCTGCTGTCCAATACAAGCAGAAGGGGGTTTCCTGAGGCTCTCCTCCGAACACCGCTCATCTCCCCGTGGGAAACGTGCTCTTTTGGAGCTGTGTCCATCCCTGCGACTAGGAGAATCCTTTCGGGCCCCAGAGCCACCGCTCCATTCCAACGTCTCCATGGACACAAACCCACATTATGACCCATCTTCAGGAGAGTCCGTTTCAACTCCGACCCCCTGGGAGCTCCTCCAGAGCCAGCAGGTCGACCCTGCCTTGTGCTAACAGACAATGGAAAGGTCAGATGGGTGGCCCCGGCATCCATCCTTAGAACCAGGCTCTCCAGTCTTTCCGGATGGGGCGTCGTGGAGCCATTCCAAAGGAAACGAAGGCCCGGCACAAGGAATCCTGGCAGTTGGGAGCATCTCCCAACTGCCAGCGTGGCACACCTCCATGGCCATAGGAGGCACTCCTCTTCATCCAAGGCCAAACCTGGACACAAACTCCAACCTGGGCCACGTCGGATCCTCGCCCTGACTTCAGACACAGGACATCTCCTTTCAACCGCTGCAGAATGGGCCTCCATTGCCCTCGCCCTGAAACCTGACCCCTCACTTTGGTTCTCAGATTGCTGTCGTGCCACTCCTGGCCCACAAGCCCTCCAGCCTGGGAACACCGCAGCCATAAGGCAGCACTCTGCCTGCCCACCAGCAGAACAACGTTGCCCTCTGGCGCTGCCAGAGACCCCAATGAGGCACAACCTGCACTTCACTAGACGGCACCCCATTTATCTAGGCAGCCCTGGGCACTAATGCTCTCTCTGACAGAGCCTGGGCTGGAACTCCTGACACACCCAAACTGCTGGCCCCAATTCCAGCCTATGGGACCCACCATGGCCTTAGGCCCTCGACTAGTCCCAACCTGTTTTTTTAGGCTTCCGAACCTCGACCTTATCTCCAAGCACTACACAGTGGTGGTAGCCCAGGGGCAGAAATCAGAACACCTCCGGGCCCTGGCAGGAAACCTTGCTGTTGGCACGGTGTCCAATCTTCAGGGCGGGGAAACCAGCGTGGGCCATTAGGCCACGCCCATGCTTGAGGGCCACTTCAGGCACAGACACGCATTGGGACCCTCAGGGTGAGCCCTGAGCTCAAGGGAGGCTTCTCAGGGGCTGGACCGTGAGCCCGCCTATGGGGCTGGCCACGCCCTGAGGCAACCCAACCTCACCAGAGGTCACCTGTACCCAGGGCTCTGCTCTGGGATCCCTCTTCTGGACGGACACCGGGGGCAGAGAACAGGACTCCTCCCATCTCATAGAATGACCCAAAGCACCTGGTAGCCTGGCCAAATCCCCAGAGTGACAGTCTGGTCCACGGCGCCAGAGACCACCCCTCCATGCAACGGCCATCCAGGACACCAAATGCAGAGACACAAGCCTGAGCACCTGCCTCACATCCCCCCTTCCTGCCTATCCTGACGAGCTCCCCTCACGGAATGCAGATGCCACCTGCCAGAACCAAGGCACCAACCTGAGCCCGAGGACGTGATTTCAGACTTCTTGCCCCACAGCCATGGCCCACACACGCTCCAGACGGGGGCCCCTGGAACCACACCGCACTCCAGGGCCTGCCCTCTCCAAGGGAACTCTGCCCGTCCCATGGCCCACAACCCTACAGATTAGGGGAACCTGCCATGGCCCAGCGACCATCCCTAGAGTGGAGATCGCCATGCACCAGCCGCGGCGATCTCTCCCAAGGTGAGCAACTACCTCCACTCAGAAAAGCAGACGGATGCCCCACAAAGACAAGACCGGCGCACACAGGACGCTAGACCCTCCTCGGAATCCTTGCTTGCGTCTCCAGGCGTCTCTCCTCAGAGCCCTGTTTCCAATACCGGGCTCTGGGCGTGGCCCGGGGCACCAATTGGGGCACCACTCGTCTGCCCATGGCAAACGTGCTCTTTGGAGCTGTGAAAACCCTCCATTTCGGACGTCATTTCACGGCCCCAGAGCCACCGACTCATTCCAAGGTGTCCATGGACACAGAACCCCATTAGGACCCATCCTCAGGAGAGTCCATTTCAACGCAGGCAGCCGCTGGGTTGCTCCGCCAGAGCCTGCAGGTGGAAAGTAGCTGAATGCTAGGAGTCAGTGGTCATGCGTGCCGGCTTGCCCAGGCACCCATCCTTCAAAGCCTGTTCTCGACTTGTTCCCTAGGGGTCATCGTGGAGCCATCCAACAGGACACGATTGTCACGCAGAAGGTCCCCTGGCGGATTGAGCATCTCCCAACACCCAGCGTGGGAAGTCCTCCATGGTCTCATGAGCCCCGTCCGCCTGCCTGAAGGGGCCTCCGTGAACACAAACCCCAAGCGGAGCCAATGTCGGATCCTCGCCCTGCCTTCTGATGCAAGAGATCTGCATTCAGCCTTTGCCCAGTGGGTGGCCGGACCTTCGCCCCATCACCTGACCCTAGCTTGTGTTCTCCACTTCTGTCCTCACACTCCTGGCCCACGAGCCCTCTCGATTGGGATTCCGGAGCCACAACGCGGCACTCGGCCTGCCCACCAGGGGAAAAACGGTTGCCTCTGGGTCTGCCCAGAGACCCCCAATAAGGATCAACCATTACGCCACCGGACAGCACCCCAGTTATTTGGGCTGCCCTTTGCACTCATGGTCTCTCGACCCAGCTGACCTCAGCCAGGCACACCAACACCCAGACAGCTGGCCACACAGCCAGCAGCTTGCACCCGCCCTGGCCTTAGGCCATCATCTCTTCCCAGCCTGGTTGTTTAGGCTTCAAAACCTAGACCTCATCTCCAATTACTGCACAGGGCTGGACCTGATGCCTAAATTAGAACTCATCTTCACCCCTGGCAGGATAGGTTGCTGTTGGCATGCTGCCCACCTTCACGGTAGGAGAAACCAGCACGGGCCAGGAGGCCGGGCTCAGGGTGGAGGGCCGCCTGAGGCCCAAACAGGCATTGGGACACTCAGTGTGAGCCTCGGGCTCCAGTGAGGCTTCTCCCTGGATGGATCAAGAGGCCCCATAGAGCAATTGCCAGGCCCCTCGGTCCCCAAAGCTAACCAGGGGAGGGTTTTCCACTGCCCTGTACCCAGGACTCCCCTCTGGAATCCCTCTTTCGGAGGGACCCCAGAGCCAGAAAACAGGACTCCTTCCGTCGCAGAGAATGAACACCAACTCTGGGGAGCCTGGCCCAATCTACCAGAGAGGGAGACTCCTCCAAGGCCCATGAGGCCAACCCTCCATTCCACGGTCATGCTTGACCCCAGATCCAGAGAAACCAGCCTGACCCACCGTCTCACACTCGCCCTTCCTTCCTATCCCCAGGAGCTGCCTTCATGGTCTGCAGATTGAGTCTTCCATACCCTCGGCCGCTAACCCAAGAGGAGTTTGTGTTTTCAGGTTCTGTCCCCACAGCCCTGGCCCCAAGGCGGAGGCCCCTGCAGCCACACCACAGCACTGGGTCCGCCCCCGCCATGGAAACTGTGCCCGAGCCATTGGCCACAACCCTACCGATCAGGAGACATCTCCAAGGTCTCCGAGGCCATCGCAAGAGTGGAGGCCGCCCTGGACAAACTGGGACGATCTGACACAAACTGAGCGATGACCTCCACTCAGACATGCAGACGGATGCCCCCAGACACAGAAGCCAGGCCCCTAGGACCTGATAGGAACCTTGCTTTTGTTTCCAGGCATCTATCCTCGGAGGCCTGCTGTCCAATACAAGCAGAAGGGGGTTTCCTGAGGCTCTCCTCCGAACACCGCTCATCTCCCCGTGGGAAACGTGCTCTTTTGGAGCTGTGTCCAACCCTCCGACTAGGAGAATCCTTTCGGGCCCCAGAGCCACCGCTCCATTCCAACGTCTCCATGGACACAAACCCACATTATGACCCATCTTCAGGAGAGTCCGTTTCAACTCCGACCCCCTGGGAGCTCCTCCAGAGCCAGCAGGTCGACCCTGCCTTGTGCTAACAGACAATGGAAAGGTCAGATGGGTGGCCCCGGCATCCATCCTTAGAACCAGGCTCTCCAGTCTTTCCGGATGGGGCGTCGTGGAGCCATTCCAAAGGAAACGAAGGCCCGGCACAAGGAATCCTGGCAGTTGGGAGCATCTCCCAACTGCCAGCGTGGCACACCTCCATGGCCATAGGAGGCACTCCTCTTCATCCAAGGCCAAACCTGGACACAAACTCCAACCTGGGCCACGTCGGATCCTCGCCCTGACTTCAGACACAGGACATCTCCTTTCAACCGCTGCAGAATGGGCCTCCATTGCCCTCGCCCTGAAACCTGACCCCTCACTTTGGTTCTCAGATTGCTGTCGTGCCACTCCTGGCCCACAAGCCCTCCAGCCTGGGAACACCGCAGCCATAAGGCAGCACTCTGCCTGCCCACCAGCAGAACAACGTTGCCCTCTGGCGCTGCCAGAGACCCCAATGAGGCACAACCTGCACTTCACTAGACGGCACCCCATTTATCTAGGCAGCCCTGGGCACTAATGCTCTCTCTGACAGAGCCTGGGCTGGAACTCCTGACACACCTGACTACTGGCCCCAATTCCAGCCTATGGGACCCACCATGGCCTTAGGCCCTCGACTAGTCCCAACCTGTTTTTTTAGGCTTCCGGACCTCGACCTTATCTCCAAGCACCACACAGTGGTGGTAGCCCAGGGGCAGAAATCAGATCACCTCCGGGCCCCTGGCAGGAAACCTTGCTGTTGGCACGGTGTCCAATCTTCAGGGCGGGGAAACCAGCGTGGGCCATTAGGCCACGCCCATGCTTGAGGGCCACTTCAGGCACAGACACGCATTGGGACCCTCAGGGTGAGCCCTGAGCTCAAGGGAGGCTTCTCAGGGGCTGGACCGTGAGCCCGCCTATGGGGCTGGCCACGCCCTGAGGCAACCCATCCTCACCAGAGGTCACCTGTACCCAGGGCTCTGCTCTGGGATCCCTCTTCTGGACGGACACCGGGGGCAGAGAACAGGACTCCTCCCATCTCATAGAATGACCCATAGAAAGCACCTGGTAGCCTGGCCAAATCCCCAGAGTGACAGTCTGGTCCATGGCGCCAGAGACCACCCCTCCATGCAACGGCCATCCAGGACACCAAATGCAGAGACACAAGCCTGAGCACCTGCCTCACATCCCCCCTTCCTGCCTATCCTGACGAGCTCCCCTCACGGAATGCAGATGCCACCTGCCAGAACCAAGGCACCAACCTAAGCCCGAGGACGTGATTTCAGACTTCTTGCCCCACAGCCATGGCCCACACACGCTCCAGACGGGGGCCCCTGGAACCACACCGCACTCCAGGGCCTGCCCTCTCCAAGGGATCTCTGCCCGTCCCATGGCCCACAACCCTACAGATTAGGGGAACCTGCCATGGCCCAGCGACCATCCCTAGAGTGGAGATCGCCATGCACCAGTCGCGGCGATCTCTTCCAAGGTGAGCAACTACCTCCACTCAGAAAAGCAGACGGATGCCCCACAAAGACAAGACCGGCGCACACAGGACGGTAGACCTCCTCGGAATCCTCGCTTGCGTCTCCAGGCGTCTCTCCTCAGAGCCCTGTTTCCAATACCGGGCTCTGGGCGTGGCCCGGGGCACCAATTGGGGCACCACTCGTCTGCCCATGGCAAACGTGCTCTTTGGAGCTGTGAAAACCCTCCATTTCGGACGTCATTTCACGGCCCCAGAGCCACCGACTCATTCCAAGGTGTCCATGGACACAGAACCCCATTAGGACCCATCCTCAGGAGAGTCCATTTCAACGCAACCAGCCGCTGGGTTGCTCCGCCAGAGCCTGCAGGTGGAAAGTAGCTGAATGCTAGGAGTCAGTGGTCATGCGTGCCGGCTTGCCCAGGCACCCATCCTTCAAAGCCTGTTCTCGACTTGTTCCCTAGGGGTCATCGTGGAGCCATCCAACAGGACACGATTGTCACGCAGAAGGTCCCCTGGCGGATTGAGCATCTCCCAACACCCAGCGTGGGAAGTCCTCCATGGTCTCATGAGCCCCGTCCGCCTGCCTGAAGGGGCCTCCGTGAACACAAACCCCAAGCGGAGCCAATGTCGGATCCTCGCCCTGCCTTCTGATGCAAGAGATCTGCATTCAGCCTTTGCCCAGTGGGTGGCCGGACCTTCGCCCCATCACCTGACCCTAGCTTGTGTTCTCCACTTCTGTCCTCACACTCCTGGCCCACGAGCCCTCTCGATTGGGATTCCGGAGCCACAACGCGGCACTCGGCCTGCCCACCAGGGGAAAAACGGTTGCCTCTGGGTCTGCCCAGAGACCCCCAATAAGGATCAACCATTACGCCACCGGACAGCACCCCAGTTATTTGGGCTGCCCTTTGCACTCATGGTCTCTCGACCCAGCTGACCTCAGCCAGGCACACCAACACCCAGACAGCTGGCCACACAGCCAGCAGCTTGCACCCGCCCTGGCCTTAGGCCATCATCTCTTCCCAGCCTGGTTGTTCAGGCTTCAAAACCTAGACCTCATCTCCAATTACTGCACAGGGCTGGACCTGATGCCTAAATTAGAACTCATCTTCGCCCCTGGCAGGATAGGTTGCTGTTGGCATGCTGCCCACCTTCACGGTAGGAGAAACCAGCACGGGCCAGGAGGCCGGGCTCAGGGTGGAGGGCCGCCTGAGGCCCAAACAGGCATTGGGACACTCAGTGTGAGCCTCGGGCTCCAGTGAGGCTTCTCCCTGGATGGATCAAGAGGCCCCATAGAGCAATTGCCAGGCCCCTCGGTCCCCAAAGCTAACCAGGGGAGGGTTTTCCACTGCCCTGTACCCAGGACTCCCCTCTGGAATCCCTCTTTCGGAGGGACCCCAGAGCCAGAAAACAGGACTCCTTCCATCGCAGAGAATGAACACCAACTCTGGGGAGCCTGGCCCAATCCCCAGAGAGGGAGACTCCTCCAAGGCCCATGAGGCCAGCCCTCCATTCCACGGTCATGCTTGACCCCAGATCCAGAGAAACCAGCCTGACCCACCGTCTCACACTCACCCTTCCTTCCTATCCCCAGGAGCTGCCTTCATGGTCTGCAGATTGAGTCTTCCATACCCTCGGCCGCTAACCCAAGAGGAGTTTGTGTTTTCAGGTTCTGTCCCCACAGCCCTGGCCCCAAGGCGGAGGCCCCTGCAGCCACACCACAGCACTGGGTCCGCCCCCGCCATGGAAACTGTGCCCGAGCCATTGGCCACAACCCTACCGATCAGGAGACATCTCCAAGGTCTCCGAGGCCATCGCAAGAGTGGAGGCCGCCCTGGACAAACTGGGACGATCTGACACAAGCTGAGCGATGACCTCCACTCAGACATGCAGACGGATGCCCCCAGACACAGAAGCCAGGCCCCTAGGACCTGATAGGAACCTTGCTTTTGTTTCCAGGCTTCTATCCTCGGAGGCCTGCTGTCCAATACAAGCAGAAGGGGGTTTCCTGAGGCTCTCCTCCGAACACCGCTCATCTCCCCGTGGGAAACGTGCTCTTTTGGAGCTGTGTCCATCCCTGCGACTAGGAGAATCCTTTCGGGCCCCAGAGCCACCGCTCCATTCCAACGTCTCCATGGACACAAACCCACATTATGACCCATCTTCAGGAGAGTCCGTTTCAACTCTGACCCCCTGGGAGCTCTTCCAGAGCCAGCAGATCGACCCTGCCTTGTGCTAGCAGACAATGGGAAGGTCAGGTGGGTGGCCCCGGCATCCATCCTTAGAACCAGGCTCTCCAGTCTTTCCGGATGGGGCGTCGTGGAGCCATTCCAAAGGAAACGAAGGCCCGGCACAAGGAATCCTGGCAGTTGGGAGCATCTCCCAACTGCCAGCGTGGCACACCTCCATGGCCATAGGAGGCACTCCTCTTCATCCAAGGCCAAACCTGGACACAAACTCCAACCTGGGCCACGTCGGATCCTCGCCCTGACTTCAGACACAGGACATCTCCTTTCAACCGCTGCAGAATGGGCCTCCATTGCCCTCGCCCTGAAACCTGACCCCTCACTTTGGTTCTCAGATTGCTGTCGTGCCACTCCTGGCCCACAAGCCCTCCAGCCTGGGAACACCGCAGCCATAAGGCAGCACTCTGCCTGCCCACCAGCAGAACAACGTTGCCCTCTGGCGCTGCCAGAGACCCCAATGAGGCACAACCTGCACTTCACTAGACGGCACCCCATTTATCTAGGCAGCCCTGGGCACTAATGCTCTCTCTGACAGAGCCTGGGCTGGAACTCCTGACACACCTGACTACTGGCCCCAATTCCAGCCTATGGGACCCACCACGGCCTTAGGCCCTCGACTAGTCCCAACCTGTTTTTTTAGGCTTCCGGACCTCGACCTTATCTCCAAGCACTACACAGTGGTGGTAGCCCAGGGGCAGAAATCAGAACACCTCCCGGCCCCTGGCAGGAAACCTTGCTGTTGGCACGGTGTCCAATCTTCAGGGCGGGGAAACCAGCGTGGGCCATTAGGCCACGCCCATGCTTGAGGGCCACTTCAGGCACAGACACGCATTGGGACCCTCAGGGTGAGCCCTGAGCTCAAGGGAGGCTTCTCAGGGGCTGGACCGTGAGCCCGCCTATGGGGCTGGCCACGCCCTGAGGCAACCCAACCTCACCAGAGGTCACCTGTACCCAGGGCTCTGCTCTGGGATCCCTCTTCTGGACGGACACCGGGGGCAGAGAACAGGACTCCTCCCATCTCATAGAATGACCCATAGAAAGCACCTGGTAGCCTGGCCAAATCCCCAGAGTGACAGTCTGGTCCATGGCGCCAGAGACCACCCCTCCATGCAACGGCCATCCAGGACACCAAATGCAGAGACACAAGCCTGAGCACCTGCCTCACATCCCCCCTTCCTGCCTATCCTGACGAGCTCCCCTCACGGAATGCAGATGCCACCTGCCAGAACCAAGGCACCAACCTAAGCCCGAGGACGTGATTTCAGACTTCTTGCCCCACAGCCATGGCCCACACACGCTCCAGACGGGGGCCCCTGGAACCACACCGCACTCCAGGGCCTGCCCTCTCCAAGGGATCTCTGCCCGTCCCATGGCGCACAACCCTACAGATTAGGGGAACCTGCCATGGCCCAGCGACCATCCCTAGAGTGGAGACCGCCATGCACCAGTCGCGGCGATCTCTCCGAAGGTGAGCAACTACCTCCACTCAGAAAAGCAGACGGATGCCCCACAAAGACAAGACCGGCGCACACAGGACGGTAGACCCTCCTCGGAATCCTCGCTTGCGTCTCCAGGCGTCTCTCCTCAGAGCCCTGTTTCCAATACCGGGCTCTGGGCGTGGCCCGGGGCACCAATTGGGGCACCACTCGTCTGCCCATGGCAAACGTGCTCTTTGGAGCTGTGAAAACCCTCCATTTCGGACGTCATTTCACGGCCCCAGAGCCACCGACTCATTCCAAGGTGTCCATGGACACAGAACCCCATTAGGACCCATCCTCAGGAGAGTCCATTTCAACGCAGCCAGCCGCTGGGTTGCTCCGCCAGAGCCTGCAGGTGGAAAGTAGCTGAATGCTAGGAGTCAGTGGTCATGCGTGCCGGCTTGCCCAGGCACCCATCCTTCAAAGCCTGTTCTCGACTTGTTCCCTAGGGGTCATCGTGGAGCCATCCAACAGGACACGATTGTCACGCAGAAGGTCCCCTGGCGGATTGAGCATCTCCCAACACCCAGCGTGGGAAGTCCTCCATGGTCTCATGAGCCCCGTCCGCCTGCCTGAAGGGGCCTCCGTGAGCACAAACCTCAAGCGGAGCCAATGTCGGATCCTCGCCCTGCCTTCTGATGCAAGAGATCTGCATTCAGCCTTTGCCCAGTGGGTGGCCGGACCTTCGCCCCATCACCTGACCCTAGCTTGTGTTCTCCACTTCTGTCCTCACACTCCTGGCCCACGAGCCCTCTCGATTGGGATTCCGGAGCCACAACGCGGCACTCGGCCTGCCCACCAGGGGAAAAAGGTTGCCTCTGGGTCTGTCCAGAGACCCCCAATAAGGATCAACCATTACGCCACCGGACAGCACCCCAGTTATTTGGGCTGCCCTTTGCACTCATGGTCTCTCGACCCAGCTGACCTCAGCCAGGCACACCAACACCCAGACAGCTGGCCACACAGCCAGCCGCTTGCACCCGCCCTGGCCTTAGGCCATCATCTCTTCCCAGCCTGGTTGTTCAGGCTTCAAAACCTAGACCTCATCTCCAATTACTGCACAGGGCTGGACCTGATGCCTAAATTAGAACTCATCTTCGCCCCTGGCAAGATAGGTTGCTGTTGGCATGCTGCCCACCTTCACGGTAGGAGAAACCAGCACGGGCCAGGAGGCCGGGCTCAGGGTGGAGGGCCGCCTGAGGCCCAAACAGGCATTGGGACACTCAGTGTGAGCCTCGGGCTCCAGTGAGGCTTCTCCCTGGATGGATCAAGAGGCCCCATAGAGCAATTGCCAGGCCCCTCGGTCCCCAAAGCTAACCAGGGGAGGGTTTTCCACTGCCCTGTACCCAGGACTCCCCTCTGGAATCCCTCTTTCGGAGGGACCCCAGAGCCAGAAAACAGGACTCCTCCCATCGCAGAGAATGAACACCAACTCTGGGGAGCCTGGCCCAATCCCCAGAGAGGGAGACTCCTCCAAGGCCCATGAGGCCAGCCCTCCATTCCACGGTTATGCTTGACCCCAGATCCAGAGAAACCAGCCTGACCCACCGTCTCACACTCACCCTTCCTTCCTATCCCCAGGAGCTGCCTTCATGGTCTGCAGATTGAGTCTTCCATACCCTCGGCCGCTAACCCAAGAGGAGTTTGTGTTTTCAGGTTCTGTCCCCACAGCCCTGGCCCCAAGGCCGAGGCCCCTGCAGCCACACCACAGCACTGGGTCCGCCCCCGCCATGGAAACTGTGCCCGAGCCATTGGCCACAACCCTACCGATCAGGAGACATCTCCAAGGTCTCCGAGGCCATCGCAAGAGTGGAGGCCGCCCTGGACAAACTGGGACGATCTGACACAAGCTGAGCGATGACCTCCACTAAGACATGCAGACGGATGCCCCCAGACACAGAAGCCAGGCCCCTAGGACCTGATAGGAACCTTGCTTTTGTTTCCAGGCTTCTATCCTCGGAGGCCTGCTGTCCAATACAAGCAGAAGGGGGTTTCCTGAGGCTCTCCTCCGAACACCGCTCATCTCCCCGTGGGAAACGTGCTCTTTTGGAGCTGTGTCCATCCCTGCGACTAGGAGAATCCTTTCGGGCCCCAGAGCCACCGCTCCATTCCAACGTCTCCATGGACACAAACCCACATTATGACCCATCTTCAGGAGAGTCCGTTTCAACTCCGACCCCCTGGGAGCTCTTCCAGAGCCAGCAGATCGACCCTGCCTTGTGCTAGCAGACAATGGGAAGGTCAGGTGGGTGGCCCCGGCATCCATCCTTAGAACCAGGCTCTCCAGTCTTTCCGGATGGGGCGTCGTGGAGCCATTCCAAAGGAAACGAAGGCCCGGCACAAGGAATCCTGGCAGTTGGGAGCATCTCCCAACTGCCAGCGTGGCATACCTCCATGGTCATAGGAGGCACTCCTCTTCATCCAAGGCCAAACCTGGACACAAACTCCAACCTGGGCCACGTCGGATCCTCGCCCTGACTTCAGACACAGGACATCTCCTTTCAACCGCTGCAGAATGGGCCTCCATTGCCCTCGCCCTGAAACCTGACCCCTCACTTTGGTTCTCAGATTTCTGTCGTGCCACTCCTGGCCCACAAGCCCTCCAGCCTGCGAACACCGGAGCCATAAGGCAGCACTCTGCCTGCCCACCAGCAGAACAACGTTGCCCTCTGGCGCTGCCAGAGACCCCAATGAGGCACAACCTGCACTTCACTAGACGGCACCCCATTTATCTAGGCAGCCCTGGGCACTAATGCTCTCTCTGACAGAGCCTGGGCTGGAACTCCTGACACACCCAGACTGCTGGCCCCAATTCCAGCCTATGGGACCCACCACGGCCTTAGGCCCTCGACTAGTCCCAACCTGTTTTTTTAGGCTTCCGAACCTCGACCTTATCTCCAAGCACTACACAGTGGTGGTAGCCCAGGGGCAGAAATCAGAACACCTCCCGGCCCCTGGCAGGAAACCTTGCTGTTGGCACGGTGTCCAATCTTCAGGGCGGGGAAACCAGCGTGGGCCATTAGGCCACGCCCATGCTTGAGGGCCACTTCAGGCACAGACACGCATTGGGACCCTCAGGGTGAGCCCTGAGCTCAAGGGAGGCTTCTCAGGGCCTGGACCGTGAGCCCGCCTATGGGGCTGGCCACGCCCTGAGGCAACCCAACCTCACCAGAGGTCACCTGTACCCAGGGCTCTGCTCTGGGATCCCTCTTCTGGAGGGACACCGGGGGCAGAGAACAGGACTCCTCCCATCTCATAGAATGACCCAAAGCACCTGGTAGCCTGGCCAAATCCCCAGAGTGACAGTCTGGTCCATGGCGCCAGAGACCACCCCTCCATGCAACGGCCATCCAGGACACCAAATGCAGAGACACAAGCCTGAGCACCTGCCTCACATCCCCCCTTCCTGCCTATCCTGACGAGCTCCCCTCACGGAATGCAGATGCCACCTGCCAGAACCAAGGCACCAACCTAAGCCCGAGGACGTGATTTCAGACTTCTTGCCCCACAGCCATGGCCCACACACGCTCCAGACGGGGGCCCCTGGAACCACACCGCACTCCAGGGCCTGCCCTCTCCAAGGGAACTCTGCCCGTCCCATGGCCCACAACCCTACAGATTAGGGGAACCTGCCATGGCCCAGCGACCATCCCTAGAGTGGAGATCGCCATGCACCAGCCGCGGCGATCTCTTCCAAGGTGAGCAACTACCTCCACTCAGAAAAGCAGACGGATGCCCCACAAAGACAAGACCGGCGCACACAGGACGCTAGACCTCCTCGGAATCCTCGCTTGCGTTTCCAGGCGTCTCTCCTCAGAGCCCTGTTTCCAATACCGGGCTCTGGGCGTGGCCCGGGGCACCAATTGGGGCACCACTCGTCTGCCCATGGCAAACGTGCTCTTTGGAGCTGTGAAAACCCTCCATTTCGGACGTCATTTCACGGCCCCAGAGCCACCGACTCATTTCAAGGTGTCCATGGACACAGAACCCCATTAGGACCCATCCTCAGGAGAGTCCATTTCAACGCAACCAGCCGCTGGGTTGCTCCGCCAGAGCCTGCAGGTGGAAAGTAGCTGAATGCTAGGAGTCAGTGGTCATGCGTGCCGGCTTGCCCAGGCACCCATCCTTCAAAGCCTGTTCTCGACTTGTTCCCTAGGGGTCATCGTGGAGCCATCCAACAGGACACGATTGTCACGCAGAAGGTCCCCTGGCGGATTGAGCATCTCCCAACACCCAGCGTGGGAAGTCCTCCATGGTCTCATGAGCCCCGTCCGCCTTCCTGAAGGGGCCTCCGTGAACACAAACCCCAAGCGGAGCCAATGTCGGATCCTCGCCCTGCCTTCTGATGCAAGAGATCTGCATTCAGCCTTTGCCCAGTGGGTGGCCGGACCTTCGCCCCATCACCTGACCCTAGCTTGTGTTCTCCACTTCTGTCCTCACACTCCTGGCCCACGAGCCCTCTCGATTGGGATTCCGGAGCCACAACGCGGCACTCGGCCTGCCCACCAGGGGAAAAACGGTTGCCTCTGGGTCTGCCCAGAGACCCCCAATAAGGATCAACCATTACGCCACCGGACAGCACCCCAGTTATTTGGGCTGCCCTTTGCACTCATGGTCTCTCGACCCAGCTGTCCTCAGCCAGGCACACCAACACCCAGACAGCTGGCCACACAGCCAGCAGCTTGCACCCGCCCTGGCCTTAGGCCATCATCTCTTCCCAGCCTGGTTGTTTAGGCTTCAAAACCTAGACCTCATCTCCAATTACTGCACAGGGCTGGACCTGATGCCTAAATTAGAACTCATCTTCGCCCCTGGCAGGATAGGTTGCTGTTGGCATGCTGCCCACCTTCACGGTAGGAGAAACCAGCACGGGCCAGGAGGCCGGGCTCAGGGTGGAGGGCCGCCTTAGGCCCAAACAGGCATTGGGACACTCAGTGTGAGCCTCGGGCTCCAGTGAGGCTTCTCCCTGGATGGATCAAGAGGCCCCATAGAGCAATTGCCAGGCCCCTCGGTCCCCAAAGCTAACCAGGGGAGGGTTTTCCATTGCCCTGTACCCAGGACTCCCCTCTGGAATCCCTCTTTTGGAGGGACCCCAGAGCCAGAAAACAGGACTCCTTCCATCGCAGAGAATGAACACCAACTCTGGGGAGCCTGGCCCAATCTACCAGAGAGGGAGACTCCTCCAAGGCCCATGAGGCCAGCCCTCCATTCCACGGTCATGCTTGACCCCAGATCCAGAGAAACCAGCCTGACCCACCGTCTCACACTCGCCCTTCCTTCCTATCCCCAGGAGCTGCCTTCATGGTCTGCAGATTGAGACTTCCATACCCTCGGCCGCTAACCCAAGAGGAGTTTGTGTTTTCAGGTTCTGTCCCCACAGCCCTGGCCCCAAGGCGGAGGCCCCTGCAGCCACACCACAGCACTGGGTCCGCCCCCGCCATGGAAACTGTGCCCGAGCCATTGGCCACAACCCTACCGATCAGGAGACATCTCCAAGGTCTCCGAGGCCATCGCAAGAGTGGAGGCCGCCCTGGACAAACTGGGACGATCTGACACAAACTGAGCGATGACCTCCACTCAGACATGCAGACGGATGCCCCCAGACACAGAAGCCAGGCCCCTAGGACCTGATAGGAACCTTGCTTTTGTTTCCAGGCATCTATCCTCGGAGGCCTGCTGTCCAATACAAGCAGAAGGGGGTTTCCTGAGGCTCTCCTCCGAACACCGCTCATCTCCCCGTGGGAAACGTGCTCTTTTGGAGCTGTGTCCAACCCTCCGACTAGGAGAATCCTTTCGGGCCCCAGAGCCACCGCTCCATTCCAACGTCTCCATGGACACAAACCCACATTATGACCCATCTTCAGGAGAGTCCGTTTCAACTCCGACCCCCTGGGAGCTCCTCCAGAGCCAGCAGATCGACCCTGCCTTGTGCTAACAGACAATGGAAAGGTCAGATGGGTGGCCCCGGCATCCATCCTTAGAACCAGGCTCTCCAGTCTTTCCGGATGGGGCGTCGTGGAGCCATTCCAAAGGAAACGAAGGCCCGGCACAAGGAATCCTGGCAGTTGGGAGCATCTCCCAACTGCCAGCGTGGCACACCTCCATGGCCATAGGAGGCACTCCTCTTCATCCAAGGCCAAACCTGGACACAAACTCCAACCTGGGCCACGTCGGATCCTCGCCCTGACTTCAGACACAGGACATCTCCTTTCAACCGCTGCAGAATGGGCCTCCATTGCCCTCGCCCTGAAACCTGACCCCTCACTTTGGTTCTCAGATTGCTGTCGTGCCACTCCTGGCCCACAAGCCCTCCAGCCTGGGAACACCGCAGCCATAAGGCAGCACTCTGCCTGCCCACCAGCAGAACAACGTTGCCCTCTGGCGCTGCCAGAGACCCCAATGAGGCACAACCTGCACTTCACTAGACGGCACCCCATTTATCTAGGCAGCCCTGGGCACTAATGCTCTCTCTGACAGAGCCTGGGCTGGAACTCCTGACACACCTGACTGCTGGCCCCAATTCCAGCCTATGGGACCCACCATGGCCTTAGGCCCTCGACTAGTCCCAACCTGTTTTTTTAGGCTTCCGGACCTCGACCTTATCTCCAAGCACCACACAGTGGTGGTAGCCCAGAGGCAGAAATCAGAACACCTCCCGCCCCCTGGCAGGAAACCTTGCAGTTGGCATGGAATCCAATCTTCAGGGCGGGGAAACCAGCGTGGGCCATTAGGCCACGCCCATGCTTGAGGGCCACTTCAGGCACAGACACGCATTGGGACCCTCAGGGTGAGCCCTGAGCTCAAGGGAGGCTTCTCAGGGGCTGGACCGTGAGCCCGCCTATGGGGCTGGCCACGCCCTGAGGCAACCCATCCTCACCAGAGGTCACCTGTACCCAGGGCTCTGCTCTGCTCTGGGATCCCTCTTCTGGACGGACACCGGGGGCAGAGAACAGGACTCCTCCCATCTCATAGAATGACCCATAGAAAGCACCTGGTAGCCTGGCCAAATCCCCAGAGTGACAGTCTGGTCCATGGCGCCAGAGACCACCCCTCCATGCAACGGCCATCCAGGACACCAAATGCAGAGACACAAGCCTGAGCACCTGCCTCACATCCCCCCTTCCTGCCTATCCTGACGAGCTCCCCTCACGGAATGCAGATGCCACCTGCCAGAACCAAGGCACCAACCTAAGCCCGAGGACGTGATTTCAGACTTCTTGCCCCACAGCCATGGCCCACACACGCTCCAGACGGGGGCCCCTGGAACCACCCCGCACTCCAGGGCCTGCCCTCTCCAAGGGATCTCTGCCCGTCCCATGGCCCACAACCCTACAGATTAGGGGAACCTGCCATGGCCCAGCGAACATCCCTAGAGTGGAGACCGCCATGCACCAGCCGCGGCGATCTCTCCCAAGGTGAGCAACTACCTCCATTCAGAAAAGCAGACGGATGCCCCACAAAGACAAGACTGGCGCACACAGGACGCTAACCCTCCTCGGAATCCTCGCTTGCGTCTCCAGGCGTCTCTCCTCAGAGCCCTGTTTCCAATACCGGGCTCTGGGCGTGGCCCGGGGCACCAATTGGGGCACAACTCGTCTGCCCATGGCAAACGTGCTCTTTGGAGCTGTGAAAACCCTCCATTTCGGACGTCATTTCACGGCCCCAGAACCACCGACTCATTCCAAGGTGTCCATGGACACAGAACCCCATTAGGACCCATCCTCAGGAGAGTCCATTTCAACGCAGCCAGCCGCTGGGTTGCTCCGCCAGAGCCTGCAGGTGGAAAGTAGCTGAATGCTAGGAGTCAGTGGTCATGCGTGCCGGCTTGCCCAGGCACCCATCCTTCAAAGCCTGTTCTCGACTTGTTCCCTAGGGGTCATCGTGGAGCCATCCAACAGGACACGATTGTCACGCAGAAGGTCCCCTGGTGGATTGAGCATCTCCCAACACCCAGCGTGGGAAGTCCTCCATGGTCTCATGAGCCCCGTCCGCCTGCCTGAAGGGGCCTCCGTTAACACAAACCCCAAGCGGAGCCAATGTCGGATCCTCGCCCTGCCTTCTGATGCAAGAGATCTGCATTCAGCCTTTGCCCAGTGGGTGGCCGGACCTTCGCCCCATCACCTGACCCTAGCTTGTGTTCTCCACTTCTGTCCTCACACTCCTGGCCCACGAGCCCTCTCGATTGGGATTCCGGAGCCACAACGCGGCACTCGGCCTGCCCACCAGGGGAAAAAGGTTGCCTCTGGGTCTGCACAGAGACCCCCAATAAGGATCAACCATTACGCCACCGGACAGCACCCCAGTTATTTGGGCTGCCCTTTGCACTCATGGTCTCTCGACCCAGCTGACCTCAGCCAGGCACACCAACACCCAGACAGCTGGCCACACAGCCAGCAGCTTGCACCCGCCCTGGCTGTAGGCCATCATCTCTTCCCAGCCTGGTTGTTTAGGCTTCAAAACCTAGACCTCATCTCCAATTACTGCACAGGGCTGGACCTGATGCCTAAATTAGAACTCATCTTCGCCCCTGGCAGGATAGGTTTCTGTTGGCATGCTGCCCACCTTCACGGTAGGAGAAACCAGCACGGGCCAGGAGGCCGGGCTCAGGGTGGAGGGCCGCCTTAGGCCCAAACAGGCATTGGGACACTCAGTGTGAGCCTCGGGCTCCAGTGAGGCTTCTCCCTGGATGGATCAAGAGGCCCCATAGAGCAATTGCCAGGCCCCTCGGTCCCCAAAGCTAACCAGGGGAGGGTTTTCCATTGCCCTGTACCCAGGACTCCCCTCTGGAATCCCTCTTTCGGAGGGACCCCAGAGCCAGAAAACAGGACTCCTTCCGTCGCAGAGAATGAACACCAACTCTGGGGAGCCTGGCCCAATCTACCAGAGAGGGAGACTCCTCCAAGGCCCATGAGGCCAGCCCTCCATTCCACGGTCATGCTTGACCCCAGATCCAGAGAAACCAGCCTGACCCACCGTCTCACACTCGCCCTTCCTTCCTATCCCCAGGAGCTGCCTTCATGGTTTGCAGATTGACTCTTCCATACCCTCGGCCGCTAACCCAAGAGGAGTTTGTGTTTTCAGGTTCTGTCCCCACAGCCCTGGCCCCAAGGCGGAGGCCCCTGCAGTCACACCACAGCACTGGGTGCGCCCCCGCCATGGAAACTGTGCCCGAGCCATTGGCCACAACCCTACCGATCAGGAGACATCTCCAAGGTCTCCGAGGCCATCGCAAGAGTGGAGGCCGCCCTGGACAAACTGGGACGATCTGACACAAGCTGAGCGATGACCTCCACTCAGACATGCAGACGGATGCCCCCAGACACAGAAGCCAGGCCCCTAGGACCTGATAGGAACCTTGCTTTTGTTTCCAGGCTTCTATCCTCGGAGGCCTGCTGTCCAATACAAGCAGAAGGGGGTTTCCTGAGGCTCTCCTCCGAACACCGCTCATCTCCCCGTGGGAAACGTGCTCTTTTGGAGCTGTGTCCAACCCTCCGACTAGGAGAATCCTTTCGGGCCCCTGAGCCACCGCTCCATTCCAACGTCTCCATGGACACAAACCCACATTATGACCCATCTTCAGGAGAGTCCGTTTCAACTCCGACCCCCTGGGAGCTCCTCCAGAGCCAGCAGATCGACCCTGCCTTGTGCTAGCAGACAATGGGAAGGTCAGGTGGGTGGCCCCGGCATCCATCCTTAGAACCAGGCTCTCCAGTCTTTCCGGATGGGGCGTCGTGGAGCCATTCCAAAGGAAACGAAGGCCCGGCACAAGGAATCCTGGCAGTTGGGAGCATCTCCCAACTGCCAGCGTGGCACACCTCCATGGCCATAGGAGGCACTCCTCTTCATCCAAGGCCAAACCTGGACACAAACTCCAACCTGGGCCACGTCGGATCCTCGCCCTGACTTCAGACACAGGACATCTCCTTTCAACCGCTGCAGAATGGGCCTCCATTGCCCTCGCCCTGAAACCTGACCCCTCACTTTGGTTCTCAGATTTCTGTCGTGCCACTCCTGGCCCACAAGCCCTCCAGCCTGGGAACACCGCAGCCATAAGGCAGCACTCTGCCTGCCCACCAGCAGAACAACGTTGCCCTCTGGCGCTGCCAGAGACCCCAATGAGGCACAACCTGCACTTCACTAGACGGCACCCCATTTATCTAGGCAGCCCTGGGCACTAATGCTCTCTCTGACAGAGCCTGGGCTGTAACTCCTGACACACCCAGACTGCTGGCCCCAATTCCAGCCTATGGGACCCACCATGGCCTTAGGCCCTCGACTAGTCCCAACCTGTTTTTTTAGGCTTCCGGACCTCGACCTTATCTCCAAGCACCACACAGTGGTGGTAGCCCAGGGGCAGAAATCAGAACACCTCCCGCCCCCTGGCAGGAAACCTTGCAGTTGGCATGGAATCCAATCTTCAGGGCGGAGAAACCAGCGTGGGCCATTAGGCCACGCCCATGCTTGAGGGCCACTTCAGGCACAGACACGCATTGGGACCCTCAGGGTGAGCCCTGAGCTCAAGGGAGGCTTCTCAGGGGCTGGACCGTGAGCCCGCCTATGGGGCTGGCCACGCCCTGAGGCAACCCATCCTCACCAGAGGTCACCTGTACCCAGGGCTCTGCTCTGCTCTGGGATCCCTCTTCTGGAGGGACACCGGGGGCAGAGAACAGGACTCCTCTCATCTCATAGAATGACCCATAGAAAGCACCTTTTAGCCTGGCCAAATCCCCAGAGTGACAGTCTGGTCCATGGCGCCAGAGACCACCCCTCCATGCAACGGCCATCCAGGACACCAAATGCAGAGACACAAGCCTGAGCACCTGCCTCACATCCCCCCTTCCTGCCTATCCTGACGAGCTCCCCTCACGGAATGCAGATGCCACCTGCCAGAACCAAGGCACCAACCTAAGCCCGAGGACGTGATCTCAGACTTCTTGCCCCACAGCCATGGCCCACACACGCTCCAGACGGGGGCCCCTGGAACCACACCGCACTCCAGGGCCTGCCCTCTCCAAGGGAACTCTGCCCGTCCCATGGCCCACAACCCTACAGATTAGGGGAACCTGCCATGGCCCAGCGACCATCCCTAGAGTGGAGATCGCCATGCACCAGCCGCGGCGATCTCTCCCAAGGTGAGCAACTACCTCCACTCCGAAAAGCAGACGGATGCCCCACAAAGAGAAGATCGACGCACCCAGGACGCTAGACCCTCCTCGGAATCCTCGCTTGCGTCTCCAGGCGTCTCTCCTCAGAGCCCTGTTTCCAATACCGGGCTCTGGGCGTGGCCCGAGGCACCAATTGGAACACCACTCGTCTGCCCATGGCAAACGTGCTCTTTGGAGCTGTGAAAACCCTCCATTTCGGACGTCATTTCACGGCCCCAGAGCCACCGACTCATTCCAAGGTGTCCATGGACACAGAACCCCATTAGGACCCATCCTCAGGAGAGTCCATTTCAACGCAACCAGCCGCTGGGTTGCTCCGCCAGAGCCTGCAGGTGGAAAGTAGCTGAATGCTAGGAGTCAGTGGTCATGCGTGCCGGCTTGCCCAGGCACCCATCCTTCAAAGCCTGTTCTCGACTTGTTCCCTAGGGGTCATCGTGGAGCCATCCAACAGGACACGATTGTCACGCAGAAGGTCCCCTGGCGGATTGAGCATCTCCCAACACCCAGCGTGGGAAGTCCTCCATGGTCTCATGAGCCCCGTCCGCCTTCCTGAAGGGGCCTCCGTGAACACAAACCCCAAGCGGAGCCAATGTCGGATCCTCGCCCTGCCTTCTGATGCAAGAGATCTGCATTCAGCCTTTGCCCAGTGGGTGGCCGGACCTTCGCCCCATCACCTGACCCTAGCTTGTGTTCTCCACTTCTGTCCTCACACTCCTGGCCCACGAGCCCTCTCGATTGGGATTCCGGAGCCACAACGCGGCACTCGGCCTGCCCACCAGGGGAAAAACGGTTGCCTCTGGGTCTGCCCAGAGACCCCCAATAAGGATCAACCATTACGCCACCGGACAGCACCCCAGTTATTTGGGCTGCCCTTTGCACTCATGGTCTCTCGACCCAGCTGACCTCAGCCAGGCACACCAACACCCAGACAGCTGGCCACACAGCCAGCAGCTTGCACCCGCCCTGGCCTTAGGCCATCATCTCTTCCCAGCCTGGTTGTTTAGGCTTCAAAACCTAGACCTCATCTCCAATTACTGCACAGGGCTGGACCTGATGCCTAAATTAGAACTCATCTTCACCCCTGGCAGGATAGGTTGCTGTTGGCATGCTGCCCACCTTCACGGTAGGAGAAACCAGCACGGGCCAGGAGGCCGGGCTCAGGGTGGAGGGCCGCCTTAGGCCCAAACAGGCATTGGGACACTCAGTGTGAGCCTCGGGCTCCAGTGAGGCTTCTCCCTGGATGGATCAAGAGGCCCCATAGAGCAATTGCCAGGCCCCTCGGTCGCCAAAGCTAACCAGGGGAGGGTTTTCCATTGCCCTGTACCCAGGACTCCCCTCTGGAATCCCTCTTTTGGAGGGACCCCAGAGCCAGAAAACAGGACTCCTTCCGTCGCAGAGAATGAACACCAACTCTGGGGAGCCTGGCCCAATCTACCAGAGAGGGAGACTCCTCCAAGGCCCATGAGGCCAGCCCTCCATTCCACGGTCATGCTTGACCCCAGATCCAGAGAAACCAGCCTGACCCACCGTCTGACACTCGCCCTTCCTTCCTATCCCGAGGAGCTGCCTTCATGGTCTGCAGATTGAGTCTTCCATACCCTCGGCCGCTAACCCAAGAGGAGTTTGTGTTTTCAGGTTCTGTCCCCACAGCCCTGGCCCCAAGGCGGAGGCCCCTGCAGCCACACCACAGCACTGGGTCCGCCCCCGCCATGGAAACTGTGCCCGAGCCATTGGCCACAACCCTACCGATCAGGAGACATCTCCAAGGTCTCCGAGGCCATCGCAAGAGTGGAGGCCGCCCTGGACAAACTGGGACGATCTGACACAAACTGAGCGATGACCTCCACTCAGACATGCAGACGGATGCCCCCAGACACAGAAGCCAGGCCCCTAGGACCTGATAGGAACCTTGCTTTTGTTTCCAGGCATCTATCCTCGGAGGCCTGCTGTCCAATACAATCAGAAGGGGGTTTCCTGAGGCTCTCCTCCGAACACCGCTCATCTCCCCGTGGGAAACGTGCTCTTTTGGAGCTGTGTCCAACCCTCCGACTAGGAGAATCCTTTCGGGCCCCTGAGCCACCGCTCCATTCCAACGTCTCCATGGACACAAACCCGCATTATGACCCATCTTCAGGAGAGTCCGTTTCAACTCCGACCCCCTGGGAGCTCCTCCAGAGCCAGCAGATCGACCCTGCCTTGTGCTAGCAGACAATGGGAAGGTCAGGTGGGTGGCCCCGGCAACCATCCTTAGAACCAGGCTCTCCAATCTTTCCGGATGGGGCGTCGTGGAGCCATTCCAAAGGAAACGAAGGCCCGGCACAAGGAATCCTGGCAGTTGGGAGCATCTCCCAACTGCCAGCGTGGCACACCTCCATGGCCATAGGAGGCACTCCTCTTCATCCAAGGCCAAACCTGGACACAAACTCCAACCTGGGCCACGTCGGATCCTCGCCCTGACTTCAGACACAGGACATCTCCTTTCAACCGCTGCAGAATGGGCCTCCATTGCCCTCGCCCTGAAACCTGACCCCTCACTTTGGTTCTCAGATTTCTGTCGTGCCACTCCTGGCCCACAAGCCCTCCAGCCTGGGAACACCGGAGCCATAAGACAGCACTCTGCCTGCCCACCAGCAGAACAACGTTGCCCTCTGGCGCTGCCAGAGACCCCAATGAGGCACAACCTGCACTTCACTAGACGGCACCCCATTTATCTAGGCAGCCCTGGGCACTAATGCTCTCTCTGACAGAGCCTGGGCTGGAACTCTTGACACACCCAGACTGCTGGCCCCAATTCCAGCCTATGGGACCCACCATGGCCTTAGGCCCTCGACTAGTCCCAACCTGTTTCTTTAGGCTTCCGGACCTCGACCTTATCTCCAAGCACCACACAGTGGTGGTAGCCCAGGGGCAGAAATCAGAACACCTCCCGCACCCTGGCAGGAAACCTTGCTGTTGGCATGGAATCCAATCTTCAGGGCGGGGAAACCAGCGTGGGCCATTAGGCCACGCCCATGCTTGAGGGCCACTTCAGGCACAGACACGCATTGGGACCCTCAGGGTGAGCCCTGAGCTCAAGGGAGGCTTCTCAGGGGCTGGACCGTGAGCCCGCCTATGGGGCTGGCCACGCCCTGAGGCAACCCATCCTCACCAGAGGTCACCTGTTCCCAGGGCTCTGCTCTGCTCTGGGATCCCTCTTCTGGACGGACACCGGGGGCAGAGAACAGGACTCCTCTCATCTCATAGAATGACCCATAGAAAGCACCTGGTAGCCTGGCCAAATCCCCAGAGTGACAGTCTGGTCCATGGCGCCAGAGACCACCCCTCCATGCAACGGCCATCCAGGACACCAAATGCAGAGACACAAGCCTGAGCACCTGCCTCACATCCCCCCTTCCTGCCTATCCTGACGAGCTCCCCTCACGGAATGCAGATGCCACCTGCCAGAACCAAGGCACCAACCTAAGCCCGAGGACGTGATTTCAGACTTCTTGCCCCACAGCCATGGCCCACACACGCTCCAGACGGGGGCCCCTGGAACCACCCCGCACTCCAGGGCCTGCCCTCTCCAAGGGATCTCTGCCCGTCCCATGGCCCACAACCCTACAGATTAGGGGAACCTGCCATGGCCCAGCGACCATCCCTAGAGTGGAGACCGCCATGCACCAGTCGCGGCGATCGCTCCGAAGGTGAGCAACTACCTCCACTCAGAAAAGCAGACGGATGCCCCACAAAGACAAGACCGGCGCACACAGGACGCTAGACCCTCCTCGGAATCCTCGCTTTCGTCTCCAGGCGTCTCTCCTCAGAGCCCTGTTTCCAATACCGGGCTCTGGGCGTGGCCCGGGGCACCATTTGGGGCACAACTCGTCTGCCCATGGCAAACGTGCTCTTTGGAGCTGTGAAAACCCTCCATTTCGGACGTCATTTCACGGCCCCAGAGCCACCGACTCATCCCAAGGTGTCCATGGACACAGAACCCCATTAGGACCCATCCTCAGGAGAGTCCATTTCAACGCAGGCAGCCGCTGGGTTGCTCCGCCAGAGCCTGCAGGTGGAAAGTAGCTGAATGCTAGGAGTCAGTGGTCATGCGTGCCGGCTTGCCCAGGCACCCATCCTTCAAAGCCTGTTCTCGACTTGTTCCCTAGGGGTCATCGTGGAGCCATCCAACAGGACACGATTGTCACGCAGAAGGTCCTCTGGCGGATTGAGCATCTCCCAACACCCAGCGTGGGAAGTCCTCCATGGTCTCATGAGCCCCGTCCGCCTTCCTGAAGGGGCATCCGTGAACACAAACCCCAAGCGGAGCCAATGTCGGATCCTCGCCCTGCCTTCTGATGCAAGAGATCTGCATTCAGCCTTTGCCCAGTGGGTGGCCGGACCTTCGCCCCATCACCTGACCCTAGCTTGTGTTCTCCACTTCTGTCCTCACACTCCTGGCCCACGAGCCCTCTCGATTGGGATTCCGGAGCCACAACGCGGCACTCGGCCTGCCCACCAGGGGAAAAACGGTTGCCTCTGGGTCTGCACAGAGACCCCCAATAAGGATCAACCATTACGCCACCGGACAGCACCCCAGTTATTTGGGCTGCCCTTTGCACTCATGGTCTCTCGACCCAGCTGACCTCAGCCAGGCACACCAACACCCAGACAGCTGGCCACACAGCCAGCAGCTTGCACCCGCCCTGGCCTTAGGCCATCATCTCTTCCCAGCCTGGTTGTTTAGGCTTCAAAACCTAGACCTCATCACCAATTACTGCACAGGGCTGGACCTGATGCCTAAATTAGAACTCATCTTCACCCCTGGCAGGATAGGTTGCTGTTGGCATGCTGCCCACCTTCACGGTAGAAGAAACCAGCACGGGCCAGGAGGCCGGGCTCAGGGTGGAGGGCCGCCTTAGGCCCAAACAGGCATTGGGACACTCAGTGTGAGCCTCGGGCTCCAGTGAGGCTTCTCCCTGGATGGATCAAGAGGCCCCATAGAGCAATTGCCAGGCCCCTCGGTCCCCAAAGCTAACCAGGGGAGGGTTTTCCATTGCCCTGTACCCAGGACTCCCCTCTGGAATCCCTCTTTCGGAGGGACCCCAGAGCCAGAAAACAGGACTCCTTCCGTCGCAGAGAATGAACACCAACTCTGGGGAGCCTGGCCCAATCTACCAGAGAGGGAGACTCCTCCAAGGCCCATGAGGCCAGCCCTCCATTCCACGGTCATGCTTGACCCCAGATCCAGAGAAACCAGCCTGACCCACCGTCTCACACTCGCCCTTCCTTCCTATCCCGAGGAGCTGCCTTCATGGTCTGCAGATTGAGTCTTCCATACCCTCGGCCGCTAACCCAAGAGGAGTTTGTGTTTTCAGGTTCTGTCCCCACAGCCCTGGCCCCAAGGCGGAGGCCCCTGCAGCCACACCACAGCACTGGGTCCGCCCCCGCCATGGAAACTGTGCCCGAGCCATTGGCCACAACCCTACCGATCAGGAGACATCTCCAAGGTCTCCGAGGCCATCGCAAGAGTGGAGGCCGCCCTGGACAAACTGGGACGATCTGACACAAACTGAGCGATGACCTCCACTCAGACATGCAGACGGATGCCCCCAGACACAGAAGCCAGGCCCCTAGGACCTGATAGGAACCTTGCTTTTGTTTCCAGGCATCTATCCTCGGAGGCCTGCTGTCCAATACAAGCAGAAGGGGGTTTCCTGAGGCTCTCCTCCGAACACCGCTCATCTCCCCGTGGGAAACGTGCTCTTTTGGAGCTGTGTCCAACCCTCCGACTAGGAGAATCCTTTCGGGCCCCAGAGCCACCGCTCCATTCCAACGTCTCCATGGACACAAACCCACATTATGACCCATCTTCAGGAGAGTCCGTTTCAACTCCGACCCCCTGGGAGCTCCTCCAGAGCCAGCAGGTCGACCCTGCCTTGTGCTAACAGACAATGGAAAGGTCAGATGGGTGGCCCCGGCATCCATCCTTAGAACCAGGCTCTCCAGTCTTTCCGGATGGGGCGTCGTGGAGCCATTCCAAAGGAAACGAAGGCCCGGCACAAGGAATCCTGGCAGTTGGGAGCATCTCCCAACTGCCAGCGTGGCACACCTCCATGGCCATAGGAGGCACTCCTCTTCATCCAAGGCCAAACCTGGACACAAACTCCAACCTGGGCCACGTCGGATCCTCGCCCTGACTTCAGACACAGGACATCTCCTTTCAACCGCTGCAGAATGGGCCTCCATTGCCCTCGCCCTGAAACCTGACCCCTCACTTTGGTTCTCAGATTGCTGTCGTGCCACTCCTGGCCCACAAGCCCTCCAGCCTGGGAACACCGCAGCCATAAGGCAGCACTCTGCCTGCCCACCAGCAGAACAACGTTGCCCTCTGGCACTGCCAGAGACCCCAATGAGGCACAACCTGCACTTCACTAGACGGCACCCCATTTATCTAGGCAGCCCTGGGCACTAATGCTCTCTCTGACAGAGCCTGGGCTGGAACTCCTGACACACCTGACTGCTGGCCCCAATTCCAGCCTATGGGACCCACCATGGCCTTAGGCCCTCGACTAGTCCCAACCTGTTTTTTTAGGCTTCCGGACCTCGACCTTATCTCCAAGCACCACACAGTGGTGGTAGCCCAGGGGCAGAAATCAGAACACCTCCCGCCCCCTGGCAGGAAACCTTGCAGTTGGCATGGAATCCAATCTTCAGGGCGGGGAAACCAGCGTGGGCCATTAGGCCACGCCCATGCTTGAGGGCCACTTCAGGCACAGACACGCATTGGGACCCTCAGGGTGAGCCCTGAGCTCAAGGGAGGCTTCTCAGGGGCTGGACCGTGAGCCCGCCTATGGGGCTGGCCACGCCCTGAGGCAACCCATCCTCACCAGAGGTCACCTGTACCCAGGGCTCTGCTCTGCTCTGGGATCCCTCTTCTGGACGGACACCGGGGGCAGAGAACAGGACTCCTCCCATCTCATAGAATGACCCATAGAAAGCACCTGGTAGCCTGGCCAAATCCCCAGAGTGACAGTCTGGTCCATGGCGCCAGAGACCACCCCTCCATGCAACGGCCATCCAGGACACCAAATGCAGAGACACAAGCCTGAGCACCTGCCTCACATCCCCCCTTCCTGCCTATCCTGACGAGCTCCCCTCACGGAATGCAGATGCCACCTGCCAGAACCAAGGCACCAACCTAAGCCCGAGGACGTGATTTCAGACTTCTTGCCCCACAGCCATGGCCCACACACGCTCCAGAAGGGGGCCCCTGGAACCACCCCGCACTCCAGGGCCTGCCCTCTCCAAGGGATCTCTGCCCGTCCCATGGCCCACAACCCTACAGATTAGGGGAACCTGCCATGGCCCAGCGACCATCCCTAGAGTGGAGACCGCCATGCACCAGCCGCGGCGATCTCTCCCAAGGTGAGCAACTACCTCCACTCCGAAAAGCAGACGGATGCCCCACAAAGAGAAGATCGACGCACCCAGGACGCTAGACCCTCCTCGGAATCCTCGCTTGCGTCTCCAGGCGTCTCTCCTCAGAGCCCTGTTTCCAATACCGGGCTCTGGGCGTGGCCCGAGGCACCAATTGGAACACCACTCGTCTGCCCATGGCAAACGTGCTCTTTGGAGCTGTGAAAACCCTCCATTTCGGACGTCATTTCACGGCCCCAGAGCCACCGACTCATTCCAAGGTGTCCATGGACACAGAACCCCATTAGGACCCATCCTCAGGAGAGTCCATTTCAACGCAACCAGCCGCTGGGTTGCTCCGCCAGAGCCTGCAGGTGGAAAGTAGCTGAATGCTAGGAGTCAGTGGTCATGCGTGCCGGCTTGCCCAGGCACCCATCCTTCAAAGCCTGTTCTCGACTTGTTCCCTAGGGGTCATCGTGGAGCCATCCAACAGGACACGATTGTCACGCAGAAGGTCCCCTGGCGGATTGAGCATCTCCCAACACCCAGCGTGGGAAGTCCTCCATGGTCTCATGAGCCCCGTCCGCCTTCCTGAAGGGGCCTCCGTGAACACAAACCCCAAGCGGAGCCAATGTCGGATCCTCGCCCTGCCTTCTGATGCAAGAGATCTGCATTCAGCCTTTGCCCAGTGGGTGGCCGGACCTTCGCCCCATCACCTGACCCTAGCTTGTGTTCTCCACTTCTGTCCTCACACTCCTGGCCCACGAGCCCTCTCGATTGGGATTCCGGAGCCACAACGCGGCACTCGGCCTGCCCACCAGGGGAAAAACGGTTGCCTCTGGGTCTGCCCAGAGACCCCCAATAAGGATCAACAATTACGCCACCGGACAGCACCCCAGTTATTTGGGCTGCCCTTTGCACTCATGGTCTCTCGACCCAGCTGACCTCAGCCAGGCACACCAACACCCAGACAGCTGGCCACACAGCCAGCAGCTTGCACCCGCCCTGGCCTTAGGCCATCATCTCTTCCCAGCCTGGTTGTTTAGGCTTCAAAACCTAGACCTCATCTCCAATTACTGCACAGGGCTGGACCTGATGCCTAAATTAGAACTCATCTTCACCCCTGGCAGGATAGGTTGCTGTTGGCATGCTGCCCACCTTCACGGTAGGAGAAACCAGCACGGGCCAGGAGGCCGGGCTCAGGGTGGAGGGCCGCCTGAGGCCCAAACAGGCATTGGGACACTCAGTGTGAGCCTCGGGCTCCAGTGAGGCTTCTCCCTGGATGGATCAAGAGGCCCCATAGAGCAATTGCCAGGCCCCTCGGTCGCCAAAGCTAACCAGGGGAGGGTTTTCCATTGCCCTGTACCCAGGACTCCCTTCTGGAATCCCTCTTTTGGAGGGACCCCAGAGCCAGAAAACAGGACTCCTTCCGTCGCAGAGAATGAACACCAACTCTGGGGAGCCTGGCCCAATCTACCAGAGAGGGAGACTCCTCCAAGGCCCATGAGGCCAGCCCTCCATTCCACGGTCATGCTTGACCCCAGATCCAGAGAAACCAGCCTGACCCACCGTCTGACACTCGCCCTTCCTTCCTATCCCGAGGAGCTGCCTTCATGGTCTGCAGATTGAGTCTTCCATACCCTCGGCCGCTAACCCAAGAGGAGTTTGTGTTTTCAGGTTCTGTCCCCACAGCCCTGGCCCCAAGGCGGAGGCCCCTGCAGCCACACCACAGCACTGGGTCCGCCCCCGCCATGGAAACTGTGCCCGAGCCATTGGCCACAACCCTACCGATCAGGAGACATCTCCAAGGTCTCCGAGGCCATCGCAAGAGTGGAGGCCGCCCTGGACAAACTGGGACGATCTGACACAAACTGAGCGATGACCTCCACTCAGACATGCAGACGGATGCCCCCAGACACAGAAGCCAGGCCCCTAGGACCTGATAGGAACCTTGCTTTTGTTTCCAGGCATCTATCCTCGGAGGCCTGCTGTCCAATACAATCAGAAGGGGGTTTCCTGAGGCTCTCCTCCGAACACCGCTCATCTCCCCGTGGGAAACGTGCTCTTTTGGAGCTGTGTCCAACCCTCCGACTAGGAGAATCCTTTCGGGCCCCTGAGCCACCGCTCCATTCCAACGTCTCCATGGACACAAACCCGCATTATGACCCATCTTCAGGAGAGTCCGTTTCAACTCCGACCCCCTGGGAGCTCCTCCAGAGCCAGCAGATCGACCCTGCCTTGTGCTAGCAGACAATGGGAAGGTCAGGTGGGTGGCCCCGGCATCCATCCTTAGAACCAGGCTCTCCAATCTTTCCGGATGGGGCGTCGTGGAGCCATTCCAAAGGAAACGAAGGCCCGGCACAAGGAATCCTGGCAGTTGGGAGCATCTCCCAACTGCCAGCGTGGCACACCTCCATGGCCATAGGAGGCACTCCTCTTCATCCAAGGCCAAACCTGGACACAAACTCCAACCTGGGCCACGTCGGATCCTCGCCCTGACTTCAGACACAGGACATCTCCTTTCAACCGCTGCAGAATGGGCCTCCATTGCCCTCGCCCTGAAACCTGACCCCTCACTTTGGTTCTCAGATTTCTGTCGTGCCACTCCTGGCCCACAAGCCCTCCAGCCTGGGAACACCGGAGCCATAAGACAGCACTCTGCCTGCCCACCAGCAGAACAACGTTGCCCTCTGGCGCTGCCAGAGACCCCAATGAGGCACAACCTGCACTTCACTAGACGGCACCCCATTTATCTAGGCAGCCCTGGGCACTAATGCTCTCTCTGACAGAGCCTGGGCTGGAACTCTTGACACACCCAGACTGCTGGCCCCAATTCCAGCCTATGGGACCCACCATGGCCTTAGGCCCTCGACTAGTCCCAACCTGTTTCTTTAGGCTTCCGGACCTCGACCTTATCTCCAAGCACCACACAGTGGTGGTAGCCCAGGGGCAGAAATCAGAACACCTCCCGCACCCTGGCAGGAAACCTTGCTGTTGGCATGGAATCCAATCTTCAGGGCGGGGAAACCAGCGTGGGCCATTAGGCCACGCCCATGCTTGAGGGCCACTTCAGGCACAGACACGCATTGGGACCCTCAGGGTGAGCCCTGAGCTCAAGGGAGGCTTCTCAGGGGCTGGACCGTGAGCCCGCCTATGGGGCTGGCCACGCCCTGAGGCAACCCATCCTCACCAGAGGTCACCTGTTCCCAGGGCTCTGCTCTGCTCTGGGATCCCTCTTCTGGACGGACACCGGGGGCAGAGAACAGGACTCCTCTCATCTCATAGAATGACCCATAGAAAGCACCTGGTAGCCTGGCCAAATCCCCAGAGTGACAGTCTGGTCCATGGCGCCAGAGACCACCCCTCCATGCAACGGCCATCCAGGACACCAAATGCAGAGACACAAGCCTGAGCACCTGCCTCACATCCCCCCTTCCTGCCTATCCTGACGAGCTCCCCTCACGGAATGCAGATGCCACCTGCCAGAACCAAGGCACCAACCTAAGCCCGAGGACGTGATTTCAGACTTCTTGCCCCACAGCCATGGCCCACACACGCTCCAGACGGGGGCCCCTGGAACCACCCCGCACTCCAGGGCCTGCCCTCTCCAAGGGATCTCTGCCCGTCCCATGGCCCACAACCCTACAGATTAGGGGAACCTGCCATGGCCCAGCGACCATCCCTAGAGTGGAGACCGCCATGCACCAGTCGCGGCGATCGCTCCGAAGGTGAGCAACTACCTCCACTCAGAAAAGCAGACGGATGCCCCACAAAGACAAGACCGGCGCACACAGGACGCTAGACCCTCCTCGGAATCCTCGCTTTCGTCTCCAGGCGTCTCTCCTCAGAGCCCTGTTTCCAATACCGGGCTCTGGGCGTGGCCCGGGGCACCATTTGGGGCACAACTCGTCTGCCCATGGCAAACGTGCTCTTTGGAGCTGTGAAAACCCTCCATTTCGGACGTCATTTCACGGCCCCAGAGCCACCGACTCATCCCAAGGTGTCCATGGACACAGAACCCCATTAGGACCCATCCTCAGGAGAGTCCATTTCAACGCAGGCAGCCGCTGGGTTGCTCCGCCAGAGCCTGCAGGTGGAAAGTAGCTGAATGCTAGGAGTCAGTGGTCATGCGTGCCGGCTTGCCCAGGCACCCATCCTTCAAAGCCTGTTCTCGACTTGTTCCCTAGGGGTCATCGTGGAGCCATCCAACAGGACACGATTGTCACGCAGAAGGTCCTCTGGCGGATTGAGCATCTCCCAACACCCAGCGTGGGAAGTCCTCCATGGTCTCATGAGCCCCGTCCGCCTTCCTGAAGGGGCATCCGTGAACACAAACCCCAAGCGGAGCCAATGTCGGATCCTCGCCCTGCCTTCTGATGCAAGAGATCTGCATTCAGCCTTTGCCCAGTGGGTGGCCGGACCTTCGCCCCATCACCTGACCCTAGCTTGTGTTCTCCACTTCTGTCCTCACACTCCTGGCCCACGAGCCCTCTCGATTGGGATTCCGGAGCCACAACGCGGCACTCGGCCTGCCCACCAGGGGAAAAACGGTTGCCTCTGGGTCTGCCCAGAGACCCCCAATAAGGATCAACCATTACGCCACCGGACAGCACCCCAGTTATTTGGGCTGCCCTTTGCACTCATGGTCTCTCGACCCAGCTGACCTCAGCCAGGCACACCAACACCCAGACAGCTGGCCACACAGCCAGCAGCTTGCACCCGCCCTGGCCTTAGGCCATCATCTCTTCCCAGCCTGGTTGTTTAGGCTTCAAAACCTAGACCTCATCTCCAATTACTGCACAGGGCTGGACCTGATGCCTAAATTAGAACTCATCTTCACCCCTGGCAGGATAGGTTGCTGTTGGCATGCTGCCCACCTTCACGGTAGGAGAAACCAGCACGGGCCAGGAGGCCGGGCTCAGGGTGGAGGGCCGCCTTAGGTCCAAACAGGCATTGGGACACTCAGTGTGAGCCTTGGGCTCCAGTGAGGCTTCTCCCTGGATGGATCAAGAGGCCCCATAGAGCAATTGCCAGGCCCCTCGGTCCCCAAAGCTAACCAGGGGAGGGTTTTCCATTGCCCTGTACCCAGGACTCCCCTCTGGAATCCCTCTTTCGGAGGGACCCCAGAGCCAGAAAACAGGACTCCTTCCGTCGCAGAGAATGAACACCAACTCTGGGGAGCCTGGCCCAATCTACCAGAGAGGGAGACTCCTCCAAGGCCCATGAGGCCAGCCCTCCATTCCACGGTCATGCTTGACCCCAGATCCAGAGAAACCAGCCTGACCCACCGTCTCACACTCGCCCTTCCGTCCTATCCCCAGGAGCTGCCTTCATGGTCTGCAGATTGAGTCTTCCATACCCTCGGCCGCTAACCCAAGAGGAGTTTGTGTTTTCAGGTTCTGTCCCCACAGCCCTGGCCCCAAGGCGGAGGCCCCTGCAGCCACACCACAGCACTGGGTCCGCCCCCGCCATGGAAACTGTGCCCGAGCCATTGGCCACAACCCTACCGATCAGGAGACATCTCCAAGGTCTCCGAGGCCATCGCAAGAGTGGAGGCTGCCCTGGACAAACTGGGACGATCTGACACAAACTGAGCGATGACCTCCACTCAGACATGCAGACGGATGCCCCCAGACACAGAAGCCAGGCCCCTAGGACCTGATAGGAACCTTGCTTTTGTTTCCAGGCATCTATCCTCGGAGGCCTGCTGTCCAATACAAGCAGAAGGGGGTTTCCTGAGGCTCTCCTCCGAACACCGCTCATCTCCCCGTGGGAAACGTGCTCTTTTGGAGCTGTGTCCAACCCTCCGACTAGGAGAATCCTTTCGGGCCCCAGAGCCACCGCTCCATTCCAACGTCTCCATGGACACAAACCCACATTATGACCCATCTTCAGGAGAGTCCGTTTCAACTCCGACCCCCTGGGAGCTCCTCCAGAGCCAGCAGGTCGACCCTGCCTTGTGCTAACAGACAATGGAAAGGTCAGATGGGTGGCCCCGGCATCCATCCTTAGAACCAGGCTCTCCAGTCTTTCCGGATGGGGGGTCGTGGAGCCATTCCAAAGGAAACGAAGGCCCGGCACAAGGAATCCTGGCAGTTGGGAGCATCTCCCAACTGCCAGCGTGGCACACCTCCATGGCTATAGGAGGCACTCCTCTTCATCCAAGGCCAAACCTGGACACAAACTCCAACCTGGGCCACGTCGGATCCTCGCCCTGACTTCAGACACAGGACATCTCCTTTCAACCGCTGCAGAATGGGCCTCCATTGCCCTCGCCCTGAAACCTGACCCCTCACTTTGGTTCTCAGATTGCTGTCATGCCACTCCTGGCCCACAAGCCCTCCAGCCTGGGAACACCGCAGCCATAAGGCAGCACTCTGCCTGCCCACCAGCAGAACAACGTTGCCCTCTGGCGCTGCCAGAGACCCCAATGAGGCACAACCTGCACTTCACTAGACGGCACCCCATTTATCTAGGCAGCCCTGGGCACTAATGCTCTCTCTGACAGAGCCTGGGCTGGAACTCCTGACACACCTGACTGCTGGCCCCAATTCCAGCCTATGGGACCCACCATGGCCTTAGGCCCTCGACTAGTCCCAACCTGTTTTTTTAGGCTTCCGGACCTCGACCTTATCTCCAAGCACCACACAGTGGTGGTAGCCCAGGGGCAGAAATCAGAACACCTCCCGCCCCCTGGCAGGAAACCTTGCAGTTGGCATGGAATCCAATCTTCAGGGCGGGGAAACCAGCGTGGGCCATTAGGCCACGCCCATGCTTGAGGGCCACTTCAGGCACAGACACGCATTGGGACCCTCAGGGTGAGCCCTGAGCTCAAGGGAGGCTTCTCAGGGGCTGGACCGTGAGCCCGCCTATGGGGCTGGCCACGCCCTGAGGCAACCCATCCTCACCAGAGGTCACCTGTACCCAGGGCTCTGCTCTGCTCTGGGATCCCTCTTCTGGACGGACACCGGGGGCAGAGAACAGGACTCCTCCCATCTCATAGAATGACCCATAGAAAGCACCTGGTAGCCTGGCCAAATCCCCAGAGTGACAGTCTGGTCCATGGCGCCAGAGACCACCCCTCCATGCAACGGCCATCCAGGACACCAAATGCAGAGACACAAGCCTGAGCACCTGCCTCACATCCCCCCTTCCTGCCTATCCTGACGAGCTCCCCTCACGGAATGCAGATGCCACCTGCCAGAACCAAGGCACCAACCTAAGCCCGAGGACGTGATTTCAGACTTCTTGCCCCACAGCCATGGCCCACACACGCTCCAGAAGGGGGCCCCTGGAACCACCCCGCACTCCAGGGCCTGCCCTCTCCAAGGGATCTCTGCCCGTCCCATGGCCCACAACCCTACAGATTAGGGGAACCTGCCATGGCCCAGCGACCATCCCTAGAGTGGAGACCGCCATGCACCAGCCGCGGCGATCTCTCCCAAGGTGAGCAACTACCTCCACTCAGAAAAGCAGACGGATGCCCCACAAAGACAAGACTGGCGCACACAGGACGCTAACCCTCCTCGGAATCCTCGCTTGCGTCTCCAGGCGTCTCTCCTCAGAGCCCTGTTTCCAATACCGGGCTCTGGGCGTGGCCCGGGGCACCAATTGGGGCACAACTCGTCTGCCCATGGCAAACGTGCTCTTTGGAGCTGTGAAAACCCTCCATTTCGGACGTCATTTCACGGCCCCAGAGCCACCGACTCATTCCAAGGTGTCCATGGACACAGAACCCCATTAGGACCCATCCTCAGGAGAGTCCATTTCAACGCAGCCAGCCGCTGGGTTGCTCCGCCAGAGCCTGCAGGTGGAAAGTAGCTGAATGCTAGGAGTCAGTGGTCATGCGTGCCGGCTTGCCCAGGCACCCATCCTTCAAAGCCTGTTCTCGACTTGTTCCCTAGGGGTCATCGTGGAGCCATCCAACAGGACACGATTGTCACGCAGAAGGTCCCCTGGCGGATTGAGCATCTCCCAACACCCAGCGTGGGAAGTCCTCCATGGTCTCATGAGCCCCGTCCGCCTGCCTGAAGGGGCCTCCGTGAACACAAACCCCAAGCGGAGCCAATGTCGGATCCTCGCCCTGCCTTCTGATGCAAGAGATCTGCATTCAGCCTTTGCCCAGTGGGTGGCCGGACCTTCGCCCCATCACCTGACCCTAGCTTGTGTTCTCCACTTCTGTCCTCACACTCCTGGCCCACGAGCCCTCTCGATTGGGATTCCGGAGCCACAACGCAGCACTCGGCCTGCCCACCAGGGGAAAAACGGTTGCCTCTGGGTCTGCACAGAGACCCCCAATAAGGATCAACCATTACGCCACCGGACAGCACCCCAGTTATTTGGGCTGCCCTTTGCACTCATGGTCTCTCGACCCAGCTGACCTCAGCCAGGCACACCAACACCCAGACAGCTGGCCACACAGCCAGCAGCTTGCACCCGCCCTGGCCTTAGGCCATCATCTCTTCCCAGCCTGGTTGTTTAGGCTTCAAAACCTAGACCTCATCTCCAATTACTGCACAGGGCTGGACCTGATGCCTAAATTAGAACTCATCTTCACCCCTGGCAGGATAGGTTGCTGTTGGCATGCTGCCCACCTTCACGGTAGGAGAAACCAGCACGGGCCAGGAGGCCGGGCTCAGGGTGGAGGGCCGCCTTAGGCCCAAACAGGCATTGGGACACTCAGTGTGAGCCTCGGGCTCCAGTGAGGCTTCTCCCTGGATGGATCAAGAGGCCCCATAGAGCAATTGCCAGGCCCCTCGGTCCCCAAAGCTAACCAGGGGAGGGTTTTCCATTGCCCTGTACCCAGGACTCCCCTCTGGAATCCCTCTTTCGGAGGGACCCCAGAGCCAGAAAACAGGACTCCTTCCGTCGCAGAGAATGAACACCAACTCTGGGGAGCCTGGCCCAATCTACCAGAGAGGGAGACTCCTCCAAGGCCCATGAGGCCAGCCCTCCATTCCACGGTCATGCTTGACCCCAGATCCAGAGAAACCAGCCTGACCCACCGTCTCACACTCGCCCTTCCTTCCTATCCCCAGGAGCTGCCTTCATGGTCTGCAGATTGAGTCTTCCATACCCTCGGCCGCTAACCCAAGAGGAGTTTGTGTTTTCAGGTACTGTCCCCACAGCCCTGGCCCCAAGGCGGAGGCCCCTGCAGCCACACCACAGCACTGGGTCCGCCCCCGCCATGGAAACTGTGCCCGAGCCATTGGCCACAACCCTACCGATCAGGAGACATCTCCAAGGTCTCCGAGGCCATCGCAAGAGTGGAGGCCGCCCTGGACAAACTGGGACGATCTGACACAAGCTGAGCGATGACCTCCACTCAGACATGCAGACGGATGCCCCCAGACACAGAAGCCAGGCCCCTAGGACCTGATAGGAACCTTGCTTTTGTTTCCAGGCATCTATCCTCGGAGGCCTGCTGTCCAATACAAGCAGAAGGGGGTTTCCTGAGGCTCTCCTCCGAACACCGCTCATCTCCCCGTGGGAAACGTGCTCTTTTGGAGCTGTGTCCAACCCTCCGACTAGGAGAATCCTTTCGGGCCCCAGAGCCACCGCTCCATTCCAACGTCTCCATGGACACAAACCCACATTATGACCCATCTTCAGGAGAGTCCGTTTCAACTCCGACCCCCTGGGAGCTCCTCCAGAGCCAGCAGGTCGACCCTGCCTTGTGCTAACAGACAATGGAAAGGTCAGATGGGTGGCCCCGGCATCCATCCTTAGAACCAGGCTCTCCAGTCTTTCCGGATGGGGCGTCGTGGAGCCATTCCAAAGGAAACGAAGGCCCGGCACAAGGAATCCTGGCAGTTGGGAGCATCTCCCAACTGCCAGCGTGGCACACCTCCATGGCCATAGGAGGCACTCCTCTTCATCCAAGGCCAAACATGGACACAAACTCCAACCTGGGCCACGTCGGATCCTCGCCCTGACTTCAGACACAGGACATCTCCTTTCAACCGCTGCAGAATGGGCCTCCATTGCCCTCGCCCTGAAACCTGACCCCTCACTTTGGTTCTCAGATTGCTGTCATGCCACTCCTGGCCCACAAGCCCTCCAGCCTGGGAACACCGCAGCCATAAGGCAGCACTCTGCCTGCCCACCAGCAGAACAACGTTGCCCTCTGGCGCTGCCAGAGACCCCAATGAGGCACAACCTGCACTTCACTAGACGGCACCCCATTTATCTAGGCAGCCCTGGGCACTAATGCTCTCTCTGACAGAGCCTGGGCTGGAACTCCTGACACACCTGACTGCTGGCCCCAATTCCAGCCTATGGGACCCACCATGGCCTTAGGCCCTCGACTAGTCCCAACCTGTTTTTTTAGGCTTCCGGACCTCGACCTTATCTCCAAGCACCACACAGTGGTGGTAGCCCAGGGGCAGAAATCAGAACACCTCCCGCCCCCTGGCAGGAAACCTTGCAGTTGGCATGGAATCCAATCTTCAGGGCGGGGAAACCAGCGTGGGCCATTAGGCCACGCCCATGCTTGAGGGCCACTTCAGGCACAGACACGCATTGGGACCCTCAGGGTGAGCCCTGAGCTCAAGGGAGGCTTCTCAGGGGCTGGACCGTGAGCCCGCCTATGGGGCTGGCCACGCCCTGAGGCAACCCATCCTCACCAGAGGTCACCTGTACCCAGGGCTCTGCTCTGCTCTGGGATCCCTCTTCTGGACGGACACCGGGGGCAGAGAACAGGACTCCTCCCATCTCATAGAATGACCCATAGAAAGCACCTGGTAGCCTGGCCAAATCCCCAGAGTGACAGTCTGGTCCATGGCGCCAGAGACCACCCCTCCATGCAACGGCCATCCAGGACACCAAATGCAGAGACACAAGCCTGAGCACCTGCCTCACATCCCCCCTTCCTGCCTATCCTGACGAGCTCCCCTCACGGAATGCAGATGCCACCTGCCAGAACCAAGGCACCAACCTAAGCCCGAGGACGTGATTTCAGACTTCTTGCCCCACAGCCATGGCCCACACACGCTCCAGAAGGGGGCCCCTGGAACCACCCCGCACTCCAGGGCCTGCCCTCTCCAAGGGATCTCTGCCCGTCCCATGGCCCACAACCCTACAGATTAGGGGAACCTGCCATGGCCCAGCGACCATCCCTAGAGTGGAGACCGCCATGCACCAGCCGCGGCGATCTCTCCCAAGGTGAGCAACTACCTCCACTCAGAAAAGCAGACGGATGCCCCACAAAGACAAGACTGGCGCACACAGGACGCTAACCCTCCTCGGAATCCTCGCTTGCGTCTCCAGGCGTCTCTCCTCAGAGCCCTGTTTCCAATACCGGGCTCTGGGCGTGGCCCGGGGCACCAATTGGGGCACAACTCGTCTGCCCATGGCAAACGTGCTCTTTGGAGCTGTGAAAACCCTCCATTTCGGACGTCATTTCACGGCCCCAGAGCCACCGACTCATTCCAAGGTGTCCATGGACACAGAACCCCATTAGGACCCATCCTCAGGAGAGTCCATTTCAACGCAACCAGCCGCTGGGTTGCTCCGCCAGAGCCTGCAGGTGGAAAGTAGCTGAATGCTAGGAGTCAGTGGTCATGCGTGCCGGCTTGCCCAGGCACCCATCCTTCAAAGCCTGTTCTCGACTTGTTCCCTAGGGGTCATCGTGGAGCCATCCAACAGGACACAATTGTCACGCAGAAGGTCCCCTGGCGGATTGAGCATCTCCCAACACCCAGCGTGGGAAGTCCTCCATGGTCTCATGAGCCCCGTCCGCCTGCCTGAAGGGGCCTCCGTGAACACAAACCCCAAGCGGAGCCAATGTCGGATCCTCGCCCTGCCTTCTGATGCAAGAGATCTGCATTCAGCCTTTGCCCAGTGGGTGGCCGGACCTTCGCCCCATCACCTGACCCTAGCTTGTGTTCTCCACTTCTGTCCTCACACTCCTGGCCCACGAGCCCTCTCGATTGGGATTCCGGAGCCACAACGCAGCACTCGGCCTGCCCACCAGGGGAAAAACGGTTGCCTCTGGGTCTGCACAGAGACCCCCAATAAGGATCAACCATTACGCCACCGGACAGCACCCCAGTTATTTGGGCTGCCCTTTGCACTCATGGTCTCTCGACCCAGCTGACCTCAGCCAGGCACACCAACACCCAGACAGCTGGCCACACAGCCAGCAGCTTGCACCCGCCCTGGCCTTAGGCCATCATCTCTTCCCAGCCTGGTTGTTTAGGCTTCAAAACCTAGACCTCATCTCCAATTACTGCACAGGGCTGGACCTGATGCCTAAATTAGAACTCATCTTCACCCCTGGCAGGATAGGTTGCTGTTGGCATGCTGCCCACCTTCACGGTAGGAGAAACCAGCACGGGCCAGGAGGCCGGGCTCAGGGTGGAGGGCCGCCTTAGGCCCAAACAGGCATTGGGACACTCAGTGTGAGCCTCGGGCTCCAGTGAGGCTTCTCCCTGGATGGATCAAGAGGCCCCATAGAGCAATTGCCAGGCCCCTCGGTCCCCAAAGCTAACCAGGGGAGGGTTTTCCATTGCCCTGTACCCAGGACTCCCCTCTGGAATCCCTCTTTCGGAGGGACCCCAGAGCCAGAAAACAGGACTCCTTCCGTCGCAGAGAATGAACACCAACTCTGGGGAGCCTGGCCCAATCTACCAGAGAGGGAGACTCCTCCAAGGCCCATGAGGCCAGCCCTCCATTCCACGGTCATGCTTGACCCCAGATCCAGAGAAACCAGCCTGACCCACCGTCTCACACTCGCCCTTCCTTCCTATCCCCAGGAGCTGCCTTCATGGTCTGCAGATTGAGTCTTCCATACCCTCGGCCGCTAACCCAAGAGGAGTTTGTGTTTTCAGGTTCTGTCCCCACAGCCCTGGCCCCAAGGCGGAGGCCCCTGCAGCCACACCACAGCACTGGGTCCGCCCCCGCCATGGAAACTGTGCCCGAGCCATTGGCCACAACCCTACCGATCAGGAGACATCTCCAAGGTCTCCGAGGCCATCGCAAGAGTGGAGGCCGCCCTGGACAAACTGGGACGATCTGACACAAACTGAGCGATGACCTCCACTCAGACATGCAGACGGATGCCCCCAGACACAGAAGCCAGGCCCCTAGGACCTGATAGGAACCTTGCTTTTGTTTCCAGGCATCTATCCTCGGAGGCCTGCTGTCCAATACAAGCAGAAGGGGGTTTCCTGAGGCTCTCCTCCGAACACCGCTCATCTCCCCGTGGGAAACGTGCTCTTTTGGAGCTGTGTCCAACCCTCCGACTAGGAGAATCCTTTCGGGCCCCAGAGCCACCGCTCCATTCCAACGTCTCCATGGACACAAACCCACATTATGACCCATCTTCAGGAGAGTCCGTTTCAACTCCGACCCCCTGGGAGCTCCTCCAGAGCCAGCAGATCGACCCTGCCTTGTGCTAGCAGACAATGGGAAGGTCAGGTGGGTGGCCCTGGCATCCATCCTTAGAACCAGGCTCTCCAATCTTTCCGGATGGGGCGTCGTGGAGCCATTCCAAAGGAAACGAAGGCCCGGCACAAGGAATCCTGGCAGTTGGGAGCATCTCCCAACTGCCAGCGTGGCACACCTCCATGGCCATAGGAGGCACTCCTCTTCATCCAAGGCCAAACCTGGACACAAACTCCAACCTGGGCCACGTCGGATCCTCGCCCTGACTTCAGACACAGGACATCTCCTTTCAACCGCTGCAGAATGGGCCTCCATTGCCCTCGCCCTGAAATCTGACCCCTCACTTTGGTTCTCAGATTTCTGTCGTGCCACTCCTGGCCCACAAGCCCTCCAGCCTGGGAACACCGCAGCCATAAGACAGCACTCTGCCTGCCCACCAGCAGAGCAACGTTGCCCTCTGGCGCTGCCAGAGACCCCAATGAGGCACAACCTGCACTTCACTAGACGGCACCCCATTTATCTAGGCAGCCCTGGGCACTAATGCTCTCTCTGACAGAGCCTGGGCTGGAACTCCTGACACACCCAGACTGCTGGCCCCAATTCCAGCCTATGGGACCCACCATGGCCTTAGGCCCTCGACTAGTCCCAACCTGTTTTTTTAGGCTTCCGGACCTCGACCTTATCTCCAAGCACCACACAGTGGTGGTAGCCCAGGGGCAGAAATCAGAACACCTCCCGCCCCCTGGCAGGAAACCTTGCAGTTGGCATGGAATCCAATCTTCAGGGCGGGGAAACCAGCGTGGGCCATTAGGCCACGCCCATGCTTGAGGGCCACTTCAGGCACAGACACGCATTGGGACCCTCAGGGTGAGCCCTGAGCTCAAGGGAGGCTTCTCAGGGGCTGGACCGTGAGCCCGCCTATGGGGCTGGCCACGCCCTGAGGCAACCCATCCTCACCAGAGGTCACCTGTACCCAGGGCTCTGCTCTGCTCTGGGATCCCTCTTCTGGACGGACACCGGGGGCAGAGAACAGGACTCCTCCCATCTCATAGAATGACCCATAGAAAGCACCTGGTAGCCTGGCCAAATCCCCAGAGTGACAGTCTGGTCCATGGCGCCAGAGACCACCCCTCCATGCAACGGCCATCCAGGACACCAAATGCAGAGACACAAGCCTGAGCACCTGCCTCACATCCCCCCTTCCTGCCTATCCTGACGAGCTCCCCTCACGGAATGCAGATGCCACCTGCCAGAACCAAGGCACCAACCTAAGCCCGAGGATGTGATTTCAGACTTCTTGCCCCACAGCCATGGCCCACACACGCTCCAGACGGGGGCCCCTGGAACCACACCGCACTCCAGGGCCTGCCCTCTCCAAGGGATCTCTGCCCGTCCCATGGCCCACAACCCTACAGATTAGGGGAACCTGCCATGGCCCAGCGACCATCCCTAGAGTGGAGACCGCCATGCACCAGTCGCGGCGATCTCTCCGAAGGTGAGCAACTACCTCCACTCAGAAAAGCAGACGGATGCCCCACAAAGACAAGACCGGCGCACACAGGACGGTAGACCCTCCTCGGAAATCTCGCTTGCGTCTCCAGGCGTCTCTCCTCAGAGCCCTGTTTCCAATACCGGGCTCTGGGCGTGGCCCGAGGCACCAATTGGGGCACCACTCGTCTGCCCATGGCAAACGTGCTCTTTGGAGCTGTGAAAACCCTCCATTTCGGAAGTCATTTCACGGCCCCAGAGCCACCGCCTCTTTCCAAGGTGTCCATGGACACAGAACCCCATTAGGACCCATCCTCAGGAGAGTCCATTTCAACGCAGCCAGCCGCTGGGTTGCTCCGCCAGAGCCTGCAGGTGGAAAGTAGCTGAATGCTAGGAGTCAGTGGTCATGCGTGCCGGCTTGCCCAGGCACCCATCCTTCCAAGACTGTTCTCGACTTGTTCCCTAGGGGTCATCGTGGAGCCATCCAACAGGACACGATTGTCACGCAGAAGGTCCTCTGGCGGATTGAGCATCTCCCAACACCCAGCGTGGGAAGTCCTCCATGGTCTCATGAGCCCCGTCCGCCTGCCTGAAGGGGCCTCCGTGAACACAAACCCCAAGCGGAGCCAATGTCGGATCCTCGCCCTGCCTTCTGATGCAAGAGATCTGCATTCAGCCTTTGCCCAGTGGGTGGCCGGACCTTCGCCCCATCACCTGACCCTAGCTTGTGTTCTCCACTTCTGTCCTCACACTCCTGGCCCACGAGCCCTCTCGATTGGGATTCCGGAGCCACAACGCGGCACTCGGCCTGCCCACCAGGGGAAAAACGGTTGCCTCTGGGTCTGCCCAGAGACCCCCAATAAGGATCAACCATTACGCCACCGGACAGCACCCCAGTTATTTGGGCTGCCCTTTGCACTCATGGTCTCTCGACCCAGCTGACCTCAGCCAGGCACACCAACACCCAGACAGCTGGCCACACAGCCAGCAGCTTGCACCCGCCCTGGCCTTAGGCCATCATCTCTTCCCAGCCTGGTTGTTTAGGCTTCAAAACCTAGACCTCATCTCCAATTACTGCACAGGGCTGGACCTGATGCCTAAATTAGAACTCATCTTCACCCCTGGCAGGATAGGTTGCTGTTGGCATGCTGCCCACCTTCACGGTAGGAGAAACCAGCACGGGCCAGGAGGCCGGGCTCAGGGTGGAGGGCCGCCTTAGGCCCAAATAGGCATTGGGACACTCAGTGTGAGCCTCGGGCTCCAGTGAGGCTTCTCCCTGGATGGATCAAGAGGCCCCATAGAGCAATTGCCAGGCCCCTCGGTCCCCAAAGCTAACCAGGGGAGGGTTTTCCATTGCCCTGTACCCAGGACTCCCCTCTGGAATCCCTCTTTCGGAGGGACCCCAGAGCCAGAAAACAGGACTCCTTCCGTCGCAGAGAATGAACACCAACTCTGAAGAGCCTGGCCCAATCTACCAGAGAGGGAGACTCCTCCAAGGCCCATGAGGCCAGCCCTCCATTCCACGGTCATGCTTGACCCCAGATCCAGAGAAACCAGCCTGACCCACCGTCTCACACTCGCCCTTCCTTCCTATCCCCAGGAGCTGCCTTCATGGTCTGCAGATTGAGTCTTCCATACCCTCGGCCGCTAACCCAAGAGGAGTTTGTGTTTTCAGGTTCTGTCCCCACAGCCCTGGCCCCAAGGCGGAGGCCCCTGCAGCCACACCACAGCACTGGGTCCGCCCCCGCCATGGAAACTGTGCCCGAGCCATTGGCCACAACCCTACCGATCAGGAGACATCTCCAAGGTCTCCGAGGCCATCGCAAGAGTGGAGGCCGCCCTGGACAAACTGGGACGATCTGACACAAGCTGAGCGATGACCTCCACTCAGACATGCAGACGGATGCCCCCAGACACAGAAGCCAGGCCCCTAGGACCTGATAGGAACCTTGCTTTTGTTTCCAGGCTTCTATCCTCGGAGGCCTGCTGTCCAATACAAGCAGAAGGGGGTTTCCTGAGGCTCTCCTCCGAACACCGCTCATCTCCCCGTGGGAAACGTGCTCTTTTGGAGCTGTGTCCAACCCTCCCACTAGGAGAATCCTTTCGGGCCCCAGAGCCACCGCTCCATTCCAACGTCTCCATGGACACAAACCCACATTATGACCCATCTTCAGGAGAGTCCGTTTCAACTCCGACCCCCTGGGAGCTCCTCCAGAGCCAGCAGATCGACCCTGCCTTGTGCTAGCAGACAATGGGAAGGTCAGGTGGGTGGCCCCGGCATCCATCCTTAGAACCAGGCTCTCCAATCTTTCCGGATGGGGCGTCGTGGAGCCATTCCAAAGGAAACGAAGGCCCGGCACAAGGAATCCTGGCAGTTGGGAGCATCTCCCAACTGCCAGCGTGGCATACCTCCATGGTCAGAGGAGGCACTCCTCTTCATCCAAGGCCAAACCTGGACACAAACTCCAACCTGGGCCACGTCGGATCCTCGCCCTGACTTCAGACACAGGACATCTCCTTTCAACCGCTGCAGAATGGGCCTCCATTGCCCTCGCCCTGAAACCTGACCCCTCACTTTGGTTCTCAGATTTCTGTCGTGCCACTCCTGGCCCACAAGCCCTCCAGCCTGCGAACACCGGAGCCATAAGGCAGCACTCTGCCTGCCCACCAGCAGAACAACGTTGCCCTCTGGCGCTGCCAGAGACCCCAATGAGGCACAACCTGCACTTCACTAGACGGCACCCCATTTATCTAGGCAGCCCTGGGCACTAATGCTCTCTCTGACAGAGCCTGGGCTGGAACTCCTGACACACCCAGACTGCTGGCCCCAATTCCAGCCTATGGGACCCACCACGGCCTTAGGCCCTCGACTAGTCCCAACCTGTTTTTTTAGGCTTCCGGACCTCGACCTTATCTCCAAGCACCACACAGTGGTGGTAGCCCAGGGGCAGAAATCAGTACACCTCCCGCCCCCTGGCAGGAAACCTTGCAGTTGGCATGGAATCCAATCTTCAGGGCGGGGAAACCAGCGTGGGCCATTAGGCCACGCCCATGCTTGAGGGCCACTTCAGGCACAGACACGCATTGGGACCCTCAGGGTGAGCCCTGAGCTCAAGGGAGGCTTCTCAGGGGCTGGACCGTGAGCCCGCCTATGGGGCTGGCCACGCCCTGAGGCAACCCATCCTCACCAGAGGTCACCTGTACCCAGGGCTCTGCTCTGCTCTGGGATCCCTCTTCTGGACGGACACCGGGGGCAGAGAACAGGACTCCTCCCATCTCATAGAATGACCCATAGAAAGCACCTGGTAGCCTGGCCAAATCCCCAGAGTGACAGTCTGGTCCATGGCGCCAGAGACCACCCCTCCATGCAACGGCCATCCAGGACACCAAATGCAGAGACACAAGCCTGAGCACCTGCCTCACATCCCCCCTTCCTGCCTATCCTGACGAGCTCCCCTCACGGAATGCAGATGCCACCTGCCAGAACCAAGGCACCAACCTAAGCCCGAGGATGTGATTTCAGACTTCTTGCCCCACAGCCATGGCCCACACACGCTCCAGACGGGGGCCCCTGGAACCACACCGCACTCCAGGGCCTGCCCTCTCCAAGGGATCTCTGCCCGTCCCATGGCCCACAACCCTACAGATTAGGGGAACCTGCCATGGCCCAGCGACCATCCCTAGAGTGGAGACCGCCATGCACCAGTCGCGGCGATCTCTCCGAAGGTGAGCAACTACCTCCACTCAGAAAAGCAGACGGATGCCCCACAAAGACAAGACCGGCGCACACAGGACGGTAGACCCTCCTCGGAAATCTCGCTTGCGTCTCCAGGCGTCTCTCCTCAGAGCCCTGTTTCCAATACCGGGCTCTGGGCGTGGCCCGGGGCACCATTTGGGGCACAACTCGTCTGCCCATGGCAAACGTGCTCTTTGGAGCTGTGAAAACCCTCCATTTCGGACGTCATTTCACGGCCCCAGAGCCACCGACTCATTCCAAGGTGTCCATGGACACAGAACCCCATTAGGACCCATCCTCAGGAGAGTCCATTTCAACGCAGCCAGCCGCTGGGTTGCTCCGCCAGAGCCTGCAGGTGGAAAGTAGCTGAATGCTAGGAGTCAGTGGTCATGCGTGCCGGCTTGCCCAGGCACCCATCCTTCAAAGCCTGTTCTCGACTTGTTCCCTAGGGGTCATCGTGGAGCCATCCAACAGGACACGATTGTCACGCAGAAGGTCCTCTGGCGGATTGAGCATCTCCCAACACCCAGCGTGGGAAGTCCTCCATGGTCTCATGAGCCCCGTCCGCCTGCCTGAAGGGGCCTCCGTGAACACAAACCCCAAGCGGAGCCAATGTCGGATCCTCGCCCTGCCTTCTGATGCAAGAGATCTGCATTCAGCCTTTGCCCAGTGGGTGGCCGGACCTTCGCCCCATCACCTGACCCTAGCTTGTGTTCTCCACTTCTGTCCTCACACTCCTGGCCCACGAGCCCTCTCGATTGGGATTCCGGAGCCACAACGCGGCACTCGGCCTGCCCACCAGGGGAAAAACGGTTGCCTCTGGGTCTGCCCAGAGACCCCCAATAAGGATCAACCATTACGCCACCGGACAGCACCCCAGTTATTTGGGCTGCCCTTTGCACTCATGGTCTCTCGACCCAGCTGACCTCAGCCAGGCACACCAACACCCAGACAGCTGGCCACACAGCCAGCAGCTTGCACCCGCCCTGGCCTTAGGCCATCATCTCTTCCCAGCCTGGTTGTTTAGGCTTCAAAACCTAGACCTCATCTCCAATTACTGCACAGGGCTGGACCTGATGCCTAAATTAGAACTCATCTTCACCCCTGGCAGGATAGGTTGCTGTTGGCATGCTGCCCACCTTCACGGTAGGAGAAACCAGCACGGGCCAGGAGGCCGGGCTCAGGGTGGAGGGCCGCCTTAGGCCCAAATAGGCATTGGGACACTCAGTGTGAGCCTCGGGCTCCAGTGAGGCTTCTCCCTGGATGGATCAAGAGGCCCCATAGAGCAATTGCCAGGCCCCTCGGTCCCCAAAGCTAACCAGGGGAGGGTTTTCCATTGCCCTGTACCCAGGACTCCCCTCTGGAATCCCTCTTTCGGAGGGACCCCAGAGCCAGAAAACAGGACTCCTTCCGTCGCAGAGAATGAACACCAACTCTGAAGAGCCTGGCCCAATCTACCAGAGAGGGAGACTCCTCCAAGGCCCATGAGGCCAGCCCTCCATTCCACGGTCATGCTTGACCCCAGATCCAGAGAAACCAGCCTGACCCACCGTCTCACACTCGCCCTTCCTTCCTATCCCGAGGAGCTGCCTTCATGGTCTGCAGATTGAGTCTTCCATACCCTCGGCCGCTAACCCAAGAGGAGTTTGTGTTTTCAGGTTCTGTCCCCACAGCCCTGGCCCCAAGGCGGAGGCCCCTGCAGCCACACCACAGCACTGGGTCCGCCCCCGCCATGGAAACTGTGCCCGAGCCATTGGCCACAACCCTACCGATCAGGAGACATCTCCAAGGTCTCCGAGGCCATCGCAAGAGTGGAGGCCGCCCTGGACAAACTGGGACGATCTGACACAAGCTGAGCGATGACCTCCACTCAGACATGCAGACGGATGCCCCCAGACACAGAAGCCAGGCCCCTAGGACCTGATAGGAACCTTGCTTTTGTTTCCAGGCTTCTATCCTCGGAGGCCTGCTGTCCAATACAAGCAGAAGGGGGTTTCCTGAGGCTCTCCTCCGAACACCGCTCATCTCCCCGTGGGAAACGTGCTCTTTTGGAGCTGTGTCCAACCCTCCCACTAGGAGAATCCTTTCGGGCCCCAGAGCCACCGCTCCATTCCAACGTCTCCATGGACACAAACCCACATTATGACCCATCTTCAGGAGAGTCCGTTTCAACTCCGACCCCCTGGGAGCTCCTCCAGAGCCAGCAGATCGACCCTGCCTTGTGCTAGCAGACAATGGGAAGGTCAGGTGGGTGGCCCCGGCATCCATCCTTAGAACCAGGCTCTCCAATCTTTCCGGATGGGGCGTCGTGGAGCCATTCCAAAGGAAACGAAGGCCCGGCACAAGGAATCCTGGCAGTTGGGAGCATCTCCCAACTGCCAGCGTGGCATACCTCCATGGTCAGAGGAGGCACTCCTCTTCATCCAAGGCCAAACATGGACACAAACTCCAACCTGGGCCACGTCGGATCCTCGCCCTGACTTCAGACACAGGACATCTCCTTTCAACCGCTGCAGAATGGGCCTCCATTGCCCTCGCCCTGAAACCTGACCCCTCACTTTGGTTCTCAGATTTCTGTCGTGCCACTCCTGGCCCACAAGCCCTCCAGCCTGCGAACACCGGAGCCATAAGGCAGCACTCTGCCTGCCCACCAGCAGAACAACGTTGCCCTCTGGCGCTGCCAGAGACCCCAATGAGGCACAACCTGCACTTCACTAGACGGCACCCCATTTATCTAGGCAGCCCTGGGCACTAATGCTCTCTCTGACAGAGCCTGGGCTGGAACTCCTGACACACCCAGACTGCTGGCCCCAATTCCAGCCTATGGGACCCACCACGGCCTTAGGCCCTCGACTAGTCCCAACCTGTTTTTTTAGGCTTCCGGACCTCGACCTTATCTCCAAGCACCACACAGTGGTGGTAGCCCAGGGGCAGAAATCAGTACACCTCCCGCACCCTGGCAGGAAACCTTGCAGTTGGCATGGAATCCAATCTTCAGGGCGGGGAAACCAGCGTGGGCCATTAGGCCACGCCCATGCTTGAGGGCCACTTCAGGCAAAGACACGCATTGGGACCCTCAGGGTGAGCCCTGAGCTCAAGGGAGGCTTCTCAGGGGCTGGACCGTGAGCCCGCCTATGGGGCTGGCCACGCCCTGAGGCAACCCATCCTCACCAGAGGTCACCTGTACCCAGGGCTCTGCTCTGCTCTGGGATCCCTCTTCTGGACGGACACCGGGGGCAGAGAACAGGACTCCTCCCATCTCATAGAATGACCCATAGAAAGCACCTGGTAGCCTGGACAAATCCCCAGAGTGACAGTCTGGTCCATGGCGCCAGAGACCACCCCTCCATGCAACGGCCATCCAGGACACCAAATGCAGAGACACAAGCCTGAGCACCTGCCTCACATCCCCCCTTCCTGCCTATCCTGACGAGCTCCCCTCACGGAATGCAGATGCCACCTGCCAGAACCAAGGCACCAACCTAAGCCCGAGGACGTGATTTCAGACTTCTTGCCCCACAGCCATGGCCCACACACGCTCCAGAAGGGGGCCCCTGGAACCACCCCGCACTCCAGGGCCTGCCCTCTCCAAGGGATCTCTGCCCGTCCCATGGCCCACAACCCTACAGATTAGGGGAACCTGCCATGGCCCAGCGACCATCCCTAGAGTGGAGACCGCCATGCACCAGCCGCGGCGATCTCTCCCAAGGTGAGCAACTACCTCCACTCAGAAAAGCAGACGGATGCCCCACAAAGACAAGACTGGCGCACACAGGACGCTAACCATCCTCGGAATCCTCGCTTGCGTCTCCAGGCGTCTCTCCTCAGAGCCCTGTTTCCAATACCGGGCTCTGGGCGTGGCCCGGGGCACCAATTGGGGCACAACTCGTCTGCCCATGGCAAACGTGCTCTTTGGAGCTGTGAAAACCCTCCATTTCGGACGTCATTTCACGGCCCCAGAGCCACCGACTCATTCCAAGGTGTCCATGGACACAGAACCCCATTAGGACCCATCCTCAGGAGAGTCCATTTCAACGCAACCAGCCGCTGGGTTGCTCCGCCAGAGCCTGCAGGTGGAAAGTAGCTGAATGCTAGGAGTCAGTGGTCATGCGTGCCGGCTTGCCCAGGCACCCATCCTTCAAAGCCTGTTCTCGACTTGTTCCCTAGGGGTCATCGTGGAGCCATCCAACAGGACACGATTGTCACGCAGAAGGTCCCCTGGCGGATTGAGCATCTCCCAACACCCAGCGTGGGAAGTCCTCCATGGTCTCATGAGCCCCGTCCGCCTGCCTGAAGGGGCCTCCGTGAACACAAACCCCAAGCGGAGCCAATGTCGGATCCTCGCCCTGCCTTCTGATGCAAGAGATCTGCATTCAGCCTTTGCCCAGTGGGTGGCCGGACCTTCGCCCCATCACCTGACCCTAGCTTGTGTTCTCCACTTCTGTCCTCACACTCCTGGCCCACGAGCCCTCTCGATTGGGATTCCGGAGCCACAACGCGGCACTCGGCCTGCCCACCAGGGGAAAAACGGTTGCCTCTGGGTCTGCCCAGAGACCCCCAATAAGGATCAACCATTACGCCACCGGACAGCACCCCAGTTATTTGGGCTGCCCTTTGCACTCATGGTCTCTCGACCCAGCTGACCTCAGCCAGGCACACCAACACCCAGACAGCTGGACACACAGCCAGCAGCTTGCACCCGCCCTGGCCTTAGGCCATCATCTCTTCCCAGCCTGGTTGTTCAGGCTTCAAAACCTAGACCTCATCTCCAATTACTGCACAGGGCTGGACCTGATGCCTAAATTAGAACTCATCTTCGCCCCTGGCAGGATAGGTTGCTGTTGGCATGCTGCCCACCTTCACGGTAGGAGAAACCAGCACGGGCCAGGAGGCCGGGCTCAGGGTGGAGGGCCGCCTTAGGCCCAAACAGGCATTGGGACACTCAGTGTGAGCCTCGGGCTCCAGTGAGGCTTCTCCCTGGATGGATCAAGAGGCCCCATAGAGCAATTGCCAGGCCCCTCGGTCCCCAAAGCTAACCAGGGGAGGGTTTTCCACTGCCCTGTACCCAGGACTCCCCTCTGGAATCCCTCTTTCGGAGGGACCCCAGAGCCAGAAAACAGGACTCCTTCCGTCGCAGAGAATGAACACCAACTCTGGGGAGCCTGGCCCAATCTACCAGAGAGGGAGACTCCTCCAAGGCCCATGAGGCCAGCCCTCCATTCCACGGTCATGCTTGACCCCAGATCCAGAGAAACCAGCCTGACCCACCGTCTCACACTCGCCCTTCCTTCCTATCCCCAGGAGCTGCCTTCATGGTCTGCAGATTGAGTCTTCCATACCCTCGGCCGCTAACCCAAGAGGAGTTTGTGTTTTCAGGTTCTGTCCCCACAGCCCTGGCCCCAAGGCGGAGGCCCCTGCAGCCACACCACAGCACTGGGTCCGCCCCCGCCATGGAAACTGTGCCCGAGCCATTGGCCACAACCCTACCGATCAGGAGACATCTCCAAGGTCTCCGAGGCCATCGCAAGAGTGGAGGCCGCCCTGGACAAACTGGGACGATCTGACACAAACTGAGCGATGACCTCCACTCAGACATGCAGACGGATGCCCCCAGACACAGAAGCCAGGCCCCTAGGACCTGATAGGAACCTTGCTTTTGTTTCCAGGCATCTATCCTCGGAGGCCTGCTGTCCAATACAAGCAGAAGGGGGTTTCCTGAGGCTCTCCTCCGAACACCGCTCATCTCCCCGCGGGAAACGTGCTCTTTTGGAGCTGTGTCCAACCCTCCGACTAGGAGAATCCTTTCGGGCCCCAGAGCCACCGCTCCATTCCAACGTCTCCATGGACACAAACCCACATTATGACCCATCTTCAGGAGAGTCCGTTTCAACTCCGACCCCCTGGGAGCTCCTCCAGAGCCAGCAGGTCGACCCTGCCTTGTGCTAACAGACAATGGAAAGGTCAGATGGGTGGCCCCGGCATCCATCCTTAGAACCAGGCTCTCCAGTCTTTCCGGATGGGGCGTCGTGGAGCCATTCCAAAGGAAACGAAGGCCCGGCACAAGGAATCCTGGCAGTTGGGAGCATCTCCCAACTGCCAGCGTGGCACACCTCCATGGCCATAGGAGGCACTCCTCTTCATCCAAGGCCAAACCTGGACACAAACTCCAACCTGGGCCACGTCGGATCCTCGCCCTGACTTCAGACACAGGACATCTCCTTTCAACCGCTGCAGAATGGGCCTCCATTGCCCTCGCCCTGAAACCTGACCCCTCACTTTGGTTCTCAGATTGCTGTCATGCCACTCCTGGCCCACAAGCCCTCCAGCCTGGGAACACCGCAGCCATAAGGCAGCACTCTGCCTGCCCACCAGCAGAACAACGTTGCCCTCTGGCGCTGCCAGAGACCCCAATGAGGCACAACCTGCACTTCACTAGACGGCACCCCATTTATCTAGGCAGCCCTGGGCACTAATGCTCTCTCTGACAGAGCCTGGGCTGGAACTCCTGACACACCTGACTGCTGGCCCCAATTCCAGCCTATGGGACCCACCATGGCCTTAGGCCCTCGACTAGTCCCAACCTGTTTTTTTAGGCTTCCGGACCTCGACCTTATCTCCAAGCACCACACAGTGGTGGTAGCCCAGGGGCAGAAATCAGAACACCTCCCGCCCCCTGGCAGGAAACCTTGCAGTTGGCATGGAATCCAATCTTCAGGGCGGGGAAACCAGCGTGGGCCATTAGGCCACGCCCATGCTTGAGGGCCACTTCAGGCACAGACACGCATTGGGACCCTCAGGGTGAGCCCTGAGCTCAAGGGAGGCTTCTCAGGGGCTGGACCGTGAGCCCGCCTATGGGGCTGGCCACGCCCTGAGGCAACCCATCCTCACCAGAGGTCACCTGTACCCAGGGCTCTGCTCTGCTCTGGGATCCCTCTTCTGGACGGACACCGGGGGCAGAGAACAGGACTCCTCCCATCTCATAGAATGACCCATAGAAAGCACCTGGTAGCCTGGACAAATCCCCAGAGTGACAGTCTGGTCCATGGCGCCAGAGACCACCCCTCCATGCAACGGCCATCCAGGACACCAAATGCAGAGACACAAGCCTGAGCACCTGCCTCACATCCCCCCTTCCTGCCTATCCTGACGAGCTCCCCTCACGGAATGCAGATGCCACCTGCCAGAACCAAGGCACCAACCTAAGCCCGAGGACGTGATTTCAGACTTCTTGCCCCACAGCCATGGCCCACACACGCTCCAGAAGGGGGCCCCTGGAACCACCCCGCACTCCAGGGCCTGCCCTCTCCAAGGGATCTCTGCCCGTCCCATGGCCCACAACCCTACAGATTAGGGGAACCTGCCATGGCCCAGCGACCATCCCTAGAGTGGAGACCGCCATGCACCAGCCGCGGCGATCTCTCCCAAGGTGAGCAACTACCTCCACTCAGAAAAGCAGACGGATGCCCCACAAAGACAAGACTGGCGCACACAGGACGCTAACCATCCTCGGAATCCTCGCTTGCGTCTCCAGGCGTCTCTCCTCAGAGCCCTGTTTCCAATACCGGGCTCTGGGCGTGGCCCGGGGCACCAATTGGGGCACAACTCGTCTGCCCATGGCAAACGTGCTCTTTGGAGCTGTGAAAACCCTCCATTTCGGACGTCATTTCACGGCCCCAGAGCCACCGACTCATTCCAAGGTGTCCATGGACACAGAACCCCATTAGGACCCATCCTCAGGAGAGTCCATTTCAACGCAACCAACCGCTGGGTTGCTCCGCCAGAGCCTGCAGGTGGAAAGTAGCTGAATGCTAGGAGTCAGTGGTCATGCGTGCCGGCTTGCCCAGGCACCCATCCTTCAAAGCCTGTTCTCGACTTGTTCCCTAGGGGTCATCGTGGAGCCATCCAACAGGACACGATTGTCACGCAGAAGGTCCCCTAGCGGATTGAGCATCTCCCAACACCCAGCGTGGGAAGTCCTCCATGGTCTCATGAGCCCCGTCCGCCTGCCTGAAGGGGCCTCCGTGAACACAAACCCCAAGCGGAGCCAATGTCGGATCCTCGCCCTGCCTTCTGATGCAAGAGATCTGCATTCAGCCTTTGCCCAGTGGGTGGCCGGACCTTCGCCCCATCACCTGACCCTAGCTTGTGTTCTCCACTTCTGTCCTCACACTCCTGGCCCACGAGCCCTCTCGATTGGGATTCCGGAGCCACAACGCAGCACTCGGCCTGCCCACCAGGGGAAAAACGGTTGCCTCTGGGTCTGCACAGAGACCCCCAATAAGGATCAACCATTACGCCACCGGACAGCACCCCAGTTATTTGGGCTGCCCTTTGCACTCATGGTCTCTCGACCCAGCTGACCTCAGCCAGGCACACCAACACCCAGACAGCTGGCCACACAGCCAGCAGCTTGCACCCGCCCTGGCCGTAGGCCATCATCTCTTCCCAGCCTGGTTGTTTAGGCTTCAAAACCTAGACCTCATCTCCAATTACTGCACAGGGCTGGACCTGATGCCTAAATTAGAACTCATCTTCGCCCCTGGCAGGATAGGTTGCTGTTGGCATGCTGCCCACCTTCACGGTAGGAGAAACCAGCACGGGCCAGGAGGCCGGGCTCAGGGTGGAGGGCCGCCTGAGGCCCAAACAGGCATTGGGACACTCAGTGTGAGCCTCGGGCTCCAGTGAGGCTTCTCCCTGGATGGATCAAGAGGCCCCATAGAGCAATTGCCAGGCCCCTCGGTCCCCAAAGCTAACCAGGGGAGGGTTTTCCATTGCCCTGTACCCAGGACTCCCCTCTGGAATCCCTCTTTCGGAGGGACCCCAGAGCCAGAAAACAGGACTCCTTCCGTCGCAGAGAATGAACACCAACTCTGGGGAGCCTGGCCCAATCTACCAGAGAGGGAGACTCCTCCAAGGCCCATGAGGCCAGCCCTCCATTCCACGGTCATGCTTGACCCCAGATCCAGAGAAACCAGCCTGACCCACCGTCTCACACTCGCCCTTCCTTCCTATCCCCAGGAGCTGCCTTCATGGTCTGCAGATTGAGTCTTCCATACCCTCGGCCGCTAACCCAAGAGGAGTTTGTGTTTTCAGGTTCTGTCCCCACAGCCCTGGCCCCAAGGCGGAGGCCCCTGCAGCCACACCACAGCACTGGGTCCGCCCCCGCCATGGAAACTGTGCCCGAGCCATTGGCCACAACCCTACCGATCAGGAGACATCTCCACGGTCTCCGAGGCCATCGCAAGAGTGGAGGCCGCCCTGGACAAACTGGGACGATCTGACACAAACTGAGCGATGACCTCCACTCAGACATGCAGACGGATGCCCCCAGACACAGAAGCCAGGCCCCTAGGACCTGATAGGAACCTTGCTTTTGTTTCCAGGCATCTATCCTCGGAGGCCTGCTGTCCAATACAAGCAGAAGGGGGTTTCCTGAGGCTCTCCTCCGAACACCGCTCATCTCCCCGTGGGAAACGTGCTCTTTTGGAGCTGTGTCCAACCCTCCGACTAGGAGAATCCTTTCGGGCCCCAGAGCCACCGCTCCATTCCAACGTCTCCATGGACACAAACCCACATTAGGACCCATCTTCAGGAGAGTCCGTTTCAAATCCGACCCCCTGGGAGCTCCTCCAGAGCCAGCAGATCGACCCTGCCTTGTGCTAGCAGACAATGGGAAGGTCAGGTGGGTGGCCCCGGCATCCATCCTTAGAACCAGGCTCTCCAGTCTTTCCGGATGGGGCGTCGTGGAGCCATTCCAAAGGAAACGAAGGCCCGGCACAAGGAATCCTGGCAGTTGGGAGCATCTCCCAACTGCCAGCGTGGCACACCTCCATGGCCATAGGAGGCACTCCTCTTCATCCAAGGCCAAACCTGGACACAAACTCCAACCTGGGCCACGTCGGATCCTCGCCCTGACCTCAGACACAGGACATCTCCTTTCAACCGCTGCAGAATGGGCCTCCATTGCCCTCGCCCTGAAACCTGACCCCTCACTTTGGTTCTCAGATTTCTGTCGTGCCACTCCTGGCCCACAAGCCCTCCAGCCTGGGAACACCGGAGCCATAAGACAGCACTCTGCCTGCCCACCAGCAGAACAACGTTGCCCTCTGGCGCTGCCAGAGACCCCAATGAGGCACAACCTGCACTTCACTAGACGGCACCCCATTTATCTAGGCAGCCCTGGGCACTAATGCTCTCTCTGACAGAGCCTGGGCTGGAACTCCTGACACACCCAGACTGCTGGCCCCAATTCCAGCCTATGGGACCCACCATGGCCTTAGGCCCTCGACTAGTCCCAACCTGTTTCTTTAGGCTTGCGGACCTCGACCTTATCTCCAAGCACCACACAGTGGTGGTAGCCCAGGGGCAGAAATCAGAACACCTCCCGCACCCTGGCAGGAAACCTTGCTGTTGGCATGGAATCCAATCTTCAGGGCGGGGAAACCAGCGTGGGCCATTAGGCCACGCCCATGCTTGAGGGCCACTTCAGGCACAGACACGCATTGGGACCCTCAGGGTGAGCCCTGAGCTCAAGGGAGGCTTCTCAGGGGCTGGACCGTGAGCCCGCCTATGGGGCTGGCCACGCCCTGAGGCAACCCATCCTCACCAGAGGTCACCTGTTCCCAGGGCTCTGCTCTGCTCTGGGATCCCTCTTCTGGACGGACACCGGGGGCAGAGAACAGGACTCCTCTCATCTCATAGAATGACCCATAGAAAGCACCTGGTAGCCTGGCCAAATCCCCAGAGTGACAGTCTGGTCCATGGCGCCAGAGACCACCCCTCCATGCAACGGCCATCCAGGACACCAAATGCAGAGACACAAGCCTGAGCACCTGCCTCACATCCCCCCTTCCTGCCTATCCTGACGAGCTCCCCTCACGGAATGCTGATGCCACCTGCCAGAACCAAGGCACCAACCTAAGCCCGAGGACGTGATTTCAGACTTCTTGCCCCACAGCCATGGCCCACACACGCTCCAGACGGGGGCCCCTGGAACCACCCCGCACTCCAGGGCCTGCCCTCTCCAAGGGATCTCTGCCCGTCCCATGGCCCACAACCCTACAGATTAGGGGAACCTGCCATGGCCCAGCGACCATCCCTAGAGTGGAGACCGCCATGCACCAGTCGCGGCGATCTCTCCGAAGGTGAGCAACTACCTCCACTCAGAAAAGCAGACGGATGCCCCACAAAGACAAGACCGGCGCACACAGGACGGTAGACCCTCCTCGGAATCCTCGCTTGCGTCTCCAGGCGTCTCTCCTCAGAGCCCTGTTTGCAATACCGGGCTCTGGGCGTGGCCCGGGGCACCATTTGGGGCACAACTCGTCTGCCCATGGCAAACGTGCTCTTTGGAGCTGTGAAAACCCTCCATTTCGGACGTCATTTCACGGCCCCAGAGCCACCGACTCATCCCAAGGTGTCCATGGACACAGAACCCCATTAGGACCCATCCTCAGGAGAGTCCATTTCAACGCAGCCAGCCGCTGGGTTGCTCCGCCAGAGCCTGCAGGTGGAAAGTAGCTGAATGCTAGGAGTCAGTGGTCATGCGTGCCGGCTTGCCCAGGCACCCATCCTTCAAAGCCTGTTCTCGACTTGTTCCCTAGGGGTCATCGTGGAGCCATCCAACAGGACACGATTGTCACGCAGAAGGTCCTCTGGCGGATTGAGCATCTCCCAACACCCAGCGTGGGAAGTCCTCCATGGTCTCATGAGCCCCGTCCGCCTGCCTGAAGGGGCCTCCGTGAACACAAACCCCAAGCGGAGCCAATGTCGGATCCTCGCCCTGCCTTCTGATGCAAGAGATCTGCATTCAGCCTTTGCCCAGTGGGTGGCCGGACCTTCGCCCCATCACCTGACCCTAGCTTGTGTTCTCCACTTCTGTCCTCACACTCCTGGCCCACGAGCTCTCTCGATTGGGATTCCGGAGCCACAACGCGGCACTCGGCCTGCCCACCAGGGGAAAAACGGTTGCCTCTGGGTCTGCCCAGAGACCCCCAATAAGGATCAACCATTACGCCACCGGACAGCACCCCAGTTATTTGGGCTGCCCTTTGCACTCATGGTCTCTCGACCCAGCTGACCTCAGCCAGGCACACCAACACCCAGACAGCTGGCCACACAGCCAGCAGCTTGCACCCGCCCTGGCCTTAGGCCATCATCTCTTCCCAGCCTGGTTGTTTAGGCTTCAAAACCTAGACCTCATCTCCAATTACTGCACAGGGCTGGACCTGATGCCTAAATTAGAACTCATCTTCACCCCTGGCAGGATAGGTTGCTGTTGGCATGCTGCCCACCTTCACGGTAGGAGAAACCAGCACGGGCCAGGAGGCCGGGCTCAGGGTGGAGGGCCGCCTGAGGCCCAAACAGGCATTGGGACACTCAGTGTGAGCCTCGGGCTCCAGTGAGGCTTCTCCCTGGATGGATCAAGAGGCCCCATAGAGCAATTGCCAGGCCCCTCGGTCCCCAAAGCTAACCAGGGGAGGGTTTTCCATTGCCCTGTACCCAGGACTCCCCTCTGGAATCCCTCTTTCGGAGGGACCCCAGAGCCAGAAAACAGGACTCCTTCCGTCGCAGAGAATGAACACCAACTCTGGGGAGCCTGGCCCAATCTACCAGAGAGGGAGACTCCTCCAAGGCCCATGAGGCCAGCCCTCCATTCCACGGTCATGCTTGACCCCAGATCCAGAGAAACCAGCCTGACCCACCGTCTCACACTCGCCCTTCCTTCCTATCCCCAGGAGCTGCCTTCATGGTCTGCAGATTGAGTCTTCCATACCCTCGGCCGCTAACCCAAGAGGAGTTTGTGTTTTCAGGTTCTGTCCCCACAGCCCTGGCCCCAAGGCGGAGGCCCCTGCAGCCACACCACAGCACTGGGTCCGCCCCCGCCATGGAAACTGTGCCCGAGCCATTGGCCACAACCCTACCGATCAGGAGACATCTCCAAGGTCTCCGAGGCCATCGCAAGAGTGGAGGCCGCCCTGGACAAACTGGGACGATCTGACACAAACTGAGCGATGACCTCCACTCAGACATGCAGACGGATGCCCCCAGACACAGAAGCCAGGCCCCTAGGACCTGATAGGAACCTTGCTTTTGTTTCCAGGCATCTATCCTCGGAGGCCTGCTGTCCAATACAAGCAGAAGGGGGTTTCCTGAGGCTCTCCTCCGAACACCGCTCATCTCCCCGTGGGAAACGTGCTCTTTTGGAGCTGTGTCCAACCCTCCGACTAGGAGAATCCTTTCGGGCCCCTGAGCCACCGCTCCATTCCAACGTCTCCATGGACACAAACCCACATTATGACCCATCTTCAGGAGAGTCCGTTTCAACTCCGACCCCCTGGGAGCTCCTCCAGAGCCAGCAGGTCGACCCTGCCTTGTGCTAACAGACAATGGAAAGGTCAGATGGGTGGCCCCGGCATCCATCCTTAGAACCAGGCTCTCCAGTCTTTCCGGATGGGGCGTCGTGGAGCCATTCCAAAGGAAACGAAGGCCCGGCACAAGGAATCCTGGCAGTTGGGAGCATCTCCCAACTGCCAGCGTGGCACACCTCCATGGCCATAGGAGGCACTCCTCTTCATCCAAGGCCAAACCTGGACACAAACTCCAACCTGGGCCACGTCGGATCCTCGCCCTGACTTCAGACACAGGACATCTCCTTTCAACCGCTGCAGAATGGGCCTCCATTGCCCTCGCCCTGAAACCTGACCCCTCACTTTGGTTCTCAGATTGCTGTCATGCCACTCCTGGCCCACAAGCCCTCCAGCCTGGGAAAACCGCAGCCATAAGGCAGCACTCTGCCTGCCCACCAGCAGAACAACGTTGCCCTCTGGCGCTGCCAGAGACCCCAATGAGGCACAACCTGCACTTCACTAGACGGCACCCCATTTATCTAGGCAGCCCTGGGCACTAATGCTCTCTCTGACAGAGCCTGGGCTGGAACTCCTGACACACCTGACTGCTGGCCCCAATTCCAGCCTATGGGACCCACCATGGCCTTAGGCCCTTGACTAGTCCCAACCTGTTTTTTTAGGCTTCCGGACCTCGACCTTATCTCCAAGCACCACACAGTGGTGGTAGCCCAGGGGCAGAAATCAGAACACCTCCCGCCCCCTGGCAGGAAACCTTGCAGTTGGCATGGAATCCAATCTTCAGGGCGGGGAAACCAGCGTGGGCCATTAGGCCACGCCCATGCTTGAGGGCCACTTCAGGCACAGACACGCATTGGGACCCTCAGGGTGAGCCCTGAGCTCAAGGGAGGCTTCTCAGGGGCTGGACCGTGAGCCCGCCTATGGGGCTGGCCACGCCCTGAGGCAACCCATCCTCACCAGAGGTCACCTGTACCCAGGGCTCTGCTCTGCTCTGGGTTCCCTCTTCTGGAGGGACACCGGGGGCAGAGGGCAGGACTCCTCTCATCTCATAGAATGACCCATAGAAAGCACCTTTTAGCCTGGCCAAATCCCCAGAGTGACAGTCTGGTCCATGGCGCCAGAGACCTCCCCTCCATGCAGCGGCCATCCAGGACACCAAATGCAGAGACACAAGCCTGAGCACCTGCCTCACATCCCCCCCTTCCTGCCTTTCCTGACGAGCTCCCCTCACGGAATGCAGATGCCACCTGCCAGAACCAAGGCACCAACCTAAGCCCGAGGACGTGATTTCAGACTTCTTGCCCCACAGCCATGGCCCACACACGCTCCAGACGGGGGCCCCTGGAACCACACCGCACTCCAGGGCCTGCCCTCTCCAAGGGAACTCTGCCCGTCCCATGGCCCACAACCCTACAGATTAGGGGAACCTGCCATGGCCCAGCGACCATCCCTAGAGTGGAGATCGCCATGCACCAGCCGCGGCGATCTCTCCCAAGGTGAGCAACTACCTCCACTCAGAAAAGCAGACGGATGCCCCACAAAGACAAGACCGGCGCACACAGGACGCTAGACCTCCTCGGAATCCTCGCTTGCGTCTCCAGGCGTCTCTCCTCAGAGCCCTGTTTCCAATACCGGGCTCTGGGCGTGGCCCGGGGCACCAATTGGAACACCACTCGTCTGCCCATGGCAAACGTGCTCTTTGGAGCTGTGAAAACCCTCCATTTCGGACGTCATTTCACGGCCCCAGAGCCACCGACTCATTCCAAGGTGTCCATGGACACAGAACCCCATTAGGACCCATCCTCAGGAGAGTCCATTTCAACGCAACCAGCCGCTGGGTTGCTCCGCCAGAGCCTGCAGGTGGAAAGTAGCTGAATGCTAGGAGTCAGTGGTCATGCGTGCCGGCTTGCCCAGGCACCCATCCTTCAAAGCCTGTTCTCGACTTGTTCCCTAGGGATCGTCGTGGAGCCATCCAACAGGACACGATTGTCACGCAGAAGGTCCCCTGGCGGATTGAGCATCTCCCAACACCCAGCGTGGGAAGTCCTCCATGGTCTCATGAGCCCCGTCCGCCTGCCTGAAGGGGCCTCCGTGAACACAAACCCCAAGCGGAGCCAATGTCGGATCCTCGCCCTGCCTTCTGATGCAAGAGATCTGCATTCAGCCTTTGCCCAGTGGGTGGCCGGACCTTCGCCCCATCACCTGACCCTAGCTTGTGTTCTCCACTTCTGTCCTCACACTCCTGGCCCACGAGCCCTCTAGATTGGGATTCCGGAGCCACAACGCGGCACTCGGCCTGCCCACCAGGGGAAAAACGGTTGCCTCTGGGTCTGCCCAGAGACCCCCAATAAGGATCAACCATTACGCCACCGGACAGCACCCCAGTTATTTGGGCTGCCCTTTGCACTCATGGTCTCTCGACCCAGCTGACCTCAGCCAGGCACACCAACACCCAGACAGCTGGCCACACAGCCAGCAGCTTGCACCCGCCCTGGCCTTAGGCCATCATCTCTTCCCAGCCTGGTTGTTTAGGCTTCAAAACCTAGACCTCATCTCCAATTACTGCACAGGGCTGGACCTGATGCCTAAATTAGAACTCATCTTCACCCCTGGCAGGATAGGTTGCTGTTGGCATGCTGCCCACCTTCACGGTAGGAGAAACCAGCACGGGCCAGGAGGCCGGGCTCAGGGTGGAGGGCCGCCTGAGGCCCAAACAGGCATTGGGACACTCAGTGTGAGCCTCGGGCTCCAGTGAGGCTTCTCCCTGGATGGATCAAGAGGCCCCATAGAGCAATTGCCAGGCCCCTCGGTCCCCAAAGCTAACCAGGGGAGGGTTTTCCATTGCCCTGTACCCAGGACTCCCCTCTGGAATCCCTCTTTCGGAGGGACCCCAGAGCCAGAAAACAGGACTCCTTCCGTCGCAGAGAATGAACACCAACTCTGGGGAGCCTGGCCCAATCTACCAGAGAGGGAGACTCCTCCAAGGCCCATGAGGCCAGCCCTCCATTCCACGGTCATGCTTGACCCCAGATCCAGAGAAACCAGCCTGACCCACCGTCTCACACTCGCCCTTCCTTCCTATCCCCAGGAGCTGCCTTCATGGTCTGCAGATTGAGTCTTCCATACCCTCGGCCGCTAACCCAAGAGGAGTTTGTGTTTTCAGGTTCTGTCCCCACAGCCCTGGCCCCAAGGCGGAGGCCCCTGCAGCCACACCACAGCACTGGGTCCGCCCCCGCCATGGAAACTGTGCCCGAGCCATTGGCCACAACCCTACCGATCAGGAGACATCTCCACGGTCTCCGAGGCCATCGCAAGAGTGGAGGCCGCCCTGGACAAACTGGGACGATCTGACACAAACTGAGCGATGACCTCCACTCAGACATGCAGACGGATGCCCCCAGACACAGAAGCCAGGCCCCTAGGACCTGATAGGAACCTTGCTTTTGTTTCCAGGCATCTATCCTCAGAGGCCTGCTGTCCAATACAAGCAGAAGGGGGTTTCCTGAGGCTCTCCTCCGAACACCGCTCATCTCCCCGTGGGAAACGTGCTCTTTTGGAGCTGTGTCCAACCCTCCGACTAGGAGAATCCTTTCGGGCCCCAGAGCCACCGCTCCATTCCAACGTCTCCATGGACACAAACCCACATTATGACCCATCTTCAGGAGAGTCCGTTTCAACTCCGACCCCCTGGGAGCTCCTCCAGAGCCAGCAGGTCGACCCTGCCTTGTGCTAACAGACAATGGAAAGGTCAGATGGGTGGCCCCGGCATCCATCCTTAGAACCAGGCTCTCCAGTCTTTCCGGATGGGGCGTCGTGGAGCCATTCCAAAGGAAACGAAGGCCCGGCACAAGGAATCCTGGCAGTTGGGAGCATCTCCCAACTGCCAGCGTGGCACACCTCCATGGCCATAGGAGGCACTCCTCTTCATCCAAGGCCAAACCTGGACACAAACTCCAACCTGGGCCACGTCGGATCCTCGCCCTGACTTCAGACACAGGACATCTCCTTTCAACCGCTGCAGAATGGGCCTCCATTGCCCTCGCCCTGAAACCTGACCCCTCACTTTGGTTCTCAGATTGCTGTCATGCCACTCCTGGCCCACAAGCCCTCCAGCCTGGGAACACCGCAGCCATAAGGCAGCACTCTGCCTGCCCACCAGCAGAACAACGTTGCCCTCTGGCGCTGCCAGAGACCCCAATGAGGCACAACCTGCACTTCACTAGACGGCACCCCATTTATCTAGGCAGCCCTGGGCACTAATGCTCTCTCTGACAGAGCCTGGGCTGGAACTCCTGACACACCTGACTGCTGGCCCCAATTCCAGCCTATGGGACCCACCATGGCCTTAGGCCCTCGACTAGTCCCAACCTGTTTTTTTAGGCTTCCGGACCTCGACCTTATCTCCAAGCACCACACAGTGGTGGTAGCCCAGGGGCAGAAATCAGAACACCTCCCGCCCCCTGGCAGGAAACCTTGCAGTTGGCATGGAATCCAATCTTCAGGGCGGGGAAACCAGCGTGGGCCATTAGGCCACGCCCATGCTTGAGGGCCACTTCAGGCACAGACACGCATTGGGACCCTCAGGGTGAGCCCTGAGCTCAAGGGAGGCTTCTCAGGGGCTGGACCGTGAGCCCGCCTATGGGGCTGGCCACGCCCTGAGGCAACCCATCCTCACCAGAGGTCACCTGTTCCCAGGGCTCTGCTCTGCTCTGGGATCCCTCTTCTGGACGGACACCGGGGGCAGAGAACAGGACTCCTCTCATCTCATAGAATGACCCATAGAAAGCACCTGGTAGCCTGGCCAAATCCCCAGAGTGACAGTCTGGTCCATGGCGCCAGAGACCACCCCTCCATGCAACGGCCATCCAGGACACCAAATGCAGAGACACAAGCCTGAGCACCTGCCTCACATCCCCCCTTCCTGCCTATCCTGACGAGCTCCCCTCACGGAATGCAGATGCCACCTGCCAGAACCAAGGCACCAACCTAAGCCCGAGGACGTGATTTCAGACTTCTTGCCCCACAGCCATGGCCCACACACGCTCCAGACGGGGGCCCCTGGAACCACCCCGCACTCCAGGGCCTGCCCTCTCCAAGGGATCTCTGCCCGTCCCATGGCCCACAACCCTACAGATTAGGGGAACCTGCCATGGCCCAGCGACCATCCCTAGAGTGGAGACCGCCATGCACCAGTCGCGGCGATCTCTCCCAAGGTGAGCAACTACCTCCACTCAGAAAAGCAGACGGATGCCCCACAAAGACAAGACCGGCGCACACAGGACGCTAGACCCTCCTCGGAATCCTCGCTTGCGTCTCCAGGCGTCTCTCCTCAGAGCCCTGTTTCCAATACCGGGCTCTGGGCGTGGCCCGGGGCACCATTTGGGGCACAACTCGTCTGCCCATGGCAAACGTGCTCTTTGGAGCTGTGAAAACCCTCCATTTCGGACGTCATTTCACGGCCCCAGAGCCACCGACTCATCCCAAGGTGTCCATGGACACAGAACCCCATTAGGACCCATCCTCAGGAGAGTCCATTTCAACGCAGCCAGCCGCTGGGTTGCTCCGCCAGAGCCTGCAGGTGGAAAGTAGCTGAATGCTAGGAGTCAGTGGTCATGCGTGCCGGCTTGCCCAGGCACCCATCCTTCAAAGCCTGTTCTCGACTTGTTCCCTAGGGGTCATCGTGGAGCCATCCAACAGGACACGATTGTCACGCAGAAGGTCCTCTGGCGGATTGAGCATCTCCCAACACCCAGCGTGGGAAGTCCTCCATGGTCTCATGAGCCCCGTCCGCCTGCCTGAAGGGGCCTCCGTGAACACAAACCCCAAGCGGAGCCAATGTCGGATCCTCGCCCTGCCTTCTGATGCAAGAGATCTGCATTCAGCCTTTGCCCAGTGGGTGGCCGGACCTTCGCCCCATCACCTGACCCTAGCTTGTGTTCTCCACTTCTGTCCTCACACTCCTGGCCCACGAGCCCTCTCGATTGGGATTCCGGAGCCACAACGCGGCACTCGGCCTGCCCACCAGGGGAAAAACGGTTGCCTCTGGGTCTGCCCAGAGACCCCCAATAAGGATCAACCATTACGCCACCGGACAGCACCCCAGTTATTTGGGCTGCCCTTTGCACTCATGGTCTCTCGACCCAGCTGACCTCAGCCAGGCACACCAACACCCAGACAGCTGGCCACACAGCCAGCAGCTTGCACCCGCCCTGGCCTTAGGCCATCATCTCTTCCCAGCCTGGTTGTTTAGGCTTCAAAACCTAGACCTCATCTCCAATTACTGCACAGGGCTGGACCTGATGCCTAAATTAGAACTCATCTTCACCCCTGGCAGGATAGGTTGCTGTTGGCATGCTGCCCACCTTCACGGTAGGAGAAACCAGCACGGGCCAGGAGGCCGGGCTCAGGGTGGAGGGCCGCCTGAGGCCCAAACAGGCATTGGGACACTCAGTGTGAGCCTCGGGCTCCAGTGAGGCTTCTCCCTGGATGGATCAAGAGGCCCCATAGAGCAATTGCCAGGCCCCTCGGTCCCCAAAGCTAACCAGGGGAGGGTTTTCCATTGCCCTGTACCCAGGACTCCCCTCTGGAATCCCTCTTTCGGAGGGACCCCAGAGCCAGAAAACAGGACTCCTTCCGTCGCAGAGAATGAACACCAACTCTGGGGAGCCTGGCCCAATCTACCAGAGAGGGAGACTCCTCCAAGGCCCATGAGGCCAGCCCTCCATTCCACGGTCATGCTTGACCCCAGATCCAGAGAAACCAGCCTGACCCACCGTCTCACACTCGCCCTTCCTTCCTATCCCCAGGAGCTGCCTTCATGGTCTGCAGATTGAGTCTTCCATACCCTCGGCCGCTAACCCAAGAGGAGTTTGTGTTTTCAGGTTCTGTCCCCACAGCCCTGGCCCCAAGGCGGAGGCCCCTGCAGCCACACCACAGCACTGGGTCCGCCCCCGCCATGGAAACTGTGCCCGAGCCATTGGCCACAACCCTACCGATCAGGAGACATCTCCACGGTCTCCGAGGCCATCGCAAGAGTGGAGGCCGCCCTGGACAAACTGGGACGATCTGACACAAACTGAGCGATGACCTCCACTCAGACATGCAGACGGATGCCCCCAGACACAGAAGCCAGGCCCCTAGGACCTGATAGGAACCTTGCTTTTGTTTCCAGGCATCTATCCTCGGAGGCCTGCTGTCCAATACAAGCAGAAGGGGGTTTCCTGAGGCTCTCCTCCGAACACCGCTCATCTCCCCGTGGGAAACGTGCTCTTTTGGAGCTGTGTCCAACCCTCCGACTAGGAGAATCCTTTCGGGCCCCTGAGCCACCGCTCCATTCCAACGTCTCCATGGACACAAACCCACATTATGACCCATCTTCAGGAGAGTCCGTTTCAACTCCGACCCCCTGGGAGCTCCTCCAGAGCCAGCAGGTCGACCCTGCCTTGTGCTAACAGACAATGGAAAGGTCAGATGGGTGGCCCCGGCATCCATCCTTAGAACCAGGCTCTCCAGTCTTTCCGGATGGGGCGTCGTGGAGCCATTCCAAAGGAAACGAAGGCCCGGCACAAGGAATCCTGGCAGTTGGGAGCATCTCCCAACTGCCAGCGTGGCACACCTCCATGGCCATAGGAGGCACTCCTCTTCATCCAAGGCCAAACCTGGACACAAACTCCAACCTGGGCCACGTCGGATCCTCGCCCTGACTTCAGACACAGGACATCTCCTTTCAACCGCTGCAGAATGGGCCTCCATTGCCCTCGCCCTGAAACCTGACCCCTCACTTTGGTTCTCAGATTGCTGTCATGCCACTCCTGGCCCACAAGCCCTCCAGCCTGGGAACACCGCAGCCATAAGGCAGCACTCTGCCTGCCCACCAGCAGAACAACGTTGCCCTCTGGCGCTGCCAGAGACCCCAATGAGGCACAACCTGCACTTCACTAGACGGCACCCCATTTATCTAGGCAGCCCTGGGCACTAATGCTCTCTCTGACAGAGCCTGGGCTGGAACTCCTGACACACCTGACTGCTGGCCCCAATTCCAGCCTATGGGACCCACCATGGCCTTAGGCCCTTGACTAGTCCCAACCTGTTTTTTTAGGCTTCCGGACCTCGACCTTATCTCCAAGCACCACACAGTGGTGGTAGCCCAGGGGCAGAAATCAGAACACCTCCCGCCCCCTGGCAGGAAACCTTGCAGTTGGCATGGAATCCAATCTTCAGGGCGGGGAAACCAGCGTGGGCCATTAGGCCACGCCCATGCTTGAGGGCCACTTCAGGCACAGACACGCATTGGGACCCTCAGGGTGAGCCCTGAGCTCAAGGGAGGCTTCTCAGGGGCTGGACCGTGAGCCCGCCTATGGGGCTGGCCACGCCCTGAGGCAACCCATCCTCACCAGAGGTCACCTGTACCCAGGGCTCTGCTCTGCTCTGGGATCCCTCTTCTGGACGGACACCGGGGGCAGAGAACAGGACTCCTCCCATCTCATAGAATGACCCATAGAAAGCACCTGGTAGCCTGGCCAAATCCCCAGAGTGACAGTCTGGTCCATGGCACCAGAGACCACCCCTCCATGCAACGGCCATCCAGGACACCAAATGCAGAGACACAAGCCTGAGCACCTGCCTCACATCCCCCCTTCCTGCCTATCCTGACGAGCTCCCCTCACGGAATGCAGATGCCACCTGCCAGAACCAAGGCACCAACCTAAGCCCGAGGACGTGATTTCAGACTTCTTGCCCCACAGCCATGGCCCACACACGCTCCAGACGGGGGCCCCTGGAACCACCCCGCACTCCAGGGCCTGCCCTCTCCAAGGGATCTCTGCCCGTCCCATGGCCCACAACCCTACAGATTAGGGGAACCTGCCATGGCCCAGCGACCATCCCTAGAGTGGAGACCGCCATGCACCAGCCGCGGCAATCTCTCCCAAGGTGAGCAACTACCTCCACTCAGAAAAGCAGACGGATGCCCCACAAAGACAAGACTGGCGCACACAGGACGCTAACCCTCCTCGGAATCCTCGCTTGCGTCTCCAGGCGTCTCTCCTCAGAGCCCTGTTTCCAATACCGGGCTCTGGGCGTGGCCCGGGGCACCAATTGGGGCACAACTCGTCTGCCCATGGCAAACGTGCTCTTTGGAGCTGTGAAAACCCTCCATTTCGGACGTCATTTCACGGCCCCAGAGCCACCGACTCATTCCAAGGTGTCCATGGACACAGAACCCCATTAGGACCCATCCTCAGGAGAGTCCATTTCAACGCAGCCAGCCGCTGGGTTGCTCCGCCAGAGCCTGCAGGTGGAAAGTAGCTGAATGCTAGGAGTCAGTGGTCATGCGTGCCGGCTTGCCCAGGCACCCATCCTTCAAAGCCTGTTCTCGACTTGTTCCCTAGGGGTCATCGTGGAGCCATCCAACAGGACACGATTGTCACGCAGAAGGTCCCCTGGCGGATTGAGCATCTCCCAACACCCAGCGTGGGAAGTCCTCCATGGTCTCATGAGCCCCGTCCGCCTTCCTGAAGGGGCCTCCGTGAACACAAACCCCAAGCGGAGCCAATGTCGGATCCTCGCCCTGCCTTCTGATGCAAGAGATCTGCATTCAGCCTTTGCCCAGTGGGTGGCCGGACCTTCGCCCCATCACCTGACCCTAGCTTGTGTTCTCCACTTCTGTCCTCACACTCCTGGCCCACGAGCCCTCTCGATTGGGATTCCGGAGCCACAACGCGGCACTCGGCCTGCCCACCAGGGGAAAAACGGTTGCCTCTGGGTCTGTCCAGAGACCCCCAATAAGGATCAACCATTACGCCACCGGACAGCACCCCAGTTATTTGGGCTGCCCTTTGCACTCATGGTCTCTCGACCCAGCTGACCTCAGCCAGGCACACCAACACCCAGACAGCTGGCCACACAGCCAGCAGCTTGCACCCGCCCTGGCCTTAGGGCATCATCTCTTCCCAGCCTGGTTGTTCAGGCTTCAAAACCTAGACCTCATCTCCAATTACTGCACAGGGCTGGACCTGATGCCTAAATTAGAACTCATCTTCGCCCCTGGCAGGATAGGTTGCTGTTGGCATGCTGCCCACCTTCACGGTAGGAGAAACCAGCACGGGCCAGGATGCCGGGCTCAGGGTGGAGGGCCGCCTGAGGCCCAAACAGGCATTGGGACACTCAGTGTGAGCCTCGGGCTCCAGTGAGGCTTCTCCCTGGATGGATCAAGAGGCCCCATAGAGCAATTGCCAGGCCCCTCGGTCCCCAAAGCTAACCAGGGGAGGGTTTTCCACTGCCCTGTACCCAGGACTCCCCTCTGGAATCCCTCTTTCGGAGGGACCCCAGAGCCAGAAAACAGGACTCCTTCCGTCGCAGAGAATGAACACCAACTCTGGGGAGCCTGGCCCAATCTACCAGAGAGGGAGACTCCTCCAAGGCCCATGAGGCCAGCCCTCCATTCCACGGTCATGCTTGACCCCAGATCCAGAGAAACCAGCCTGACCCACCGTCTCACACTCACCCTTCCTTCCTATCCCCAGGAGCTGCCTTCATGGTCTGCAGATTGAGCCTTCCATACCCTCGGCCGCTAACCCAAGAGGAGTTTGTGTTTTCAGGTTCTGTCCCCACAGCCCTGGCCCCAAGGCGGAGGCCCCTGCAGCCACACCACAGCACTGGGTCCGCCCCCGCCATGGAAACTGTGCCCGAGCCATTGGCCACAACCCTACCGATCAGGAGACATCTCCAAGGTCTCCGAGGCCATCGCAAGAGTGGAGGCCGCCCTGGACAAACTGGGACGATCTGACACAAGCTGAGCGATGACCTCCACTCAGACATGCAGACGGATGCCCCCAGACACAGAAGCCAGGCCCCTAGGACCTGATAGGAACCTTGCTTTTGTTTCCAGGCTTCTATCCTCGGAGGCCTGCTGTCCAATACAAGCAGAAGGGGGTTTCCTGAGGCTCTCCTCCGAACACCGCTCATCTCCCCGTGGGAAACGTGCTCTTTTGGAGCTGTGTCCAACCCTCCGACTAGGAGAATCCTTTCGGGCCCCAGAGCCACCGCTCCATTCCAACGTCTCCATGGACACAAACCCACATTATGACCCATCTTCAGGAGAGTCCGTTTCAACTCCGACCCCCTGGGAGCTCTTCCAGAGCCAGAAGATCGACCCTGCCTTGTGCTAGCAGACAATGGGAAGGTCAGGTGGGTGGCCCCGGCATCCATCCTTAGAACCAGGCTCTCCAGTCTTTCCGGATGGGGCGTCGTGGAGCCATTCCAAAGGAAACGAAGGCCCGGCACAAGGAATCCTGGCAGTTGGGAGCATCTCCCAACTGCCAGCGTGGCATACCTCCATGGTCATAGGAGGCACTCCTCTTCATCCAAGGCCAAACCTGGACACAAACTCCAACCTGGGCCACGTCGGATCCTCGCCCTGATTTCAGACACAGGACATCTCCTTTCAACCGCTGCAGAATGGGCCTCCATTGCCCTCGCCCTGAAACCTGACCCCTCACTTTGGTTCTCAGATTTCTGTCGTGCCACTCCTGGCCCACAAGCCCTCCAGCCTGGGAACACCGCAGCCATAAGGCAGCACTCTGCCTGCCCACCAGCAGAACAACGTTGCCCTCTGGCGCTGCCAGAGACCCCAATGAGGCACAACCTGCACTTCACTAGACGGCACCCCATTTATCTAGGCAGCCCTGGGCACTAATGCTCTCTCTGACAGAGCCTGGGCTGGAACTCCTGACACACCCATACTGCTGGCCCCAATTCCAGCCTATGGGACCCACCATGGCCTTAGGCCCTCGACTAGTCCCAACCTGTTTTTTTAGGCTTCCGGACCTCGACCTTATCTCCAAGCACCACACAGTGGTGGTAGCCCAGGGGCAGAAATCAGAACACCTCCCGCCCCCTGGCAGGAAACCTTGCAGTTGGCATGGAATCCAATCTTCAGGGCGGGGAAACCAGCGTGGGCCATTAGGCCACGCCCATGCTTGAGGGCCACTTCAGGCACAGACACGCATTGGGACCCTCAGGGTGAGCCCTGAGCTCAAGGGAGGCTTCTCAGGGGCTGGACCGTGAGCCCGCCTATGGGGCTGGCCACGCCCTGAGGCAACCCATCCTCACCAGAGGTCACCTGTTCCCAGGGCTCTGCTCTGCTCTGGGATCCCTCTTCTGGACGGACACCGGGGGCAGAGAACAGGACTCCTCTCATCTCATAGAATGACCCATAGAAAGCACCTGGTAGCCTGGCCAAATCCCCAGAGTGACAGTCTGGTCCATGGCGCCAGAGACCACCCCTCCATGCAACGGCCATCCAGGACACCAAATGCAGAGACACAAGCCTGAGCACCTGCCTCACATCCCCCCTTCCTGCCTATCCTGACGAGCTCCCCTCACGGAATGCAGATGCCACCTGCCAGAACCAAGGCACCAACCTAAGCCCGAGGACGTGATTTCAGACTTCTTGCCCCACAGCCATGGCCCACACACGCTCCAGACGGGGGCCCCTGGAACCACCCCGCACTCCAGGGCCTGCCCTCTCCAAGGGATCTCTGCCCGTCCCATGGCCCACAACCCTACAGATTAGGGGAACCTGCCATGGCCCAGCGACCATCCCTAGAGTGGAGACCGCCATGCACCAGTCGCGGCGATCTCTCCGAAGGTGAGCAACTACCTCCACTCAGAAAAGCAGACGGATGCCCCACAAAGACAAGACCGGCGCACACAGGACGCTAGACCCTCCTCGGAATCCTCGCTTGCGTCTCCAGGCGTCTCTCCTCAGAGCCCTGTTTCCAATACCGGGCTCTGGGCGTGGCCCGGGGCACCATTTGGGGCACAACTCGTCTGCCCATGGCAAACGTGCTCTTTGGAGCTGTGAAAACCCTCCATTTCGGACGTCATTTCACGGCCCCAGAGCCACCGACTCATCCCAAGGTGTCCATGGACACAGAACCCCATTAGGACCCATCCTCAGGAGAGTCCATTTCAACGCAGCCAGCCGCTGGGTTGCTCCGCCAGAGCCTGCAGGTGGAAAGTAGCTGAATGCTAGGAGTCAGTGGTCATGCGTGCCGGCTTGCCCAGGCACCCATCCTTCAAAGCCTGTTCTCGACTTGTTCCCTAGGGGTCATCGTGGAGCCATCCAACAGGACACGATTGTCACGCAGAAGGTCCTCTGGCGGATTGAGCATCTCCCAACACCCAGCGTGGGAAGTCCTCCATGGTCTCATGAGCCCCGTCCGCCTGCCTGAAGGGGCCTCCGTGAACACAAACCCCAAGCGGAGCCAATGTCGGATCCTCGCCCTGCCTTCTGATGCAAGAGATCTGCATTCAGCCTTTGCCCAGTGGGTGGCCGGACCTTCGCCCCATCACCTGACCCTAGCTTGTGTTCTCCACTTCTGTCCTCACACTCCTGGCCCACGAGCCCTCTCGATTGGGATTCCGGAGCCACAACGCGGCACTCGGCCTGCCCACCAGGGGAAAAACGGTTGCCTCTGGGTCTGCCCAGAGACCCCCAATAAGGATCAACCATTACGCCACCGGACAGCACCCCAGTTATTTGGGCTGCCCTTTGCACTCATGGTCTCTCGACCCAGCTGACCTCAGCCAGGCACACCAACACCCAGACAGCTGGCCACACAGCCAGCAGCTTGCACCCGCCCTGGCCTTAGGCCATCATCTCTTCCCAGCCTGGTTGTTTAGGCTTCAAAACCTAGACCTCATCTCCAATTACTGCACAGGGCTGGACCTGATGCCTAAATTAGAACTCATCTTCACCCCTGGCAGGATAGGTTGCTGTTGGCATGCTGCCCACCTTCACGGTAGGAGAAACCAGCACGGGCCAGGAGGCCGGGCTCAGGGTGGAGGGCCGCCTGAGGCCCAAACAGGCATTGGGACACTCAGTGTGAGCCTCGGGCTCCAGTGAGGCTTCTCCCTGGATGGATCAAGAGGCCCCATAGAGCAATTGCCAGGCCCCTCGGTCCCCAAAGCTAACCAGGGGAGGGTTTTCCACTGCCCTGTACCCAGGACTCCCCTCTGGAATCCCTCTTTCGGAGGGACCCCAGAGCCAGAAAACAGGACTCCTTCCGTCGCAGAGAATGAACACCAACTCTGGGGAGCCTGGCCCAATCTACCAGAGAGGGAGACTCCTCCAAGGCCCATGAGGCCAGCCCTCCATTCCACGGTCATGCTTGACCCCAGATCCAGAGAAACCAGCCTGACCCACCGTCTCACACTCGCCCTTCCTTCCTATCCCCAGGAGCTGCCTTCATGGTCTGCAGATTGAGTCTTCCATACCCTCGGCCGCTAACCCAAGAGGAGTTTGTGTTTTCAGGTTCTGTCCCCACAGCCCTGGCCCCAAGGCGGAGGCCCCTGCAGCCACACCACAGCACTGGGTCCGCCCCCGCCATGGAAACTGTGCCCGAGCCATTGGCCACAACCCTACCGATCAGGAGACATCTCCAAGGTCTCCGAGGCCATCGCAAGAGTGGAGGCCGCCCTGGACAAACTGGGACGATCTGACACAAACTGAGCGATGACCTCCACTCAGACATGCAGACGGATGCCCCCAGACACAGAAGCCAGGCCCCTAGGACCTGATAGGAACCTTGCTTTTGTTTCCAGGCATCTATCCTCGGAGGCCTGCTGTCCAATACAAGCAGAAGGGGGTTTCCTGAGGCTCTCCTCCGAACACCGCTCATCTCCCCGTGGGAAACGTGCTCTTTTGGAGCTGTGTCCAACCCTCCGACTAGGAGAATCCTTTCGGGCCCCTGAGCCACCGCTCCATTCCAACGTCTCCATGGACACAAACCCACATTATGACCCATCTTCAGGAGAGTCCGTTTCAACTCCGACCCCCTGGGAGCTCCTCCAGAGCCAGCAGGTCGACCCTGCCTTGTGCTAACAGACAATGGAAAGGTCAGATGGGTGGCCCCGGCATCCATCCTTAGAACCAGGCTCTCCAGTCTTTCCGGATGGGGCGTCGTGGAGCCATTCCAAAGGAAACGAAGGCCCGGCACAAGGAATCCTGGCAGTTGGGAGCATCTCCCAACTGCCAGCGTGGCACACCTCCATGGCCATAGGAGGCACTCCTCTTCATCCAAGGCCAAACCTGGACACAAACTCCAACCTGGGCCACGTCGGATCCTCGCCCTGACTTCAGACACAGGACATCTCCTTTCAACCGCTGCAGAATGGGCCTCCATTGCCCTCGCCCTGAAACCTGACCCCTCACTTTGGTTCTCAGATTGCTGTCATGCCACTCCTGGCCCACAAGCCCTCCAGCCTGGGAACACCGCAGCCATAAGGCAGCACTCTGCCTGCCCACCAGCAGAACAACGTTGCCCTCTGGCGCTGCCAGAGACCCCAATGAGGCACAACCTGCACTTCACTAGACGGCACCCCATTTATCTAGGCAGCCCTGGGCACTAATGCTCTCTCTGACAGAGCCTGGGCTGGAACTCCTGACACACCTGACTGCTGGCCCCAATTCCAGCCTATGGGACCCACCATGGCCTTAGGCCCTTGACTAGTCCCAACCTGTTTTTTTAGGCTTCCGGACCTCGACCTTATCTCCAAGCACCACACAGTGGTGGTAGCCCAGGGGCAGAAATCAGAACACCTCCCGCCCCCTGGCAGGAAACCTTGCAGTTGGCATGGAATCCAATCTTCAGGGCGGGGAAACCAGCGTGGGCCATTAGGCCACGCCCATGCTTGAGGGCCACTTCAGGCACAGACACGCATTGGGACCCTCAGGGTGAGCCCTGAGCTCAAGGGAGGCTTCTCAGGGGCTGGACCGTGAGCCCGCCTATGGGGCTGGCCACGCCCTGAGGCAACCCATCCTCACCAGAGGTCACCTGTACCCAGGGCTCTGCTCTGCTCTGGGATCCCTCTTCTGGACGGACACCGGGGGCAGAGAACAGGACTCCTCCCATCTCATAGAATGACCCATAGAAAGCACCTGGTAGCCTGGCCAAATCCCCAGAGTGACAGTCTGGTCCATGGCACCAGAGACCACCCCTCCATGCAACGGCCATCCAGGACACCAAATGCAGAGACACAAGCCTGAGCACCTGCCTCACATCCCCCCTTCCTGCCTATCCTGACGAGCTCCCCTCACGGAATGCAGATGCCACCTGCCAGAACCAAGGCACCAACCTAAGCCCGAGGACGTGATTTCAGACTTCTTGCCCCACAGCCATGGCCCACACACGCTCCAGACGGGGGCCCCTGGAACCACCCCGCACTCCAGGGCCTGCCCTCTCCAAGGGATCTCTGCCCGTCCCATGGCCCACAACCCTACAGATTAGGGGAACCTGCCATGGCCCAGCGACCATCCCTAGAGTGGAGACCGCCATGCACCAGCCGCGGCAATCTCTCCCAAGGTGAGCAACTACCTCCACTCAGAAAAGCAGACGGATGCCCCACAAAGACAAGACTGGCGCACACAGGACGCTAACCCTCCTCGGAATCCTCGCTTGCGTCTCCAGGCGTCTCTCCTCAGAGCCCTGTTTCCAATACCGGGCTCTGGGCGTGGCCCGGGGCACCAATTGGGGCACAACTCGTCTGCCCATGGCAAACGTGCTCTTTGGAGCTGTGAAAACCCTCCATTTCGGACGTCATTTCACGGCCCCAGAGCCACCGACTCATCCCAAGGTGTCCATGGACACAGAACCCCATTAGGACCCATCCTCAGGAGAGTCCATTTCAACGCAGCCAGCCGCTGGGTTGCTCCGCCAGAGCCTGCAGGTGGAAAGTAGCTGAATGCTAGGAGTCAGTGGTCATGCGTGCCGGCTTGCCCAGGCACCCATCCTTCAAAGCCTGTTCTCGACTTGTTCCCTAGGGGTCATCGTGGAGCCATCCAACAGGACACGATTGTCACGCAGAAGGTCCCCTGGCGGATTGAGCATCTCCCAACACCCAGCGTGGGAAGTCCTCCATGGTCTCATGAGCCCCGTCCGCCTGCCTGAAGGGGCCTCCGTGAACACAAACCCCAAGCGGAGCCAATGTCGGATCCTCGCCCTGCCTTCTGATGCAAGAGATCTGCATTCAGCCTTTGCCCAGTGGGTGGCCGGACCTTCGCCCCATCACCTGACCCTAGCTTGTGTTCTCCACTTCTGTCCTCACACTCCTGGCCCACGAGCCCTCTCGATTGGGATTCCGGAGCCACAACGCGGCACTCGGCCTGCCCACCAGGGGAAAAACGGTTGCCTCTGGGTCTGTCCAGAGACCCCCAATAAGGATCAACCATTACGCCACCGGACAGCACCCCAGTTATTTGGGCTGCCCTTTGCACTCATGGTCTCTCGACCCAGCTGACCTCAGCCAGGCACACCAACACCCAGACAGCTGGCCACACAGCCAGCAGCTTGCACCCGCCCTGGCCTTAGGGCATCATCTCTTCCCAGCCTGGTTGTTCAGGCTTCAAAACCTAGACCTCATCTCCAATTACTGCACAGGGCTGGACCTGATGCCTAAATTAGAACTCATCTTCGCCCCTGGCAGGATAGGTTGCTGTTGGCATGCTGCCCACCTTCACGGTAGGAGAAACCAGCACGGGCCAGGATGCCGGGCTCAGGGTGGAGGGCCGCCTGAGGCCCAAACAGGCATTGGGACACTCAGTGTGAGCCTCGGGCTCCAGTGAGGCTTCTCCCTGGATGGATCAAGAGGCCCCATAGAGCAATTGCCAGGCCCCTCGGTCCCCAAAGCTAACCAGGGGAGGGTTTTCCACTGCCCTGTACCCAGGACTCACCTCTGGAATCCCTCTTTCGGAGGGACCCCAGAGCCAGAAAACAGGACTCCTCCCGTCGCAGAGAATGAACACCAACTCTGGGGAGCCTGGCCCAATCCCCAGAGAGGGAGACTCCTCCAAGGCCCATGAGGCCAGCCCTCCATTCCACGGTCATGCTTGACCCCAGATCCAGAGAAACCAGCCTGACCCACCGTCTGACACTCACCCTTCCTTCCTATCCCCAGGAGCTGCCTTCATGGTCTGCAGATTGAGCCTTCCATACCCTCGGCCGCTAACCCAAGAGGAGTTTGTGTTTTCAGGTTCTGTCCCCACAGCCCTGGCCCCAAGGCGGAGGCCCCTGCAGCCACACCACAGCACTGGGTCCGCCCCCGCCATGGAAACTGTGCCCGAGCCATTGGCCACAACCCTACCGATCAGGAGACATCTCCAAGGTCTCCGAGGCCATCGCAAGAGTGGAGGCCGCCCTGGACAAACTGGGACGATCTGACACAAGCTGAGCGATGACCTCCACTCAGACATGCAGACGGATGCCCCCAGACACAGAAGCCAGGCCCCTAGGACCTGATAGGAACCTTGCTTTTGTTTCCAGGCTTCTATCCTCGGAGGCCTGCTGTCCAATACAAGCAGAAGGGGGTTTCCTGAGGCTCTCCTCCGAACACCGCTCATCTCCCCGTGGGAAACGTGCTCTTTTGGAGCTGTGTCCAACCCTCCGACTAGGAGAATCCTTTCGGGCCCCAGAGCCACCGCTCCATTCCAACGTCTCCATGGACACAAACCCACATTATGACCCATCTTCAGGAGAGTCCGTTTCAACTCCGACCCCCTGGGAGCTCTTCCAGAGCCAGAAGATCGACCCTGCCTTGTGCTAGCAGACAATGGGAAGGTCAGGTGGGTGGCCCCGGCATCCATCCTTAGAACCAGGCTCTCCAGTCTTTCCGGATGGGGCGTCGTGGAGCCATTCCAAAGGAAACGAAGGCCCGGCACAAGGAATCCTGGCAGTTGGGAGCATCTCCCAACTGCCAGCGTGGCATACCTCCATGGTCATAGGAGGCACTCCTCTTCATCCAAGGCCAAACCTGGACACAAACTCCAACCTGGGCCACGTCGGATCCTCGCCCTGACTTCAGACACAGGACATCTCCTTTCAACCGCTGCAGAATGGGCCTCCATTGCCCTCGCCCTGAAACCTGACCCCTCACTTTGGTTCTCAGATTTCTGTCGTGCCACTCCTGGCCCACAAGCCCTCCAGCCTGGGAACACTGCAGCCATAAGGCAGCACTCTGCCTGCCCACCAGCAGAACAACGTTGCCCTCTGGCGCTGCCAGAGACCCCAATGAGGCACAACCTGCACTTCACTAGACGGCACCCCATTTATCTAGGCAGCCCTGGGCACTAATGCTCTCTCTGACAGAGCCTGGGCTGGAACTCCTGACACACCCATACTGCTGGCCCCAATTCCAGCCTATGGGACCCACCATGGCCTTAGGCCCTCGACTAGTCCCAACCTGTTTTTTTAGGCTTCCGGACCTCGACCTTATCTCCAAGCACCACACAGTGGTGGTAGCCCAGGGGCAGAAATCAGAACACCTCCCGCCCCCTGGCAGGAAACCTTGCAGTTGGCATGGAATCCAATCTTCAGGGCGGGGAAACCAGCGTGGGCCATTAGGCCACGCCCATGCTTGAGGGCCACTTCAGGCACAGACACGCATTGGGACCCTCAGGGTGAGCCCTGAGCTCAAGGGAGGCTTCTCAGGGGCTGGACCGTGAGCCCGCCTATGGGGCTGGCCACGCCCTGAGGCAACCCATCCTCACCAGAGGTCACCTGTACCCAGGGCTCTGCTCTGCTCTGGGTTCCCTCTTCTGGAGGGACACCGGGGGCAGAGGGCAGGACTCCTCTCATCTCATAGAATGACCCATAGAAAGCACCTTTTAGCCTGGCCAAATCCCCAGAGTGACAGTCTGGTCCATGGCGCCAGAGACCTCCCCTCCATGCAGCGGCCATCCAGGACACCAAATGCAGAGACACAAGCCTGAGCACCTGCCTCACATCCCCCCCTTCCTGCCTTTCCTGACGAGCTCCCCTCACGGAATGCAGATGCCACCTGCCAGAACCAAGGCACCAACCTAAGCCCGAGGACGTGATTTCAGACTTCTTGCCCCACAGCCATGGCCCACACACGCTCCAGACGGGGGCCCCTGGAACCACACCGCACTCCAGGGCCTGCCCTCTCCAAGGGAACTCTGCCCGTCCCATGGCCCACAACCCTACAGATTAGGGGAACCTGCCATGGCCCAGCGACCATCCCTAGAGTGGAGATCGCCATGCACCAGCCGCGGCGATTTCTCCCAAGGTGAGCAACTACCTCCACTCAGAAAAGCAGACGGATGCCCCACAAAGACAAGACCGGCGCACACAGGACGCTAGACCTCCTCGGAATCCTCGCTTGCGTCTCCAGGCGTCTCTCCTCAGAGCCCTGTTTCCAATACCGGGCTCTGGGCGTGGCCCGGGGCACCAATTGGAACACCACTCGTCTGCCCATGGCAAACGTGCTCTTTGGAGCTGTGAAAACCCTCCATTTCGGACGTCATTTCACGGCCCCAGAGCCACCGACTCATTCCAAGGTGTCCATGGACACAGAACCCCATTAGGACCCATCCTCAGGAGAGTCCATTTCAACGCAACCAGCCGCTGGGTTGCTCCGCCAGAGCCTGCAGGTGGAAAGTAGCTGAATGCTAGGAGTCAGTGGTCATGCGTGCCGGCTTGCCCAGGCACCCATCCTTCAAAGCCTGTTCTCGACTTGTTCCCTAGGGATCGTCGTGGAGCCATCCAACAGGACACGATTGTCACGCAGAAGGTCCCCTGGCGGATTGAGCATCTCCCAACACCCAGCGTGGGAAGTCCTCCATGGTCTCATGAGCCCCGTCCGCCTGCCTGAAGGGGCCTCCGTGAACACAAACCCCAAGCGGAGCCAATGTCGGATCCTCGCCCTGCCTTCTGATGCAAGAGATCTGCATTCAGCCTTTGCCCAGTGGGTGGCCGGACCTTCGCCCCATCACCTGACCCTAGCTTGTGTTCTCCACTTCTGTCCTCACACTCCTGGCCCACGAGCCCTCTCGATTGGGATTCCGGAGCCACAACGCGGCACTCGGCCTGCCCACCAGGGGAAAAACGGTTGCCTCTGGGTCTGCCCAGAGACCCCCAATAAGGATCAACCATTACGCCACCGGACAGCACCCCAGTTATTTGGGCTGCCCTTTGCACTCATGGTCTCTCGACCCAGCTGACCTCAGCCAGGCACACCAACACCCAGACAGCTGGCCACACAGCCAGCAGCTTGCACCCGCCCTGGCCTTAGGCCATCATCTCTTCCCAGCCTGGTTGTTTAGGCTTCAAAACCTAGACCTCATCTCCAATTACTGCACAGGGCTGGACCTGATGCCTAAATTAGAACTCATCTTCACCCCTGGCAGGATAGGTTGCTGTTGGCATGCTGCCCACCTTCACGGTAGGAGAAACCAGCACGGGCCAGGAGGCCGGGCTCAGGGTGGAGGGCCGCCTTAGGCCCAAACAGGCATTGGGACACTCAGTGTGAGCCTCGGGCTCCAGTGAGGCTTCTCCCTGGATGGATCAAGAGGCCCCATAGAGCAATTGCCAGGCCCCTCGGTCCCCAAAGCTAACCAGGGGAGGGTTTTCCATTGCCCTGTACCCAGGACTCCCCTCTGGAATCCCTCTTTCGGAGGGACCCCAGAGCCAGAAAACAGGACTCCTTCCGTCGCAGAGAATGAACACCAACTCTGGGGAGCCTGGCCCAATCTACCAGAGAGGGAGACTCCTCCAAGGCCCATGAGGCCAGCCCTCCATTCCACGGTCATGCTTGACCCCAGATCCAGAGAAACCAGCCTGACCCACCGTCTCACACTCGCCCTTCCTTCCTATCCCCAGGAGCTGCCTTCATGGTCTGCAGATTGAGTCTTCCATACCCTCGGCCGCTAACCCAAGAGGAGTTTGTGTTTTCAGGTTCTGTCCCCACAGCCCTGGCCCCAAGGCGGAGGCCCCTGCAGCCACACCACAGCACTGGGTCCGCCCCCGCCATGGAAACTGTGCCCGAGCCATTGGCCACAACCCTACCGATCAGGAGACATCTCCAAGGTCTCCGAGGCCATCGCAAGAGTGGAGGCCGCCCTGGACAAACTGGGACGATCTGACACAAACTGAGCGATGACCTCCACTCAGACATGCAGACGGATGCCCCCAGACACAGAAGCCAGGCCCCTAGGACCTGATAGGAACCTTGCTTTTGTTTCCAGGCATCTATCCTCGGAGGCCTGCTGTCCAATACAAGCAGAAGGGGGTTTCCTGAGGCTCTCCTCCGAACACCGCTCATCTCCCCGTGGGAAACGTGCTCTTTTGGAGCTGTGTCCAACCCTCCGACTAGGAGAATCCTTTCGGGCCCCAGAGCCACCGCTCCATTCCAACGACTCCATGGACACAAACCCACATTATGACCCATCTTCAGGAGAGTCCGTTTCAACTCCGACCCCCTGGGAGCTCCTCCAGAGCCAGCAGGTCGACCCTGCCTTGTGCTAACAGACAATGGAAAGGTCAGATGGGTGGCCCCGGCATCCATCCTTAGAACCAGGCTCTCCAGTCTTTCCGGATGGGGCGTCGTGGAGCCATTCCAAAGGAAACGAAGGCCCGGCACAAGGAATCCTGGCAGTTGGGAGCATCTCCCAACTGCCAGCGTGGCACACCTCCATGGCCATAGGAGGCACTCCTCTTCATCCAAGGCCAAACCTGGACACAAACTCCAACCTGGGCCACGTCGGATCCTCGCCCTGACTTCAGACACAGGACATCTCCTTTCAACCGCTGCAGAATGGGCCTCCATTGCCCTCGCCCTGAAACCTGACCCCTCACTTTGGTTCTCAGATTGCTGTCATGCCACTCCTGGCCCACAAGCCCTCCAGCCTGGGAACACCGCAGCCATAAGGCAGCACTCTGCCTGCCCACCAGCAGAACAACGTTGCCCTCTGGCGCTGCCAGAGACCCCAATGAGGCACAACCTGCACTTCACTAGACGGCACCCCATTTATCTAGGCAGCCCTGGGCACTAATGCTCTCTCTGACAGAGCCTGGGCTGGAACTCCTGACACACCTGACTGCTGGCCCCAATTCCAGCCTATGGGACCCACCATGGCCTTAGGCCCTCGACTAGTCCCAACCTGTTTTTTTAGGCTTCCGGACCTCGACCTTATCTCCAAGCACCACACAGTGGTGGTAGCCCAGGGGCAGAAATCAGAACACCTCCCGCCCCCTGGCAGGAAACCTTGCAGTTGGCATGGAATCCAATCTTCAGGGCGGGGAAACCAGCGTGGGCCATTAGGCCACGCCCATGCTTGAGGGCCACTTCAGGCACAGACACGCATTGGGACCCTCAGGGTGAGCCCTGAGCTCAAGGGAGGCTTCTCAGGGGCTGGACCGTGAGCCCGCCTATGGGGCTGGCCACGCCCTGAGGCAACCCATCCTCACCAGAGGTCACCTGTACCCAGGGCTCTGCTCTGCTCTGGGATCCCTCTTCTGGACGGACACCGGGGGCAGAGAACAGGACTCCTCCCATCTCATAGAATGACCCATAGAAAGCACCTGGTAGCCTGGCCAAATCCCCAGAGTGACAGTCTGGTCCATGGCGCCAGAGACCACCCCTCCATGCAACGGCCATCCAGGACACCAAATGCAGAGACACAAGCCTGAGCACCTGCCTCACATCCCCCCTTCCTGCCTATCCTGACGAGCTCCCCTCACGGAATGCAGATGCCACCTGCCAGAACCAAGGCACCAACCTAAGCCCGAGGACGTGATTTCAGACTTCTTGCCCCACAGCCATGGCCCACACACGCTCCAGAAGGGGGCCCCTGGAACCACCCCGCACTCCAGGGCCTGCCCTCTCCAAGGGATCTCTGCCCGTCCCATGGCCCACAACCCTACAGATTAGGGGAACCTGCCATGGCCCAGCGACCATCCCTAGAGTGGAGACCGCCATGCACCAGCCGCGGCGATCTCTCCCAAGGTGAGCAACTACCTCCACTCAGAAAAGCAGACGGATGCCCCACAAAGACAAGACTGGCGCACACAGGACGCTAACCATCCTCGGAATCCTCGCTTGCGTCTCCAGGCGTCTCTCCTCAGAGCCCTGTTTCCAATACCGGGCTCTGGGCGTGGCCCGGGGCACCAATTGGGGCACAACTCGTCTGCCCATGGCAAACGTGCTCTTTGGAGCTGTGAAAACCCTCCATTTCGGACGTCATTTCACGGCCCCAGAGCCACCGACTCATTCCAAGGTGTCCATGGACACAGAACCCCATTAGGACCCATCCTCAGGAGAGTCCATTTCAACGCAACCAGCCGCTGGGTTGCTCCGCCAGAGCCTGCAGGTGGAAAGTAGCTGAATGCTAGGAGTCAGTGGTCATGCGTGCCGGCTTGCCCAGGCACCCATCCTTCAAAGCCTGTTCTCGACTTGTTCCCTAGGGGTCATCGTGGAGCCATCCAACAGGACACGATTGTCACGCAGAAGGTCCCCTGGCGGATTGAGCATCTCCCAACACCCAGCGTGGGAAGTCCTCCATGGTCTCATGAGCCCCGTCCGCCTGCCTGAAGGGGCCTCCGTGAACACAAACCCCAAGCGGAGCCAATGTCGGATCCTCGCCCTGCCTTCTGATGCAAGAGATCTGCATTCAGCCTTTGCCCAGTGGGTGGCCGGACCTTCGCCCCATCACCTGACCCTAGCTTGTGTTCTCCACTTCTGTCCTCACACTCCTGGCCCACGAGCCCTCTCGATTGGGATTCCGGAGCCACAACGCGGCACTCGGCCTGCCCACCAGGGGAAAAACGGTTGCCTCTGGGTCTGCACAGAGACCCCCAATAAGGATCAACCATTACGCCACCGGACAGCACCCCAGTTATTTGGGCTGCCCTTTGCACTCATGGTCTCTCGACCCAGCTGACCTCAGCCAGGCACACCAACACCCAGACAGCTGGCCACACAGCCAGCAGCTTGCACCCGCCCTGGCCGTAGGCCATCATCTCTTCCCAGCCTGGTTGTTTAGGCTTCAAAACCTAGACCTCATCTCCAATTACTGCACAGGGCTGGACCTGATGCCTAAATTAGAACTCATCTTCGCCCCTGGCAGGATAGGTTGCTGTTGGCATGCTGCCCACCTTCACGGTAGGAGAAACCAGCACGGGCCAGGAGGCCGGGCTCAGGGTGGAGGGCCGCCTGAGGCCCAAACAGGCATTGGGACACTCAGTGTGAGCCTCGGGCTCCAGTGAGGCTTCTCCCTGGATGGATCAAGAGGCCCCATAGAGCAATTGCCAGGCCCCTCGGTCCCCAAAGCTAACCAGGGGAGGGTTTTCCATTGCCCTGTACCCAGGACTCCCCTCTGGAATCCCTCTTTCGGAGGGACCCCAGAGCCAGAAAACAGGACTCCTTCCGTCGCAGAGAATGAACACCAACTCTGGGGAGCCTGGCCCAATCTACCAGAGAGGGAGACTCCTCCAAGGCCCATGAGGCCAGCCCTCCATTCCACGGTCATGCTTGACCCCAGATCCAGAGAAACCAGCCTGACCCACCGTCTCACACTCGCCCTTCCTTCCTATCCCCAGGAGCTGCCTTCATGGTCTGCAGATTGAGTCTTCCATACCCTCGGCCGCTAACCCAAGAGGAGTTTGTGTTTTCAGGTTCTGTCCCCACAGCCCTGGCCCCAAGGCGGAGGCCCCTGCAGCCACACCACAGCACTGGGTCCGCCCCCGCCATGGAAACTGTGCCCGAGCCATTGGCCACAACCCTACCGATCAGGAGACATCTCCACGGTCTCCGAGGCCATCGCAAGAGTGGAGGCCGCCCTGGACAAACTGGGACGATCTGACACAAACTGAGCGATGACCTCCACTCAGACATGCAGACGGATGCCCCCAGACACAGAAGCCAGGCCCCTAGGACCTGATAGGAACCTTGCTTTTGTTTCCAGGCATCTATCCTCGGAGGCCTGCTGTCCAATACAATCAGAAGGGGGTTTCCTGAGGCTCTCCTCCGAACACCGCTCATCTCCCCGTGGGAAACGTGCTCTTTTGGAGCTGTGTCCAACCCTCCGACTAGGAGAATCCTTTCGGGCCCCAGAGCCACCGCTCCATTCCAACGTCTCCATGGACACAAACCCACATTAGGACCCATCTTCAGGAGAGTCCGTTTCAACTCCGACCCCCTGGGAGCTCCTCCAGAGCCAGCAGATCGACCCTGCCTTGTGCTAGCAGACAATGGGAAGGTCAGGTGGGTGGCCCCGGCATCCATCCTTAGAACCAGGCTCTCCAATCTTTCCGGATGGGGCGTCGTGGAGCCATTCCAAAGGAAACGAAGGCCCGGCACAAGGAATCCTGGCAGTTGGGAGCATCTCCCAACTGCCAGCGTGGCACACCTCCATGGCCATAGGAGGCACTCCTCTTCATCCAAGGCCAAACCTGGACACAAACTCCAACCTGGGCCACGTCGGATCCTCGCCCTGACCTCAGACACAGGACATCTCCTTTCAACCGCTGCAGAATGGGCCTCCATTGCCCTCGCCCTGAAACCTGACCCCTCACTTTGGTTCTCAGATTTCTGTCGTGCCACTCCTGGCCCACAAGCCCTCCAGCCTGGGAACACCGGAGCCATAAGACAGCACTCTGCCTGCCCACCAGCAGAACAACGTTGCCCTCTGGCGCTGCCAGAGACCCCAATGAGGCACAACCTGCACTTCACTAGACGGCACCCCATTTATCTAGGCAGCCCTGGGCACTAATGCTCTCTCTGACAGAGCCTGGGCTGGAACTCCTGACACACCCAGACTGCTGGCCCCAATTCCAGCCTATGGGACCCACCATGGCCTTAGGCCCTCGACTAGTCCCAACCTGTTTCTTTAGGCTTGCGGACCTCGACCTTATCTCCAAGCACCACACAGTGGTGGTAGCCCAGGGGCAGAAATCAGAACACCTCCCGCACCCTGGAAGGAAACCTTGCTGTTGGCATGGAATCCAATCTTCAGGGCGGGGAAACCAGCGTGGGCCATTAGGCCACGCCCATGCTTGAGGGCCACTTCAGGCACAGACACGCATTGGGACCCTCAGGGTGAGCCCTGAGCTCAAGGGAGGCTTCTCAGGGGCTGGACCGTGAGCCCGCCTATGGGGCTGGCCACGCCCTGAGGCAACCCATCCTCACCAGAGGTCACCTGTTCCCAGGGCTCTGCTCTGCTCTGGGATCCCTCTTCTGGACGGACACCGGGGGCAGAGAACAGGACTCCTCTCATCTCATAGAATGACCCATAGAAAGCACCTGGTAGCCTGGCCAAATCCCCAGAGTGACAGTCTGGTCCATGGCGCCAGAGACCACCCCTCCATGCAACGGCCATCCAGGACACCAAATGCAGAGACACAAGCCTGAGCACCTGCCTCACATCCCCCCTTCCTGCCTATCCTGACGAGCTCCCCTCACGGAATGCAGAAGCCACCTGCCAGAACCAAGGCACCAACCTAAGCCCGAGGACGTGATTTCAGACTTCTTGCCCCACAGCCATGGCCCACACACGCTCCAGACGGGGGCCCCTGGAACCACCCCGCACTCCAGGGCCTGCCCTCTCCAAGGGATCTCTGCCCGTCCCATGGCCCACAACCCTACAGATTAGGGGAACCTGCCATGGCCCAGCGACCATCCCTAGAGTGGAGACCGCCATGCACCAGCCGCGGCAATCTCTCCCAAGGTGAGCAACTACCTCCACTCAGAAAAGCAGACGGATGCCCCACAAAGACAAGACCGGCGCACACAGGACGCTAGACCCTCCTCGGAATCCTCGCTTGCGTCTCCAGGCGTCTCTCCTCAGAGCCCTGTTTCCAATACCGGGCTCTGGGCGTGGCCCGGGGCACCATTTGGGGCACAACTCGTCTGCCCATGGCAAACGTGCTCTTTGGAGCTGTGAAAACCCTCCATTTCGGACGTCATTTCACGGCCCCAGAGCCACCGACTCATCCCAAGGTGTCCATGGACACAGAACCCCATTAGGACCCATCCTCAGGAGAGTCCATTTCAACGCAGCCAGCCGCTGGGTTGCTCCGCCAGAGCCTGCAGGTGGAAAGTAGCTGAATGCTAGGAGTCAGTGGTCATGCGTGCCGGCTTGCCCAGGCACCCATCCTTCAAAGCCTGTTCTCGACTTGTTCCCTAGGGGTCATCGTGGAGCCATCCAACAGGACACGATTGTCACGCAGAAGGTCCTCTGGCGGATTGAGCATCTCCCAACACCCAGCGTGGGAAGTCCTCCATGGTCTCATGAGCCCCGTCCGCCTGCCTGAAGGGGCCTCCGTGAACACAAACCCCAAGCGGAGCCAATGTCGGATCCTCGCCCTGCCTTCTGATGCAAGAGATCTGCATTCAGCCTTTGCCCAGTGGGTGGCCGGACCTTCGCCCCATCACCTGACCCTAGCTTGTGTTCTCCACTTCTGTCCTCACACTCCTGGCCCACGAGCCCTCTCGATTGGGATTCCGGAGCCACAACGCGGCACTCGGCCTGCCCACCAGGGGAAAAACGGTTGCCTCTGGGTCTGCCCAGAGACCCCCAATAAGGATCAACCATTACGCCACCGGACAGCACCCCAGTTATTTGGGCTGCCCTTTGCACTCATGGTCTCTCGACCCAGCTGACCTCAGCCAGGCACACCAACACCCAGACAGCTGGCCACACAGCCAGCAGCTTGCACCCGCCCTGGCCTTAGGCCATCATCTCTTCCCAGCCTGGTTGTTTAGGCTTCAAAACCTAGACCTCATCTCCAATTACTGCACAGGGCTGGACCTGATGCCTAAATTAGAACTCATCTTCACCCCTGGCAGGATAGGTTGCTGTTGGCATGCTGCCCACCTTCACGGTAGGAGAAACCAGCACGGGCCAGGAGGCCGGGCTCAGGGTGGAGGGCCGCCTGAGGCCCAAACAGGCATTGGGACACTCAGTGTGAGCCTCGGGCTCCAGTGAGGCTTCTCCCTGGATGGATCAAGAGGCCCCATAGAGCAATTGCCAGGCCCCTCGGTCCCCAAAGCTAACCAGGGGAGGGTTTTCCATTGCCCTGTACCCAGGACTCCCCTCTGGAATCCCTCTTTCGGAGGGACCCCAGAGCCAGAAAACAGGACTCCTTCCGTCGCAGAGAATGAACACCAACTCTGGGGAGCCTGGCCCAATCTACCAGAGAGGGAGACTCCTCCAAGGCCCATGAGGCCAGCCCTCCATTCCACGGTCATGCTTGACCCCAGATCCAGAGAAACCAGCCTGACCCACCGTCTCACACTCGCCCTTCCTTCCTATCCCCAGGAGCTGCCTTCATGGTCTGCAGATTGAGTCTTCCATACCCTCGGCCGCTAACCCAAGAGGAGTTTGTGTTTTCAGGTTCTGTCCCCACAGCCCTGGCCCCAAGGCGGAGGCCCCTGCAGCCACACCACAGCACTGGGTCCGCCCCCGCCATGGAAACTGTGCCCGAGCCATTGGCCACAACCCTACCGATCAGGAGACATCTCCAAGGTCTCCGAGGCCATCGCAAGAGTGGAGGCCGCCCTGGACAAACTGGGACGATCTGACACAAACTGAGCGATGACCTCCACTCAGACATGCAGACGGATGCCCCCAGACACAGAAGCCAGGCCCCTAGGACCTGATAGGAACCTTGCTTTTGTTTCCAGGCATCTATCCTCGGAGGCCTGCTGTCCAATACAAGCAGAAGGGGGTTTCCTGAGGCTCTCCTCCGAACACCGCTCATCTCCCCGTGGGAAACGTGCTCTTTTGGAGCTGTGTCCAACCCTCCGACTAGGAGAATCCTTTCGGGCCCCAGAGCCACCGCTCCATTCCAACGTCTCCATGGACACAAACCCACATTATGACCCATCTTCAGGAGAGTCCGTTTCAACTCCGACCCCCTGGGAGCTCCTCCAGAGCCAGCAGGTCGACCCTGCCTTGTGCTAACAGACAATGGAAAGGTCAGATGGGTGGCCCCGGCATCCATCCTTAGAACCAGGCTCTCCAGTCTTTCCGGATGGGGCGTCGTGGAGCCATTCCAAAGGAAACGAAGGCCCGGCACAAGGAATCCTGGCAGTTGGGAGCATCTCCCAACTGCCAGCGTGGCACACCTCCATGGCCATAGGAGGCACTCCTCTTCATCCAAGGCCAAACCTGGACACAAACTCCAACCTGGGCCACGTCGGATCCTCGCCCTGACTTCAGACACAGGACATCTCCTTTCAACCGCTGCAGAATGGGCCTCCATTGCCCTCGCCCTGAAACCTGACCCCTCACTTTGGTTCTCAGATTGCTGTCATGCCACTCCTGGCCCACAAGCCCTCCAGCCTGGGAACACCGCAGCCATAAGGCAGCACTCTGCCTGCCCACCAGCAGAACAACGTTGCCCTCTGGCGCTGCCAGAGACCCCAATGAGGCACAACCTGCACTTCACTAGACGGCACCCCATTTATCTAGGCAGCCCTGGGCACTAATGCTCTCTCTGACAGAGCCTGGGCTGGAACTCCTGACACACCTGACTGCTGGCCCCAATTCCAGCCTATGGGACCCACCATGGCCTTAGGCCCTTGACTAGTCCCAACCTGTTTTTTTAGGCTTCCGGACCTCGACCTTATCTCCAAGCACCACACAGTGGTGGTAGCCCAGGGGCAGAAATCAGAACACCTCCCGCCCCCTGGCAGGAAACCTTGCAGTTGGCATGGAATCCAATCTTCAGGGCGGGGAAACCAGCGTGGGCCATTAGGCCACGCCCATGCTTGAGGGCCACTTCAGGCACAGACACGCATTGGGACCCTCAGGGTGAGCCCTGAGCTCAAGGGAGGCTTCTCAGGGGCTGGACCGTGAGCCCGCCTATGGGGCTGGCCACGCCCTGAGGCAACCCATCCTCACCAGAGGTCACCTGTACCCAGGGCTCTGCTCTGCTCTGGGATCCCTCTTCTGGACGGACACCGGGGGCAGAGAACAGGACTCCTCCCATCTCATAGAATGACCCATAGAAAGCACCTGGTAGCCTGGCCAAATCCCCAGAGTGACAGTCTGGTCCATGGCACCAGAGACCACCCCTCCATGCAACGGCCATCCAGGACACCAAATGCAGAGACACAAGCCTGAGCACCTGCCTCACATCCCCCCTTCCTGCCTATCCTGACGAGCTCCCCTCACGGAATGCAGATGCCACCTGCCAGAACCAAGGCACCAACCTAAGCCCGAGGACGTGATTTCAGACTTCTTGCCCCACAGCCATGGCCCACACACGCTCCAGACGGGGGCCCCTGGAACCACCCCGCACTCCAGGGCCTGCCCTCTCCAAGGGATCTCTGCCCGTCCCATGGCCCACAACCCTACAGATTAGGGGAACCTGCCATGGCCCAGCGACCATCCCTAGAGTGGAGACCGCCATGCACCAGCCGCGGCAATCTCTCCCAAGGTGAGCAACTACCTCCACTCAGAAAAGCAGACGGATGCCCCACAAAGACAAGACTGGCGCACACAGGACGCTAACCCTCCTCGGAATCCTCGCTTGCGTCTCCAGGCGTCTCTCCTCAGAGCCCTGTTTCCAATACCGGGCTCTGGGCGTGGCCCGGGGCACCAATTGGGGCACAACTCGTCTGCCCATGGCAAACGTGCTCTTTGGAGCTGTGAAAACCCTCCATTTCGGACGTCATTTCACGGCCCCAGAGCCACCGACTCATCCCAAGGTGTCCATGGACACAGAACCCCATTAGGACCCATCCTCAGGAGAGTCCATTTCAACGCAGCCAGCCGCTGGGTTGCTCCGCCAGAGCCTGCAGGTGGAAAGTAGCTGAATGCTAGGAGTCAGTGGTCATGCGTGCCGGCTTGCCCAGGCACCCATCCTTCAAAGCCTGTTCTCGACTTGTTCCCTAGGGGTCATCGTGGAGCCATCCAACAGGACACGATTGTCACGCAGAAGGTCCCCTGGCGGATTGAGCATCTCCCAACACCCAGCGTGGGAAGTCCTCCATGGTCTCATGAGCCCCGTCCGCCTGCCTGAAGGGGCCTCCGTGAACACAAACCCCAAGCGGAGCCAATGTCGGATCCTCGCCCTGCCTTCTGATGCAAGAGATCTGCATTCAGCCTTTGCCCAGTGGGTGGCCGGACCTTCGCCCCATCACCTGACCCTAGCTTGTGTTCTCCACTTCTGTCCTCACACTCCTGGCCCACGAGCCCTCTCGATTGGGATTCCGGAGCCACAACGCGGCACTCGGCCTGCCCACCAGGGGAAAAACGGTTGCCTCTGGGTCTGTCCAGAGACCCCCAATAAGGATCAACCATTACGCCACCGGACAGCACCCCAGTTATTTGGGCTGCCCTTTGCACTCATGGTCTCTCGACCCAGCTGACCTCAGCCAGGCACACCAACACCCAGACAGCTGGCCACACAGCCAGCAGCTTGCACCCGCCCTGGCCTTAGGGCATCATCTCTTCCCAGCCTGGTTGTTCAGGCTTCAAAACCTAGACCTCATCTCCAATTACTGCACAGGGCTGGACCTGATGCCTAAATTAGAACTCATCTTCGCCCCTGGCAGGATAGGTTGCTGTTGGCATGCTGCCCACCTTCACGGTAGGAGAAACCAGCACGGGCCAGGAGGCCGGGCTCAGGGTGGAGGGCCGCCTGAGGCCCAAACAGGCATTGGGACACTCAGTGTGAGCCTCGGGCTCCAGTGAGGCTTCTCCCTGGATGGATCAAGAGGCCCCATAGAGCAATTGCCAGGCCCCTCGGTCCCCAAAGCTAACCAGGGGAGGGTTTTCCACTGCCCTGTACCCAGGACTCACCTCTGGAATCCCTCTTTCGGAGGGACCCCAGAGCCAGAAAACAGGACTCCTCCCGTCGCAGAGAATGAACACCAACTCTGGGGAGCCTGGCCCAATCCCCAGAGAGGGAGACTCCTCCAAGGCCCATGAGGCCAGCCCTCCATTCCACGGTCATGCTTGACCCCAGATCCAGAGAAACCAGCCTGACCCACCGTCTGACACTCACCCTTCCTTCCTATCCCCAGGAGCTGCCTTCATGGTCTGCAGATTGAGCCTTCCATACCCTCGGCCGCTAACCCAAGAGGAGTTTGTGTTTTCAGGTTCTGTCCCCACAGCCCTGGCCCCAAGGCGGAGGCCCCTGCAGCCACACCACAGCACTGGGTCCGCCCCCGCCATGGAAACTGTGCCCGAGCCATTGGCCACAACCCTACCGATCAGGAGACATCTCCAAGGTCTCCGAGGCCATCGCAAGAGTGGAGGCCGCCCTGGACAAACTGGGACGATCTGACACAAGCTGAGCGATGACCTCCACTCAGACATGCAGACGGATGCCCCCAGACACAGAAGCCAGGCCCCTAGGACCTGATAGGAACCTTGCTTTTGTTTCCAGGCTTCTATCCTCGGAGGCCTGCTGTCCAATACAAGCAGAAGGGGGTTTCCTGAGGCTCTCCTCCGAACACCGCTCATCTCCCCGTGGGAAACGTGCTCTTTTGGAGCTGTGTCCAACCCTCCGACTAGGAGAATCCTTTCGGGCCCCAGAGCCACCGCTCCATTCCAACGTCTCCATGGACACAAACCCACATTATGACCCATCTTCAGGAGAGTCCGTTTCAACTCCGACCCCCTGGGAGCTCCTCCAGAGCCAGCAGGTCGACCCTGCCTTGTGCTAACAGACAATGGAAAGGTCAGATGGGTGGCCCCGGCATCCATCCTTAGAACCAGGCTCTCCAGTCTTTCCGGATGGGGCGTCGTGGAGCCATTCCAAAGGAAACGAAGGCCCGGCACAAGGAATCCTGGCAGTTGGGAGCATCTCCCAACTGCCAGCGTGGCACACCTCCATGGCCATAGGAGGCACTCCTCTTCATCCAAGGCCAAACCTGGACACAAACTCCAACCTGGGCCACGTCGGATCCTCGCCCTGACTTCAGACACAGGACATCTCCTTTCAACCGCTGCAGAATGGGCCTCCATTGCCCTCGCCCTGAAACCTGACCCCTCACTTTGGTTCTCAGATTGCTGTCATGCCACTCCTGGCCCACAAGCCCTCCAGCCTGGGAACACCGCAGCCATAAGGCAGCACTCTGCCTGCCCACCAGCAGAACAACGTTGCCCTCTGGCGCTGCCAGAGACCCCAATGAGGCACAACCTGCACTTCACTAGACGGCACCCCATTTATCTAGGCAGCCCTGGGCACTAATGCTCTCTCTGACAGAGCCTGGGCTGGAACTCCTGACACACCTGACTGCTGGCCCCAATTCCAGCCTATGGGACCCACCATGGCCTTAGGCCCTTGACTAGTCCCAACCTGTTTTTTTAGGCTTCCGGACCTCGACCTTATCTCCAAGCACCACACAGTGGTGGTAGCCCAGGGGCAGAAATCAGAACACCTCCCGCCCCCTGGCAGGAAACCTTGCAGTTGGCATGGAATCCAATCTTCAGGGCGGGGAAACCAGCGTGGGCCATTAGGCCACGCCCATGCTTGAGGGCCACTTCAGGCACAGACACGCATTGGGACCCTCAGGGTGAGCCCTGAGCTCAAGGGAGGCTTCTCAGGGGCTGGACCGTGAGCCCGCCTATGGGGCTGGCCACGCCCTGAGGCAACCCATCCTCACCAGAGGTCACCTGTACCCAGGGCTCTGCTCTGCTCTGGGATCCCTCTTCTGGACGGACACCGGGGGCAGAGAACAGGACTCCTCCCATCTCATAGAATGACCCATAGAAAGCACCTGGTAGCCTGGCCAAATCCCCAGAGTGACAGTCTGGTCCATGGCACCAGAGACCACCCCTCCATGCAACGGCCATCCAGGACACCAAATGCAGAGACACAAGCCTGAGCACCTGCCTCACATCCCCCCTTCCTGCCTATCCTGACGAGCTCCCCTCACGGAATGCAGATGCCACCTGCCAGAACCAAGGCACCAACCTAAGCCCGAGGACGTGATTTCAGACTTCTTGCCCCACAGCCATGGCCCACACACGCTCCAGACGGGGGCCCCTGGAACCACCCCGCACTCCAGGGCCTGCCCTCTCCAAGGGATCTCTGCCCGTCCCATGGCCCACAACCCTACAGATTAGGGGAACCTGCCATGGCCCAGCGACCATCCCTAGAGTGGAGACCGCCATGCACCAGCCGCGGCAATCTCTCCCAAGGTGAGCAACTACCTCCACTCAGAAAAGCAGACGGATGCCCCACAAAGACAAGACTGGCGCACACAGGACGCTAACCCTCCTCGGAATCCTCGCTTGCGTCTCCAGGCGTCTCTCCTCAGAGCCCTGTTTCCAATACCGGGCTCTGGGCGTGGCCCGGGGCACCAATTGGGGCACAACTCGTCTGCCCATGGCAAACGTGCTCTTTGGAGCTGTGAAAACCCTCCATTTCGGACGTCATTTCACGGCCCCAGAGCCACCGACTCATCCCAAGGTGTCCATGGACACAGAACCCCATTAGGACCCATCCTCAGGAGAGTCCATTTCAACGCAGCCAGCCGCTGGGTTGCTCCGCCAGAGCCTGCAGGTGGAAAGTAGCTGAATGCTAGGAGTCAGTGGTCATGCGTGCCGGCTTGCCCAGGCACCCATCCTTCAAAGCCTGTTCTCGACTTGTTCCCTAGGGGTCATCGTGGAGCCATCCAACAGGACACGATTGTCACGCAGAAGGTCCCCTGGCGGATTGAGCATCTCCCAACACCCAGCGTGGGAAGTCCTCCATGGTCTCATGAGCCCCGTCCGCCTGCCTGAAGGGGCCTCCGTGAACACAAACCCCAAGCGGAGCCAATGTCGGATCCTCGCCCTGCCTTCTGATGCAAGAGATCTGCATTCAGCCTTTGCCCAGTGGGTGGCCGGACCTTCGCCCCATCACCTGACCCTAGCTTGTGTTCTCCACTTCTGTCCTCACACTCCTGGCCCACGAGCCCTCTCGATTGGGATTCCGGAGCCACAACGCGGCACTCGGCCTGCCCACCAGGGGAAAAACGGTTGCCTCTGGGTCTGTCCAGAGACCCCCAATAAGGATCAACCATTACGCCACCGGACAGCACCCCAGTTATTTGGGCTGCCCTTTGCACTCATGGTCTCTCGACCCAGCTGACCTCAGCCAGGCACACCAACACCCAGACAGCTGGCCACACAGCCAGCAGCTTGCACCCGCCCTGGCCTTAGGCCATCATCTCTTCCCAGCCTGGTTGTTCAGGCTTCAAAACCTAGACCTCATCTCCAATTACTGCACAGGGCTGGACCTGATGCCTAAATTAGAACTCATCTTCGCCCCTGGCAGGATAGGTTGCTGTTGGCATGCTGCCCACCTTCACGGTAGGAGAAACCAGCACGGGCCAGGAGGCCGGGCTCAGGGTGGAGGGCCGCCTGAGGCCCAAACAGGCATTGGGACACTCAGTGTGAGCCTCGGGCTCCAGTGAGGCTTCTCCCTGGATGGATCAAGAGGCCCCATAGAGCAATTGCCAGGCCCCTCGGTCCCCAAAGCTAACCAGGGGAGGGTTTTCCACTGCCCTGTACCCAGGACTCACCTCTGGAATCCCTCTTTCGGAGGGACCCCAGAGCCAGAAAACAGGACTCCTCCCGTCGCAGAGAATGAACACCAACTCTGGGGAGCCTGGCCCAATCCCCAGAGAGGGAGACTCCTCCAAGGCCCATGAGGCCAGCCCTCCATTCCACGGTCATGCTTGACCCCAGATCCAGAGAAACCAGCCTGACCCACCGTCTGACACTCACCCTTCCTTCCTATCCCCAGGAGCTGCCTTCATGGTCTGCAGATTGAGCCTTCCATACCCTCGGCCGCTAACCCAAGAGGAGTTTGTGTTTTCAGGTTCTGTCCCCACAGCCCTGGCCCCAAGGCGGAGGCCCCTGCAGCCACACCACAGCACTGGGTCCGCCCCCGCCATGGAAACTGTGCCCGAGCCATTGGCCACAACCCTACCGATCAGGAGACATCTCCAAGGTCTCCGAGGCCATCGCAAGAGTGGAGGCCGCCCTGGACAAACTGGGACGATCTGACACAAGCTGAGCGATGACCTCCACTCAGACATGCAGACGGATGCCCCCAGACACAGAAGCCAGGCCCCTAGGACCTGATAGGAACCTTGCTTTTGTTTCCAGGCTTCTATCCTCGGAGGCCTGCTGTCCAATACAAGCAGAAGGGGGTTTCCTGAGGCTCTCCTCCGAACACCGCTCATCTCCCCGTGGGAAACGTGCTCTTTTGGAGCTGTGTCCAACCCTCCGACTAGGAGAATCCTTTCGGGCCCCAGAGCCACCGCTCCATTCCAACGTCTCCATGGACACAAACCCACATTATGACCCATCTTCAGGAGAGTCCGTTTCAACTCCGACTCCCTGGGAGCTCTTCCAGAGCCAGAAGATCGACCCTGCCTTGTGCTAGCAGACAATGGGAAGGTCAGGTGGGTGGCCCCGGCATCCATCCTTAGAACCAGGCTCTCCAGTCTTTCCGGATGGGGCGTCGTGGAGCCATTCCAAAGGAAACGAAGGCCCGGCACAAGGAATCCTGGCAGTTGGGAGCATCTCCCAACTGCCAGCGTGGCATACCTCCATGGTCATAGGAGGCACTCCTCTTCATCCAAGGCCAAACCTGGACACAAACTCCAACCTGGGCCACGTCGGATCCTCGCCCTGATTTCAGACACAGGACATCTCCTTTCAACCGCTGCAGAATGGGCCTCCATTGCCCTCGCCCTGAAACCTGACCCCTCACTTTGGTTCTCAGATTTCTGTCGTGCCACTCCTGGCCCACAAGCCCTCCAGCCTGGGAACACCGCAGCCATAAGGCAGCACTCTGCCTGCCCACCAGCAGAACAACGTTGCCCTCTGGCGCTGCCAGAGACCCCAATGAGGCACAACCTGCACTTCACTAGACGGCACCCCATTTATCTAGGCAGCCCTGGGCACTAATGCTCTCTCTGACAGAGCCTGGGCTGGAACTCCTGACACACCCATACTGCTGGCCCCAATTCCAGCCTATGGGACCCACCATGGCCTTAGGCCCTCGACTAGTCCCAACCTGTTTTTTTAGGCTTCCGGACCTCGACCTTATCTCCAAGCACCACACAGTGGTGGTAGCCCAGGGGCAGAAATCAGAACACCTCCCGCCCCCTGGCAGGAAACCTTGCAGTTGGCATGGAATCCAATCTTCAGGGCGGGGAAACCAGCGTGGGCCATTAGGCCACGCCCATGCTTGAGGGCCACTTCAGGCACAGACACGCATTGGGACCCTCAGGGTGAGCCCTGAGCTCAAGGGAGGCTTCTCAGGGGCTGGACCGTGAGCCCGCCTATGGGGCTGGCCACGCCCTGAGGCAACCCATCCTCACCAGAGGTCACCTGTACCCAGGGCTCTGCTCTGCTCTGGGTTCCCTCTTCTGGAGGGACACCGGGGGCAGAGGGCAGGACTCCTCTCATCTCATAGAATGACCCATAGAAAGCACCTGGTAGCCTGGCCAAATCCCCAGAGTGACAGTCTGGTCCATGGCGCCAGAGACCTCCCCTCCATGCAGCGGCCATCCAGGACACCAAATGCAGAGACACAAGCCTGAGCACCTGCCTCACATCCCCCCCTTCCTGCCTTTCCTGACGAGCTCCCCTCACGGAATGCAGATGCCACCTGCCAGAACCAAGGCACCAACCTAAGCCCGAGGACGTGATTTCAGACTTCTTGCCCCACAGCCATGGCCCACACACGCTCCAGACGGGGGCCCCTGGAACCACACCGCACTCCAGGGCCTGCCCTCTCCAAGGGAACTCTGCCCGTCCCATGACCCACAACCCTACAGATTAGGGGAACCTGCCATGGCCCAGCGACCATCCCTAGAGTGGAGATCGCCATGCACCAGCCGCGGCGATCTCTCCCAAGGTGAGCAACTACCTCCACTCAGAAAAGCAGACGGATGCCCCACAAAGACAAGACCGGCGCACACAGGACGCTAGACCTCCTCGGAATCCTCGCTTGCGTCTCCAGGCGTCTCTCCTCAGAGCCCTGTTTCCAATACCGGGCTCTGGGCGTGGCCCGGGGCACCAATTGGAACACCACTCGTCTGCCCATGGCAAACGTGCTCTTTGGAGCTGTGAAAACCCTCCATTTCGGACGTCATTTCACGGCCCCAGAGCCACCGACTCATTCCAAGGTGTCCATGGACACAGAACCCCATTAGGACCCATCCTCAGGAGAGTCCATTTCAACGCAACCAGCCGCTGGGTTGCTCCGCCAGAGCCTGCAGGTGGAAAGTAGCTGAATGCTAGGAGTCAGTGGTCATGCGTGCCGGCTTGCCCAGGCACCCATCCTTCAAAGCCTGTTCTCGACTTGTTCCCTAGGGGTCATCGTGGAGCCATCCAACAGGACACGATTGTCACGCAGAAGGTCCCCTGGCGGATTGAGCATCTCCCAACACCCAGCGTGGGAAGTCCTCCATGGTCTCATGAGCCCCGTCCGCCTGCCTGAAGGGGCCTCCGTGAACACAAACCCCAAGCGGAGCCAATGTCGGATCCTCGCCCTGCCTTCTGATGCAAGAGATCTGCATTCAGCCTTTGCCCAGTGGGTGGCCGGACCTTCGCCCCATCACCTGACCCTAGCTTGTGTTCTCCACTTCTGTCCTCACACTCCTGGCCCACGAGCCCTCTCGATTGGGATTCCGGAGCCACAACGCGGCACTCGGCCTGCCCACCAGGGGAAAAACGGTTGCCTCTGGGTCTGCCCAGAGACCCCCAATAAGGATCAACCATTACGCCACCGGACAGCACCCCAGTTATTTGGGCTGCCCTTTGCACTCATGGTCTCTCGACCCAGCTGACCTCAGCCAGGCACACCAACACCCAGACAGCTGGCCACACAGCCAGCAGCTTGCACCCGCCCTGGCCTTAGGGCATCATCTCTTCCCAGCCTGGTTGTTTAGGCTTCAAAACCTAGACCTCATCTCCAATTACTGCACAGGGCTGGACCTGATGCCTAAATTAGAACTCATCTTCACCCCTGGCAGGATAGGTTGCTGTTGGCATGCTGCCCACCTTCACGGTAGGAGAAACCAGCACGGGCCAGGAGGCCGGGCTCAGGGTGGAGGGCCGCCTGAGGCCCAAACAGGCATTGGGACACTCAGTGTGAGCCTCGGGCTCCAGTGAGGCTTCTCCCTGGATGGATCAAGAGGCCCCATAGAGCAATTGCCAGGCCCCTCGGTCCCCAAAGCTAACCAGGGGAGGGTTTTCCACTGCCCTGTACCCAGGACTCACCTCTGGAATCCCTCTTTCGGAGGGACCCCAGAGCCAGAAAACAGGACTCCTCCCGTCGCAGAGAATGAACACCAACTCTGGGGAGCCTGGCCCAATCCCCAGAGAGGGAGACTCCTCCAAGGCCCATGAGGCCAGCCCTCCATTCCACGGTCATGCTTGACCCCAGATCCAGAGAAACCAGCCTGACCCACCGTCTGACACTCACCCTTCCTTCCTATCCCCAGGAGCTGCCTTCATGGTCTGCAGATTGAGCCTTCCATACCCTCGGCCGCTAACCCAAGAGGAGTTTGTGTTTTCAGGTTCTGTCCCCACAGCCCTGGCCCCAAGGCGGAGGCCCCTGCAGCCACACCACAGCACTGGGTCCGCCCCCGCCATGGAAACTGTGCCCGAGCCATTGGCCACAACCCTACCGATCAGGAGACATCTCCAAGGTCTCCGAGGCCATCGCAAGAGTGGAGGCCGCCCTGGACAAACTGGGACGATCTGACACAAGCTGAGCGATGACCTCCACTCAGACATGCAGACGGATGCCCCCAGACACAGAAGCCAGGCCCCTAGGACCTGATAGGAACCTTGCTTTTGTTTCCAGGCTTCTATCCTCAGAGGCCTGCTGTCCAATACAAGCAGAAGGGGGTTTCCTGAGGCTCTCCTCCGAACACCGCTCATCTCCCCGTGGGAAACGTGCTCTTTTGGAGCTGTGTCCAACCCTCCGACTAGGAGAATCCTTTCGGGCCCCAGAGCCACCGCTCCATTCCAATGTCTCCATGGACACAAACCCACATTATGACCCATCTTCAGGAGAGTCCGTTTCAACTCCGACCCCCTGGGAGCTCTTCCAGAGCCAGAAGATCGACCCTGCCTTGTGCTAGCAGACAATGGGAAGGTCAGGTGGGTGGCCCCGGCATCCATCCTTAGAACCAGGCTCTCCAGTCTTTCCGGATGGGGCGTCGTGGAGCCATTCCAAAGGAAACGAAGGCCCGGCACAAGGAATCCTGGCAGTTGGGAGCATCTCCCAACTGCCAGCGTGGCATACCTCCATGGTCATAGGAGGCACTCCTCTTCATCCAAGGCCAAACCTGGACACAAACTCCAACCTGGGCCACGTCGGATCCTCGCCCTGATTTCAGACACAGGACATCTCCTTTCAACCGCTGCAGAATGGGCCTCCATTGCCCTCGCCCTGAAACCTGACCCCTCACTTTGGTTCTCAGATTTCTGTCGTGCCACTCCTGGCCCACAAGCCCTCCAGCCTGGGAACACCGCAGCCATAAGGCAGCACTCTGCCTGCCCACCAGCAGAACAACGTTGCCCTCTGGCGCTGCCAGAGACCCCAATGAGGCACAACCTGCACTTCACTAGACGGCACCCCATTTATCTAGGCAGCCCTGGGCACTAATGCTCTCTCTGACAGAGCCTGGGCTGGAACTCCTGACACACCCATACTGCTGGCCCCAATTCCAGCCTATGGGACCCACCATGGCCTTAGGCCCTCGACTAGTCCCAACCTGTTTTTTTAGGCTTCCGGACCTCGACCTTATCTCCAAGCACCACACAGTGGTGGTAGCCCAGGGGCAGAAATCAGAACACCTCCCGCCCCCTGGCAGGAAACCTTGCAGTTGGCATGGAATCCAATCTTCAGGGCGGGGAAACCAGCGTGGGCCATTAGGCCACGCCCATGCTTGAGGGCCACTTCAGGCACAGACACGCATTGGGACCCTCAGGGTGAGCCCTGAGCTCAAGGGAGGCTTCTCAGGGGCTGGACCGTGAGCCCGCCTATGGGGCTGGCCACGCCCTGAGGCAACCCATCCTCACCAGAGGTCACCTGTACCCAGGGCTCTGCTCTGCTCTGGGTTCCCTCTTCTGGAGGGACACCGGGGGCAGAGGGCAGGACTCCTCTCATCTCATAGAATGACCCATAGAAAGCACCTTTTAGCCTGGCCAAATCCCCAGAGTGACAGTCTGGTCCATGGCGCCAGAGACCTCCCCTCCATGCAGCGGCCATCCAGGACACCAAATGCAGAGACACAAGCCTGAGCACCTGCCTCACATCCCCCCCTTCCTGCCTTTCCTGACGAGCTCCCCTCACGGAATGCAGATGCCACCTGCCAGAACCAAGGCACCAACCTAAGCCCGAGGACGTGATTTCAGACTTCTTGCCCCACAGCCATGGCCCACACACGCTCCAGACGGGGGCCCCTGGAACCACACCGCACTCCAGGGCCTGCCCTCTCCAAGGGAACTCTGCCCGTCCCATGGCCCACAACCCTACAGATTAGGGGAACCTGCCATGGCCCAGCGACCATCCCTAGAGTGGAGATCGCCATGCACCAGCCGCGGCGATCTCTCCCAAGGTGAGCAACTACCTCCACTCAGAAAAGCAGACGGATGCCCCACAAAGACAAGACCGGCGCACACAGGACGCTAGACCTCCTCGGAATCCTCGCTTGCGTCTCCAGGCGTCTCTCCTCAGAGCCCTGTTTCCAATACCGGGCTCTGGGCGTGGCCCGGGGCACCAATTGGAACACCACTCGTCTGCCCATGGCAAACGTGCTCTTTGGAGCTGTGAAAACCCTCCATTTCGGACGTCATTTCACGGCCCCAGAGCCACCGACTCATTCCAAGGTGTCCATGGACACAGAACCCCATTAGGACCCATCCTCAGGAGAGTCCATTTCAACGCAACCAGCCGCTGGGTTGCTCCGCCAGAGCCTGCAGGTGGAAAGTAGCTGAATGCTAGGAGTCAGTGGTCATGCGTGCCGGCTTGCCCAGGCACCCATCCTTCAAAGCCTGTTCTCGACTTGTTCCCTAGGGATCGTCGTGGAGCCATCCAACAGGACACGATTGTCACGCAGAAGGTCCCCTGGCGGATTGAGCATCTCCCAACACCCAGCGTGGGAAGTCCTCCATGGTCTCATGAGCCCCGTCCGCCTGCCTGAAGGGGCCTCCGTGAACACAAACCCCAAGCGGAGCCAATGTCGGATCCTCGCCCTGCCTTCTGATGCAAGAGATCTGCATTCAGCCTTTGCCCAGTGGGTGGCCGGACCTTCGCCCCATCACCTGACCCTAGCTTGTGTTCTCCACTTCTGTCCTCACACTCCTGGCCCACGAGCCCTCTCGATTGGGATTCCGGAGCCACAACGCGGCACTCGGCCTGCCCACCAGGGGAAAAACGGTTGCCTCTGGGTCTGCCCAGAGACCCCCAATAAGGATCAACCATTACGCCACCGGACAGCACCCCAGTTATTTGGGCTGCCCTTTGCACTCATGGTCTCTCGACCCAGCTGACCTCAGCCAGGCACACCAACACCCAGACAGCTGGCCACACAGCCAGCAGCTTGCACCCGCCCTGGCCTTAGGCCATCATCTCTTCCCAGCCTGGTTGTTTAGGCTTCAAAACCTAGACCTCATCTCCAATTACTGCACAGGGCTGGACCTGATGCCTAAATTAGAACTCATCTTCACCCCTGGCAGGATAGGTTGCTGTTGGCATGCTGCCCACCTTCACGGTAGGAGAAACCAGCACGGGCCAGGAGGCCGGGCTCAGGGTGGAGGGCCGCCTGAGGCCCAAACAGGCATTGGGACACTCAGTGTGAGCCTCGGGCTCCAGTGAGGCTTCTCCCTGGATGGATCAAGAGGCCCCATAGAGCAATTGCCAGGCCCCTCGGTCCCCAAAGCTAACCAGGGGAGGGTTTTCCATTGCCCTGTACCCAGGACTCCCCTCTGGAATCCCTCTTTCGGAGGGACCCCAGAGCCAGAAAACAGGACTCCTTCCGTCGCAGAGAATGAACACCAACTCTGGGGAGCCTGGCCCAATCTACCAGAGAGGGAGACTCCTCCAAGGCCCATGAGGCCAGCCCTCCATTCCACGGTCATGCTTGACCCCAGATCCAGAGAAACCAGCCTGACCCACCGTCTCACACTCGCCCTTCCTTCCTATCCCCAGGAGCTGCCTTCATGGTCTGCAGATTGAGTCTTCCATACCCTCGGCCGCTAACCCAAGAGGAGTTTGTGTTTTCAGGTTCTGTCCCCACAGCCCTGGCCCCAAGGCGGAGGCCCCTGCAGCCACACCACAGCACTGGGTCCGCCCCCGCCATGGAAACTGTGCCCGAGCCATTGGCCACAACCCTACCGATCAGGAGACATCTCCAAGGTCTCCGAGGCCATCGCAAGAGTGGAGGCCGCCCTGGACAAACTGGGACGATCTGACACAAACTGAGCGATGACCTCCACTCAGACATGCAGACGGATGCCCCCAGACACAGAAGCCAGGCCCCTAGGACCTGATAGGAACCTTGCTTTTGTTTCCAGGCATCTATCCTCGGAGGCCTGCTGTCCAATACAAGCAGAAGGGGGTTTCCTGAGGCTCTCCTCCGAACACCGCTCATCTCCCCGTGGGAAACGTGCTCTTTTGGAGCTGTGTCCAACCCTCCGACTAGGAGAATCCTTTCGGGCCCCAGAGCCACCGCTCCATTCCAACGTCTCCATGGACACAAACCCACATTATGACCCATCTTCAGGAGAGTCCGTTTCAACTCCGACCCCCTGGGAGCTCTTCCAGAGCCAGCAGGTCGACCCTGCCTTGTGCTAACAGACAATGGAAAGGTCAGATGGGTGGCCCCGGCATCCATCCTTAGAACCAGGCTCTCCAGTCTTTCCGGATGGGGCGTCGTGGAGCCATTCCAAAGGAAACGAAGGCCCGGCACAAGGAATCCTGGCAGTTGGGAGCATCTCCCAACTGCCAGCGTGGCACACCTCCATGGCCATAGGAGGCACTCCTCTTCATCCAAGGCCAAACCTGGACACAAACTCCAACCTGGGCCACGTCGGATCCTCGCCCTGACTTCAGACACAGGACATCTCCTTTCAACCGCTGCAGAATGGGCCTCCATTGCCCTCGCCCTGAAACCTGACCCCTCACTTTGGTTCTCAGATTGCTGTCATGCCACTCCTGGCCCACAAGCCCTCCAGCCTGGGAACACCGCAGCCATAAGGCAGCACTCTGCCTGCCCACCAGCAGAACAACGTTGCCCTCTGGCGCTGCCAGAGACCCCAATGAGGCACAACCTGCACTTCACTAGACGGCACCCCATTTATCTAGGCAGCCCTGGGCACTAATGCTCTCTCTGACAGAGCCTGGGCTGGAACTCCTGACACACCTGACTGCTGGCCCCAATTCCAGCCTATGGGACCCACCATGGCCTTAGGCCCTTGACTAGTCCCAACCTGTTTTTTTAGGCTTCCGGACCTCGACCTTATCTCCAAGCACCACACAGTGGTGGTAGCCCAGGGGCAGAAATCAGAACACCTCCCGCCCCCTGGCAGGAAACCTTGCAGTTGGCATGGAATCCAATCTTCAGGGCGGGGAAACCAGCGTGGGCCATTAGGCCACGCCCATGCTTGAGGGCCACTTCAGGCACAGACACGCATTGGGACCCTCAGGGTGAGCCCTGAGCTCAAGGGAGGCTTCTCAGGGGCTGGACCGTGAGCCCGCCTATGGGGCTGGCCACGCCCTGAGGCAACCCATCCTCACCAGAGGTCACCTGTACCCAGGGCTCTGCTCTGCTCTGGGATCCCTCTTCTGGACGGACACCGGGGGCAGAGAACAGGACTCCTCCCATCTCATAGAATGACCCATAGAAAGCACCTGGTAGCCTGGCCAAATCCCCAGAGTGACAGTCTGGTCCATGGCACCAGAGACCACCCCTCCATGCAACGGCCATCCAGGACACCAAATGCAGAGACACAAGCCTGAGCACCTGCCTCACATCCCCCCTTCCTGCCTATCCTGACGAGCTCCCCTCACGGAATGCAGATGCCACCTGCCAGAACCAAGGCACCAACCTAAGCCCGAGGACGTGATTTCAGACTTCTTGCCCCACAGCCATGGCCCACACACGCTCCAGACGGGGGCCCCTGGAACCACCCCGCACTCCAGGGCCTGCCCTCTCCAAGGGATCTCTGCCCGTCCCATGGCCCACAACCCTACAGATTAGGGGAACCTGCCATGGCCCAGCGACCATCCCTAGAGTGGAGACCGCCATGCACCAGCCGCGGCAATCTCTCCCAAGGTGAGCAACTACCTCCACTCAGAAAAGCAGACGGATGCCCCACAAAGACAAGACTGGCGCACACAGGACGCTAACCCTCCTCGGAATCCTCGCTTGCGTCTCCAGGCGTCTCTCCTCAGAGCCCTGTTTCCAATACCGGGCTCTGGGCGTGGCCCGGGGCACCAATTGGGGCACAACTCGTCTGCCCATGGCAAACGTGCTCTTTGGAGCTGTGAAAACCCTCCATTTCGGACGTCATTTCACGGCCCCAGAGCCACCGACTCATCCCAAGGTGTCCATGGACACAGAACCCCATTAGGACCCATCCTCAGGAGAGTCCATTTCAACGCAGCCAGCCGCTGGGTTGCTCCGCCAGAGCCTGCAGGTGGAAAGTAGCTGAATGCTAGGAGTCAGTGGTCATGCGTGCCGGCTTGCCCAGGCACCCATCCTTCAAAGCCTGTTCTCGACTTGTTCCCTAGGGGTCATCGTGGAGCCATCCAACAGGACACGATTGTCACGCAGAAGGTCCCCTGGCGGATTGAGCATCTCCCAACACCCAGCGTGGGAAGTCCTCCATGGTCTCATGAGCCCCGTCCGCCTGCCTGAAGGGGCCTCCGTGAACACAAACCCCAAGCGGAGCCAATGTCGGATCCTCGCCCTGCCTTCTGATGCAAGAGATCTGCATTCAGCCTTTGCCCAGTGGGTGGCCGGACCTTCGCCCCATCACCTGACCCTAGCTTGTGTTCTCCACTTCTGTCCTCACACTCCTGGCCCACGAGCCCTCTCGATTGGGATTCCGGAGCCACAACGCGGCACTCGGCCTGCCCACCAGGGGAAAAACGGTTGCCTCTGGGTCTGTCCAGAGACCCCCAATAAGGATCAACCATTACGCCACCGGACAGCACCCCAGTTATTTGGGCTGCCCTTTGCACTCATGGTCTCTCGACCCAGCTGACCTCAGCCAGGCACACCAACACCCAGACAGCTGGCCACACAGCCAGCAGCTTGCACCCGCCCTGGCCTTAGGGCATCATCTCTTCCCAGCCTGGTTGTTCAGGCTTCAAAACCTAGACCTCATCTCCAATTACTGCACAGGGCTGGACCTGATGCCTAAATTAGAACTCATCTTCGCCCCTGGCAGGATAGGTTGCTGTTGGCATGCTGCCCACCTTCACGGTAGGAGAAACCAGCACGGGCCAGGAGGCCGGGCTCAGGGTGGAGGGCCGCCTGAGGCCCAAACAGGCATTGGGACACTCAGTGTGAGCCTCGGGCTCCAGTGAGGCTTCTCCCTGGATGGATCAAGAGGCCCCATAGAGCAATTGCCAGGCCCCTCGGTCCCCAAAGCTAACCAGGGGAGGGTTTTCCACTGCCCTGTACCCAGGACTCACCTCTGGAATCCCTCTTTCGGAGGGACCCCAGAGCCAGAAAACAGGACTCCTCCCGTCGCAGAGAATGAACACCAACTCTGGGGAGCCTGGCCCAATCCCCAGAGAGGGAGACTCCTCCAAGGCCCATGAGGCCAGCCCTCCATTCCACGGTCATGCTTGACCCCAGATCCAGAGAAACCAGCCTGACCCACCGTCTGACACTCACCCTTCCTTCCTATCCCCAGGAGCTGCCTTCATGGTCTGCAGATTGAGCCTTCCATACCCTCGGCCGCTAACCCAAGAGGAGTTTGTGTTTTCAGGTTCTGTCCCCACAGCCCTGGCCCCAAGGCGGAGGCCCCTGCAGCCACACCACAGCACTGGGTCCGCCCCCGCCATGGAAACTGTGCCCGAGCCATTGGCCACAACCCTACCGATCAGGAGACATCTCCAAGGTCTCCGAGGCCATCGCAAGAGTGGAGGCCGCCCTGGACAAACTGGGACGATCTGACACAAGCTGAGCGATGACCTCCACTCAGACATGCAGACGGATGCCCCCAGACACAGAAGCCAGGCCCCTAGGACCTGATAGGAACCTTGCTTTTGTTTCCAGGCTTCTATCCTCGGAGGCCTGCTGTCCAATACAAGCAGAAGGGGGTTTCCTGAGGCTCTCCTCCGAACACCGCTCATCTCCCCGTGGGAAACGTGCTCTTTTGGAGCTGTGTCCAACCCTCCGACTAGGAGAATCCTTTCGGGCCCCAGAGCCACCGCTCCATTCCAACGTCTCCATGGACACAAACCCACATTATGACCCATCTTCAGGAGAGTCCGTTTCAACTCCGACCCCCTGGGAGCTCTTCCAGAGCCAGAAGATCGACCCTGCCTTGTGCTAGCAGACAATGGGAAGGTCAGGTGGGTGGCCCCGGCATCCATCCTTAGAACCAGGCTCTCCAGTCTTTCCGGATGGGGCGTCGTGGAGCCATTCCAAAGGAAACGAAGGCCCGGCACAAGGAATCCTGGCAGTTGGGAGCATCTCCCAACTGCCAGCGTGGCATACCTCCATGGTCATAGGAGGCACTCCTCTTCATCCAAGGCCAAACCTGGACACAAACTCCAACCTGGGCCACGTCGGATCCTCGCCCTGATTTCAGACACAGGACATCTCCTTTCAACCGCTGCAGAATGGGCCTCCATTGCCCTCGCCCTGAAACCTGACCCCTCACTTTGGTTCTCAGATTTCTGTCGTGCCACTCCTGGCCCACAAGCCCTCCAGCCTGGGAACACCGCAGCCATAAGGCAGCACTCTGCCTGCCCACCAGCAGAACAACGTTGCCCTCTGGCGCTGCCAGAGACCCCAATGAGGCACAACCTGCACTTCACTAGACGGCACCCCATTTATCTAGGCAGCCCTGGGCACTAATGCTCTCTCTGACAGAGCCTGGGCTGGAACTCCTGACACACCCATACTGCTGGCCCCAATTCCAGCCTATGGGACCCACCATGGCCTTAGGCCCTCGACTAGTCCCAACCTGTTTTTTTAGGCTTCCGGACCTCGACCTTATCTCCAAGCACCACACAGTGGTGGTAGCCCAGGGGCAGAAATCAGAACACCTCCCGCCCCCTGGCAGGAAACCTTGCAGTTGGCATGGAATCCAATCTTCAGGGCGGGGAAACCAGCGTGGGCCATTAGGCCACGCCCATGCTTGAGGGCCACTTCAGGCACAGACACGCATTGGGACCCTCAGGGTGAGCCCTGAGCTCAAGGGAGGCTTCTCAGGGGCTGGACCGTGAGCCCGCCTATGGGGCTGGCCACGCCCTGAGGCAACCCATCCTCACCAGAGGTCACCTGTACCCAGGGCTCTGCTCTGCTCTGGGTTCCCTCTTCTGGAGGGACACCGGGGGCAGAGGGCAGGACTCCTCTCATCTCATAGAATGACCCATAGAAAGCACCTTTTAGCCTGGCCAAATCCCCAGAGTGACAGTCTGGTCCATGGCGCCAGAGACCTCCCCTCCATGCAGCGGCCATCCAGGACACCAAATGCAGAGACACAAGCCTGAGCACCTGCCTCACATCCCCCCCTTCCTGCCTTTCCTGACGAGCTCCCCTCACGGAATGCAGATGCCACCTGCCAGAACCAAGGCACCAACCTAAGCCCGAGGACGTGATTTCAGACTTCTTGCCCCACAGCCATGGCCCACACACGCTCCAGACGGGGGCCCCTGGAACCACACCGCACTCCAGGGCCTGCCCTCTCCAAGGGAACTCTGCCCGTCCCATGGCCCACAACCCTACAGATTAGGGGAACCTGCCATGGCCCAGCGACCATCCCTAGAGTGGAGATCGCCATGCACCAGCCGCGGCGATCTCTCCCAAGGTGAGCAACTACCTCCACTCAGAAAAGCAGACGGATGCCCCACAAAGACAAGACCGGCGCACACAGGACGCTAGACCTCCTCGGAATCCTCGCTTGCGTCTCCAGGCGTCTCTCCTCAGAGCCCTGTTTCCAATACCGGGCTCTGGGCGTGGCCCGGGGCACCAATTGGAACACCACTCGTCTGCCCATGGCAAACGTGCTCTTTGGAGCTGTGAAAACCCTCCATTTCGGACGTCATTTCACGGCCCCAGAGCCACTGACTCATTCCAAGGTGTCCATGGACACAGAACCCCATTAGGACCCATCCTCAGGAGAGTCCATTTCAACGCAACCAGCCGCTGGGTTGCTCCGCCAGAGCCTGCAGGTGGAAAGTAGCTGAATGCTAGGAGTCAGTGGTCATGCGTGCCGGCTTGCCCAGGCACCCATCCTTCAAAGCCTGTTCTCGACTTGTTCCCTAGGGGTCATCGTGGAGCCATCCAACAGGACACGATTGTCACGCAGAAGGTCCCCTGGCGGATTGAGCATCTCCCAACACCCAGTGTGGGAAGTCCTCCATGGTCTCATGAGCCCCGTCCGCCTGCCTGAAGGGGCCTCCGTGAACACAAACCCCAAGCGGAGCCAATGTCGGATCCTCGCCCTGCCTTCTGATGCAAGAGATCTGCATTCAGCCTTTGCCCAGTGGGTGGCCGGACCTTCGCCCCATCACCTGACCCTAGCTTGTGTTCTCCACTTCTGTCCTCACACTCCTGGCCCACGAGCCCTCTCGATTGGGATTCCGGAGCCACAACGCGGCACTCGGCCTGCCCACCAGGGGAAAAACGGTTGCCTCTGGGTCTGCCCAGAGACCCCCAATAAGGATCAACCATTACGCCACCGGACAGCACCCCAGTTATTTGGGCTGCCCTTTGCACTCATGGTCTCTCGACCCAGCTGACCTCAGCCAGGCACACCAACACCCAGACAGCTGGCCACACAGCCAGCAGCTTGCACCCGCCCTGGCCTTAGGCCATCATCTCTTCCCAGCCTGGTTGTTCAGGCTTCAAAACCTAGACCTCATCTCCAATTACTGCACAGGGCTGGACCTGATGCCTAAATTAGAACTCATCTTCACCCCTGGCAGGATAGGTTGCTGTTGGCATGCTGCCCACCTTCACGGTAGGAGAAACCAGCACGGGCCAGGAGGCCGGGCTCAGGGTGGAGGGCCGCCTGAGGCCCAAACAGGCATTGGGACACTCAGTGTGAGCCTCGGGCTCCAGTGAGGCTTCTCCCTGGATGGATCAAGAGGCCCCATAGAGCAATTGCCAGGCCCCTCGGTCCCCAAAGCTAACCAGGGGAGGGTTTTCCACTGCCCTGTACCCAGGACTCCCCTCTGGAATCCCTCTTTCGGAGGGACCCCAGAGCCAGAAAACAGGACTCCTCCCGTCGCAGAGAATGAACACCAACTCTGGGGAGCCTGGCCCAATCTACCAGAGAGGGAGACTCCTCCAAGGCCCATGAGGCCAGCCCTCCATTCCACGGTCATGCTTGACCCCAGATCCAGAGAAACCAGCCTGACCCACCGTCTCACACTCGCCCTTCCTTCCTATCCCCAGGAGCTGCCTTCATGGTCTGCAGATTGAGTCTTCCATACCCTCGGCCGCTAACCCAAGAGGAGTTTGTGTTTTCAGGTTCTGTCCCCACAGCCCTGGCCCCAAGGCGGTGGCCCCTGCAGTCACACCACAGCACTGGGTCCGCCCCCGCCATGGAAACTGTGCCCGAGCCATTGGCCACAACCCTACCGATCAGGAGACATCTCCAAGGTCTCCGAGGCCATCGCAAGAGTGGAGGCCGCCCTGGACAAACTGGGACGATCTGACACAAACTGAGCGATGACCTCCACTCAGACATGCAGACGGATGCCCCCAGACACAGAAGCCAGGCCCCTAGGACCTGATAGGAACCTTGCTTTTGTTTCCAGGCATCTATCCTCGGAGGCCTGCTGTCCAATACAAGCAGAAGGGGTTTCCTGAGGCTCTCCTCCGAACACCGCTCATCTCCCCGTGGGAAACGTGCTCTTTTGGAGCTGTGTCCAACCCTCCGACTAGGAGAATCCTTTCGGGCCCCAGAGTCACCGCTCCATTCCAACGTCTCCATGGACACAAACCCACATTATGACCCATCTTCAGGAGAGTCCGTTTCAACTCCGACCCCCTGGGAGCTCCTCCAGAGCCAGCAGGTCGACCCTGCCTTGTGCTAACAGACAATGGAAAGGTCAGATGGGTGGCCCCGGCATCCATCCTTAGAACCAGGCTCTCCAGTCTTTCCGGATGGGGCGTCGTGGAGCCATTCCAAAGGAAACGAAGGCCCGGCACAAGGAATCCTGGCAGTTGGGAGCATCTCCCAACTGCCAGCGTGGCACACCTCCATGGCCATAGGAGGCACTCCTCTTCATCCAAGGCCAAACCTGGACACAAACTCCAACCTGGGCCACGTCGGATCCTCGCCCTGACTTCAGACACAGGACATCTCCTTTCAACCGCTGCAGAATGGGCCTCCATTGCCCTCGCCCTGAAACCTGACCCCTCACTTTGGTTCTCAGATTGCTGTCATGCCACTCCTGGCCCACAAGCCCTCCAGCCTGGGAACACCGCAGCCATAAGGCAGCACTCTGCCTGCCCACCAGCAGAACAACGTTGCCCTCTGGCGCTGCCAGAGACCCCAATGAGGCACAACCTGCACTTCACTAGACGGCACCCCATTTATCTAGGCAGCCCTGGGCACTAATGCTCTCTCTGACAGAGCCTGGGCTGGAACTCCTGACACACCTGACTGCTGGCCCCAATTCCAGCCTATGGGACCCACCATGGCCTTAGGCCCTCGACTAGTCCCAACCTGTTTTTTTAGGCTTCCGGACCTCGACCTTATCTCCAAGCACCACACAGTGGTGGTAGCCCAGGGGCAGAAATCAGAACACCTCCCGCCCCCTGGCAGGAAACCTTGCAGTTGGCATGGAATCCAATCTTCAGGGCGGGGAAACCAGCGTGGGCCATTAGGCCACGCCCATGCTTGAGGGCCACTTCAGGCACAGACACGCATTGGGACCCTCAGGGTGAGCCCTGAGCTCAAGGGAGGCTTCTCAGGGGCTGGACCGTGAGCCCGCCTATGGGGCTGGCCACGCCCTGAGGCAACCCATCCTCACCAGAGGTCACCTGTACCCAGGGCTCTGCTCTGCTCTGGGATCCCTCTTCTGGACGGACACCGGGGGCAGAGAACAGGACTCCTCCCATCTCATAGAATGACCCATAGAAAGCACCTGGTAGCCTGGCCAAATCCCCAGAGTGACAGTCTGGTCCATGGCGCCAGAGACCACCCCTCCATGCAACGGCCATCCAGGACACCAAATGCAGAGACACAAGCCTGAGCACCTGCCTCACATCCCCCCTTCCTGCCTATCCTGACGAGCTCCCCTCACGGAATGCAGATGCCACCTGCCAGAACCAAGGCACCAACCTAAGCCCGAGGACGTGATTTCAGACTTCTTGCCCCACAGCCATGGCCCACACACGCTCCAGACGGGGGCCCCTGGAACCACACCGCACTCCAGGGCCTGCCCTCTCCAAGGGATCTCTGCCCGTCCCATGGCCCACAACCCTACAGATTAGGGGAACCTGCCATGGCCCAGCGACCATCCCTAGAGTGGAGACCGCCATGCACCAGTCGCGGCGATCTCTCCGAAGGTGAGCAACTACCTCCACTCAGAAAAGCAGACGGATGCCCCACAAAGACAAGACCGGCGCACACAGGACGCTAGACCTCCTCGGAATCCTCGCTTGCGTCTCCAGGCGTCTCTCCTCAGAGCCCTGTTTCCAATACCGGGCTCTGGGCGTGGCCCGGGGCACCAATTGGGGCACAACTCGTCTGCCCATGGCAAACGTGCTCTTTGGAGCTGTGAAAACCCTCCATTTCGGACGTCATTTCACGGCCCCAGAGCCACCGACTCATTCCAAGGTGTCCATGGACACAGAACCCCATTAGGACCCATCCTCAGGAGAGTCCATTTCAACGCAGCCAGCCGGCTGGGTTGCTCCGCCAGAGCCTGCAGGTGGAAAGTAGCTGAATGCTAGGAGTCAGTGGTCATGCGTGCCGGCTTGCCCAAGCACCCATCCTTCAAAGCCTGTTCTCGACTTGTTCCCGAGGGGTCATTGTGGAGCCATCCAACAGGACACGATTGTCACGCAGAAGGTCCCCTGGCGGATTGAGCATCTCCCAACACCCAGCGTGGGAAGTCCTCCATGGTCTCATGAGCCCCGTCCGCCTGCCTGAAGGGGCCTCCGTGAACACAAACCCCAAGCGGAGCCAATGTCGGATCCTCGCCCTGCCTTCTGATGCAAGAGATCTGCATTCAGCCTTTGCCCAGTGGGTGGCCGGACCTTCGCCCCATCACCTGACCCTAGCTTGTGTTCTCCACTTCTGTCCTCACACTCCTGGCCCACGAGCCCTCTCGATTGGGATTCCGGAGCCACAACGCGGCACTCGGCCTGCCCACCAGGGGAAAAAGGTTGCCTCTGGGTCTGTCCAGAGACCCCCAATAAGGATCAACCATTACGCCACCGGACAGCACCCCAGTTATTTGGGCTGCCCTTTGCACTCATGGTCTCTCGACCCAGCTGACCTCAGCCAGGCACACCAACACCCAGACAGCTGGCCACACAGCCAGCAGCTTGCACCCGCCCTGGCCTTAGGGCATCATCTCTTCCCAGCCTGGTTGTTCAGGCTTCAAAACCTAGACCTCATCTCCAATTACTGCACAGGGCTGGACCTGATGCCTAAATTAGAACTCATCTTCGCCCCTGGCAGGATAGGTTGCTGTTGGCATGCTGCCCACCTTCACGGTAGGAGAAACCAGCACGGGCCAGGAGGCCGGGCTCAGGGTGGAGGGCCGCCTGAGGCCCAAACAGGCATTGGGACACTCAGTGTGAGCCTCGGGCTCCAGTGAGGCTTCTCCCTGGATGGATCAAGAGGCCCCATAGAGCAATTGCCAGGCCCCTCGGTCCCCAAAGCTAACCAGGGGAGGGATTTCCACTGCCCTGTACCCAGGACTCCCCTCTGGAATCCCTCTTTCGGAGGGACCCCAGAGCCAGAAAACAGGACTCCTCCCATCGCAGAGAATGAACACCAACTCTGGGGAGCCTGGCCCAATCCCCAGAGAGGGAGACTCCTCCAAGGCCCATGAGGCCAGCCCTCCATTCCACGGTCATGCTTGACCCCAGATCCAGAGAAACCAGCCTGACCCACCGTCTCACACTCACCCTTCCTTCCTATCCCCAGGAGCTGCCTTCATGGTCTGCAGATTGAGTCTTCCATACCCTCGGCCGCTAACCCAAGAGGAGTTTGTGTTTTCAGGTTCTGTCCCCACAGCCCTGGCCCCAAGGCGGAGGCCCCTGCAGCCACACCACAGCACTGGGTCCGCCCCCGCCATGGAAACTGTGCCCGAGCCATTGGCCACAACCCTACCGATCAGGAGACATCTCCAAGGTCTCCGAGGCCATCGCAAGAGTGGAGGCCGCCCTGGACAAACTGGGACGATCTGACACAAGCTGAGCGATGACCTCCACTCAGACATGCAGACGGATGCCCCCAGACACAGAAGCCAGGCCCCTAGGACCTGATAGGAACCTTGCTTTTGTTTCCAGGCTTCTATCCTCGGAGGCCTGCTGTCCAATACAAGCAGAAGGGGGTTTCCTGAGGCTCTCCTCCGAACACCGCTCATCTCCCCGTGGGAAACGTGCTCTTTTGGAGCTGTGTCCAACCCTCCCACTAGGAGAATCCTTTCGGGCCCCAGAGCCACCGCTCCATTCCAACGTCTCCATGGACACAAACCCACATTATGACCCATCTTCAGGAGAGTCCGTTTCAACTCCGACCCCCTGGGAGCTCTTCCAGAGCCAGCAGATCGACCCTGCCTTGTGCTAGCAGACAATGGGAAGGTCAGGTGGGTGGCCCCGGCATCCATCCTTAGAACCAGGCTCTCCAGTCTTTCCGGATGGGGCGTCGTGGAGCCATTCCAAAGGAAACGAAGGCCCGGCACAAGGAATCCTGGCAGTTGGGAGCATCTCCCAACTGCCAGCGTGGCATACCTCCATGGTCATAGGAGGCACTCCTCTTCATCCAAGGCCAAACCTGGACACAAACTCCAACCTGGGCCACGTCGGATCCTCGCCCTGACTTCAGACACAGGACATCTCCTTTCAACCGCTGCAGAATGGGCCTCCATTGCCCTCGCCCTGAAACCTGACCCCTCACTTTGGTTCTCAGATTGCTGTCGTGCCACTCCTGGCCCACAAGCCCTCCAGCCTGGGAACACCGCAGCCATAAGGCAGCACTCTGCCTGCCCACCAGCAGAACAACGTTGCCCTCTGGCGCTGCCAGAGACCCCAATGAGGCACAACCTGCACTTCACTAGACGGCACCCCATTTATCTAGGCAGCCCTGGGCACTAATGCTCTCTATGACAGAGCCTGGGCTGGAACTCCTGACACACCCAGACTGCTGGCCCCAATTCCAGCCTATGGGACCCACCATGGCCTTAGGCCCTCGACTAGTCCCAACCTGTTTTTTTAGGCTTCCGGACCTCGACCTTATCTCCAAGCACCACACAGTGGTGGTAGCCCAGGGGCAGAAATCAGAACACCTCCCGCCCCCTGGCAGGAAACCTTGCAGTTGGCATGGAATCCAATCTTCAGGGCGGGGAAACCAGCGTGGGCCATTAGGCCACGCCCATGCTTGAGGGCCACTTCAGGCACAGACACGCATTGGGACCCTCAGGGTGAGCCCTGAGCTCAAGGGAGGCTTCTCAGGGGCTGGACCGTGAGCCCGCCTATGGGGCTGGCCACGCCCTGAGGCAACCCATCCTCACCAGAGGTCACCTGTACCCAGGGCTCTGCTCTGCTCTGGGATCCCTCTTCTGGACGGACACCGGGGGCAGAGAACAGGACTCCTCCCATCTCATAGAATGACCCATAGAAAGCACCTGGTAGCCTGGCCAAATCCCCAGAGTGACAGTCTGGTCCATGGCGCCAGAGACCACCCCTCCATGCAACGGCCATCCAGGACACCAAATGCAGAGACACAAGCCTGAGCACCTGCCTCACATCCCCCCTTCCTGCCTATCCTGACGAGCTCCCCTCACGGAATGCAGATGCCACCTGCCAGAACCAAGGCACCAACCTAAGCCCGAGGACGTGATTTCAGACTTCTTGCCCCACAGCCATGGCCCACACACGCTCCAGACGGGGGCCCCTGGAACCACCCCGCACTCCAGGGCCTGCCCTCTCCAAGGGATCTCTGCCCATCCCATGGCCCACAACCCTACAGATTAGGGGAACCTGCCATGGCCCAGCGACCATCCCTAGAGTGGAGACCGCCATGCACCAGCCTCGGCGATCTCTCCCAAGGTGAGCAACTACCTCCACTCAGAAAAGCAGACGGATGCCCCACAAAGACAAGACTGGCGCACACAGGACGCTAACCCTCCTCGGAATCCTCGCTTGCGTCTCCAGGCGTCTCTCCTCAGAGCCCTGTTTCCAATACCGGGCTCTGGGCGTGGCCCGGGGCACCAATTGGGGCACAACTCGTCTGCCCATGGCAAACGTGCTCTTTGGAGCTGTGAAAACCCTCCATTTCGGACGTCATTTCACGGCCCCAGAGCCACCGACTCATTCCAAGGTGTCCATGGACACAGAACCCCATTAGGACCCATCCTCAGGAGAGTCCATTTCAACGCAGCCAGCCGCTGGGTTGCTCCGCCAGAGCCTGCAGGTGGAAAGTAGCTGAATGCTAGGAGTCAGTGGTCATGCGTGCCGGCTTGCCCAGGCACCCATCCTTCAAAGCCTGTTCTCGACTTGTTCCCTAGGGGTCATCGTGGAGCCATCCAACAGGACACGATTGTCACGCAGAAGGTCCCCTGGCGGATTGAGCATCTCCCAACACCCAGCGTGGGAAGTCCTCCATGGTCTCATGAGCCCCGTCCGCCTGCCTGAAGGGGCCTCCGTGAACACAAACCCCAAGCGGAGCCAATGTCGGATCCTCGCCCTGCCTTCTGATGCAAGAGATCTGCATTCAGCCTTTGCCCAGTGGGTGGCCGGACCTTCGCCCCATCACCTGACCCTAGCTTGTGTTCTCCACTTCTGTCCTCACACTCCTGGCACCCGAGCCCTCTCGATTGGGATTCCGGAGCCACAACGCGGCACTCGGCCTGCCCACCAGGGGAAAAAGGTTGCCTCTGGGTCTGTCCAGAGACCCCCAATAAGGATCAACCATTACGCCACCGGACAGCACCCCAGTTATTTGGGCTGCCCTTTGCACTCATGGTCTCTCGACCCAGCTGACCTCAGCCAGGCACACCAACACCCAGACAGCTGGCCACACAGCCAGCAGCTTGCACCCGCCCTGGCCTTAGGCCATCATCTCTTCCCAGCCTGGTTGTTCAGGCTTCAAAACCTAGACCTCATCTCCAATTACTGCACAGGGCTGGACCTGATGCCTAAATTAGAACTCATCTTCGCCCCTGGCAGGATAGGTTGCTGTTGGCATGCTGCCCACCTTCACGGTAGGAGAAACCAGCACGGGCCAGGAGGCCGGGCTCAGGGTGGAGGGCCGCCTGAGGCCCAAACAGGCATTGGGACACTCAGTGTGAGCCTCGGGCTCCAGTGAGGCTTCTCCCTGGATGGATCAAGAGGCCCCATAGAGCAATTGCCAGGCCCCTCGGTCCCCAAAGCTAACCAGGGGAGGGTTTTCCACTGCCCTGTACCCAGGACTCTCCTCTGAAATCCCTCTTTCGGAGGGACCCCAGAGCCAGAAAACAGGACTCCTCCCATCGCAGAGAATGAACACCAACTCTGGGGAGCCTGGCCCAATCCCCAGAGAGGGAGACTCCTCCAAGGCCCATGAGGCCAGCCCTCCATTCCACGGTCATGCTTGACCCCAGATCCTGAGAAACCAGCCTGACCCACCGTCTGACACTCACCCTTAATTCCTATCCCCAGGAGCTGCCTTCATGATCTGCAGATTGAGCCTTCCATACCCTCGGCCGCTAACCCAAGAGGAGTTTGTGTTTTCAGGTTCTGTCCCCACAGCCCTGGCCCCAAGGCGGAGGCCCCTGCAGCCACACCACAGCACTGGGTCCGCCCCCGCCATGGAAACTGTGCCCGAGCCATTGGCCACAACCCTACCGATCAGGAGACATCTCCAAGGTCTCCGAGGCCATCGCAAGAGTGGAGGCCGCCCTGGACAAACTGGGACGATCTGACACAAGCTGAGCGATGACCTCCACTCAGACATGCAGACGGATGCCCCCAGACACAGAAGCCAGGCCCCTAGGACCTGATAGGAACCTTGCTTTTGTTTCCAGGCTTCTATCCTCGGAGGCCTGCTGTCCAATACAAGCAGAAGGGGGTTTCCTGAGGCTCTCCTCCGAACACCGCTCATCTCCCCGTGGGAAACGTGCTCTTTTGGAGCTGTGTCCAACCCTCCGACTAGGAGAATCCTTTCGGGCCCCAGAGCCACCGCTCCATTCCAACGTCTCCATGGACACAAACCCACATTATGACCCATCTTCAGGAGAGTCCGTTTCAACTCCGACCCCCTGGGAGCTCTTCCAGAGCCAGCAGATCGACCCTGCCTTGTGCTAGCAGACAATGGGAAGGTCAGGTGGGTGGCCCCGGCATCCATCCTTAGAACCAGGCTCTCCAGTCTTTCCGGATGGGGCATCGTGGAGCCATTCCAAAGGAAACGAAGGCCCGGCACAAGGAATCCTGGCAGTTGGGAGCATCTCCCAACTGCCAGCGTGGCATACCTCCATGGTCATAGGAGGCACTCCTCTTCATCCAAGGCCAAACCTGGACACAAACTCCAACCTGGGCCACGTCGGATCCTCGCCCTGACTTCAGACACAGGACATCTCCTTTCAACCGCTGCAGAATGGGCCTCCATTGCCCTCGCCCTGAAACCTGACCCCTCACTTTGGTTCTCAGATTTCTGTCGTGCCACTCCTGGCCCACAAGCCCTCCAGCCTGGGAACACCGCAGCCATAAGGCAGCACTCTGCCTGCCCACCAGCAGAACAACGTTGCCCTCTGGCGCTGCCAGAGACCCCAATGAGGCACAACCTGCACTTCACTAGACGGCACCCCATTTATCTAGGCAGCCCTGGGCACTAATGCTCTCTCTGACAGAGCCTGGGCTGGAACTCCTGACACACCCAGACTGCTGGCCCCAATTCCAGCCTATGGGACCCACCATGGCCTTAGGCCCTCGACTAGTCCCAACCTGTTTTTTTAGGCTTCCGGACCTCGACCTTATCTCCAAGCACCACACAGTGGTGGTAGCCCAGGGGCAGAAATCAGAACACCTCCCGCCCCCTGGCAGGAAACCTTGCAGTTGGCATGGAATCCAATCTTCAGGGCGGGGAAACCAGCGTGGGCCATTAGGCCACGCCCATGCTTGAGGGCCACTTCAGGCACAGACACGCATTGGGACCCTCAGGGTGAGCCCTGAGCTCAAGGGAGGCTTCTCAGGGGCTGGACCGTGAGCCCGCCTATGGGGCTGGCCACGCCCTGAGGCAACCCATCCTCACCAGAGGTCACCTGTACCCAGGGCTCTGCTCTGCTCTGGGATCCCTCTTCTGGAGGGACACCGGGGGCAGAGAGCAGGACTCCTCTAATCTCATAGAATGACCCATAGAAAGCACCTTTTAGCCTGGCCAAATCCCCAGAGTGACAGTCTAGTCCATGGCGCCAGAGACCACCGCTCCATGCAGCGGCCATCCAGGACACCAAATGCAGAGACACAAGCCTGAGCACCTGCCTCACATCCCCCCCTTCCTGCCTTTCCTGACGAGCTCCCCTCACGGAATGCAGATGCCACCTGCCAGAACCAAGGCACCAACCTAAGCCCGAGGACGTGATTTCAGACTTCTTGCCCCACAGCCATGGCCCACACACGCTCCAGACGGGGGCCCCAGGAACCACACCGCACTCCAGGGCCTGCCCTCTCCAAGGGAACTCTGCCCGTCCCATGGCCCACAACCCTACAGATTAGGGGAACCTGCCATGGCCCAGCGACCATCCCTAGAGTGGAGATCGCCATGCACCAGCCGCGGCGATCTCTCCGAAGGTGAGCAACTACCTCCACTCAGAAAAGCAGACGGATGCCCCACAAAGACAAGACCGGCGCACACAGGACGCTAGACCTCCTCGGAATCCTCGCTTGCGTCTCCAGGCGTCTCTCCTCAGAGCCCTGTTTCCAATACCGGGCTCTGGGCGTGGCCCGGGGCACCAATTGGAACACCACTCGTCTGCCCATGGCAAACGTGCTCTTTGGAGCTGTGAAAACCCTCCATTTCGGACGTCATTTCACGGCCCCAGAGCCACCGACTCATTCCAAGGTGTCCATGGACACAGAACCCCATTAGGACCCATCCTCAGGAGAGTCCATTTCAACGCAACCAGCCGCTGGGTTGCTCCGCCAGAGCCTGCAGGTGGAAAGTAGCTGAATGCTAGGAGTCAGTGGTCATGCGTGCCGGCTTGCCCAGGCACCCATCCTTCAAAGCCTGTTCTCGACTTGTTCCCTAGGGGTCATCGTGGAGCCATCCAACAGGACACGATTGTCACGCAGAAGGTCCCCTGGCGGATTGAGCATCTCCCAACACCCAGCGTGGGAAGTCCTCCATGGTCTCATGAGCCCCGTCCGCCTGCCTGAAGGGGCCTCCGTGAACACAAACCCCAAGCGGAGCCAATGTCGGATCCTCGCCCTGCCTTCTGATGCAAGAGATCTGCATTCAGCCTTTGCCCAGTGGGTGGCCGGACCTCCGCCCCATCACCTGACCCTAGCTTGTGTTCTCCACTTCTGTCCTCACACTCCTGGCCCACGAGCCCTCTCGATTGGGATTCCGGAGCCACAACGCGGCACTCGGCCTGCCCACCAGGGGAAAAACGGTTGCCTCTGGGTCTGCCCAGAGACCCCCAATAAGGATCAACCATTACGCCACCGGACAGCACCCCAGTTATTTGGGCTGCCCTTTGCACTCATGGTCTCTCGACCCAGCTGACCTCAGCCAGGGACACCAACACCCAGACAGCTGGCCACACAGCCAGCAGCTTGCACCCGCCCTGGCCTTAGGCCATCATCTCTTCCCAGCCTGGTTGTTTAGGCTTCAAAACCTAGACCTCATCTCCAATTACTGCACAGGGCTGGACCTGATGCCTAAATTAGAACTCATCTTCACCCCTGGCAGGATAGGTTGCTGTTGGCATGCTGCCCACCTTCACGGTAGGAGAAACCAGCACGGGCCAGGAGGCCGGGCTCAGGGTGGAGGGCCGCCTGAGGCCCAAACAGGCATTGGGACACTCAGTGTGAGCCTCGGGCTCCAGTGAGGCTTCTCCCTGGATGGATCAAGAGGCCCCATAGAGCAATTGCCAGGCCCCTCGGTCCCCAAAGCTAACCAGGGGAGGGTTTTCTACTGCCCTGTACCCAGGACTCCCCTCTGGAATCCCTCTTTCGGAGGGACCCCAGAGCCAGAAAACAGGACTCCTCCCGTCGCAGAGAATGAACACCAACTCTGGGGAGCCTGGCCCAATCTACCAGAGAGGGAGACTCCTCCAAGGCCCATGAGGCCAGCCCTCCATTCCACGGTCATGCTTGACCCCAGATCCAGAGAAACCAGCCTGACCCACCGTCTCACACTCGCCCTTCCTTCCTATCCCCAGGAGCTGCCTTCATGGTCTGCAGATTGAGTCTTCCATACCCTCGGCCGCTAACCCAAGAGGAGTTTGTGTTTTCAGGTTCTGTCCCCACAGCCCTGGCCCCAAGGCGGTGGCCCCTGCAGTCACACCACAGCACTGGGTCCGCCCCCGCCATGGAAACTGTGCCCGAGCCATTGGCCACAACCCTACCGATCAGGAGACATCTCCAAGGTCTCCGAGGCCATCGCAAGAGTGGAGGCCGCCCTGGACAAACTGGGACGATCTGACACAAACTGAGCGATGACCTCCACTCAGACATGCAGACGGATGCCCCCAGACACAGAAGCCAGGCCCCTAGGACCTGATAGGAACCTTGCTTTTGTTTCCAGGCATCTATCCTCGGAGGCCTGCTGTCCAATACAAGCAGAAGGGGTTTCCTGAGGCTCTCCTCCGAACACCGCTCATCTCCCCGTGGGAAACGTGCTCTTTTGGAGCTGTGTCCAACCCTCCGACTAGGAGAATCCTTTCGGGCCCCAGAGCCACCGCTCCATTCCAACGTCTCCATGGACACAAACCCACATTATGACCCATCTTCAGGAGAGTCCGTTTCAACTCCGACCCCCTGGGAGCTCCTCCAGAGCCAGCAGGTCGACCCTGCCTTGTGCTAACAGACAATGGAAAGGTCAGATGGGTGGCCCCGGCATCCATCCTTAGAACCAGGCTCTCCAGTCTTTCCGGATGGGGCGTCGTGGAGCCATTCCAAAGGAAACGAAGGCCCGGCACAAGGAATCCTGGCAGTTGGGAGCATCTCCCAACTGCCAGCGTGGCACACCCACATGGCCATAGGAGGCACTCCTCTTCATCCAAGGCCAAACCTGGACACAAACTCCAACCTGGGCCACGTCGGATCCTCGCCCTGACTTCAGACACAGGACATCTCCTTTCAACCGCTGCAGAATGGGCCTCCATTGCCCTCGCCCTGAAACCTGACCCCTCACTTTGGTTCTCAGATTGCTGTCATGCCACTCCTGGCCCACAAGCCCTCCAGCCTGGGAACACCGCAGCCATAAGGCAGCACTCTTCCTGCCCACCAGCAGAACAACGTTGCCCTCTGGCGCTGCCAGAGACCCCAATGAGGCACAACCTGCACTTCACTAGACGGCACCCCATTTATCTAGGCAGCCCTGGGCACTAATGCTCTCTCTGACAGAGCCTGGGCTGGAACTCCTGACACACCCAGACTGCTGGCCCCAATTCCAGCCTATGGGACCCACCATGGCCTTAGGCCCTCGACTAGTCCCAACCTGTTTTTTTAGGCTTCCGGACCTCGACCTTATCTCCAAGCACCACACAGTGGTGGTAGCCCAGGGGCAGAAATCAGAACACCTCCCGCCCCCTGGCAGGAAACCTTGCAGTTGGCATGGAATCCAATCTTCAGGGCGGGGAAACCAGCGTGGGCCATTAGGCCACGCCCATGCTTGAGGGCCACTTCAGGCACAGACACGCATTGGGACCCTCAGGGTGAGCCCTGAGCTCAAGGGAGGCTTCTCAGGGGCTGGACCGTGAGCCCGCCTATGGGGCTGGCCACGCCCTGAGGCAACCCATCCTCACCAGAGGTCACCTGTACCCAGGGCTCTGCTCTGCTCTGGGATCCCTCTTCTGGACGGACACCGGGGGCAGAGAACAGGACTCCTCCCATCTCATAGAATGACCCATAGAAAGCACCTGGTAGCCTGGCCAAATCCCCAGAGTGACAGTCTGGTCCATGGCGCCAGAGACCACCCCTCCATGCAACGGCCATCCAGGACACCAAATGCAGAGACACAAGCCTGAGCACCTGCCTCACATCCCCCCTTCCTGCCTATCCTGACGAGCTCCCCTCACGGAATGCAGATGCCACCTGCCAGAACCAAGGCACCAACCTAAGCCCGAGGACGTGATTTCAGACTTCTTGCCCCACAGCCATGGCCCACACACGCTCCAGACGGGGGCCCCTGGAACCACCCCGCACTCCAGGGCCTGCCCTCTCCAAGGGATCTCTGCCCATCCCATGGCCCACAACCCTACAGATTAGGGGAACCTGCCATGGCCCAGCGACCATCCCTAGAGTGGAGACCGCCATGCACCAGCCTCGGCGATCTCTCCCAAGGTGAGCAACTACCTCCACTCAGAAAAGCAGACGGATGCCCCACAAAGACAAGACTGGCGCACACAGGACGCTAACCCTCCTCGGAATCCTCGCTTGCGTCTCCAGGCGTCTCTCCTCAGAGCCCTGTTTCCAATACCGGGCTCTGGGCGTGGCCCGGGGCACCAATTGGGGCACAACTCGTCTGCCCATGGCAAACGTGCTCTTTGGAGCTGTGAAAACCCTCCATTTCGGACGTCATTTCACGGCCCCAGAGCCACCGACTCATTCCAAGGTGTCCATGGACACAGAACCCCATTAGGACCCATCCTCAGGAGAGTCCATTTCAACGCAGCCAGCCGCTGGGTTGCTCCGCCAGAGCCTGCAGGTGGAAAGTAGCTGAATGCTAGGAGTCAGTGGTCATGCGTGCCGGCTTGCCCAGGCACCCATCCTTCAAAGCCTGTTCTCGACTTGTTCCCTAGGGGTCATCGTGGAGCCATCCAACAGGACACGATTGTCACGCAGAAGGTCCCCTGGCGGATTGAGCATCTCCCAACACCCAGCGTGGGAAGTCCTCCATGGTCTCATGAGCCCCGTCCGCCTGCCTGAAGGGGCCTCCGTGAACACAAACCCCAAGCGGAGCCAATGTCGGATCCTCGCCCTGCCTTCTGATGCAAGAGATCTGCATTCAGCCTTTGCCCAGTGGGTGGCCGGACCTTCGCCCCATCACCTGACCCTAGCTTGTGTTCTCCACTTCTGTCCTCACACTCCTGGCACCCGAGCCCTCTCGATTGGGATTCCGGAGCCACAACGTGGCACTCGGCCTGCCCACCAGGGGAAAAAGGTTGCCTCTGGGTCTGTCCAGAGACCCCCAATAAGGATCAACCATTACGCCACCGGACAGCACCCCAGTTATTTGGGCTGCCCTTTGCACTCATGGTCTCTCGACCCAGCTGACCTCAGCCAGGCACACCAACACCCAGACAGCTGGCCACACAGCCAGCAGCTTGCACCCGCCCTGGCCTTAGGGCATCATCTCTTCCCAGCCTGGTTGTTCAGGCTTCAAAACCTAGACCTCATCTCCAATTACTGCACAGGGCTGGACCTGATGCCTAAATTAGAACTCATCTTCGCCCCTGGCAGGATAGGTTGCTGTTGGCATGCTGCCCACCTTCACGGTAGGAGAAACCAGCACGGGCCAGGAGGCCGGGCTCAGGGTGGAGGGCCGCCTGAGGCCCAAACAGGCATTGGGACACTCAGTGTGAGCCTCGGGCTCCAGTGAGGCTTCTCCCTGGATGGATCAAGAGGCCCCATAGAGCAATTGCCAGGCCCCTCGGTCCCCAAAGCTAACCAGGGGAGGGTTTTCCACTGCCCTGTACCCAGGACTCCCCTCTGGAATCCCTCTTTCGGAGGGACCCCAGAGCCAGAAAACAGGACTCCTCCCATCGCAGAGAATGAACACCAACTCTGGGGAGCCTGGCCCAATCCCCAGAGAGGGAGACTCCTCCAAGGCCCATGAGGCCAGCCCTCCATTCCACGGTCATGCTTGACCCCAGATCCAGAGAAACCAGCCTGACCCACCGTCTCACACTCACCCTTCCTTCCTATCCCCAGGAGCTGCCTTCATGGTCTGCAGATTGAGTCTTCCATACCCTCGGCCGCTAACCCAAGAGGAGTTTGTGTTTTCAGGTTCTGTCCCCACAGCCCTGGCCCCAAGGCGGAGGACCCTGCAGCCACACCACAGCACTGGGTCCGCCCCCGCCATGGAAACTGTGCCCGAGCCATTGGCCACAACCCTACCGATCAGGAGACATCTCCAAGGTCTCCGAGGCCATCGCAAGAGTGGAGGCCGCCCTGGACAAACTGGGACGATCTGACACAAGCTGAGCGATGACCTCCACTCAGACATGCAGACGGATGCCCCCAGACACAGAAGCCAGGCCCCTAGGACCTGATAGGAACCTTGCTTTTGTTTCCAGGCTTCTATCCTCGGAGGCCTGCTGTCCAATACAAGCAGAAGGGGGTTTCCTGAGGCTCTCCTCCGAACACCGCTCATCTCCCCGTGGGAAACGTGCTCTTTTGGAGCTGTGTCCAACCCTCCCACTAGGAGAATCCTTTCGGGCCCCAGAGCCACCGCTCCATTCCAACGTCTCCATGGACACAAACCCACATTATGACCCATCTTCAGGAGAGTCCGTTTCAACTCCGACCCCCTGGGAGCTCTTCCAGAGCCAGCAGATCGACCCTGCCTTGTGCTAGCAGACAATGGGAAGGTCAGGTGGGTGGCCCCGGCATCCATCCTTAGAACCAGGCTCTCCAGTCTTTCCGGATGGGGCGTCGTGGAGCCATTCCAAAGGAAACGAAGGCCCGGCACAAGGAATCCTGGCAGTTGGGAGCATCTCCCAACTGCCAGCGTGGCATACCTCCATGGTCATAGGAGGCACTCCTCTTCATCCAAGGCCAAACCTGGACACAAACTCCAACCTGGGCCACGTCGGATCCTCGCCCTGACTTCAGACACAGGACATCTCCTTTCAACCGCTGCAGAATGGGCCTCCATTGCCCTCGCCCTGAAACCTGACCCCTCACTTTGGTTCTCAGATTGCTGTCATGCCACTCCTGGCCCACAAGCCCTCCAGCCTGGGAACACCGCAGCCATAAGGCAGCACTCTGCCTGCCCACCAGCAGAACAACGTTGCCCTCTGGCGCTGCCAGAGACCCCAATGAGGCACAACCTGCACTTCACTAGACGGCACCCCATTTATCTAGGCAGCCCTGGGCACTAATGCTCTCTCTGACAGAGCCTGGGCTGGAACTCCTGACACACCCAGACTGCTGGCCCCAATTCCAGCCTATGGGACCCACCATGGCCTTAGGCCCTCGACTAGTCCCAACCTGTTTTTTTAGGCTTCCGGACCTCGACCTTATCTCCAAGCACCACACAGTGGTGGTAGCCCAGGGGCAGAAATCAGAACACCTCCCGCCCCCTGGCAGGAAACCTTGCAGTTGGCATGGAATCCAATCTTCAGGGCGGGGAAACCAGCGTGGGCCATTAGGCCACGCCCATGCTTGAGGGCCACTTCAGGCACAGACACGCATTGGGACCCTCAGGGTGAGCCCTGAGCTCAAGGGAGGCTTCTCAGGGGCTGGACCGTGAGCCCGCCTATGGGGCTGGCCACGCCCTGAGGCAACCCATCCTCACCAGAGGTCACCTGTACCCAGGGCTCTGCTCTGCTCTGGGTTCCCTCTTCTGGACGGACACCGGGGGCAGAGGGCAGGACTCCTCTCATCTCATAGAATGACCCATAGAAAGCACCTTTTAGCCTGGCCAAATCCCCAGAGTGACAGTCTGGTCCATGGCGCCAGAGACCTCCCCTCCATGCAGCGGCCATCTAGGACACCAAATGCAGAGACACAAGCCTGAGCACCTGCCTCACATCCCCCCCTTCCTGCCTTTCCTGACGAGCTCCCCTCACGGAATGCAGATGCCACCTGCCAGAACCAAGGCACCAACCTAAGCCCGAGGACGTGATTTCAGACTTCTTGCCCCACAGCCATGGCCCACACACGCTCCAGACGGGGGCCCCTGGAACCACACCGCACTCCAGGGCCTGCCCTCTCCAAGGGAACTCTGCCCGTCCCATGGCCCACAACCCTACAGATTAGGGGAACCTGCCATGGCCCAGCGACCATCCCTAGAGTGGAGATCGCCATGCACCAGCCGCGGCGATCTCTCCCAAGGTGAGCAACTACCTCCACTCAGAAAAGCAGACGGATGCCCCACAAAGACAAGACCGGCGCACACAGGACGCTAGACCTCCTCGGAATCCTCGCTTGCGTCTCCAGGCGTCTCTCCTCAGAGCCCTGTTTCCAATACCGGGCTCTGGGCGTGGCCCGGGGCACCAATTGGAACACCACTCGTCTGCCCATGGCAAACGTGCTCTTTGGAGCTGTGAAAACCCTCCATTTCGGACGTCATTTCACGGCCCCAGAGCCACCGACTCATTCCAAGGTGTCCATGGACACAGAACCCCATTAGGACCCATCCTCAGGAGAGTCCATTTCAATGCAACCAGCCGCTGGGTTGCTCCGCCAGAGCCTGCAGGTGGAAAGTAGCTGAATGCTAGGAGTCAGTGGTCATGCGTGCCGGCTTGCCCAGGCACCCATCCTTCAAAGCCTGTTCTCGACTTGTTCCCTAGGGATCGTCGTGGAGCCATCCAACAGGACACGATTGTCACGCAGAAGGTCCCCTGGCGGATTGAGCATCTCCCAACACCCAGCGTGGGAAGTCCTCCATGGTCTCATGAGCCCCGTCCGCCTGCCTGAAGGGGCCTCCGTGAACACAAACCCCAAGCGGAGCCAATGTCGGATCCTCGCCCTGCCTTCTGATGCAAGAGATCTGCATTCAGCCTTTGCCCAGTGGGTGGCCGGACCTCCGCCCCATCACCTGACCCTAGCTTGTGTTCTCCACTTCTGTCCTCACACTCCTGGCCCACGAGCCCTCTCGATTGGGATTCCGGAGCCACAACGCGGCACTCGGCCTGCCCACCAGGGGAAAAACGGTTGCCTCTGGGTCTGCCCAGAGACCCCCAATAAGGATCAACCATTACGCCACCGGACAGCACCCCAGTTATTTGGGCTGCCCTTTGCACTCATGGTCTCTCGACCCAGCTGACCTCAGCCAGGCACACCAACACCCAGACAGCTGGCCACACAGCCAGCAGCTTGCACCCGCCCTGGCCGTAGGCCATCATCTCTTCCCAGCCTGGTTGTTTAGGCTTCAAAACCTAGACCTCATCTCCAATTACTGCACAGGGCTGGACCTGATGCCTAAATTAGAGCTCATCTTCACCCCTGGCAGGATAGGTTGCTGTTGGCATGCTGCCCACCTTCACGGTAGGAGAAACCAGCACGGGCCAGGAGGCCGGGCTCAGGGTGGAGGGCCGCCTGAGGCCCAAACAGGCATTGGGACACTCAGTGTGAGCCTCGGGCTCCAGTGAGGCTTCTCCCTGGATGGATCAAGAGGCCCCATAGAGCAATTGCCAGGCCCCTCGGTCCCCAAAGCTAACCAGGGGAGGGTTTTCCACTGCCCTGTACCCAGGACTCCCCTCTGGAATCCCTCTTTCGGAGGGACCCCAGAGCCAGAAAACAGGACTCCTCCCGTCGCAGAGAATGAACACCAACTCTGGGGAGCCTGGCCCAATCTACCAGAGAGGGAGACTCCTCCAAGGCCCATGAGGCCAGCCCTCCATTCCACGGTCATGCTTGACCCCAGATCCAGAGAAACCAGCCTGACCCACCGTCTCACACTCGCCCTTCCTTCCTATCCCCAGGAGCTGCCTTCATGGTCTGCAGATTGAGACTTCCATACCCTCGGCCGCTAACCCAAGAGGAGTTTGTGTTTTCAGGTTCTGTCCCCACAGCCCTGGCCCCAAGGCAGAGGCCCCTGCAGTCACACCAGAGCACTGGGTCCGCCCCCGCCATGGAAACTGTGCCCGAGCCATTGGCCACAACCCTACCGATCAGGAGACATCTCCAAGGTCTCCGAGGCCATCGCAAGAGTGGAGGCCGCCCTGGACAAACTGGGACGATCTGACACAAACTGAGCGATGACCTCCACTCAGACATGCAGACGGATGCCCCCAGACACAGAAGCCAGGCCCCTAGGACCTGATAGGAACCTTGCTTTTGTTTCCAGGCATCTATCCTCAGAGGCCTGCTGTCCAATACAAGCAGAAGGGGGTTTCCTGAGGCTCTCCTCCGAACACCGCTCATCTCCCCGTGGGAAACGTGCTCTTTTGGAGCTGTGTCCAACACTCCGACTAGGAGAATCCTTTCGGGCCCCAGAGCCACCGCTCCATTCCAACGTCTCCATGGACACAAACCCACATTATGACCCATCTTCAGGAGAGTCCGTTTCAACTCCGACCCCCTGGGAGCTCCTCCAGAGCCAGCAGGTCGACCCTGCCTTGTGCTAACAGACAATGGAAAGGTCAGATGGGTGGCCCCGGCATCCATCCTTAGAACCAGGCTCTCCAGTCTTTCCGGATGGGGCGTCGTGGAGCCATTCCAAAGGAAACGAAGGCCCGGCACAAGGAATCCTGGCAGTTGGGAGCATCTCCCAACTGCCAGCGTGGCACACCCACATGGCCATAGGAGGCACTCCTCTTCATCCAAGGCCAAACCTGGACACAAACTCCAACCTGGGCCACGTCGGATCCTCGCCCTGACTTCAGACACAGGACATCTCCTTTCAACCGCTGCAGAATGGGCCTCCATTGCCCTCGCCCTGAAACCTGACCCCTCACTTTGGTTCTCAGATTGCTGTCATGCCACTCCTGGCCCACAAGCCCTCCAGCCTGGGAACACCGCAGCCATAAGGCAGCACTCTGCCTGCCCACCAGCAGAACAACGTTGCCCTCTGGCGCTGCCAGAGACCCCAATGAGGCACAACCTGCACTTCACTAGACGGCACCCCATTTATCTAGGCAGCCCTGGGCACTAATGCTCTCTCTGACAGAGCCTGGGCTGGAACTCCTGACACACCCAGACTGCTGGCCCCAATTCCAGCCTATGGGACCCACCATGGCCTTAGGCCCTCGACTAGTCCCAACCTGTTTTTTTAGGCTTCCGGACCTCGACCTTATCTCCAAGCACCACACAGTGGTGGTAGCCCAGGGGTAGAAATCAGAACACCTCCCGCCCCCTGGCAGGAAACCTTGCAGTTGGCATGGAATCCAATCTTCAGGGCGGGGAAACCAGCGTGGGCCATTAGGCCACGCCCATGCTTGAGGGCCACTTCAGGCACAGACACGCATTGGGACCCTCAGGGTGAGCCCTGAGCTCAAGGGAGGCTTCTCAGGGGCTGGACCGTGAGCCCGCCTATGGGGCTGGCCACGCCCTGAGGCAACCCATCCTCACCAGAGGTCACCTGTACCCAGGGCTCTGCTCTGCTCTGGGATCCCTCTTCTGGACGGACACCGGGGGCAGAGAACAGGACTCCTCCCATCTCATAGAATGACCCATAGAAAGCACCTGGTAGCCTGGCCAAATCCCCAGAGTGACAGTCTGGTCCATGGCGCCAGAGACCACCCCTCCATGCAACGGCCATCCAGGACACCAAATGCAGAGACACAAGCCTGAGCACCTGCCTCACATCCCCCCTTCCTGCCTATCCTGACGAGCTCCCCTCACGGAATGCAGATGCCACCTGCCAGAACCAAGGCACCAACCTAAGCCCGAGGACGTGATTTCAGACTTCTTGCCCCACAGCCATGGCCCACACACGCTCCAGACGGGGGCCCCTGGAACCACCCCGCACTCCAGGGCCTGCCCTCTCCAAGGGATCTCTGCCCATCCCATGGCCCACAACCCTACAGATTAGGGGAACCTGCCATGGCCCAGCGACCATCCCTAGAGTGGAGACCGCCATGCACCAGCCTCGGCGATCTCTCCCAAGGTGAGCAACTACCTCCACTCAGAAAAGCAGACGGATGCCCCACAAAGACAAGACTGGCGCACACAGGACGCTAACCCTCCTCGGAATCCTCGCTTGCGTCTCCAGGCGTCTCTCCTCAGAGCCCTGTTTCCAATACCGGGCTCTGGGCGTGGCCCGGGGCACCAATTGGGGCACAACTCGTCTGCCCATGGCAAACGTGCTCTTTGGAGCTGTGAAAACCCTCCATTTCGGACGTCATTTCACGGCCCCAGAGCCACCGACTCATTCCAAGGTGTCCATGGACACAGAACCCCATTAGGACCCATCCTCAGGAGAGTCCATTTCAACGCAACCAGCCGCTGGGTTGCTCCGCCAGAGCCTGCAGGTGGAAAGTAGCTGAATGCTAGGAGTCAGTGGTCATGCGTGCCGGCTTGCCCAGGCACCCATCCTTCAAAGCCTGTTCTCGACTTGTTCCCTAGGGGTCATCGTGGAGCCATCCAACAGGACACGATTGTCACGCAGAAGGTCCCCTGGCGGATTGAGCATCTCCCAACACCCAGCGTGGGAAGTCCTCCATGGTCTCATGAGCCCCGTCCGCCTGCCTGAAGGGGCCTCCGTGAACACAAACCCCAAGCGGAGCCAATGTCGGATCCTCGCCCTGCCTTCTGATGCAAGAGATCTGCATTCAGCCTTTGCCCAGTGGGTGGCCGGACCTTCGCCCCATCACCTGACCCTAGCTTGTGTTCTCCACTTCTGTCCTCACACTCCTGGCACCCGGCCCTCTCGATTGGGATTCCGGAGCCACAACGTGGCACTCGGCCTGCCCACCAGGGGAAAAAGGTTGCCTCTGGGTCTGCCCAGAGACCCCCAATAAGGATCAACCATTACGCCACCGGACAGCACCCCAGTTATTTGGGCTGCCCTTTGCACTCATGGTCTCTCGACCCAGCTGACCTCAGCCAGGCACACCAACACCCAGACAGCTGGCCACACAGCCAGCAGCTTGCACCCGCCCTGGCCTTAGGGCATCATCTCTTCCCAGCCTGGTTGTTCAGGCTTCAAAACCTAGACCTCATCTCCAATTACTGCACAGGGCTGGACCTGATGCCTAAATTAGAACTCATCTTCGCCCCTGGCAGGATAGGTTGCTGTTGGCATGCTGCCCACCTTCACGGTAGGAGAAACCAGCACGGGCCAGGAGGCCGGGCTCAGGGTGGAGGGCCGCCTGAGGCCCAAACAGGCATTGGGACACTCAGTGTGAGCCTCGGGCTCCAGTGAGGCTTCTCCCTGGATGGATCAAGAGGCCCCATAGAGCAATTGCCAGGCCCCTCGGTCCCCAAAGCTAACCAGGGGAGGGTTTTCCACTGCCCTGTACCCAGGACTCCCCTCTGAAATCCCTCTTTCGGAGGGACCCCAGAGCCAGAAAACAGGACTCCTCCCATCGCAGAGAATGAACACCAACTCTGGGGAGCCTGGCCCAATCCCCAGAGAGGGAGACTCCTCCAAGGCCCATGAGGCCAGCCCTCCATTCCACGGTGATGCTTGACCCCAGATCCTGAGAAACCAGCCTGACCCACCGTCTGACACTCACCCTTAATTCCTATCCCCAGGAGCTGCCTTCATGATCTGCAGATTGAGCCTTCCATACCCTCGGCCGCTAACCCAAGAGGAGTTTGTGTTTTCAGGTTCTGTCCCCACAGCCCTGGCCCCAAGGCGGAGGCCCCTGCAGCCACACCACAGCACTGGGTCCGCCCCCGCCATGGAAACTGTGCCCGAGCCATTGGCCACAACCCTACCGATCAGGAGACATCTCCAAGGTCTCCGAGGCCATCGCAAGAGTGGAGGCCGCCCTGGACAAACTGGGACGATCTGACACAAGCTGAGCGATGACCTCCACTCAGACATGCAGACGGATGCCCCCAGACACAGAAGCCAGGCCCCTAGGACCTGATAGGAACCTTGCTTTTGTTTCCAGGCTTCTATCCTCGGAGGCCTGCTGTCCAATACAAGCAGAAGGGGGTTTCCTGAGGCTCTCCTCCGAACACCACTCATCTCCCCGTGGGAAACGTGCTCTTTTGGAGCTGTGTCCAACCCTCCCACTAGGAGAATCCTTTCGGGCCCCAGAGCCACCGCTCCATTCCAACGTCTCCATGGACACAAACCCACATTATGACCCATCTTCAGGAGAGTCCGTTTCAACTCCGACCCCCTGGGAGCTCTTCCAGAGCCTGCAGATCGACCCTGCCTTGTGCTAGCAGACAATGGGAAGGTCAGGTGGGTGGCCCCGGCATCCATCCTTAGAACCAGGCTCTCCAGTCTTTCCGGATGGGGCATCGTGGAGCCATTCCAAAGGAAACGAAGGCCCGGCACAAGGAATCCTGGCAGTTGGGGGCATCTCCCAACAGCCAGCGTGGCATACCTCCATGGTCATAGGAGGCACTCCTCTTCATCCAAGGCCAAACCTGGACACAAACTCCAACCTGGGCCACGTCGGATCCTCGCCCTGACTTCAGACACAGGACATCTCCTTTCAACCGCTGCAGAATGGGCCTCCATTGCCCTCGCCCTGAAACCTGACCCCTCACTTTGGTTCTCAGATTTCTGTCGTGCCACTCCTGGCCCACAAGCCCTCCAGCCTGGGAACACCGCAGCCATAAGGCAGCACTCTGCCTGCCCACCAGCAGAACAACGTTGCCCTCTGGCGCTGCCAGAGACCCCAATGAGGCACAACCTGCACTTCACTAGACGGCACCCCATTTATCTAGGCAGCCCTGGGCACTAATGCTCTCTCTGACAGAGCCTGGGCTGGAACTCCTGACACACCCAGACTGCTGGCCCCAATTCCAGCCTATGGGACCCACCATGGCCTTAGGCCCTCGACTAGTCCCAACCTGTTTTTTTAGGCTTCCGGACCTCGACCTTATCTCCAAGCACCACACAGTGGTGGTAGCCCAGGGGCAGAAATCAGAACACCTCCCGCCCCCTGGCAGGAAACCTTGCAGTTGGCATGGAATCCAATCTTCAGGGCGGGGAAACCAGCGTGGGCCATTAGGCCACGCCCATGCTTGAGGGCCACTTCAGGCACAGACACGCATTGGGACCCTCAGGGTGAGCCCTGAGCTCAAGGGAGGCTTCTCAGGGGCTGGACCGTGAGCCCGCCTATGGGGCTGGCCACGCCCTGAGGCAACCCATCCTCACCAGAGGTCACCTGTACCCAGGGCTCTGCTCTGCTCTGGGATCCCTCTTCTGGAGGGACACCGGGGGCAGAGAGCAGGACTCCTCTCATCTCATAGAATGACCCATAGAAAGCACCTTTTAGCCTGGCCAAATCCCCAGAGTGACAGTCTGGTCCATGGCGCCAGAGACCACCCCTCCATGCAGCGGCCATCCAGGACACCAAATGCAGAGACACAAGCCTGAGCACCTGCCTCACATCCCCCCCTTCCTGCCTTTCCTGACGAGCTCCCCTCACGGAATGCAGATGCCACCTGCCAGAACCAAGGCACCAACCTAAGCCCGAGGACGTGATTTCAGACTTCTTGCCCCACAGCCATGGCCCACACACGCTCCTGACGGGGGCCCCAGGAACCACACCGCACTCCAGGGCCTGCCCTCTCCAAGGGAACTCTGCCCGTCCCATGGCCCACAACCCTACAGATTAGGGGAACCTGCCATGGCCCAGCGACCATCCCTAGAGTGTAGATCGCCATGCACCAGCCGCGGCGATCTCTCCCAAGGTGAGCAACTACCTCCACTCAGAAAAGCAGACGGATGCCCCACAAAGACAAGACCGGCGCACACAGGACGCTAGACCTCCTCGGAATCCTCGCTTGCGTCTCCAGGCGTCTCTCCTCAGAGCCCTGTTTCCAATACCGGGCTCTGGGCGTGGCCCGGGGCACCAATTGGAACACCACTCGTCTGCCCATGGCAAACGTGCTCTTTGGAGCTGTGAAAACCCTCCATTTCGGACGTCATTTCACGGCCCCAGAGCCACCGACTCATTCCAAGGTGTCCATGGACACAGAACCCCATTAGGACCCATCCTCAGGAGAGTCCATTTCAACGCAACCAGCCGCTGGGTTGCTCCGCCAGAGCCTGCAGGTGGAAAGTAGCTGAATGCTAGGAGTCAGTGGTCATGCGTGCCGGCTTGCCCAGGCACCCATCCTTCAAAGCCTGTTCTCGACTTGTTCCCTAGGGGTCATCGTGGAGCCATCCAACAGGACACGATTGTCACGCAGAAGGTCCCCTGGCGGATTGAGCATCTCCCAACACCCAGCGTGGGAAGTCCTCCATGGTCTCATGAGCCCCGTCCGCCTGCCTGAAGGGGCCTCCGTGAACACAAACCCCAAGCGGAGCCAATGTCGGATCCTCGCCCTGCCTTCTGATGCAAGAGATCTGCATTCAGCCTTTGCCCAGTGGGTGGCCGGACCTTCGCCCCATCACCTGACCCTAGCTTGTGTTCTCCACTTCTGTCCTCACACTCCTGGCCCACGAGCCCTCTCGATTGGGATTCCGGAGCCACAACGCGGCACTCGGCCTGCCCACCAGGGGAAAAACGGTTGCCTCTGGGTCTGCACAGAGACCCCCAATAAGGATCAACCATTACGCCACCGGACAGCACCCCAGTTATTTGGGCTGCCCTTTGCACTCATGGTCTCTCGACCCAGCTGACCTCAGCCAGGCACACCAACAACCAGACAGCTGGCCACACAGCCAGCAGCTTGCACCCGCCCTGGCCTTAGGCCATCATCTCTTCCCAGCCTGGTTGTTTAGGCTTCAAAACCTAGACCTCATCTCCAATTACTGCACAGGGCTGGACCTGATGCCTAAATTAGAACTCATCTTCACCCCTGGCAGGATAGGTTGCTGTTGGCATGCTGCCCACCTTCACGGTAGGAGAAACCAGCACGGGCCAGGAGGCCGGGCTCAGGGTGGAGGGCCGCCTGAGGCCCAAACAGGCATTGGGACACTCAGTGTGAGCCTCGGGCTCCAGTGAGGCTTCTCCCTGGATGGATCAAGAGGCCCCATAGAGCAATTGCCAGGCCCCTCGGTCCCCAAAGCTAACCAGGGGAGGGTTTTCTACTGCCCTGTACCCAGGACTCCCCTCTGGAATCCCTCTTTCGGAGGGACCCCAGAGCCAGAAAACAGGACTCCTCCCGTCGCAGAGAATGAACACCAACTCTGGGGAGCCTGGCCCAATCTACCAGAGAGGGAGACTCCTCCAAGGCCCATGAGGCCAGCCCTCCATTCCACGGTCATGCTTGACCCCAGATCCAGAGAAACCAGCCTGACCCACCGTCTCACACTCGCCCTTCCTTCCTATCCCGAGGAGCTGCCTTCATGGTCTGCAGATTGAGTCTTCCATACCCTCGGCCGCTAACCCAAGAGGAGTTTGTGTTTTCAGGTTCTGTCCCCACAGCCCTGGCCCCAAGGCGGTGGCCCCTGCAGTCACACCACAGCACTGGGTCCGCCCCCGCCATGGAAACTGTGCCCGAGCCATTGGCCACAACCCTACCGATCAGGAGACATCTCCAAGGTCTCCGAGGCCATCGCAAGAGTGGAGGCCGCCCTGGACAAACTGGGACGATCTGACACAAACTGAGCGATGACCTCCACTCAGACATGCAGACGGATGCCCCCAGACACAGAAGCCAGGCCCCTAGGACCTGATAGGAACCTTGCTTTTGTTTCCAGGCATCTATCCTCGGAGGCCTGCTGTCCAATACAAGCAGAAGGGGTTTCCTGAGGCTCTCCTCCGAACACCGCTCATCTCCCCGTGGGAAACGTGCTCTTTTGGAGCTGTGTCCAACCCTCCGACTAGGAGAATCCTTTCGGGCCCCAGAGCCACCGCTCCATTCCAACGTCTCCATGGACACAAACCCACATTATGACCCATCTTCAGGAGAGTCCGTTTCAACTCCGACCCCCTGGGAGCTCCTCCAGAGCCAGCAGGTCGACCCTGCCTTGTGCTAACAGACAATGGAAAGGTCAGATGGGTGGCCCCGGCATCCATCCTTAGAACCAGGCTCTCCAGTCTTTCCGGATGGGGCGTCGTGGAGCCATTCCAAAGGAAACGAAGGCCCGGCACAAGGAATCCTGGCAGTTGGGAGCATCTCCCAACTGCCAGCGTGGCACACCTCCATGGCCATAGGAGGCACTCCTCTTCATCCAAGGCCAAACCTGGACACAAACTCCAACCTGGGCCACGTCGGATCCTCGCCCTGACTTCAGACACAGGACATCTCCTTTCAACCGCTGCAGAATGGGCCTCCATTGCCCTCGCCCTGAAACCTGACCCCTCACTTTGGTTCTCAGATTGCCTTCATGCCACTCCTGGCCCACAAGCCCTCCAGCCTGGGAACACCGCAGCCATAAGGCAGCACTCTGCCTGCCCACCAGCAGAACAACGTTGCCCTCTGGCGCTGCCAGAGACCCCAATGAGGCACAACCTGCACTTCACTAGACGGCACCCCATTTATCTAGGCAGCCCTGGGCACTAATGCTCTCTCTGACAGAGCCTGGGCTGGAACTCCTGACACACCTGACTGCTGGCCCCAATTCCAGCCTATGGGACCCACCATGGCCTTAGGCCCTCGACTAGTCCCAACCTGTTTTTTTAGGCTTCCGGACCTCGACCTTATCTCCAAGCACCACACAGTGGTGGTAGCCCAGGGGCAGAAATCAGAACACCTCCCGCCCCCTGGCAGGAAACCTTGCAGTTGGCATGGAATCCAATCTTCAGGGCGGGGAAACCAGCGTGGGCCATTAGGCCACGCCCATGCTTGAGGGCCACTTCAGGCACAGACACGCATTGGGACCCTCAGGGTGAGCCCTGAGCTCAAGGGAGGCTTCTCAGGGGCTGGACCGTGAGCCCGCCTATGGGGCTGGCCACGCCCTGAGGCAACCCATCCTCACCAGAGGTCACCTGTACCCAGGGCTCTGCTCTGCTCTGGGATCCCTCTTCTGGACGGACACCGGGGGCAGAGAACAGGACTCCTCCCATCTCATAGAATGACCCATAGAAAGCACCTGGTAGCCTGGCCAAATCCCCAGAGTGACAGTCTGGTCCATGGCGCCAGAGACCACCCCTCCATGCAACGGCCATCCAGGACACCAAATGCAGAGACACAAGCCTGAGCACCTGCCTCACATCCCCCCTTCCTGCCTATCCTGACGAGCTCCCCTCACGGAATGCAGATGCCACCTGCCAGAACCAAGGCACCAACCTAAGCCCGAGGACGTGATTTCAGACTTCTTGCCCCACAGCCATGGCCCACACACGCTCCAGAAGGGGGCCCCTGGAACCACCCCGCACTCCAGGGCCTGCCCTCTCCAAGGGATCTCTGCCCGTCCCATGGCCCACATCCCTACAGATTAGGGGAACCTGCCATGGCCCAGCGACCATCCCTAGAGTGGAGACCGCCATGCACCAGCCGCGGCGATCTCTCCCAAGGTGAGCAACTACCTCCACTCAGAAAAGCAGACGGATGCCCCACAAAGACAAGACTGGCGCACACAGGACGCTAACCCTCCTCGGAATCCTCGCTTGCGTCTCCAGGCGTCTCTCCTCAGAGCCCTGTTTCCAATACCGGGCTCTGGGCGTGGCCCGGGGCACCAATTGGGGCACAACTCGTCTGCCCAAGGCAAACGTGCTCTTTGGAGCTGTGAAAACCCTCCATTTCGGACGTCATTTCACGGCCCCAGAGCCACCGACTCATTCCAAGGTGTCCATGGACACAGAACCCCATTAGGACCCATCCTCAGGAGAGTCCATTTCAACGCAACCAGCCGCTGGGTTGCTCCGCCAGAGCCTGCAGGTGGAAAGTAGCTGAATGCTAGGAGTCAGTGGTCATGCGTGCCGGCTTGCCCAGGCACCCATCCTTCAAAGCCTGTTCTCGACTTGTTCCCTAGGGGTCATCGTGGAGCCATCCAACAGGACACGATTGTCACGCAGAAGGTCCCCTGGCGGATTGAGCATCTCCCAACACCCAGCGTGGGAAGTCCTCCATGGTCTCATGAGCCCCGTCCGCCTGCCTGAAGGGGCCTCCGTGAACACAAACCCCAAGCGGAGCCAATGTCGGATCCTCGCCCTGCCTTCTGATGCAAGAGATCTGCATTCAGCCTTTGCCCAGTGGGTGGCCGGACCTTCGCCCCATCACCTGACCCTAGCTTGTGTTCTCCACTTCTGTCCTCACACTCCTGGCCCACGAGCCCTCTCGATTGGGATTCCGGAGCCACAACGCGGCACTCGGCCTGCCCACCAGGGGAAAAACGGTTGCCTCTGGGTCTGCACAGAGACCCCCAATAAGGATCAACCATTACGCCACCGGACAGCACCCCAGTTATTTGGGCTGCCCTTTGCACTCATGGTCTCTCGACCCAGCTGACCTCAGCCAGGCACACCAACACCCAGACAGCTGGCCACACAGCCAGCAGCTTGCACCCGCCCTGGCCTTAGGGCATCATCTCTTCCCAGCCTGGTTGTTCAGGCTTCAAAACCTAGACCTCATCTCCAATTACTGCACAGGGCTGGACCTGATGCCTAAATTAGAACTCATCTTCGCCCCTGGCAGGATAGGTTGCTGTTGGCATGCTGCCCACCTTCACGGTAGGAGAAACCAGCACGGGCCAGGAGGCCGGGCTCAGGGTGGAGGGCCGCCTGAGGCCCAAACAGGCATTGGGACACTCAGTGTGAGCCTCGGGCTCCAGTGAGGCTTCTCCCTGGATGGATCAAGAGGCCCCATAGAGCAATTGCCAGGCCCCTCGGTCCCCAAAGCTAACCAGGGGAGGGTTTTCCACTGCCCTGTACCCAGGACTCCCCTCTGGAATCCCTCTTTCGGAGGGACCCCAGAGCCAGAAAACAGGACTCCTCCCATCGCAGAGAATGAACACCAACTCTGGGGAGCCTGGCCCAATCCCCAGAGAGGGAGACTCCTCCAAGGCCCATGAGGCCAGCCCTCCATTCCACGGTCATGCTTGACCCCAGATCCTGAGAAACCAGCCTGACCCACCGTCTGACACTCACCCTTAATTCCTATCCCCAGGAGCTGCCTTCATGATCTGCAGATTGAGCCTTCCATACCCTCGGCCGCTAACCCAAGAGGAGTTTGTGTTTTCAGGTTCTGTCCCCACAGCCCTGGCCCCAAGGCGGAGGCCCCTGCAGCCACACCACAGCACTGGGTCCGCCCCCGCCATGGAAACTGTGCCCGAGCCATTGGCCACAACCCTACCGATCAGGAGACATCTCCAAGGTCTCCGAGGCCATCGCAAGAGTGGAGGCCGCCCTGGACAAACTGGGACGATCTGACACAAGCTGAGCGATGACCTCCACTCAGACATGCAGACGGATGCCCCCAGACACAGAAGCCAGGCCCCTAGGACCTGATAGGAACCTTGCTTTTGTTTCCAGGCTTCTATCCTCGGAGGCCTGCTGTCCAATACAAGCAGAAGGGGGTTTCCTGAGGCTCTCCTCCGAACACCGCTCATCTCCCCGTGGGAAACGTGCTCTTTTGGAGCTGTGTCCAACCCTCCGACTAGGAGAATCCTTTCGGGCCCCAGAGCCACCGCTCCATTCCAACGTCTCCATGGACACAAACCCACATTATGACCCATCTTCAGGAGAGTCCGTTTCAACTCCGACCCCCTGGGAGCTCTTCCAGAGCCAGCAGATCGACCCTGCCTTGTGCTAGCAGACAATGGGAAGGTCAGGTGGGTGGCCCCGGCATCCATCCTTAGAACCAGGCTCTCCAGTCTTTCCGGATGGGGCGTCGTGGAGCCATTCCAAAGGAAACGAAGGCCCGGCACAAGGAATCCTGGCAGTTGGGAGCATCTCCCAACTGCCAGCGTGGCATACCTCCATGGTCATAGGAGGCACTCCTCTTCATCCAAGGCCAAACCTGGACACAAACTCCAACCTGGGCCACGTCGGATCCTCGCCCTGACTTCAGACACAGGACATCTCCTTTCAACCGCTGCAGAATGGGCCTCCATTGCCCTCGCCCTGAAACCTGACCCCTCACTTTGGTTCTCAGATTTCTGTCGTGCCACTCCTGGCCCACAAGCCCTCCAGCCTGGGAACACCGCAGCCATAAGGCAGCACTCTGCCTGCCCACCAGCAGAACAACGTTGCCCTCTGGCGCTGCCAGAGACCCCAATGAGGCACAACCTGCACTTCACTAGATGGCACCCCATTTATCTAGGCAGCCCTGGGCACTAATGCTCTCTCTGACAGAGCCTGGGCTGGAACTCCTGACACACCCAGACTGCTGGCCCCAATTCCAGCCTATGGGACCCACCATGGCCTTAGGCCCTCGACTAGTCCCAACCTGTTTTTTTAGGCTTCCGGACCTCGACCTTATCTCCAAGCACCACACAGTGGTGGTAGCCCAGGGGCAGAAATCAGAACACCTCCCGCCCCCTGGCAGGAAACCTTGCAGTTGGCATGGAATCCAATCTTCAGGGCGGGGAAACCAGCGTGGGCCATTAGGCCACGCCCATGCTTGAGGGCCACTTCAGGCACAGACACGCATTGGGACCCTCAGGGTGAGCCCTGAGCTCAAGGGAGGCTTCTCAGGGGCTGGACCGTGAGCCCGCCTATGGGGCTGGCCACGCCCTGAGGCAACCCATCCTCACCAGAGGTCACCTGTACCCAGGGCTCTGCTCTGCTCTGGGTTCCCTCTTCTGGACGGACACCGGGGGCAGAGGGCAGGACTCCTCTCATCTCATAGAATGACCCATAGAAAGCACCTTTTAGCCTGGCCAAATCCCCAGAGTGACAGTCTGGTCCATGGCGCCAGAGACCACCCCTCCATGCAGCGGCCATCCAGGACACCAAATGCAGAGACACAAGCCTGAGCACCTGCCTCACATCCCCCCCTTCCTGCCTTTCCTGACGAGCTCCCCTCACGGAATGCAGATGCCACCTGCCAGAACCAAGGCACCAACCTAAGCCCGAGGACGTGATTTCAGACTTCTTGCCCCACAGCCATGGCCCACACACGCTCCAGACGGGGGCCCCAGGAACCACACCGCACTCCAGGGCCTGCCCTCTCCAAGGGAACTCTGCCCGTCCCATGGCCCACAACCCTACAGATTAGGGGAACCTGCCATGGCCCAGCGACCATCCCTAGAGTGGAGATCGCCATGCACCAGCCGCGGCGATCTCTCCGAAGGTGAGCAACTACCTCCACTCAGAAAAGCAGACGGATGCCCCACAAAGACAAGACCGGCGCACACAGGACGCTAGACCTCCTCGGAATCCTCGCTTGCGTCTCCAGGCGTCTCTCCTCAGAGCCCTGTTTCCAATACCGGGCTCTGGGCGTGGCCCGGGGTACCAATTGGAACACCACTCGTCTGCCCATGGCAAACGTGCTCTTTGGAGCTGTGAAAACCCTCCATTTCGGACGTCATTTCACGGCCCCAGAGCCACCGACTCATTCCAAGGTGTCCATGGACACAGAACCCCATTAGGACCCATCCTCAGGAGAGTCCATTTCAACGCAACCAGCCGCTGGGTTGCTCCGCCAGAGCCTGCAGGTGGAAAGTAGCTGAATGCTAGGAGTCAGTGGTCATGCGTGCCGGCTTGCCCAGGCACCCATCCTTCAAAGCCTGTTCTCGACTTGTTCCCTAGGGGTCGTCGTGGAGCCATCCAACAGGACACGATTGTCACGCAGAAGGTCCCCTGGCGGATTGAGCATCTCCCAACACCCAGCGTGGGAAGTCCTCCATGGTCTCATGAGCCCCGTCCACCTGCCTGAAGGGGCCTCCGTGAACACAAACCCCAAGCGGAGCCAATGTCGGATCCTCGCCCTGCCTTCTGATGCAAGAGATCTGCATTCAGCCTTTGCCCAGTGGGTGGCCGGACCTTCGCCCCATCACCTGACCCTAGCTTGTGTTCTCCACTTCTGTCCTCACACTCCTGGCCCACGAGCCCTCTCGATTGGGATTCCGGAGCCACAACGCAGCACTCGGCCTGCCCACCAGGGGAAAAACGGTTGCCTCTGGGTCTGCCCAGAGACCCCCAATAAGGATCAACCATTACGCCACCGGACAGCACCCCAGTTATTTGGGCTGCCCTTTGCACTCATGGTCTCTCGACCCAGCTGACCTCAGCCAGGCACACCAACACCCAGACAGCTGGCCACACAGCCAGCAGCTTGCACCCGCCCTGGCCTTAGGCCATCATCTCTTCCCAGCCTGGTTGTTTAGGCTTCAAAACCTAGACCTCATCTCCAATTACTGCACAGGGCTGGACCTGATGCCTAAATTAGAGCTCATCTTCACCCCTGGCAGGATAGGTTGCTGTTGGCATGCTGCCCACCTTCACGGTAGGAGAAACCAGCACGGGCCAGGAGGCCGGGCTCAGGGTGGAGGGCCGCCTGAGGCCCAAACAGGCATTGGGACACTCAGTGTGAGCCTCGGGCTCCAGTGAGGCTTCTCCCTGGATGGATCAAGAGGCCCCATAGAGCAATTGCCAGGCCCCTCGGTCCCCAAAGCTAACCAGGGGAGGGTTTTCCACTGCCCTGTACCCAGGACTCACCTCTGGAATCCCTCTTTCGGAGGGACCCCAGAGCCAGAAAACAGGACTCCTCCCGTCGCAGAGAATGAACACCAACTCTGGGGAGCCTGGCCCAATCTACCAGAGAGGGAGACTCCTCCAAGGCCCATGAGGCCAGCCCTCCATTCCACGGTCATGCTTGACCCCAGATCCAGAGAAACCAGCCTGACCCACCGTCTCACACTCGCCCTTCCTTCCTATCCCCAGGAGCTGCCTTCATGGTCTGCAGATTGAGTCTTCCATACCCTCGGCCGCTAACCCAAGAGGAGTTTGTATTTTCAGGTTCTGTCCCCACAGCCCTGGCCCCAAGGCGGAGGCCCCTGCAGTCACACCAGAGCACTGGGTCCGCCCCCGCCATGGAAACTGTGCCCGAGCCATTGGCCACAACCCTACCGATCAGGAGACATCTCCAAGGTCTCCGAGGCCATCGCAAGAGTGGAGGCCGCCCTGGACAAACTGGGACGATCTGACACAAACTGAGCGATGACCTCCACTCAGACATGCAGACGGATGCCCCCAGACACAGAAGCCAGGCCCCTAGGACCTGATAGGAACCTTGCTTTTGTTTCCAGGCATCTATCCTCAGAGGCCTGCTGTCCAATACAAGCAGAAGGGGGTTTCCTAAGGCTCTCCTCCGAACACCGCTCATCTCCCCGTGGGAAACGTGCTCTTTTGGAGCTGTGTCCAACACTCCGACTAGGAGAATCCTTTCGGGCCCCAGAGCCACCGCTCCATTCCAACGTCTCCATGGACACAAACCCACATTATGACCCATCTTCAGGAGAGTCCGTTTCAACTCCGACCCCCTGGGAGCTCCTCCAGAGCCAGCAGGTCGACCCTGCCTTGTGCTAACAGACAATGGAAAGGTCAGATGGGTGGCCCCGGCATCCATCCTTAGAACCAGGCTCTCCAGTCTTTCCGGATGGGGCGTCGTGGAGCCATTCCAAAGGAAACGAAGGCCCGGCACAAGGAATCCTGGCAGTTGGGAGCATCTCCCAACTGCCAGCGTGGCACACCCACATGGCCATAGGAGGCACTCCTCTTCATCCAAGGCCAAACCTGGACACAAACTCCAACCTGGGCCACGTCGGATCCTCGCCCTGACTTCAGACACAGGACATCTCCTTTCAACCGCTGCAGAATGGGCCTCCATTGCCCTCGCCCTGAAACCTGACCCCTCACTTTGGTTCTCAGATTGCTGTCATGCCACTCCTGGCCCACAAGCCCTCCAGCCTGGGAACACCGCAGCCATAAGGCAGCACTCTGCCTGCCCACCAGCAGAACAACGTTGCCCTCTGGCGCTGCCAGAGACCCCAATGAGGCACAACCTGCACTTCACTAGACGGCACCCCATTTATCTAGGCAGCCCTGGGCACTAATGCTCTCTCTGACAGAGCCTGGGCTGGAACTCCTGACACACCCAGACTGCTGGCCCCAATTCCAGCCTATGGGACCCACCATGGCCTTAGGCCCTCGACTAGTCCCAACCTGTTTTTTTAGGCTTCCGGACCTCGACCTTATCTCCAAGCACCACACAGTGGTGGTAGCCCAGGGGCAGAAATCAGAACACCTCCCGCCCCCTGGCAGGAAACCTTGCAGTTGGCATGGAATCCAATCTTCAGGGCGGGGAAACCAGCGTGGGCCATTAGGCCACGCCCATGCTTGAGGGCCACTTCAGGCACAGACACGCATTGGGACCCTCAGGGTGAGCCCTGAGCTCAAGGGAGGCTTCTCAGGGGCTGGACCGTGAGCCCGCCTATGGGGCTGGCCACGCCCTGAGGCAACCCATCCTCACCAGAGGTCACCTGTACCCAGGGCTCTGCTCTGCTCTGGGATCCCTCTTCTGGACGGACACCGGGGGCAGAGAACAGGACTCCTCCCATCTCATAGAATGACCCATAGAAAGCACCTGGTAGCCTGGCCAAATCCCCAGAGTGACAGTCTGGTCCATGGCGCCAGAGACCACCCCTCCATGCAACGGCCATCCAGGACACCAAATGCAGAGACACAAGCCTGAGCACCTGCCTCACATCCCCCCTTCCTGCCTATCCTGACGAGCTCCCCTCACGGAATGCAGATGCCACCTGCCAGAACCAAGGCACCAACCTAAGCCCGAGGACGTGATTTCAGACTTCTTGCCCCACCGCCATGGCCCACACACGCTCCAGACGGGGGCCCCTGGAACCACACCGCACTCCAGGGCCTGCCCTCTCCAAGGGACCTCTGCCCGTCCCATGGCCCACAACCCTACAGATTAGGGGAACCTGCCATGGCCCAGCGACCATCCCTAGAGTGGAGACCGCCATGCACCAGCCTCGGCGATCTCTCCCAAGGTGAGCAACTACCTCCACTCAGAAAAGCAGACGGATGCCCCACAAAGACAAGACTGGCGCACACAGGACGCTAACCCTCCTCGGAATCCTCGCTTGCGTCTCCAGGCGTCTCTCCTCAGAGCCCTGTTTCCAATACCGGGCTCTGGGCGTGGCCCGGGGCACCAATTGGAACACCACTCGTCTGCCCATGGCAAACGTGCTCTTTGGAGCTGTGAAAACCCTCCATTTCGGACGTCATTTCACGGCCCCAGAGCCACCGACTCATTCCAAGGTGTCCATGGACACAGAACCCCATTAGGACCCATCCTCAGGAGAGTCCATTTCAACGCAGCCAGCCGGCTGGGTTGCTCCGCCAGAGCCTGCAGGTGGAAAGTAGCTGAATGCTAGGAGTCAGTGGTCATGCGTGCCGGCTTGCCCAGGCACCCATCCTTCAAAGCCTGTTCTCGACTTGTTCCCTAGGGGTCGTCGTGGAGCCATCCAACAGGACACGATTGTCACGCAGAAGGTCCCCTGGCGGATTGAGCATCTCCCAACACCCAGCGTGGGAAGTCCTCCATGGTCTCATGAGCCCCGTCCGCCTGCCTGAAGGGGCCTCCGTGAACACAAACCCCAAGCGGAGCCAATGTCGGATCCTCGCCCTGCCTTCTGATGCAAGAGATCTGCATTCAGCCTTTGCCCAGTGGGTGGCCGGACCTTCGCCCCATCACCTGACCCTAGCTTGTGTTCTCCACTTCTGTCCTCACACTCCTGGCCCACGAGCCCTCTCGATTGGGATTCCGGAGCCACAACGCGGCACTCGGCCTGCCCACCAGGGGAAAAACGGTTGCCTCTGGGTCTGTCCAGAGACCCCCAATAAGGATCAACCATTACGCCACCGGACAGCACCCCAGTTATTTGGGCTGCCCTTTGCACTCATGGTCTCTTGACCCAGCTGACCTCAGCCAGGCACACCAACACCCAGACAGCTGGCCACACAGCCAGCAGCTTGCACCCGCCCTGGCCTTAGGGCATCATCTCTTCCCAGCCTGGTTGTTCAGGCTTCAAAACCTAGACCTCATCTCCAATTACTGCACAGGGCTGGACCTGATGCCTAAATTAGAACTCATCTTCGCCCCTGGCAGGATAGGTTGCTGTTGGCATGCTGCCCACCTTCACGGTAGGAGAAACCAGCACGGGCCAGGAGGCCGGGCTCAGGGTGGAGGGCCGCCTGAGGCCCAAACAGGCATTGGGACACTCAGTGTGAGCCTCGGGCTCCAGTGAGGCTTCTCCCTGGATGGATCAAGAGGCCCCATAGACCAATTGCCAGGCCCCTCGGTCCCCAAAGCTAACCAGGGGAGGGTTTTCCACTGCCCTGTACCCAGGACTCCCCTCTGGAATCCCTCTTTCGGAGGGACCCCAGAGCCAGAAAACAGGACTCCTCCCGTCGCAGAGAATGAACACCAACTCTGGGGAGCCTGGCCCAATCCCCAGAGAGGGAGACTCCTCCAAGGCCCATGAGGCCAGCCCTCCATTCCACGGTCATGCTTGACCCCAGATCCAGAGAAACCAGCCTGACCCACCGTCTCACACTCACCCTTCCTTCCTATCCCCAGGAGCTGCCTTCATGGTCTGCAGATTGAGTCTTCCATACCCTCGGCCGCTAACCCAAGAGGAGTTTGTGTTTTCAGGTTCTGTCCCCACAGCCCTGGCCCCAAGGCGGAGGCCCCTGCAGCCACACCACAGCACTGGGTCCGCCCCCGCCATGGAAACTGTGCCCGAGCCATTGGCCACAACCCTACCGATCAGGAGACATCTCCAAGGTCTCCGAGGCCATCGCAAGAGTGGAGGCCGCCCTGGACAAACTGGGACGATCTGACACAAGCTGAGCGATGACCTCCACTCAGACATGCAGACGGATGCCCCCAGACACAGAAGCCAGGCCCCTAGGACCTGATAGGAACCTTGCTTTTGTTTCCAGGCTTCTATCCTCGGAGGCCTGCTGTCCAATACAAGCAGAAGGGGGTTTCCTGAGGCTCTCCTCCGAACACCGCTCATCTCCCCGTGGGAAACGTGCTCTTTTGGAGCTGTGTCCAACCCTCCGACTAGGAGAATCCTTTCGGGCCCCAGAGCCACCGCTCCATTCCAACGTCTCCATGGACACAAACCCACATTATGACCCATCTTCAGGAGAGTCCGTTTCAACTCCGACCCCCTGGGAGCTCTTCCAGAGCCAGCAGATCGACCCTGCCTTGTGCTAGCAGACAATGGGAAGGTCAGGTGGGTGGCCCCGGCATCCATCCTTAGAACCAGGCTCTCCAGTCTTTCCGGATGGGGCGTCGTGGAGCCATTCCAAAGGAAACGAAGGCCCGGCACAAGGAATCCTGGCAGTTGGGAGCATCTCCCAACTGCCAGCGTGGCATACCTCCATGGTCATAGGAGGCACTCCTCTTCATCCAAGGCCAAACCTGGACACAAACTCCAACCTGGGCCACGTCGGATCCTCGCCCTGACTTCAGACACAGGACATCTCCTTTCAACCGCTGCAGAATGGGCCTCCATTGCCCTCGCCCTGAAACCTGACCCCTCACTTTGGTTCTCAGATTTCTGTCGTGCCACTCCTGGCCCACAAGCCCTCCAGCCTGGGAACACCGCAGCCATAAGGCAGCACTCTGCCTGCCCACCAGCAGAACAACGTTGCCCTCTGGCGCTGCCAGAGACCCCAATGAGGCACAACCTGCACTTCACTAGACGGCACCCCATTTATCTAGGCAGCCCTGGGCACTAATGCTCTCTCTGACAGAGCCTGGGCTGGAACTCCTGACACACCCAGACTGCTGGCCCCAATTCCAGCCTATGGGACCCACCATGGCCTTAGGCCCTCGACTAGTCCCAACCTGTTTTTTTAGGCTTCCGGACCTCGACCTTATCTCCAAGCACCACACAGTGGTGGTAGCCCAGGGGCAGAAATCAGAACACCTCCCGCCCCCTGGCAGGAAACCTTGCAGTTGGCATGGAATCCAATCTTCAGGGCGGGGAAACCAGCGTGGGCCATTAGGCCACGCCCATGCTTGAGGGCCACTTCAGGCACAGACACGCATTGGGACCCTCAGGGTGAGCCCTGAGCTCAAGGGAGGCTTCTCAGGGGCTGGACCGTGAGCCCGCCTATGGGGCTGGCCACGCCCTGAGGCAACCCATCCTCACCAGAGGTCACCTGTACCCAGGGCTCTGCTCTGCTCTGGGTTCCCTCTTCTGGACGGACACCGGGGGCAGAGGGCAGGACTCCTCTAATCTCATAGAATGACCCATAGAAAGCACCTTTTAGCCTGGCCAAATCCCCAGAGTGACAGTCTGGTCCATGGCGCCAGAGACCACCCCTCCATGCAGCGGCCATCCAGGACACCAAATGCAGAGACACAAGCCTGAGCACCTGCCTCACATCCCCCCCTTCCTGCCTTTCCTGACGAGCTCCCCTCACGGAATGCAGATGCCACCTGCCAGAACCAAGGCACCAACCTAAGCCCGAGGACGTGATTTCAGACTTCTTGCCCCACAGCCATGGCCCACACACGCTCCAGACGGGGGCCCCAGGAACCACACCGCACTCCAGGGCCTGCCCTCTCCAAGGGAACTCTGCCCGTCCCATGGCCCACAACCCTACAGATTAGGGGAACCTGCCATGGCCCAGCGACCATCCCTAGAGTGGAGATCGCCATGCACCAGCCGCGGCGATCTCTCCGAAGGTGAGCAACTACCTCCACTCAGAAAAGCAGACGGATGCCCCACAAAGACAAGACCGGCGCACACAGGACGCTAGACCTCCTCGGAATCCTCGCTTGCGTCTCCAGGCGTCTCTCCTCAGAGCCCTGTTTCCAATACCGGGCTCTGGGCGTGGCCCGGGGTACCAATTGGAACACCACTCGTCTGCCCATGGCAAAATTGCTCTTTGGAGCTGTGAAAACCCTCCATTTCGGACGTCATTTCACGGCCCCAGAGCCACCGACTCATTCCAAGGTGTCCATGGACACAGAACCCCATTAGGACCCATCCTCAGGAGAGTCCATTTCAACGCAACCAGCCGCTGGGTTGCTCCGCCAGAGCCTGCAGGTGGAAAGTAGCTGAATGCTAGGAGTCAGTGGTCATGCGTGCCGGCTTGCCCAGGCACCCATCCTTCAAAGCCTGTTCTCGACTTGTTCCCTAGGGGTCGTCGTGGAGCCATCCAACAGGACACGATTGTCACGCAGAAGGTCCCCTGGCGGATTGAGCATCTCCCAACACCCAGCGTGGGAAGTCCTCCATGGTCTCATGAGCCCCGTCCACCTGCCTGAAGGGGCCTCCGTGAACACAAACCCCAAGCGGAGCCAATGTCGGATCCTCGCCCTGCCTTCTGATGCAAGAGATCTGCATTCAGCCTTTGCCCAGTGGGTGGCCGGACCTTCGCCCCATCACCTGACCCTAGCTTGTGTTCTCCACTTCTGTCCTCACACTCCTGGCCCACGAGCCCTCTCGATTGGGATTCCGGAGCCACAACGCGGCACTCGGCCTGCCCACCAGGGGAAAAACGGTTGCCTCTGGGTCTGCCCAGAGACCCCCAATAAGGATCAACCATTACGCCACCGGACAACACCCCAGTTATTTGGGCTGCCCTTTGCACTCATGGTCTCTCGACCCAGCTGACCTCAGCCAGGCACACCAACACCCAGACAGCTGGCCACACAGCCAGCAGCTTGCACCCGCCCTGGCCTTAGGCCATCATCTCTTCCCAGCCTGGTTGTTTAGGCTTCAAAACCTAGACCTCATCTCCAATTACTGCACAGGGCTGGACCTGATGCCTAAATTAGAGCTCATCTTCACCCCTGGCAGGATAGGTTGCTGTTGGCATGCTGCCCACCTTCACGGTAGGAGAAACCAGCACGGGCCAGGAGGCCGGGCTCAGGGTGGAGGGCCGCCTGAGGCCCAAACAGGCATTGGGACACTCAGTGTGAGCCTCGGGCTCCAGTGAGGCTTCTCCCTGGATGGATCAAGAGGCCCCATAGAGCAATTGCCAGGCCCCTCGGTCCCCAAAGCTAACCAGGGGAGGGTTTTCCACTGCCCTGTACCCAGGACTCCCCTCTGGAATCCCTCTTTCGGAGGGACCCCAGAGCCAGAAAACAGGACTCCTCCCGTCGCAGAGAATGAACACCAACTCTGGGGAGCCTGGCCCAATCTACCAGAGAGGGAGACTCCTCCAAGGCCCATGAGGCCAGCCCTCCATTCCACGGTCATGCTTGACCCCAGATCCAGAGAAACCAGCCTGACCAACCGTCTCACACTCGCCCTTCCTTCCTATCCCCAGGAGCTGCCTTCATGGTCTGCAGATTGAGTCTTCCATACCCTCGGCCGCTAACCCAAGAGGAGTTTGTATTTTCAGGTTCTGTCCCCACAGCCCTGGCCCCAAGGCGGAGGCCCCTGCAGTCACACCAGAGCACTGGGTCCGCCCCCGCCATGGAAACTGTGCCCGAGCCATTGGCCACAACCCTACCGATCAGGAGACATCTCCAAGGTCTCCGAGGCCATCGCAAGAGTGGAGGCCGCCCTGGACAAACTGGGACGATCTGACACAAACTGAGCGATGACCTCCACTCAGACATGCAGACGGATGCCCCCAGACACAGAAGCCAGGCCCCTAGGACCTGATAGGAACCTTGCTTTTGTTTCCAGGCATCTATCCTCAGAGGCCTGCTGTCCAATACAAGCAGAAGGGGGTTTCCTAAGGCTCTCCTCCGAACACCGCTCATCTCCCCGTGGGAAACGTGCTCTTTTGGAGCTGTGTCCAACACTCCGACTAGGAGAATCCTTTCGGGCCCCAGAGCCACCGCTCCATTCCAACGTCTCCATGGACACAAACCCACATTATGACCCATCTTCAGGAGAGTCCGTTTCAACTCCGACCCCCTGGGAGCTCCTCCAGAGCCAGCAGGTCGACCCTGCCTTGTGCTAACAGACAATGGAAAGGTCAGATGGGTGGCCCCGGCATCCATCCTTAGAACCAGGCTCTCCAGTCTTTCCGGATGGGGCGTCGTGGAGCCATTCCAAAGGAAACGAAGGCCCGGCACAAGGAATCCTGGCAGTTGGGAGCATCTCCCAACTGCCAGCGTGGCACACCCACATGGCCATAGGAGGCACTCCTCTTCATCCAAGGCCAAACCTGGACACAAACTCCAACCTGGGCCACGTCGGATCCTCGCCCTGACTTCAGACACAGTACATCTCCTTTCAACCGCTGCAGAATGGGCCTCCATTGCCCTCGCCCTGAAACCTGACCCCTCACTTTGGTTCTCAGATTGCTGTCATGCCACTCCTGGCCCACAAGCCCTCCAGCCTGGGAACACCGCAGCCATAAGGCAGCACTCTGCCTGCCCACCAGCAGAACAACGTTGCCCTCTGGCGCTGCCAGAGACCCCAATGAGGCACAACCTGCACTTCACTAGACGGCACCCCATTTATCTAGGCAGCCCTGGGCACTAATGCTCTCTCTGACAGAGCCTGGGCTGGAACTCCTGACACACCCAGACTGCTGGCCCCAATTCCAGCCTATGGGACCCACCATGGCCTTAGGCCCTCGACTAGTCCCAACCTGTTTTTTTAGGCTTCCGGACCTCGACCTTATCTCCAAGCACCACACAGTGGTGGTAGCCCAGGGGCAGAAATCAGAACACCTCCCGCCCCCTGGCAGGAAACCTTGCAGTTGGCATGGAATCCAATCTTCAGGGCGGGGAAACCAGCGTGGGCCATTAGGCCACGCCCATGCTTGAGGGCCACTTCAGGCACAGACACGCATTGGGACCCTCAGGGTGAGCCCTGAGCTCAAGGGAGGCTTCTCAGGGGCTGGACCGTGAGCCCGCCTATGGGGCTGGCCACGCCCTGAGGCAACCCATCCTCACCAGAGGTCACCTGTACCCAGGGCTCTGCTCTGCTCTGGGTTCCCTCTTCTGGAGGGACACCGGGGGCAGAGGGCAGGACTCCTCTCATCTCATAGAATGACCCATAGAAAGCACCTTTTAGCCTGGCCAAATCCCCAGAGTGACAGTCTGGTCCATGGCGCCAGAGACCTCCCCTCCATGCAGCGGCCATCCAGGACACCAAATGCAGAGACACAAGCCTGAGCACCTGCCTCACATCCCCCCCTTCCTGCCTTTCCTGACGAGCTCCCCTCACGGAATGCAGATGCCACCTGCCAGAACCAAGGCACCATCCTAAGCCCGAGGACGTGATTTCAGACTTCTTGCCCCACAGCCATGGCCCACACACGCTCCAGACGGGGGCCCCTGGAACCACACCGCACTCCAGGGCCTGCCCTCTCCAAGGGAACTCTGCCCGTCCCATGGCCCACAACCCTACAGATTAGGGGAACCTGCCATGGCCCAGCGACCATCCCTAGAGTGGAGACCGCCATGCACCAGCCGCGGCGATCTCTCCCAAGGTGAGCAACTACCTCCACTCAGAAAAGCAGACGGATGCCCCACAAAGACAAGACCGGCGCACACAGGACGCTAGACCTCCTCGGAATCCTCGCTTGCGTCTCCAGGCGTCTCTCCTCAGAGCCCTGTTTCCAATACCGGGCTCTGGGCGTGGCCCGGGGCACCAATTGGAACACCACTCGTCTGCCCATGGCAAACGTGCTCTTTGGAGCTGTGAAAACCCTCCATTTCGGACGTCATTTCACGGCCCCAGAGCCACCGACTCATTCCAAGGTGTCCATGGACACAGAACCCCATTAGGACCCATCCTCAGGAGAGTCCATTTCAACGCAACCAGCCGCTGGGTTGCTCCGCCAGAGCCTGCAGGTGGAAAGTAGCTGAATGCTAGGAGTCAGTGGTCATGCGTGCCGGCTTGCCCAGGCACCCATCCTTCAAAGCCTGTTCTCGACTTGTTCCCTAGGGGTCATCGTGGAGCCATCCAACAGGACACGATTGTCACGCAGAAGGTCCCCTGGCGGATTGAGCATCTCCCAACACCCAGCGTGGGAAGTCCTCCATGGTCTCATGAGCCCCGTCCGCCTTCCTGAAGGGGCCTCCGTGAACACAAACCCCAAGCGGAGCCAATGTCGGATCCTCGCCCTGCCTTCTGATGCAAGAGATCTGCATTCAGCCTTTGCCCAGTGGGTGGCCGGACCTTCGCCCCATCACCTGACCCTAGCTTGTGTTCTCCACTTCTGTCCTCACACTCCTGGCCCACGAGCCCTCTCGATTGGGATTCCGGAGCCACAACGCGGCACTCGGCCTGCCCACCAGGGGAAAAACGGTTGCCTCTGGGTCTGCCCAGAGACCCCCAATAAGGATCAACCATTACGCCACCGGACAGCACCCCAGTTATTTGGGCTGCCCTTTGCACTCATGGTCTCTTGACCCAGCTGACCTCAGCCAGGCACACCAACACCCAGACAGCTGGCCACACAGCCAGCAGCTTGCACCCGCCCTGGCCTTAGGGCATCATCTCTTCCCAGCCTGGTTGTTCAGGCTTCAAAACCTAGACCTCATCTCCAATTACTGCACAGGGCTGGACCTGATGCCTAAATTAGAACTCATCTTCGCCCCTGGCAGGATAGGTTGCTGTTGGCATGCTGCCCACCTTCACGGTAGGAGAAACCAGCACGGGCCAGGAGGCCGGGCTCAGGGTGGAGGGCCGCCTGAGGCCCAAACAGGCATTGGGACACTCAGTGTGAGCCTCGGGCTCCAGTGAGGCTTCTCCCTGGATGGATCAAGAGGCCCCATAGAGCAATTGCCAGGCCCCTCGGTCCCCAAAGCTAACCAGGGGAGGGTTTTCCACTGCCCTGTACCCAGGACTCCCCTCTGGAATCCCTCTTTCGGAGGGACCCCAGAGCCAGAAAACAGGACTCCTCCCATCGCAGAGAATGAACACCAACTCTGGGGAGCCTGGCCCAATCCCCAGAGAGGGAGACTCCTCCAAGGCCCATGAGGCCAGCCCTCCATTCCACGGTCATGCTTGACCCCAGATCCAGAGAAACCAGCCTGACCCACCGTCTCACACTCACCCTTCCTTCCTATCCCCAGGAGCTGCCTTCATGGTCTGCAGATTGAGTCTTCCATACCCTCAGCCGCTAACCCAAGAGGAGTTTGTGTTTTCAGGTTCTGTCCCCACAGCCCTGGCCCCAAGGCGGAGGCCCCTGCAGCCACACCACAGCACTGGGTCCGCCCCCGCCATGGAAACTGTGCCCGAGCCATTGGCCACAACCCTACCGATCAGGAGACATCTCCAAGGTCTCCGAGGCCATCGCAAGAGTGGAGGCCGCCCTGGACAAACTGGGACGATCTGACACAAGCTGAGCGATGACCTCCACTCAGACATGCAGACGGATGCCCCCAGACACAGAAGCCAGGCCCCTAGGACCTGATAGGAACCTTGCTTTTGTTTCCAGGCTTCTATCCTCGGAGGCCTGCTGTCCAATACAAGCAGAAGGGGGTTTCCTGAGGCTCTCCTCCGAACACCGCTCATCTCCCCGTGGGAAACGTGCTCTTTTGGAGCTGTGTCCAACACTCCGACTAGGAGAATCCTTTCGGGCCCCAGAGCCACCGCTCCATTCCAACGTCTCCATGGACACAAACCCACATTATGACCCATCTTCAGGAGAGTCCGTTTCAACTCCGACCCCCTGGGAGCTCTTCCAGAGCCAGCAGATCGACCCTGCCTTGTGCTAGCAGACAATGGGAAGGTCAGGTGGGTGGCCCCGGCATCCATCCTTAGAACCAGGCTCTCCAGTCTTTCCGGATGGGGCGTCGTGGAGCCATTCCAAAGGAAACGAAGGCCCGGCACAAGGAATCCTGGCAGTTGGGAGCATCTCCCAACTGCCAGCGTGGCATACCTCCATGGTCATAGGAGGCACTCCTCTTCATCCAAGGCCAAACCTGGACACAAACTCCAACCTGGGCCACGTCGGATCCTCGCCCTGACTTCAGACACAGGACATCTCCTTTCAACCGCTGCAGAATGGGCCTCCATTGCCCTCGCCCTGAAACCTGACCCCTCACTTTGGTTCTCAGATTGCTGTCGTGCCACTCCTGGCCCACAAGCCCTCCAGCCTGGGAACACCGCAGCCATAAGGCAGCACTCTGCCTGCCCACCAGCAGAACAACGTTGCCCTCTGGCGCTGCCAGAGACCCCAATGAGGCACAACCTGCACTTCACTAGACGGCACCCCATTTATCTAGGCAGCCCTGGGCACTAATGCTCTCTCTGACAGAGCCTGGGCTGGAACTCCTGACACACCCAGACTGCTGGCCCCAATTCCAGCCTATGGGACCCACCATGGCCTTAGGCCCTCGACTAGTCCCAACCTGTTTTTTTAGGCTTCCGGACCTCGACCTTATCTCCAAGCACCACACAGTGGTGGTAGCCCAGGGGCAGAAATCAGAACACCTCCCGCCCCCTGGCAGGAAACCTTGCAGTTGGCATGGAATCCAATCTTCAGGGCGGGGAAACCAGCGTGGGCCATTAGGCCACGCCCATGCTTGAGGGCCACTTCAGGCACAGACACGCATTGGGACCCTCAGGGTGAGCCCTGAGCTCAAGGGAGACTTCTCAGGGGCTGGACCGTGAGCCCGCCTATGGGGCTGGCCACGCCCTGAGGCAACCCATCCTCACCAGAGGTCACCTGTACCCAGGGCTCTGCTCTGCTCTGGGTTCCCTCTTCTGGAGGGACACCGGGGGCAGAGGGCAGGACTCCTCTCATCTCATAGAATGACCCATAGAAAGCACCTTTTAGCCTGGCCAAATCCCCAGAGTGACAGTCTGGTCCATGGCGCCAGAGACCTCCCCTCCATGCAGCGGCCATCCAGGACACCAAATGCAGAGACACAAGCCTGAGCACCTGCCTCACATCCCCCCCTTCCTGCCTTTCCTGACGAGCTCCCCTCACGGAATGCAGATGCCACCTGCCAGAACCAAGTCACCAACCTAAGCCCGAGGACGTGATTTCAGACTTCTTGCCCCACAGCCATGGCCCACACACGCTCCAGACGGGGGCCCCTGGAACCACACCGCACTCCAGGGCCTGCCCTCTCCAAGGGAACTCTGCCCGTCCCATGGCCCACAACCCTACAGATTAGGGGAACCTGCCATGGCCCAGCGACCATCCCTAGAGTGGAGACCGCCATGCACCAGCCGCGGCGATCTCTCCCAAGGTGAGCAACTACCTCCACTCAGAAAAGCAGACGGATGCCCCACAAAGACAAGACCGGCGCACACAGGACGCTAGACCTCCTCGGAATCCTCGCTTGCGTCTCCAGGCGTCTCTCCTCAGAGCCCTGTTTCCAATACCGGGCTCTGGGCGTGGCCCGGGGCACCAATTGGAACACCACTCGTCTGCCCATGGCAAACGTGCTCTTTGGAGCTGTGAAAACCCTCCATTTCGGACGTCATTTCACGGCCCCAGAGCCACCGACTCATTCCAAGGTGTCCATGGACACAGAACCCCATTAGGACCCATCCTCAGGAGAGTCCATTTCAACGCAACCAGCCGCTGGGTTGCTCCGCCAGAGCCTGCAGGTGGAAAGTAGCTGAATGCTAGGAGTCAGTGGTCATGCGTGCCGGCTTGCCCAGGCACCCATCCTTCAAAGCCTGTTCTCGACTTGTTCCCTAGGGGTCATCGTGGAGCCATCCAACAGGACACGATTGTCACGCAGAAGGTCCCCTGGCGGATTGAGCATCTCCCAACACCCAGCGTGGGAAGTCCTCCATGGTCTCATGAGCCCCGTCCGCCTTCCTGAAGGGGCCTCCGTGAACACAAACCCCAAGCGGAGCCAATGTCGGATCCTCGCCCTGCCTTCTGATGCAAGAGATCTGCATTCAGCCTTTGCCCAGTGGGTGGCCGGACCTTCGCCCCATCACCTGACCCTAGCTTGTGTTCTCCACTTCTGTCCTCACACTCCTGGCCCACGAGCCCTCTCGATTGGGATTCCGGAGCCACAACGCGGCACTCGGCCTGCCCACCAGGGGAAAAACGGTTGCCTCTGGGTCTGCCCAGAGACCCCCAATAAGGATCAACCATTACGCCACCGGACAGCACCCCAGTTATTTGGGCTGCCCTTTGCACTCATGGTCTCTCGACCCAGCTGACCTCAGCCAGGCACACCAACACCCAGACAGCTGGCCACACAGCCAGCAGCTTGCACCCGCCCTGGCCTTAGGCCATCATCTCTTCCCAGCCTGGTTGTTTAGGCTTCAAAACCTAGACCTCATCTCCAATTACTGCACAGGGCTGGACCTGATGCCTAAATTAGAACTCATCTTCACCCCTGGCAGGATAGGTTGCTGTTGGCATGCTGCCCACCTTCACGGTAGGAGAAACCAGCACGGGCCAGGAGGCCGGGCTCAGGGTGGAGGGCCGCCTGAGGCCCAAACAGGCATTGGGACACTCAGTGTGAGCCTCGGGCTCCAGTGAGGCTTCTCCCTGGATGGATCAAGAGGCCCCATAGAGCAATTGCCAGGCCCCTCGGTCCCCAAAGCTAACCAGGGGAGGGTTTTCCATTGCCCTGTACCCAGGACTCCCCTCTGGAATCCCTCTTTCGGAGGGACCCCAGAGCCAGAAAACAGGACTCCTTCCGTCGCAGAGAATGAACACCAACTCTGGGGAGCCTGGCCCAATCTACCAGAGAGGGAGACTCCTCCAAGGCCCATGAGGCCAGCCCTCCATTCCACGGTCATGCTTGACCCCAGATCCAGAGAAACCAGCCTGACCCACCGTCTCACACTCGCCCTTCCTTCCTATCCCCAGGAGCTGCCTTCATGGTCTGCAGATTGAGTCTTCCATACCCTCGGCCGCTAACCCAAGAGGAGTTTGTGTTTTCAGGTTCTGTCCCCACAGCCCTGGCCCCAAGGCGGAGGCCCCTGCAGCCACACCACAGCACTGGGTCCGCCCCCGCCATGGAAACTGTGCCCGAGCCATTGGCCACAACCCTACCGATCAGGAGACATCTCCAAGGTCTCCGAGGCCATCGCAAGAGTGGAGGCCGCCCTGGACAAACTGGGACGATCTGACACAAACTGAGCGATGACCTCCACTCAGACATGCAGACGGATGCCCCCAGACACAGAAGCCAGGCCCCTAGGACCTGATAGGAACCTTGCTTTTGTTTCCAGGCATCTATCCTCGGAGGCCTGCTGTCCAATACAAGCAGAAGGGGGTTTCCTGAGGCTCTCCTCCGAACACCGCTCATCTCCCCGTGGGAAACGTGCTCTTTTGGAGCTGTGTCCAACCCTCCGACTAGGAGAATCCTTTCGGGCCCCAGAGCCACCGCTCCATTCCAACGTCTCCATGGACACAAACCCACATTATGACCCATCTTCAGGAGAGTCCGTTTCAACTCCGACCCCCTGGGAGCTCCTCCAGAGCCAGCAGGTCGACCCTGCCTTGTGCTAACAGACAATGGAAAGGTCAGATGGGTGGCCCCGGCATCCATCCTTAGAACCAGGCTCTCCAGTCTTTCCGGATGGGGCGTCGTGGAGCCATTCCAAAGGAAACGAAGGCCCGGCACAAGGAATCCTGGCAGTTGGGAGCATCTCCCAACTGCCAGCGTGGCACACCTCCATGGCCATAGGAGGCACTCCTCTTCATCCAAGGCCAAACCTGGACACAAACTCCAACCTGGGCCACGTCGGATCCTCGCCCTGACTTCAGACACAGGACATCTCCTTTCAACCGCTGCAGAATGGGCCTCCATTGCCCTCGCCCTGAAACCTGACCCCTCACTTTGGTTCTCAGATTGCTGTCATGCCACTCCTGGCCCACAAGCCCTCCAGCCTGGGAACACCGCAGCCATAAGGCAGCACTCTGCCTGCCCACCAGCAGAACAACGTTGCCCTCTGGCGCTGCCAGAGACCCCAATGAGGCACAACCTGCACTTCACTAGACGGCACCCCATTTATCTAGGCAGCCCTGGGCACTAATGCTCTCTCTGACAGAGCCTGGGCTGGAACTCCTGACACACCTGACTGCTGGCCCCAATTCCAGCCTATGGGACCCACCATGGCCTTAGGCCCTCGACTAGTCCCAACCTGTTTTTTTAGGCTTCCGGACCTCGACCTTATCTCCAAGCACCACACAGTGGTGGTAGCCCAGGGGCAGAAATCAGAACACCTCCCGCCCCCTGGCAGGAAACCTTGCAGTTGGCATGGAATCCAATCTTCAGGGCGGGGAAACCAGCGTGGGCCATTAGGCCACGCCCATGCTTGAGGGCCACTTCAGGCACAGACACGCATTGGGACCCTCAGGGTGAGCCCTGAGCTCAAGGGAGGCTTCTCAGGGGCTGGACCGTGAGCCCGCCTATGGGGCTGGCCACGCCCTGAGGCAACCCATCCTCACCAGAGGTCACCTGTACCCAGGGCTCTGCTCTGCTCTGGGATCCCTCTTCTGGACGGACACCGGGGGCAGAGAACAGGACTCCTCCCATCTCATAGAATGACCCATAGAAAGCACCTGGTAGCCTGGCCAAATCCCCAGAGTGACAGTCTGGTCCATGGCGCCAGAGACCACCCCTCCATGCAACGGCCATCCAGGACACCAAATGCAGACACACAAGCCTGAGCACCTGCCTCACATCCCCCCTTCCTGCCTATCCTGACGAGCTCCCCTCACGGAATGCAGATGCCACCTGCCAGAACCAAGGCACCAACCTAAGCCCGAGGACGTGATTTCAGACTTCTTGCCCCACAGCCATGGCCCACACACGCTCCAGACGGGGGCCCCTGGAACCACCCCGCACTCCAGGGCCTGCCCTCTCCAAGGGATCTCTGCCCGTCCCATGGCCCACAACCCTACAGATTAGGGGAACCTGCCATGGCCCAGCGACCATCCCTAGAGTGGAGACCGCCATGCACCAGCCGCGGCGATCTCTCCCAAGGTGAGCAACTACCTCCACTCAAAAAAGCAGACGGATGCCCCACAAAGACAAGACTGGCGCACACAGGACGCTAACCCTCCTCGGAATCCTCGCTTGCGTCTCCAGGCGTCTCTCCTCAGAGCCCTGTTTCCAATACCGGGCTCTGGGCGTGGCCCGGGGCACCAATTGGGGCACAACTCGTCTGCCCATGGCAAACGTGCTCTTTGGAGCTGTGAAAACCCTCCATTTCGGACGTCATTTCACGGCCCCAGAGCCACCGACTCATTCCAAGGTGTCCATGGACACAGAACCCCATTAGGACCCATCCTCAGGAGAGTCCATTTCAACGCAGCCAGCCGCTGGGTTGCTCCGCCAGAGCCTGCAGGTGGAAAGTAGCTGAATGCTAGGAGTCAGTGGTCATGCGTGCCGGCTTGCCCAGGCACCCATCCTTCAAAGCCTGTTCTCGACTTGTTCCCTAGGGGTCATCGTGGAGCCATCCAACAGGACACGATTGTCACGCAGAAGGTCCCCTGGCGGATTGAGCATCTCCCAACACCCAGCGTGGGAAGTCCTCCATGGTCTCATGAGCCCCGTCCGCCTTCCTGAAGGGGCCTCCGTGAACACAAACCCCAAGCGGAGCCAATGTCGGATCCTCGCCCTGCCTTCTGATGCAAGAGATCTGCATTCAGCCTTTGCCCAGTGGGTGGCCGGACCTTCGCCCCATCACCTGACCCTAGCTTGTGTTCTCCACTTCTGTCCTCACACTCCTGGCCCACGAGCCCTCTCGATTGGGATTCCGGAGCCACAACGCAGCACTCGGCCTGCCCACCAGGGGAAAAACGGTTGCCTCTGGGTCTGCCCAGAGACCCCCAATAAGGATCAACCATTACGCCACCGGACAGCACCCCAGTTATTTGGGCTGCCCTTTGCACTCATGGTCTCTCGACCCAGCTGACCTCAGCCAGGCACACCAACACCCAGACAGCTGGCCACACAGCCAGCAGCTTGCACCCGCCCTGGCCGTAGGCCATCATCTCTTCCCAGCCTGGTTGTTTAGGCTTCAAAACCTAGACCTCATCTCCAATTACTGCACAGGGCTGGACCTGATGCCTAAATTAGAACTCATCTTCACCCCTGGCAGGATAGGTTGCTGTTGGCATGCTGCCCACCTTCACAGTAGGAGAAACCAGCACGGGCCAGGAGGCCGGGCTCAGGGTGGAGGGCCGCCTGAGGCCCAAACAGGCATTGGGACACTCAGTGTGAGCCTCGGGCTCCAGTGAGGCTTCTCCCTGGATGGATCAAGAGGCCCCATAGAGCAATTGCCAGGCCCCTCGGTCCCCAAAGCTAACCAGGGGAGGGTTTTCCATTGCCCTGTACCCAGGACTCCCCTCTGGAATCCCTCTTTCGGAGGGACCCCAGAGCCAGAAAACAGGACTCCTTCCGTCGCAGAGAATGAACACCAACTCTGGGGAGCCTGGCCCAATCTACCAGAGAGGGAGACTCCTCCAAGGCCCATGAGGCCAGCCCTCCATTCCACGGTCATGCTTGACCCCAGATCCAGAGAAACCAGCCTGACCCACCGTCTCACACTCGCCCTTCCTTCCTATCCCCAGGAGCTGCCTTCATGGTCTGCAGATTGAGTCTTCCATACCCTCGGCCGCTAACCCAAGAGGAGTTTGTGTTTTCAGGTTCTGTCCCCACAGCCCTGGCCCCAAGGCGGAGGCCCCTGCAGCCACACCACAGCACTGGGTCCGCCCCCGCCATGGAAACTGTGCCCGAGCCATTGGCCACAACCCTACCGATCAGGAGACATCTCCAAGGTCTCCGAGGCCATCGCAAGAGTGGAGGCCGCCCTGGACAAACTGGGACGATCTGACACAAACTGAGCGATGACCTCCACTCAGACATGCAGACGGATGCCCCCAGACACAGAAGCCAGGCCCCTAGGACCTGATAGGAACCTTGCTTTTGTTTCCAGGCATCTATCCTCGGAGGCCTGCTGTCCAATACAAGCAGAAGGGGGTTTCCTGAGGCTCTCCTCCGAACACCGCTCATCTCCCCGTGGGAAACGTGCTCTTTTGGAGCTGTGTCCAACCCTCCGACTAGGAGAATCCTTTCGGGCCCCAGAGCCACCGCTCCATTCCAACGTCTCCATGGACACAAACCCACATTATGACCCATCTTCAGGAGAGTCCGTTTCAACTCCGACCCCCTGGGAGCTCCTCCAGAGCCAGCAGGTCGACCCTGCCTTGTGCTAACAGACAATGGAAAGGTCAGATGGGTGGCCCCGGCATCCATCCTTAGAACCAGGCTCTCCAGTCTTTCCGGATGGGGCGTCGTGGAGCCATTCCAAAGGAAACGAAGGCCCGGCACAAGGAATCCTGGCAGTTGGGAGCATCTCCCAACTGCCAGCGTGGCACACCTCCATGGCCATAGGAGGCACTCCTCTTCATCCAAGGCCAAACCTGGACACAAACTCCAACCTGGGCCACGTCGGATCCTCGCCCTGACTTCAGACACAGGACATCTCCTTTCAACCGCTGCAGAATGGGCCTCCATTGCCCTCGCCCTGAAACCTGACCCCTCACTTTGGTTCTCAGATTGCTGTCATGCCACTCCTGGCCCACAAGCCCTCCAGCCTGGGAACACCGCAGCCATAAGGCAGCACTCTGCCTGCCCACCAGCAGAACAACGTTGCCCTCTGGCGCTGCCAGAGACCCCAATGAGGCACAACCTGCACTTCACTAGACGGCACCCCATTTATCTAGGCAGCCCTGGGCACTAATGCTCTCTCTGACAGAGCCTGGGCTGGAACTCCTGACACACCTGACTGCTGGCCCCAATTCCAGCCTATGGGACCCACCATGGCCTTAGGCCCTCGACTAGTCCCAACCTGTTTTTTTAGGCTTCCGGACCTCGACCTTATCTCCAAGCACCACACAGTGGTGGTAGCCCAGGGGCAGAAATCAGAACACCTCCCGCCCCCTGGCAGGAAACCTTGCAGTTGGCATGGAATCCAATCTTCAGGGCGGGGAAACCAGCGTGGGCCATTAGGCCACGCCCATGCTTGAGGGCCACTTCAGGCACAGACACGCATTGGGACCCTCAGGGTGAGCCCTGAGCTCAAGGGAGGCTTCTCAGGGGCTGGACCGTGAGCCCGCCTATGGGGCTGGCCACGCCCTGAGGCAACCCATCCTCACCAGAGGTCACCTGTACCCAGGGCTCTGCTCTGCTCTGGGATCCCTCTTCTGGACGGACACCGGGGGCAGAGAACAGGACTCCTCCCATCTCATAGAATGACCCATAGAAAGCACCTGGTAGCCTGGCCAAATCCCCAGAGTGACAGTCTGGTCCATGGCGCCAGAGACCACCCCTCCATGCAACGGCCATCCAGGACACCAAATGCAGAGACACAAGCCTGAGCACCTGCCTCACATCCCCCCTTCCTGCCTATCCTGACGAGCTCCCCTCACGGAATGCAGATGCCACCTGCCAGAACCAAGGCACCAACCTAAGCCCGAGGACGTGATTTCAGACTTCTTGCCCCACAGCCATGGCCCACACACGCTCCAGACGGGGGCCCCTGGAACCACCCCGCACTCCAGGGCCTGCCCTCTCCAAGGGATCTCTGCCCGTCCCATGGCCCACAACCCTACAGATTAGGGGAACCTGCCATGGCCCAGCGACCATCCCTAGAGTGGAGACCGCCATGCACCAGCCGCGGCAATCTCTCCCAAGTTGAGCAACTACCTCCACTCAGAAAAGCAGACGGATGCCACACAAAGACAAGACCGGCGCACACAGGACGCTAGACCTCCTCGGAATCCTCGCTTGCGTCTCCAGGCGTCTCTCCTCAGAGCCCTGTTTCCAATACCGGGCTCTGGGCGTGGCCCGGGGCACCAATTGGAACACCACTCGTCTGCCCATGGCAAACGTGCTCTTTGGAGCTGTGAAAACCCTCCATTTCGGACGTCATTTCACGGCCCCAGAGCCACCGACTCATCCCAAGGTGTCCATGGACACAGAACCCCATTAGGACCCATCCTCAGGAGAGTCCATTTCAACGCAGCCAGCCGCTGGGTTGCTCCGCCAGAGCCTGCAGGTGGAAAGTAGCTGAATGCTAGGAGTCAGTGGTCATGCGTGCCGGCTTGCCCAGGCACCCATCCTTCAAAGCCTGTTCTCGACTTGTTCCCTAGGGGTCATCGTGGAGCCATCCAACAGGACACGATTGTCACGCAGAAGGTCCCCTGGCGGATTGAGCATCTCCCAACACCCAGCGTGGGAAGTCCTCCATGGTCTCATGAGCCCCGTCCGCCTTCCTGAAGGGGCCTCCGTGAACACAAACCCCAAGCGGAGCCAATGTCGGATCCTCGCCCTGCCTTCTGATGCAAGAGATCTGCATTCAGCCTTTGCCCAGTGGGTGGCCGGACCTTCGCCCCATCACCTGACCCTAGCTTGTGTTCTCCACTTCTGTCCTCACACTCCTGGCCCACGAGCCCTCTCGATTGGGATTCCGGAGCCACAACGCGGCACTCGGCCTGCCCACCAGGGGAAAAACGGTTGCCTCTGGGTCTGCACAGAGACCCCCAATAAGGATCAACCATTACGCCACCGGACAGCACCCCAGTTATTTGGGCTGCCCTTTGCACTCATGGTCTCTCGACCCAGCTGACCTCAGCCAGGCACACCAACACCCAGACAGCTGGCCACACAGCCAGCAGCTTGCACCCGCCCTGGCCGTAGGCCATCATCTCTTCCCAGCCTGGTTGTTCAGGCTTCAAAACCTAGACCTCATCTCCAATTACTGCACAGGGCTGGACCTGATGCCTAAATTAGAACTCATCTTCGCCCCTGGCAGGATAGGTTGCTGTTGGCATGCTGCCCACCTTCACGGTAGGAGAAACCAGCACGGGCCAGGAGGCCGGGCTCAGGGTGGAGGGCCGCCTGAGGCCCAAACAGGCATTGGGACACTCAGTGTGAGCCTCGGGCTCCAGTGAGGCTTCTCCCTGGATGGATCAAGAGGCCCCATAGAGCAATTGCCAGGCCCCTCGGTCCCCAAAGCTAACCAGGGGAGGGTTTTCCACTGCCCTGTACCCAGGACTCCCCTCTGGAATCCCTCTTTCGGAGGGACCCCAGAGCCAGAAAACAGGACTCCTCCCATCGCAGAGAATGAACACCAACTCTGGGGAGCCTGGCCCAATCCCCAGAGAGGGAGACTCCTCCAAGGCCCATGAGGCCAGCCCTCCATTCCACGGTCATGCTTGACCCCAGATCCAGAGAAACCAGCCTGACCCACCGTCTCACACTCACCCTTCCTTCCTATCCCCAGGAGCTGCCTTCATGGTCTGCAGATTGAGTCTTCCATACCCTCAGCCGCTAACCCAAGAGGAGTTTGTGTTTTCAGGTTCTGTCCCCACAGCCCTGGCCCCAAGGCGGAGGCCCCTGCAGCCACACCACAGCACTGGGTCCGCCCCCGCCATGGAAACTGTGCCCGAGCCATTGGCCACAACCCTACCGATCAGGAGACATCTCCAAGGTCTCCGAGGCCATCGCAAGAGTGGAGGCCGCCCTGGACAAACTGGGACGATCTGACACAAGCTGAGCGATGACCTCCACTCAGACATGCAGACGGATGCCCCCAGACACAGAAGCCAGGCCCCTAGGACCTGATAGGAACCTTGCTTTTGTTTCCAGGCTTCTATCCTCGGAGGCCTGCTGTCCAATACAAGCAGAAGGGGGTTTCCTGAGGCTCTCCTCCGAACACCGCTCATCTCCCCGTGGGAAACGTGCTCTTTTGGAGCTGTGTCCAACCCTCCGACTAGGAGAATCCTTTCGGGCCCCAGAGCCACCGCTCCATTCCAACGTCTCCATGGACACAAACCCACATTATGACCCATCTTCAGGAGAGTCCGTTTCAACTCCGACCCCCTGGGAGCTCTTCCAGAGCCAGCAGATCGACCCTGCCTTGTGCTAGCAGACAATGGGAAGGTCAGGTGGGTGGCCCCGGCATCCATCCTTAGAACCAGGCTCTCCAGTCTTTCCGGATGGGGCGTCGTGGAGCCATTCCAAAGGAAACGAAGGCCCGGCACAAGGAATCCTGGCAGTTGGGAGCATCTCCCAACTGCCAGCGTGGCATACCTCCATGGTCATAGGAGGCACTCCTCTTCATCCAAGGCCAAACCTGGACACAAACTCCAACCTGGGCCACGTCGGATCCTCGCCCTGACTTCAGACACAGGACATCTCCTTTCAACCGCTGCAGAATGGGCCTCCATTGCCCTCGCCCTGAAACCTGACCCCTCACTTTGGTTCTCAGATTGCTGTCATGCCACTCCTGGCCCACAAGCCCTCCAGCCTGGGAACACCGCAGCCATAAGGCAGCACTCTGCCTGCCCACCAGCAGAACAACGTTGCCCTCTGGCGCTGCCAGAGACCCCAATGAGGCACAACCTGCACTTCACTAGACGGCACCCCATTTATCTAGGCAGCCCTGGGCACTAATGCTCTCTCTGACAGAGCCTGGGCTGGAACTCCTGACACACCTGACTGCTGGCCCCAATTCCAGCCTATGGGACCCACCATGGCCTTAGGCCCTCGACTAGTCCCAACCTGTTTTTTTAGGCTTCCGGACCTCGACCTTATCTCCAAGCACCACACAGTGGTGGTAGCCCAGGGGCAGAAATCAGAACACCTCCCGCCCCCTGGCAGGAAACCTTGCAGTTGGCATGGAATCCAATCTTCAGGGCGGGGAAACCAGCGTGGGCCATTAGGCCACGCCCATGCTTGAGGGCCACTTCAGGCACAGACACGCATTGGGACCCTCAGGGTGAGCCCTGAGCTCAAGGGAGGCTTCTCAGGGGCTGGACCGTGAGCCCGCCTATGGGGCTGGCCACGCCCTGAGGCAACCCATCCTCACCAGAGGTCACCTGTACCCAGGGCTCTGCTCTGCTCTGGGATCCCTCTTCTGGACGGACACCGGGGGCAGAGAACAGGACTCCTCCCATCTCATAGAATGACCCATAGAAAGCACCTGGTAGCCTGGCCAAATCCCCAGAGTGACAGTCTGGTCCATGGCGCCAGAGACCACCCCTCCATGCAACGGCCATCCAGGACACCAAATGCAGAGACACAAGCCTGAGCACCTGCCTCACATCCCCCCTTCCTGCCTATCCTGACGAGCTCCCCTCACGGAATGCAGATGCCACCTGCCAGAACCAAGGCACCAACCTAAGCCCGAGGACGTGATTTCAGACTTCTTGCCCCACAGCCATGGCCCACACACGCTCCAGACGGGGGCCCCTGGAACCACCCCGCACTCCAGGGCCTGCCCTCTCCAAGGGATCTCTGCCCGTCCCATGGCCCACAACCCTACAGATTAGGGGAACCTGCCATGGCCCAGCGACCATCCCTAGAGTGGAGACCGCCATGCACCAGCCGCGGCAATCTCTCCCAAGTTGAGCAACTACCTCCACTCAGAAAAGCAGACGGATGCCACACAAAGACAAGACCGGCGCACACAGGACGCTAGACCTCCTCGGAATCCTCGCTTGCGTCTCCAGGCGTCTCTCCTCAGAGCCCTGTTTCCAATACCGGGCTCTGGGCGTGGCCCGGGGCACCAATTGGAACACCACTCGTCTGCCCATGGCAAACGTGCTCTTTGGAGCTGTGAAAACCCTCCATTTCGGACGTCATTTCACGGCCCCAGAGCCACCGACTCATCCCAAGGTGTCCATGGACACAGAACCCCATTAGGACCCATCCTCAGGAGAGTCCATTTCAACGCAGCCAGCCGCTGGGTTGCTCCGCCAGAGCCTGCAGGTGGAAAGTAGCTGAATGCTAGGAGTCAGTGGTCATGCGTGCCGGCTTGCCCAGGCACCCATCCTTCAAAGCCTGTTCTCGACTTGTTCCCTAGGGGTCATCGTGGAGCCATCCAACAGGACACGATTGTCACGCAGAAGGTCCCCTGGCGGATTGAGCATCTCCCAACACCCAGCGTGGGAAGTCCTCCATGGTCTCATGAGCCCCGTCCGCCTTCCTGAAGGGGCCTCCGTGAACACAAACCCCAAGCGGAGCCAATGTCGGATCCTCGCCCTGCCTTCTGATGCAAGAGATCTGCATTCAGCCTTTGCCCAGTGGGTGGCCGGACCTTTGCCCCATCACCTGACCCTAGCTTGTGTTCTCCACTTCTGTCCTCACACTCCTGGCCCACGAGCCCTCTCGATTGGGATTCCGGAGCCACAACGCGGCACTCGGCCTGCCCACCAGGGGAAAAACGGTTGCCTCTGGGTCTGCACAGAGACCCCCAATAAGGATCAACCATTACGCCACCGGACAGCACCCCAGTTATTTGGGCTGCCCTTTGCACTCATGGTCTCTCGACCCAGCTGACCTCAGCCAGGCACACCAACACCCAGACAGCTGGCCACACAGCCAGCAGCTTGCACCCGCCCTGGCCGTAGGCCATCATCTCTTCCCAGCCTGGTTGTTCAGGCTTCAAAACCTAGACCTCATCTCCAATTACTGCACAGGGCTGGACCTGATGCCTAAATTAGAACTCATCTTCGCCCCTGGCAGGATAGGTTGCTGTTGGCATGCTGCCCACCTTCACGGTAGGAGAAACCAGCACGGGCCAGGAGGCCGGGCTCAGGGTGGAGGGCCGCCTGAGGCCCAAACAGGCATTGGGACACTCAGTGTGAGCCTCGGGCTCCAGTGAGGCTTCTCCCTGGATGGATCAAGAGGCCCCATAGAGCAATTGCCAGGCCCCTCGGTCCCCAAAGCTAACCAGGGGAGGGTTTTCCATTGCCCTGTACCCAGGACTCCCCTCTGGAATCCCTCTTTCGGAGGGACCCCAGAGCCAGAAAACAGGACTCCTCCCATCGCAGAGAATGAACACCAACTCTGGGGAGCCTGGCCCAATCCCCAGAGAGGGAGACTCCTCCAAGGCCCATGAGGCCAGCCCTCCATTCCACGGTCATGCTTGACCCCAGATCCAGAGAAACCAGCCTGACCCACCGTCTCACACTCGCCCTTCCTTCCTATCCCCAGGAGCTGCCTTCATGGTCTGCAGATTGAGTCTTCCATACCCTCAGCCGCTAACCCAAGAGGAGTTTGTGTTTTCAGGTTCTGTCCCCACAGCCCTGGCCCCAAGGCGGAGGCCCCTGCAGCCACACCACAGCACTGGGTCCGCCCCCGCCATGGAAACTGTGCCCGAGCCATTGGCCACAACCCTACCGATCAGGAGACATCTCCAAGGTCTCCGAGGCCATCGCAAGAGTGGAGGCCGCCCTGGACAAACTGGGACGATCTGACACAAGCTGAGCGATGACCTCCACTCAGACATGCAGACGGATGCCCCCAGACACAGAAGCCAGGCCCCTAGGACCTGATAGGAACCTTGCTTTTGTTTCCAGGCTTCTATCCTCGGAGGCCTGCTGTCCAATACAAGCAGAAGGGGGTTTCCTGAGGCTCTCCTCCGAACACCGCTCATCTCCCCGTGGGAAACGTGCTCTTTTGGAGCTGTGTCCAACCCTCCGACTAGGAGAATCCTTTCGGGCCCCAGAGCCACCGCTCCATTCCAACGTCTCCATGGACACAAACCCACATTATGACCCATCTTCAGGAGAGTCCGTTTCAACTCCGACCCCCTGGGAGCTCTTCCAGAGCCAGCAGATCGACCCTGCCTTGTGCTAGCAGACAATGGGAAGGTCAGGTGGGTGGCCCCGGCATCCATCCTTAGAACCAGGCTCTCCAGTCTTTCCGGATGGGGCGTCGTGGAGCCATTCCAAAGGAAACGAAGGCCCGGCACAAGGAATCCTGGCAGTTGGGAGCATCTCCCAACTGCCAGCGTGGCATACCTCCATGGTCATAGGAGGCACTCCTCTTCATCCAAGGCCAAACCTGGACACAAACTCCAACCTGGGCCAGGTCGGATCCTCGCCCTGACTTCAGACACAGGACATCTCCTTTCAACCGCTGCAGAATGGGCCTCCATTGCCCTCGCCCTGAAACCTGACCCCTCACTTTGGTTCTCAGATTTCTGTCGTGCCACTCCTGGCCCACAAGCCCTCCAGCCTGGGAACACCGCAGCCATAAGGCAGCACTCTGCCTGCCCACCAGCAGAACAACGTTGCCCTCTGGCGCTGCCAGAGACCCCAATGAGGCACAACCTGCACTTCACTAGACGGCACCCCATTTATCTAGGCAGCCCTGGGCACTAATGCTCTCTCTGACAGAGCCTGGGCTGGAACTCCTGACTCACCCAGACTGCTGGCCCCAATTCCGGCCTATGGGACCCACCATGGCCTTAGGCCCTCGACTAGTCCCAACCTGTTTTTTTAGGCTTCCGGACCTCGACCTTATCTCCAAGCACCACACAGTGGTGGTAGCCCAGGGGCAGAAATCAGAACACCTCCCGCCCCCTGGCAGGAAACCTTGCAGTTGGCATGGAATCCAATCTTCAGGGCGGGGAAACCAGCGTGGGCCATTAGGCCACGCCCATGCTTGAGGGCCACTTCAGGCACAGACACGCATTGGGACCCTCAGGGTGAGCCCTGAGCTCAAGGGAGGCTTCTCAGGGGCTGGACCGTGAGCCCGCCTATGGGGCTGGCCACGCCCTGAGGCAACCCATCCTCACCAGAGGTCACCTGTACCCAGGGCTCTGCTCTGCTCTGGGTTCCCTCTTCTGGAGGGACACCGGGGGCAGAGGGCATGACTCCTCTCATCTCATAGAATGACCCATAGAAAGCACCTTTTAGCCTGGCCAAATCCCCAGAGTGACAGTCTGGTCCATGGCGCCAGAGACCTCCCCTCCATGCAGCGGCCATCCAGGACACCAAATGCAGAGACACAAGCCTGAGCACCTGCCTAACATCCCCCCCTTCCAGCCTTTCCTGACGAGCTCCCCTCACGGAATGCAGATGCCACCTGCCAGAACCAAGGCACCAACCTAAGCCCGAGGACGTGATTTCAGACTTCTTGCCCCACAGCCATGGCCCACACACGCTCCAGACGGGGGCCCCTGGAACCACACCGCACTCCAGGGCCTGCCCTCTCCAAGGGAACTCTGCCCGTCCCATGGCCCACAACCCTACAGATTAGGGGAACCTGCCATGGCCCAGCGACCTTCCCTAGAGTGGAGATCGCCATGCACCAGCCGCGGCGATCTCTCCCAAGGTGAGCAACTACCTCCACTCAGAAAAGCAGACGGATGCCCCACAAAGACAAGACCGGCGCACACAGGACGCTAGACCTCCTCGGAATCCTCGCTTGCGTCTCCAGGCGTCTCTCCTCAGAGCCCTGTTTCCAATACCGGGCTCTGGGCGTGGCCCGGGGCACCAATTGGAACACCACTCGTCTGCCCATGGCAAACGTGCTCTTTGGAGCTGTGAAAACCCTCCATTTCGGACGTCATTTCACGGCCCCAGAGCCACCGACTCATTCCAAGGTGACCATGGACACAGAACCCCATTAGGAACCATCCTCAGGAGAGTCCATTTCAACGCAACCAGCCGCTGGGTTGCTCCGCCAGAGCCTGCAGGTGGAAAGTAGCTGAATGCTAGGAGTCAGTGGTCATGCGTGCCGGCTTGCCCAGGCACCCATCCTTCAAAGCCTGTTCTCGACTTGTTCCCTAGGGGTCATCGTGGAGCCATCCAACAGGACACGATTGTCACGCAGAAGGTCCCCTGGCGGATTGAGCATCTCCCAACACCCAGCGTGGGAAGTCCTCCATGGTCTCATGAGCCCCGTCCGCCTTCCTGAAGGGGCCTCCGTGAACACAAACCCCAAGCGGAGCCAATGTCGGATCCTCGCCCTGCCTTCTGATGCAAGAGATCTGCATTCAGCCTTTGCCCAGTGGGTGGCCGGACCTTCGCCCCATCACCTGACCCTAGCTTGTGTTCTCCACTTCTGTCCTCACACTCCTGGCCCACGAGCCCTCTCGATTGGGATTCCGGAGCCACAACGCGGCACTCGGCCTGCCCACCAGGGGAAAAACGGTTGCCTCTGGGTCTGCCCAGAGACCCCCAATAAGGATCAACCATTACGCCACCGGACAGCACCCCAGTTATTTGGGCTGCCCTTTGCACTCATGGTCTCTCGACCCAGCTGACCTCAGCCAGGCACACCAACACCCAGACAGCTGGCCACACAGCCAGCAGCTTGCACCCGCCCTGGCCTTAGGCCATCATCTCTTCCCAGCCTGGTTGTTTAGGCTTCAAAACCTAGACCTCATCTCCAATTACTGCACAGGGCTGGACCTGATGCCTAAATTAGAACTCATCTTCGCCCCTGGCAGGATAGATTGCTGTTGGCATGCTGCCCACCTTCACGGTAGGAGAAACCAGCACGGGCCAGGAGGCCGGGCTCAGGGTGGAGGGCCGCCTGAGGCCCAAAAAGGCATTGGGACACTCAGTGTGAGCCTCGGGCTCCAGTGAGGCTTCTCGCTGGATGGATCAAGAGGCCCCATAGAGCAATTGCCAGGCCCCTCGGTCCCCAAAGCTAACCAGGGGAGGGTTTTCCACTGCCCTGTACCCAGGACTCCCCTCTGGAATCCCTCTTTCGGAGGGACCCCAGAGCCAGAAAACAGGACTCCTCCCGTCGCAGAGAATGAACACCAACTCTGGGGAGCCTGGCCCAATCTACCAGAGAGGGAGACTCCTCCAAGGCCCATGAGGCCAGCCCTCCATTCCACGGTCATGCTTGACCC